>NW_017728943.1:27177735-27241317 GCF_001723895.1 Crocodylus porosus | reverse complement strand
GCTGGACATTT
This sequence comes from Crocodylus porosus, assembly GCF_001723895.1. NCBI lineage: Eukaryota > Metazoa > Chordata > Crocodylia > Crocodylidae > Crocodylus > Crocodylus porosus. Next base: position 27,241,306 of record NW_017728943.1, on the reverse strand, counting down.
TTCCTCCCTAGATGCAGCACTTTGCATTTCTCCTTGTTGAACTGCATTCTGTTGTTTTCTGCCCACTTGTCTAACCTGTATGATCAGGATAATACTTTTAGTTACCTAATAAAATGGAGAAATTTCAGGATAATTGCTATGTGTTTGTTTACAATTAAATTTGAGTTTGTGTGTCTGTAAAGGAGATAGAATATTGCCCCAGTTAGCCCTGCAGGTGTGCTGGACAATAGAGGGATTTCAAACTGAAACTGATATCTCAGTATTTGAGGTTTGGAAAGGTAGAATGTGATATTTGAAAATCTATAAGAAATAACACAGTAGTGTGATAATGACACTATCCCATGGCGCTTTGCAGGAAGTGCCATGAGTTACAACAATGCCCCAGACCCAACAGATGCCTGCTCTTGGGTCCTGGGGTTGGGGAATCAAGCTGCTGTTTAGAGCAGCTGTGAGCCTTCGGCTGCTTTCCCCTAGCAATGCCCCTCCGGTCCTGGTGCTGTTTTCAGAATGGGAGGGGGAAAGGGAACAGAGGGAGCTCATTCTGGGAGCTGCCCAGCTGGCACTGAAGGGTGGAGTGAGTGGATTGGAGCTTCCCTCCCCCCCAGATTGGACTAAAGTTGTCACTTCTGTCTGCACCTTTTGTGGTAGACTTGTCAGGAGTGTGTGGGACTTACTTTTTAGCAGCTGGCCCAGGGGTTCATATTGACATAGCCTGACTAGTCAAATGACTCGCCCAAGAAATTTTAGGTAGACCATGGACTTGAACCTAAGGCCATCCTGCCATACTCTGGGCCCCTCTGCAGAGATAACTCTGCATTCAGACAACCAAAAGAAGACAGGAGAATCCCTCTGCACCCAGGAACAATTTCCTGCTGTTAAGAAACAGTGATTCTCCAGTTTGCATCTCTGCGGTATGCATACCTCTCTGTGCAGCCACCCAACTGCTCACCACTCTGATGATACTCAGCCCAGCTCAGCTATTTCAAACATGGGCTTGGCCTCATCAACTGCACCCTCATTTCCACATGAAAGGCTTGGAGGAGAATCAAGCCAGTTCATTGGTACTGATAAGAATTTGGCATTGCTTTCCAGGGTTATCTGTGATGTCTATATACATGAATCACAATGCATTCCCAGAGGTGGGATGCATTCAGTCAGCCATCTTTCCCTGAGCAGTATTCCTCCTTTACTTCCCTTCTCTAATTCCTCTGTGCTAAAATCTGTTTCCCCCATTCCCCCCGCACTCCAACTCACACCTCCTCTGCAATTTGGAAGGCTCTGTGCTTTGCTCCAGTTGTGATGCAAGCACTGTGCTTCAGTGGTAGCCAAACCTGGCATGAGTACCCACTTCTAGTCTAGACACCAGTCTAACTGTAGTGCTAATGTTAGGTTTTAACAGACTGATCTCTGCATTTGTCATAGCTCTGCCCACGGTCATTGCTTTGATCTTGATCCTCGCAAACCACAGTCATTGACAAAGGTAAAATGAATTTTTGCCTCCTAAAGACTTTGATGGCAATTTCCTTGATTTTTTTTCTCTCTCTCCCTCATTTCCTCGGTTCCTCCTTCCAGTTGAGCTGCATCATAAACATTTTGGCTGCAGCTGCAAATCTAATATCAGCTAGTGTTCGCCCTCTGTTGCTTCTCATTAGCAACAGAGAGGCTAATTCTGTAGGCCATATTCCCAGGCAAAACTCTCTGTGGCTCTAAGGTGTACTTGCTTTGGGATCAACTCTTAATAGGAGCTTTGCCCAAGCAAGTACAGGGCTTTGGCCCTGTACTTCTAACAACATTTCTACAATAGGACTAAATGCCAACAGCACAAGAGATTGAGAACTACTTGATATTAGATTTGTGGGTTTAAATGAGGCCTTTTGTGATTATTATTCTTTGTCTCAGAGTAGCAACTAGTTGTGTTAACTGAGATTAGGGACCAATTGTGTTAGGTACGTGCAGATGCATAGTAACAGATTGTTCCTGCCTGGAGGTGCTTGTCACTACAATAGACAAGACAGGCTAATGAAGTGTGACCATCCCCATTTGGCAGAAGGGGAACTGAGGCAGAGAGACCTTAAGTGACTTGTCTCAAGGCCCATAAGTATTAGTGGCAACTAGAAAATTAGAGATAGACAAAATAGGTTTTAAAAAAATAACTTGATAAGAAGCCAAGGGCTCTGAACGACAGGGCAGAAAAATCTGCAGTCATTTATGTGTAATTCTTTCTATGAAATCATTTTTTGTTTTTTGGTTTATCAATGAGTTGAAAACAATTCAGCATTTTGACAAAATATCTTTATTTTTGTTAATATCCCACAGACATTTGCCTATATTTTTGACCAGCTTTATCCAGAACCAGTTGTGAGTGAAAAGAATTGGATTAATGTTGTGCAGTCGTTCCAGTCAGTACCGTAGCAGCACCAAATGTTCTGAGTAAAGCTACATTGATATTTACAGCCTAGTCAAAAAGATGAAGCATTAGGACTCTCCTCAGAGAGCATTATATTACAAACTTTTCAAGCTGATTTACAAATCAAAGATGACATTCCAAGAAGCACCACGGGTGAAATCCTGGATCCTTTCAAGTCAATGGCAAAGCTCCCAATTTTTAGATGATGTTCTTAACTGCGCCTTAGAAACACTGGAGTTGCATATATTATAGCTAAAAATCCTGACAGCATTCTTCATCTGTGTGTGTACTTTACAGAGTCATGATCCCAAAGAAAGGTGATGAATATTTTTATTTTAAAACCTAGCATTCTTGTCTGTAATAATAGCTATGGGAAAGAGAATATTTTGGAACAAATACTGCCACCTGCCATTCACAAATCTCTTCCAGTTTCTGCAACCAAATATTTTTGCAGGTTCTGAAAAGTTTGGTCAAAATGTCTTTTGTCATTATTTTCATTGTTGCATCTTCTTAGTTCCAGCCAGGAATGGCACCGACATTGATAAAAGACCATGAAGAAATTGTTCTTGTGTGTCTTTCCAACCTAAATGGCAACAAAAAAATGCTAGAATTTTTAGAAAAAGAATGGCCAGTGCATTTGAATATAGGTGGTTACCATTTCGCATCTAAATAAGTCCAAGTACATACACATTTCATGGAGGTCTAAACTCCAAATGCCAGACCAATTTGAAACCTTGTGAGGCTAGGAAAAGTCTGAAAGCTAGATTGTAAGATCCTTGACAAGACTTGCAGGGGTGGGGTGTCGTCCTGTGTTTGCACATTGCTTTGCAAAAATGGAGTATAGTCATTTGAACTCAGTGTAAATCTTGTAAGGTTTATCATTATTGGGAGATCTGAATCAAAAGTTAGAATCCATATACTATAACTAGGGAAGATTGTTCCCTGTAAATATGTTTTGAAGGAAAATAGTTTTTCAATTAAAATGGAAAACTTCGAAAAAATAAGTTTTGGGGAAAAAGAGAGTTTTAGTGATCTGAGGTGTTTCCAGTCGAACACCACCCTCTCCCCACTCCCCCACACTTGAAAATTAAATTCATACATTTTTTCACAGGGAAAAATATTTTCCCAGCCACGTCTGCCAACTATGCCTGAAATTATAATCCAAATCCAGATCAGATCTAAACTTTGCAGGTGGTCTCTTGGTTTATAATATTCCAAATCCAAGATCCCAGATCCAACCACTTGACCAAATTCAGAATCAGATTTGAACTCCCTCTCTCAGTTCCACTTGAAATAGTACTAATAGCCAATTCAGAACCTTTTCGGGCCTGATATCAGTGAGGAACTTTGCTGAAGTTTTATGCAATAAATAATAATGAACTTTGCTCTTTGATAATCTGCCATATACACGGGATGACTTCTGCCAGAGTAGTCCAATGCAAAGGGTCTTCAGTAACAGAAAGTCAACTATAAAGACAGGAACTTGCCAAAGTGTAGACCAGCCACCAAACAGGAAAAAAAAACTGGCAAATCTGTCCAGGGGAGAAGGGATGCTGTGAGGAAGAGAAGCACTGGGGCTTCAAAGGAAGCATGACTGCTGCCCCAAGTTGTTTTCAATACAACTCCTAAGCCAATAAACCTAATAGGCAAATGGTGGCATAAGCACAGCCATCTGCCTTCATGGAGCCCAATAACTGCCACTGGTGTAAAGAGCTGCAGTATACTCCCATAATCTTTAACGAAGGTGAACCAAGCTCTTGATCTAGTCTCTAAATAGCATTACTCTAATATTGAAACATTGGCTTATCTGGTTGCACTTTGATAAGGAAAAAACAAGAATTGTAGACATTCCTGCCCCAGAATACTTGCAATCTAAATAGGCAAGACAATGAAAAGTAATATTATTAAACCCACTTTACAGATGGATGGTTGACTTATTACAAGAGAAAGGCTCCTCTCCTGCAAGCACTTAATCACCTGTCTAACTTTAATCCTGGGTATAAAGGTATCCACATGCCAAAAGGGTTCAAGGTCACCTAAGAGTTTATGGTAAGAAGAGGGATGAAACACATCAATACCCCAGTCCATTGCATAATGACAAGACCACCCGACCAGAAATATAAATAATCAGTATAATTTTTTCAGTTCTACATTTCAAAATACTACCTGTCTTATTACAAGTGGAAATTCTTGTTACCTTTCCATTAGCAGTTTTCTCTATGAGTGGAATTTCTCTTAAACATTCACTGACAGAATCCATTAGACAATTAAGTCTTGATTGTTTCGGAGGGTTTTTTTGTTTAATTCCCCATATTATCATCTAAAATCAGCTAAAACAGTTGGGAGGGGGGAAGTAATTAGATCTTGCAGTTTTTAAGGCTGCACTGAGTATAAGGTAAGAAAATATCATAAATTTTATTTCATGACTTCTTGCCAATTGTTGGAAATGTGCAGTCCATATGAATTCATATAACAAGGATGGAATGTTGGGAAAACCAATAAAGATTTTGTGGTCTGAACTATAATGAATGCAGTTTGATATAGAGTCTGTTTTTCACAACATGGCAAAATGAATCATAAAACACTGGACCTTGAAACTCCTGCATTTTTTAACAATAGCCTGGGGACAGTTTACAGTGTAATGAATTGTAATTAACCCACCTTCAAAATCTTTTATGAGTATTTTGCCAATTAGCTGTGCATGCTTGCTAATGACTCATGGCCAGCGCATGTCTTTACAGAGCAGGCTTTTACAGCATATGTGAGCCTGTTAAGTCAGCAGAACTATGCAATGGGGTATGAACAGGTAAGGCCTAACCAGTTCTACCAACACACACATTTCACCAAACAAACAGGCTTTACCATCCTCCTAGACCGGAGATAACTGTAAGGTATAGCAATGTCAAGAGGCTTTGGTTTCCAAAGGCTCGCAAGGAATGCAATGGGCTTGAGCAGTAACATCTGTTGTTACTTAGTACTAACATATATAATGCTGCTAATTGCTGAGCCATCTTTGTTTTCCTTACTTAGCACTAGGGTTAGAATGATTTTATTTTTGTGGTTCATGGCTTCCTGCCACTTGCAGCACAGAGTCCACTCTAAAGAAAATAGAACAACTGCCCAGCTGCTTACTCTCATTGTGTAGAGGGTTAGGGTTTTCATTTCTCCTTTTTAAATTACAAGGAATAAAGTACAGCAATCCTCAGGACACAGAAGCATATATCTGTTCCTGGATTTTTTTAAGTCTGTGTGCGTCTGACGTGTCCTGGCTACCTTCTCCGCCCTGAGCACTATCGAAATTGAATGGGTAAGCTCAGGAAATCACTGCTAGGAACCTCGATCTCACATTTCACATCCATAGCCTTAGTCAGTCAGTCCTAAGCCTATTATGTTTAACTATGGTTTGTTCTACTGTCCCTACCAAATGTGGCTAAGTCTTAAACAAAGCTGGCCATTACAGGGGAGGGACACAAAGTTAATTAGATTTATTTTCATGTGAAGATCGTGCAGTTTTCACCTGAAAATCTACCATTGATCTCAGCAGGAGTTTTACTCAAGGGTAACCCCTCCAGCTGGCGGATGCTGCTGCATTGTCCCAGGAGCAGGACAGGAAGCAGGTTGCACTTCTCAGGGTCACAGTCCCTTAGATCAGTGGTACACAATCCCCAGCCCCTGAGCCAGATCCAGCCTGCAGAGCTGTGTCAACTGGCCCGTGGGGCTTAACAGGGCTTACCTGTTAAATTTATCAGCAGGGGAGTGGTGGCAAATTTCCAGATCCATAAGGATCCCTGTGGACCAGATAACGTTCATACCAGTGTGCAGTCAGGCCAGTGCATAGGGTTATTCTAAGGCTGGATACAGGTGTGTGGGGTCAGGCCAGCACATGGCTGGATCTAATGTACATGGTCAGGTCAGCATGCAGAGCTAGGCCAGCATGCTGAATCTCACCCACAGACAACCCCATGCTGGATTCAGCCCATAGACTGACTCCATACCATCCATCTGGCCTGTGGGGTTGCAAGGTTAGGCACCACTACACTAGACTGTGAATCTATTACCATCTAGTCTTGTGATACAAGGAAAATAATTTGCACTAGCCTTGTAACTGGCATCATTCTCCCTCTGTGTCTGCCCACTTGTACTGACCATGGAAATCAGCACTGAGGCTCCAACCACTACCTCCTCTGCTGGGATGAAGTCAGGAGAAGGTGAAACAACTTATTAGTGAGGGCTCTCCACCTGCACAGGCTTTGTCCAGGCAGCGAGCCAGTGTAGGACAGTAGAAGAGCTGACGATGCCTTCTTGTTTCCCTGCTTGAGCATGAAGTCAAAAAGTTGGCAGGATCATAAGTTTTCATTTCTACAATTCTGATTATTGCTCTCAGCAATGTGAATGATGCTGTACAATGATGTTCCATTTAAGGCCTGTAGGCTAATGGCTATCTCAGCTGGTTCAGAACAGAAGAACATGCAAAGTCATCAAGGACTCAAAATCCCTAATTCTCTGAGAATTTGCTACTTTTTGGAGAAGGAAGATGGGCAGAAAGAAAACCCCCCAACTCTCTCAAGAGCTGCCAGTTTCAAGGTTGACTGTTGGTTCCAGGGGAAACAACTTGCAAAAAAGCATTAAACAACCAGCCTCTAATAATCAGTCCTCTTAAAGACGTTTTGAAGTAGGCACCCAAAACCTGAGGCATCTATATGTGTCAATCTTGGCTGGTGCATTCTCTACAGCCAGGTCCTGGTCACCTTACAGCAGGTCACCTTACTTTGTCTGGTGCAAAATCCTCATCATTAGTTTCCTTACTTATCACGTTTCCCTTCCCTCCCCTGCAAAACACCACAGTTAAACTTATAATCTTATAGAACATGAGGGTTGGAAGGAACCTCAGGAGGTCATCTACTTGAACTCCCTTCTCAAAGCAGGACCATCCCCCATTAGATCATTCCACCCAGGGCATTGTCAAGCTGGGCCTTAAAACCCTCCATGGATGGAGATTCTGCCACCTCTCTGGGCAGTCCTAGAATGTTGAATCCATTCCAGTGCTTCACCACCCTCCCAGTGAGAAAGTTTTTCCTGATATCCAACCTAAATTTCCCTTGCTCCAACTTGAGACCATTGCTCCTTGTTCTGTCATCTGCCACCACTGAGAACAATCTAGCTCCATCTTTTTTGGAACCACCCCTCAGGTAGTTAAAGCCTGCTACTAACTCCCCTCTCACTCTTCTTTTCTGCAAACTAACCTTTTCCAACCATGTCACGCATCCACTCCTAAAATCCCATCCATGGACTCCTCTCCTTTTTTGCTTCTAGCTCAAGCTACTTCACTTTACTCCCAGGAGCCTGCACAAATTTCATCTCTACCAACATTTGTTTCTTCCTAGCCCCAACAAACTTTCTGCTTCACTTAATCATTCACCTAATCATTCTGCTTCACCTGTTTCATTAGCACTCACCTTATGTCCTACAGCCATCTTCAGTTCCAGGTCTCTTTTTAAATCCATTCCAATGCTTTGAACAGTCTTCTTCTCAGGACAACAGAGATAGCTAGGGCAGAGGGAGTGCAGTGGTGCTGTTACAGGGTTGACAAATGTCCATAAATGTATGGACAGTCCATTAAAAAGGGCTAAAAACACCTGTTTGCAAAGTCTATTAAAAATGGAGCCCTATGTAAAAAACAAAACAAAACAGAAAACCACTAAGCTACCAAGAGGTCAATTGAAGATCACTTGTCTGAACAAGGCTGGATGTGGATGGACAGAGAGAACAAAGGAGTACTACCTGGTGTCTAAGCAGGACTGTGTCACTCTGCAGGGTACTCTATCAAGTTTTTGAGGCCCACAGGAACCTTGAAGCCTCTTCCCCCCACCCAACCATGTGCCTCTGCTGCTGCATCCCATCACCTGCCTATAACACTGCTGGGTTGCAGGTATACAGGGCTGCACAACCCTGGGCAGGAAAGAGAGTGTGCGGTGCAGCCAGCATAGAGCTGCAGGGTTGGGAGGGAGAAGTGTCAGGTGGGGGTCTGTGCCAGGATAGAGGGAGTGAGGATGGTGGGGGTAAGGCTGGGGGTGGACTATAGTGGAGACATGGTGGAGGCATGGTGACGGGTAGGATCAGAGGCATCAGAGTGTGGGGTGTGCAGTGGACCCCTGGAGTGGGGGAAGCCATTGCTGCAGTCAAACATGGTTGCCAACTCAAGACATTTTTTTTATCGACGATCTGCAAACATTTTACTGACGTTTTACTGGCATCCAAACTTTTTTACTATGAATTGTGTTAAACCCCTAAATTTGAACCTGGCCCTTCTAATTGCTGTCTAAGGTATGTCAGAGAGTTTAGATTTACATTATGTAAAACATAAATCAATAAAAACATTTATTACAATAAAAAGTTTGGCTGTCAATACAAAAGTTGTGGATTGTCAGTAAAAAAAATTCTTAGATTGGCAACCCTGGCCACTATTGTTCCTGTCTGATTTGGGTACAAGGAGAACCTTAGAGCTGCTCCTGCTTTTTTCCCAGCCACAGGTTGCAGGGAACAGTGGCATGGGGTGCTAGGTTTAGCTGAGGAAAGGTAGTGCCCAACTAAAAGGTTGTCCTGTTCCACACCACTAGAAGACACCTTGGAGGGAGGGGCAGGGAGCAGGCATTGTAAAGAAGAACATGTATGCCATTGTTACTCTCCCCAGCCAAGCCTGGCACCCCATGTGACTAAAGCATAGCAAGAGAGGCTCTGGGGCCTCCCCTACTCCTGGATCAGCCAGGGACAGTGGTAGTGGTGATAGGCAGATCCCCCCACTGTATACACCTGCTCCCTTCCCAGCTCCCCAGTGTCCCCTTCTGACCCAGAGGTTCCAGCACACTTCCATTCTCTTCCCTTGTGGTCTGAGGGGTAGCCTTTAAAAAAATCCTACGTCCACCCATGAGACAAGCCTAACCCCATTTCATTCCCTCAGCTCTGCTTCAGTGGGGTCAATACACTATCTTCACTGATTTGCATGAATTTTCCTAAACTAAATTGCAGAACTAGTAGTTTATCTTCCCCTATGTTTGTAACCTCCTCTTTATGTAAGTAAGAATAAAACTAAGTACCTTTTGGCAGGATAAACCCCTTCATTTAATAAAAAAAATTAAAAAGTATGTGTAAGTTTTCAAAATTGTTCATCATTGTCTTAAATCTGCCCTGTATAAATTGAATGACCACAACAGCAGCAGTGTGTGGGCCAAATCTGAATGCTTTTGAAAATTTCACCCTGTATGTTTGTTATTATAGTTAATTTGGGATCAGGTCACTGTCAAAGAAACTTCACTCTGGAGAGTTAATCTCCTGGACTAGGGAAGTAGTGAAGTGGAGTGGATTTTCTGATCAGAAATTCAGTGAAAATAATTTGATCTTGTTTCTGTATCTGTTAGCATAACATGCTTAGCTGAGGTATGTAAAAATTACCCCTCTAGATCTCAGACCCAAGGGATTGTCCTGTTCCTTGGCCTGCATCTAACTCTGTATTCTTCTACATAATCTTCTTCTTCACATATTCTTCTTCACATAACCTTGTATATATTTGGAGGAATTTCTCATTTGGGTTGGTTGTTTGCATTTGCTGTAGTTTGGATTTGGGTACTCCCTACACAGCCTTCCAAACCACTTTGCCATGCTCGGTATATGGAAAATTCTCCTTTTAGTGCAAAACACTTCTTTACCAAGGAAGAATTCAGTACTTGCAGAACTGTCTACTCCCTTCTATGTAACCCTTGTGTCTTCCCAGCAAACAACATGAATTATGTTCAAAGGCTAAAGACAGTTTCTTCCACCATTCTTGTTGCAATGGAACATGATCTCCTGGCCTAAGAACGGCAGATCTGGCTTGATACCTCTAGTTTATGTATTGTTGATCCCATGGTTTTTGCCCTTTGAGACCAGAATCATAGAAGAAAAAGCAACCTCAGGAGGTTATGTAGTCCAATCCTTTGCTCAAAGCAGAATCATCCATGTTGAAATCACCCTAGAAAGAGCGGTACTCTGCATTTGAAAACACTCTGTTTGCATACCTATAAGCTTGTAGGTGGCTTCCCTTTGATCCTGACACAACATAGCTCCTAACTCTACTGGACTAACATCAACTCGCATTACAATGTGAAAGGCCCTAGCTAGCTGGCACTGGGGAGTCATTTCCTATCTCATAAAATGTTGCCACTTCTCTCTTTTCCCATGCTCATGTCATTCCCTCATGAGCCAGTTATCTATGTGGTTTAGTAGTAGTGGCCGAACCTGGGATGAATTTAGCACAAGAATTTGACAAATCCTAGAAAGAGATGAAGTTCTGAGGTGTTCCCTGCAGCTGTGAGTCTGTTTTGATGTGCTCTAACATGCTCCATCAGGAATTATCATTGTTCTTCTGATCATTTTTCCTAACTGTAATGTCACTGGATATGTATTGATTTCCTTCAGACTCTGGGAAAAGCTGCTATATGTGTAATTTCTGTTATAGGCCTTCAAGGACAAATGTTTCAGCTAAAACTTTTTTCAAAAAAAAATGGAGACTCAGCCCCATCAAAACATTTCACAAGCTCATAGAAATGTCACTGAATTGTTTGTCCAAAGGAAATAAAAATGCACCCTCCCGACCCTAAAAAATTAAAGCACTTCATTATTTGGAGAGTTTTTCAATTAAATGTTTTGGTTGTCCAAAGCAAAATTATTTCTCTTTTCAAGATTTCCTTCTATTTCCTGAAAAAATAATTCTTTAAAATCATAAAAATGCTTGAAATCATAAGAATTAAACAGTTCTTTATTGCACTGAGATTTTCTGAACAGGTCAGTGAATCAAAACAACTTGCACAGCATTTTCTTCATGTACTGTGTATCTGCATACCCAGTTCATGATGTCATCCCAGGCCCAGTCTCATAATACCTAAACAGATGAATTGATAAGAATTTGTCAAAGAAGCAGAAGGCCATCTTTGTGACAATATTCATGAAAATCTTATCCCATTTTTTGGTCAAAATGAGGTATCATTTTAGTGTCAAATGTTTTTTCTATATTGATGGACATTCATAACATGGGATGAATGTTCATGAACATTGTCTTTAAATTGTTTATGTCTTTAAAAAAATGAAATTCAATTTTTGGCCAAAAAAATTACAAAAATAAATTTTGACAATATTTTACCCCCCTTGATTTATTCATTTCAGTTTAGGTTTTGACTATATCTTCTGCCCATTACCAGATTGTCTGTCTTTGTTCGGCTTTTGGAAATGCAATATTTCAATGGGAAATTAGTTCTTTCTCTCCACTTGTTATAGGGCCTATTTTTGCTATTCAGGCTACATTTTGTTATAGCGTGGTATCATAATCCTGTTCTTTACTTGGACTTCAATGCTGAATCAGTGACATTAGTGGGAATGTTGCTATTGACTTCACTAGGAATAGGCTGAGACCCTGGATTACTGTAGTCAAGCGAACACTCAACCAAGATGTGTGTTGAAACATTTATTTAAAAAAGAAGAAGAAGAGAAGGAAAAACATATGGTTAGCTAATCATTGAGAATTACCAAACACCTACACAGAATAGTTGCAAGTATGAAAATAGCCCTGCAAGTATTTGAAGTTCCAACACAAGTTTCTTGGGTGTTTCCTACACTACTACTCTGTGCTGGACAAATAATTTGGAAGACTTGGATAATTTGATTATCATTCAGGTAACATAAACCTACAGAGACCATAACTGAAATGAAATCAGCACCACCAGTGTTACAAATAGAAGAGAAGGCCATTCGTATCCAATTCCTGTTTAGAATTGGATTGTGCTCACAGTGGTGGTGTTCCATTCGAAGCTATATACACTTTGGCAAGAGGGAGTTGTAAAATAAATAGGAGTTATTATTTTCCTGACCAATTTTAAGATGTGACCTCTATAGCTGTTTTCACTTTGACTATTGAACAAAGGCAGCCAATTTTTTTGAACCATAGGAGCAATTTCATGACTCATTCACCATTTGCATGCAACAACTAGCAAGGCAAAATACCTATTTCCGTGGTTGGAATAATATCAGTGTGTGGTTCGAGAAGGCAATTGCAACTGAGGGAAGTTATACAAGTCTGATTATACATCTGGCAGGGAGAAGTGTTAGTGCTGGGTGGGACTGTCCTACCAACCTGCTAACTCTTCTGATGTGAAGCCATAATGCTGCTATTTAATTTCTCAATTCATTATATGACAGTACTGGGATGAAGGAAATCTCCAGCACACCTGTCCTATGCAAGCTCTCCAGACAGATCACACACCATCATCTGTTTTTCATATTGCTGTCCTATCTAGAGAACCAAGTAAGTTGTGGTTCCCACTGGACAAGGTGTCAGACTTATTCATGGGTAAAAGCTGTCCCTGCCTTTCAGGACTTGCAAGGTAAACAGGCAAATCAGAACAAGGGTGAGAGAAAGAGAGGACTGTATTTCACAGACATGGGAAAGGGAAGAACAAAAAGATTGAATGAGTTGCCCAGTGTCATAAAGGGAGTTTGCAGCAGTTTAACACTGGGCACATCTACACATGTGATTAGTGTGGCTGAATAAACTCCTGCACAGTTCATCCTGGAGTTTATTGTTCCCAGGCTCAGCATTTATACATGTACCTGGGACTGCAGTACATTAAGTTGGGGCATCGCAGCCCCAGCTAGCAGAGAGCCCAGAGCGGTCAGAGCTGCTCTACCTCAGCTCAACATGCTGCAGAGGGGCTGGCTTGGGAACAAGGGAGCTACAGTGTGGGACTAGTCAGCAGGTAGCCCTTGCACTGTAGCATCCTTGTGCCCCAGCCAGTCCTGGTCACTGGCTACACATGCATTGTAGCACGCTAAATAACTCTGCCATGGGATAGTACTTGTGTCAGGCAGTACTACCCTACAGCACAGTTAATTATTTTACTGCAGTCTAATAGTGCCACATGTGTAGACAGTGACACTTTACTGCAGGGCTAATTAATTAGTCAACTCCATAGTAAAATGCACGTGTAGATGTCCTCGCTGAGAGCAAGGTCCTAATTTTTCATGTTTCTGAATGAAAAACCAAGAGCTTCAGAAATATGATAGAGTTCCAAGAAATGATTATGTTTGCTGTATCCTGCAGTAAAGAGATCATACAGCCATATTTTAGGAATTTATTTGTCTGTCTGCAAACTGTATTTGAGATCTTGGCACAGAATGCTCCCTTTCTCTTTTAGTAATATTCACTAAAAGTTTAAATCCAGTTTTAGCTGCAGCTAACAGAAAAAAGGTCCAGTTTTACTGCTTTAACCTTTCCCATCAATGGAGATATTTTTAAACCCCGTCATTCACCTTGAGCTGAGAGCCCTGGTCAGCTCAGATATACAGACATGCTCCCTACCCCCCATCCCCCCATCACTGCAAGCCAGGTCCTCTTTTATTTCAATTACACATAAGTTGTGCATGAGATCAAATATAAAAATTGCAATCAAATGATTCAACTGGAGCTAAAAAGGAAGCCACCTGTACAAATAAGAAACACATGTTGCAGTTCTATTTCAATGAGTCTCAAGAAGGAATCCAAGAAACTCTCTCCCTGTCTTTAGGTTGGGAACATTGTAAGTGGATTGCCATACTTAATGTTATTCCAAATAGTAAAGTATAATAGGCAAGGTACTCAGTGAGGGTAAACCAATATAGCTCCATTAAATTCAGTGCATCCCAGCCGAGGATCCAGCTCCATGATCTGGGAACATTAACTGTCAACTGGACAAAAAATACTTTAGACAAGGGAATTTTTAGGCAGCTTAGGTAACATTTTCAGAAGGAGCATGTATGTCAAAAAGCAGAGTGAATTAGCTTCTATAGAACTGCTCTCAGGATATAAGCAAGATTGTTTAAACTAGCTTAGGTATCTCTAAGCACGCTGCAATCTGTAGGGTGGGCATATCACACTCTTACTCCACCTCCAGTACACTGAGGGTATAGTGCAGTATGTCTGGTCCACAAACACTGAAGCCAGGTAAGGAGCCTGAACACAGAGACGGTCAGTATCCAAGTCAGAGAGCTTAGTGGCGTATGCCCAGTGCTGCTCTATGGTGGCTACATTTCCTCTATTTGTGCATTTATGACACAGAGTTGGCAGGCCTCCTTTTGCTGAAGACAGACAAGGTTCTTTGGGTAAATCCAATATCTTTTATTAGACCAACTAAAATAGTTGGAGAAATTCTTCTTTACAAGCTTTTGGGTACAAACACTTTTCATCAGGCTGATAAACTATTTCGGTTCGTCTAATGAGGTAGGTAAAGCTGTGTCTATGGCCAAATCACTGATTCTCTGAATCAGCATCAAATTTTCAGATTTGGATATGCCCAAAACGAATCAGGGACAGTGATTAGAATCAATGAACTGAATCACTGTCCCTGATTTGGGCTGAATCTGAATACGAATTGAATTTGGCCCATTTCGCACACTCCTAATGTGTGCCAGCATCAAGCTGAGAGATTTTTGAAAAGGGATTTCAGTATGCCAATGACTTCAGAGTTGTCCAAGTCTGTACCTCTTCACAGGATGTCTTCCTTACATGCCCCTCAAAACCTTGACACCCAAATGCACAGTGGATGAACTCACATGTGACTGTTTCATCCTTCCAAAAGATGTTTCACATATTTCCCATTATCTCCACAGGAAAAATGTGGATATCTTGCTCTATTAATTTCCTGGAATCAAAATTATTTCTGTATATAATTTCTACTTTACCAGAGCAAATATACTTTCTAGAGTCATCATAAGAAGGCTTGTTTGCCAAGAAGAAAGAGAAAAATAAATACTGCTAGGAACTGACAGGCTCTGTCCATATTAAATCATTACATCTTTCTGATTAAAGATTAACACAATAGAGTTTCAAGGAGGGGTTCTTGATGGTTTAGAAGGTATTTTTTTAAAATAATTGTTTGAAAACCATTTCATCTTCATAGATGCAAACTAATATTTTTCCATCCTAGGCTGATGGGGAAAAAATGAAGTCAGAAGCAAGGCTCAGTTCTGCTAACTGAAAAGGCTTTACCTGGAGTGATACAGAACGTTGCTTGTGCAAGGACGGCAGAAACAGGTTTCTACTGAAAGCAATAATCAGGACCGTGCTGGCTGCCCTAAAGGAAAGATCACTTGATATATAACTACTGCCTCCAGTAGAGCCATGTCAGCTCACACAAATTTAGGATTTTGGCCACATTTTATAGGACAGCTTGGATGATGTCAGCTGACATCAGCTGACAATCCAGACCTAGATATTTAATGGTTTAAAATAAAATGCAACAAAACAAAGTCTGACAAAAGTAGGCCATACTCTAGTAAGTTATAGTACTACCAACCAAACACAGTAGCTTCTTCATGCCAACTTGGAAACACGATATGAACTAAACTGTTTCTATTTTTATACCAAAATGGAAACAGAGGTGGGAAGGATTCATGGAATTTACCAAGCCAAAGGAATACTTTTTTCATTTTAATATTCAAGTGGAATAGAAATTATAGACTTCCAGTGTTATTATGGAACTGTAATATAAGCCCGCCACTTACCCATGCCTTAGCAGTGAGGAATCAGCTGCAGTGACTGGAGTTTAGAAGTCTACTTCCTTAACCAATCTAATTCCCTCCGAGGTCTGACCTTTTTTTCTGAAGTATTACACCACCTGGCACAGAGATTATTATTGACTCTGGAGAGAGGAGTCTAGTTTTTCAATAATTTTTACAGATTGCTAACTGAAAAACAAGAACAAAAATGAACTAGTTGGTAGCTAAAACCACTGATTTTTTCATGGTTCCTTCCTGCCTCGCTGTAATTTATTGCAAGAAACCTCAGCTCCCACACTAAGTTAGACACATTGGCTCATCTAAGATCCTTGCTGCTTGTGGGCACCAAGCCAAGGGAAAAAGGAGGACAACCCAAGTCTGTGGATTTTGAACCACATTGCGTGTTGCTCCCACAACCTTTGCTGCATTCACATTTCCATTTTGGGATGAGTGCAGTTAAGGAAAGTTTTAAAGTTTAACTGTTAAAGCAGTGATTGAATGTAGCACTTCACTGTGTCGGTTCACTAGAAAAACCCTGAAGGCTTCAAAAAAATAAAACCTGTGATTTGGTACAAGTGAAACAATTATACCATAAAGAGATGTTGATATATTTCTCAAACAGCAGGTGCAGTTACTGTGGTGATGGGAGTTATGGGATATGCAAATGGGTAGATAGATTAGATAAGAGGCTCTGATTACCCCTAACTGCTTATTAATTCCAGTACATGGCCCTAATCATGCAAGCTGTTAGGCAGAGGCAATGCCCTAAATGAAATCCTTTTGACTTTGAATGGGCTGTTTTACAAACTAGTCAGAGGGGACCAGCAGGCATTGGGGAAGTCCCTGTTCCCCCGAGCACTACCAGGAGTGACCAGGAATAATGGTCACAAGCTGGCAGAGGGCAGACTAGATATGAGGAGGCGCTACTTCACAGTCAGGGCGGCTAGGATCTGGAACCAACTTCCAAGGGAAGTGGTGCAGGCTCCTACCCTGGGGGTCTTTAAGACAAGGCTCGACAATCACCTTGCTGGAGCCGTTTGACCCCAGTACTATTTCCTGCCATGGCAGGGGGTCGGACTCAATGATCTGCTCAGATCCCTCCCGACCCTACCAACAATGAAACTGTGAGGTGCAAAAGTGTCACTGCATGTTGTTGTATTGTAAGGACCTGGCACAAACATGTCATATCAGCACCCACATTACAGGCTGTACAACTTAAAGTGCCAGTGGAGGAGGGTTGCTGCTGACAGTCAGTTGCTGAGTTAGGTGAGGTAAAAAGAACAGATCCAAACTCTCCCCCGACCTTGACATCTGAAATAGCGCAGAGAGGTGCTCTGTTACACTGTTGGCTTTATATTGTCCATGCCGCCCTGTACTTCCTGATGTTGCATGGGATCATAAACCCACATGTTTTGAGAAAGGCCCCTTCCTGAAGTAATGCTGAACCAGCTAAAACCAGGATGTGCTGGGAAGTACATGAGAAAATGTACCTTCCCAGGTTCCCCAGTCCATTTACTTAGATCAAGAACAGTCTGATAATTTCAGATACCTTTCAAATAAGCAACCAACCCATTTGAGGTTCACTTGTCACTCGTCTAGACATACATTTCAGAAGAAGGTATAAAAAATGCATCTGGGAATTTTTCTTACCTGTGATTGCTGCATATCAGAAGAGCTAGGTAATTTTCTTCAACTGAATAAACATACTAAGGGAGTCTGAGAGCAATTTGGCTTGAAAGCAAATATTGTTACCCAATTCTCTGCACCTGCAGCAGTCAGAAAAACAATAATCTCTCTTTCTCTCCTTATCTTAAGAAACAGAGTCTAGCAATGTCCCAGGTCTCTGCTACAGTGTACCAGTGTTTGTGACAGCTGCATGCTGGGCACAACACTGAAGGTTAAATCCTATTTCACTTTGAATGCTCAAGTGGCACTTGTACATAACTGCAGTTTGGGGCACTTATGCACAGTTTGGTATTTCCTTTGCATTTGTGACATAACTGAATTACTCTACACATGTACCTACTAGATGTAAAATTGAGGAGGGGGTGACCTCTGTCTTTTTAACTTAATAGCCTAGTGGTTAAGGCACTTCCTGACAGAGGGAGAAACTCAGGTTCTAGGTCCTTCTCACCCAGAAGGGATTTAAACTTACATCTGCTTCCCAGCAAAGAGGTCTAACCACTGGGTAAGAGCCTCAACCCCTCTTTTGAAGCTGGCCCACTGCCCCTTGCATTTGTCATTCACTGGGCAAAATGGATAAATAGCAGTAGGAAGGTTTCTGACCTACTGAAAGTGCTCAGACTAGAGCCTAGGTCCTCTCCGTGCCAGAGCAGCAGCCAAGTGACTGAGCTATGCATGCTCTGGCTTGTACTTTTTCTCCTGGGCGCACATCTCCCTCTCTCTGTCTTGGCTGCCCCATGGGCCAGCCATCTCCTATTTGCCAGCTGGAATATCCAGAGACCCAGCTGGAAGTAAAAACATGGAAAGTAATTAACTCTTCCCCTAGAGACCAGCAGGGCTCCCTAGACTGTCAGGACTGATTCTTTGGAATCATCAGTACCTAAGCTGGCCCTTGTACCACGTATCCCAAAAGCAAAGATCCTACAAAGAAAGAAAGGAAGCAGCTAAGTAATTCAGCAAGGCACCCCTTCCATCAGCATCTGTCCATTTCCTAATATGAACATCAACCTTGTGTGAACACCTATCTTGCCCTTTGCATATCTCTTTACCATCCAGCAGGCCTATCTGAATGCTGACCAAGCCCATTAGTGACTCCATTTTCTACTAGTTCTCTTTTTACCTCTGTAATCTTCAGTATGTCTTTGGAAGATTCTCTTCACACCTCACCCTCCATCTTTCCAGGGGACTCTCAGAGCTCTGCCCTTGGTTCCTCTTTCTTTCTTCCTCTCTGTAAGATCTCTTGGTAATCTCACCTAAAAACAACCAGTCCTCCACATTGACAGCCTACTTACTTCTTTATTAGCATCAGTGAAATAGGCCTGATCCAGCAGATACTCCTGTTTTACACTGGTGTAATCTATGGATTGCAACTGAATTACATTGGGCCTGTCTACACATGTACTTTAATGAGCAATAGCCTATTCTACTGAACATTAAAGCAGTGCATAAAAACTGTGCTAATATGCTAATGCACAGTAGAATAGGCTACTGAGCATTAAGCGTCACCTAAAACGGGTGTTTGTGCTACTGCTCATTAGCATAGTCTAATACGCTTTAATTTAGTACCTCATATTGGAGTTACTAACTTTAATGCGCATTAGAAAAAGTGCATTAATACACATGTAGATGTGCCCATTGACATTAAACCGGATTAACATAACAATGAAACAGACTCTACAAACTTTTGAATGTTCAGGGTCTGAGAGAGAGAAAGAGCATGTACACATACACAGTTGTTCAGTTTAAAGAATCCAAAGAAATAAGAGAACAATAGGAAAAGATTTCAAAAACTGGGCATTGTAATTATCCCCTCTGCAAAAGTATTCCACTAAAAAAAACACATAGGAAATGTAATTGCCCTCTGAAGAATTATTGCATCAAACTTGGAGCTTGAATTTAGTCATTAAACTGTGAAATATAGGTATTTTACTGCTATTCTACATTAAATTTTTCAACAGCCCTAAAGAATTGTTGTTGCTCAGGTCTTCATAAGGCCATAAGGCAATTTTTGTCACATCATCAAATAAAAAATCAGCATGTGAACTGATGAGGAATACAATTTTGGAACCCATTCAAACTACAAGATTAATTATATAAAATCAAATGTAGATTCTGCCATCTCTACTTAAGTAGAGTCTACATTGAGTCATAACTTATCAGAATCATATTAGGAATCCAAGATACTTGATGGAATTCCTCTGTCCTTAATTGATACAGGTCCTTTTTGCCTAGTGGTTAATTAATCAGCAGAGTGATTTTTTTCAAATAAATTACATGTATAGCAAGGATTTTTAAAAAAGCAAGAATACCTTGGTATGCATGACAAGGATATATGAAGTGTTTATCTACAAAGCCAATACTGAAACCAACAAGCTCCAGTACCAACTGTTTAGGTACAGTTTATGCATTTTACATTAGACAGTCAATGATTTAAAAACAAAAAATATATGTCTGACAGCAGACACCAAAATCTTAGGCTCCTTACTTCCAAAGGAATATCATTTCCACTGGATCACACTCTCTTTCTTTTTTACACCATGAATCTTGCATTGTTGACTGCCTACAGACCCTGGTTCAACAGAATGGGAAAGGCCACCAACCAGCAGAGCTTGTAGCCTGAAAGTTTCCATGGAAGTGGGAGATGTGGGCCTGCCTCCTTCAGGCTGAATAAGCAAGTGCTCTAGCAGGTGGCTGTTGGGCAGAAGGCTAACATCTCTTTGTTTGGCTATATTTAGTACTGAGCTAAGCATGTGTTCTCAACATCAAGTGGTTACTCGGCATGATAAGTTCTTACCTAAAGAACTGGAGATTTTACAGGTCTCTCAGGCCAAGGAATGAGTTAAGCAACTAGGTGGTTAACAGACCTTGAATTTGAGCAGGTTCAGTAGCTTGAATCTAAGCACCTAGGCATCTTCTTCTGGCCAAATTTGAGTCCTAATGTATCTAGGTGTCTAGATGGTTTTGCCACTGCTGAACACTGTCAGTTTGGAACACTCTTCATGACATAGGTCCCTAAATTCCCTCTAAGTTATGTATATGTGCTTATCAGGGAATCTTAGACCCATCTCTTAATTTTTCTGACCTTAAAGCTCCTTTTCAATTGATAAAATAGGCCTGAAACTCCTTCTTTGTCTTTCCTATCCACTTCTACAGCAAGGGCAGAGATTGTCTCTTGGCACAAGTGCACAATAGACCCTCCTTACAGTAGGGCACTGCTTTAATGCAAATAAATGATCTTAAATACTTGAGTAATGCCTTCCCTCCCCACCCAGTGACATAGTCACACCATGCACGAAGGTGAGTCTGAAGGCTCTGTGCACAATCAAAAATTCTGAAAAAAAAATTCAGAGCACAAAGAGAACCTTTCCTAGTCTCCTCTTGCAAACTAAAGAACCCAGTAAGGCTCAGAGGCCTTTATCCACCATGCGAAACCCAAAAGACTTCCACTAGGGCTCAGAGTAAACAGCTTTAAGATTCCCAAATAAATGATGTACTAAAGGAGTTTGGATCAGCCAAGCAGAGCCTCTGTTATATCCAACCCAGACTTCCTAACAGTATCACATCATAAAACCCTTATGCATCTGGCCCAGACACAGTTTTAAGACACAGTTGGCAGTATTTGATACAAGAAAGAAACCAAGAACTGAATTAGTATCCCACAAGGTTGTTTTTTCAAGTCACAGATGAAGTGCAGAGCCATGTGGAGAAGTCCACCATATGCCCACTAACCCTTCTCAGACGAAAGGGCTGTCTAGGTTTTATGTTTTTTGAAAATACCACTTCATTACCTCCCTGTTTTGTTGCCAAGAGAAGTTAACAAAATTATTGAGGGATGAAACATTCTTGAAACGTTCAAACATTCTTTCTGGATCATCAAATAGGATTAGCATATGAATTACGTTCCTCCATAGAGCACACCTGACGATGCATGCCTAGTGGTATTCCACTAATGTGCATTCTTTCATATGCAAACAAAGGAGGAACTGCAACACTTGCCTCACAAGGGCTTTTTTTTAGAGGAAAAAAAAAGCAAAGGTCCAGTGTTTGGGTCTGGCAGAGCTCTGTCTGAGGATCCCAAGAGCATGCATTTGGTTTGGCATTTGGCATAAGCTCAGACTGCTCTTATTTATGCTGCGACTCTAGTTAGGGAACATCAGATTGCACTGCGCCTTCCTTTCACCACCCTGGAGGTCCTCTATTCTGGAAGGGTCCACAGCGAGGGAACTTTACAGACTTATAATCCACACAGAAAACCATTGATTCAATACAATGCTTTCAGGGATAAAAAATACACAGTTTTTGTCCCCTCTCAAGTACTGTTACTAGTTGCAGTTGGCATCAGTTGCTGTGCAATTTCATAAAATGCCTCCAATTTTCATTAAATGTCTCCAAGCTGGATAATAAACAGAATCAAAGATGAAGGACTTTCTCTTGTGATAGAGAATGTGCTGCCATATGTGGTGGCATGGATCTGACCCAATGCTTACATGTGGCTTGCAAAAGTTGTTTATTCTATCAAAACTCTTTATTGAAACTGCCCACTTTAATATAGATGGCCTCAGCCTCTCAGTGCAACTCATTTGCAAGCATCATCAAGGCGCTCTCAAAAAGGCAAAAGCTGGGCTTTAAAAATGGAAGTCAGGACCACATATATTGGGGATATTCTTTCAGAGTCTCCCTGTGCCCACTGATGGTACCCCTAATTTGAAACACATTCAGACCACACAAACTCTCATGTTCTAGTAACAAAAAGCCCAGCTGCTGACCCACATAATGAAAGCCTTGATCACTGCTGGCTGACAAGTTCAGCCATGTCCCCTATGGAAAGCAGTTCCTTCTAACTCAACACCTGTTGCCAAAAATGCATTGCACGGGTTATCACAGTCTTTATAAGGTCTTCCACCTTTTATCTTGCACAGGAGTTCAGAAAACTGAGTTTACAGATCTTGCTTTTTTGCCATGTAAAGCTCCTTATTGCTGTGACTTAACAGAGGTGCACTGCTCTACAACACTTTAAAAATAGGTACAGTGCTTTAAATTAACCCTTGTTAAATGAGATATTAAAATTTGAAGCACTATATTTTACAGTACTTTAAATAACTTCTGTAGCTGGTCAAATTTCTGACCAGTGGAGAAGCCCCAGGAGGCTGTGGAGCACCCCCTGCCACCTATCCTGGAAAGTGCAAGGAGGTTTAGAGGTTCCCCCCACCAAACACTGCACTTCTGTCATGTTCAAGAACACTGTAATTTTATAGTGTTATTAAAAGTGGTCTAAATTACACTACTCTGAAGTACTTCTGTATATGCCTGAAGTGCAGAATGGTAGGACAGACTGATTTATTAAGCCATGTCCTAAAGGTGACTGACTACCTCTGCAACTCTGCCTTTATTTTTTGTGCTGTGTTGCCAGTACAAGATGGAAATGCAGGATCCCCATGCATCAGAATAAAGTGGTAATATCTATAAGAAGAATTGGTCAATGGCTGTGGTGTCTAGAAGGAGAATATTACAGATATAGCATTGATTAGAACATTACTGGTATATGCCCTCTAATGCCCACACGCTGATAGGGCAAGGGGGACACTGCATACCCTAGGGGTGGATTTATATTCTCAACAGTAAATATAGGCAGGATTGATGCTTGCTTCAGAAAAAGGAGTAGGCAAGCAGAGATCAGGATGATCTTGACTTCTGTTTATCTAAAGTAATTTGAAAATAATAGCATAATAAATTAAAGACCCCAACACAATTTCTCCCTGGTTGTATGTGATATTACACTGTAAAATGCAGCCTGTAACATAATAGAAATCATGATCACAGAGATTAGCAACATTAAACAAGATGGCATGGTATTTCTAATAATTAAAGAAAGAGGGGGTGAGGAGAGGGAGACATAATGGCCTTTTCAAACATCCAGTATTCTGGGGGGAAAACGATCTGACTGGAAATACTATTGTTCCATTTAATCTGTTTCTAGGGCAACCATTATTAGCCACTAATTTCTCAGTTACTTTGTTGCTTGTGTTACCAACTTTTGCTGAACTTGCCTTTCCTCTCCTTAAAGCTACCTTTACTTTGGCTTACCCCACCCCGGCATGCTTGCTTCACCTAATCCACTCCCCCAGATGCTTTCACCTCTTCCTTGCTACACATACAGAAAGCTCCAGCTTCAATTTCTCCATTTCTCACAGTGACTCTCAGCAACATTTTAGCAGCAATTCTGTCCTCTTTGGGTCTGAATTACTTATCAGCCACTAACATCCTAGGAGCACAAAAGCTTCTTTCCTCAGCAGCAGCCTGAGTCCAATATGCACATAGAAATGTGGATAGCAGTTTAAGTCAAGGGTTGTGCTCCACTGAATTTAGCCTGAACTGACATACCGTCTTCCCTTCCACATGCTCTTCTCTCGTAGCTTCTGAGTGAGCCCTTGCCAGAGTTTCTCCACAGCCCCATGGTCTGAACCCAAATTTGTATAAAGGAGAAGGCTGATTTTCTGGGTATAGCTCTGGACTGGAATTTAGGAGAACCATGGGTTCTTTTCTCCTATATGCCTATTGTGATCTCTAAGGTCAGCCAAGAGCAACCTCTTGCAAGTGCCATCAGTACACCAAGTCTGCTTGGCAAAAAATATATGGGAGGTCATTCTGGGCAGTTGCTCCTCAGCTCTGGAGTTCCCTCCCTCTTGAGGCCTGCAACAGCCTGAACATCTTTCAAAAGCCCTGCAAGAACTTCTTATTTGGGCAGGCATTTAGCAAGCAAAGCTAGGCTGAGATGTCGCTTACTGGGTATCTATTTCATTTTGATATTCTCGTTGCTATTTTAAGTTCTTCTGATGTCTCACTGAAAGCTGCCCTGAGCCTTTGTTGGGAAGGGTGGCATATAAATCAAATAAAACTAAAATTAAAACATTCAGGGTTCTGAATGTTCTTTGGGCAAGATACTTTAGCCATGTCTTTACTGTAGGGTTAATTTGTGTGATTGTCACCAGCACCTGGGTTAGTCTAGCTAGGTAGGAGCAGCCACAATACCAAGCCTTACCTGAGTTTCAGTCACTTTACACCTTTTCTTCTTCGTCATGTCTCCAATCCAACCTTTCTATATGGTCTCTTCCCAATATTCTGCACAGGCCACTGCTTCTAGTGCTGGTGTGGCCAGATCTTGTGGAATACATTATGGTGCTACAGGGCACCTCAGGAGACGTTCCATAGTTTGTCTTGAAAAACACATTGGTTGGTTGCATAGAGGCCCAATAATTTTATGAGAAAGTTGCATCTTCTGAGACCCACTCTCTGTTCAGGCTGTGCCATGTATGCCATTTGTAGTTGGAGCCAGATGCTAACTCCTCACTGGGGATAATTCCTTGCTGGTTCTATTCAACTTTGTTGCCTAGTTTCTCCCATTATTTTTGCTAGAGGGACGTTCTGGATTTCTCGATGAGGAATAATGGCACACTGGTTGATGTCCAGTCCATGTTGCCTGCTACTTTCCTCCTGATGTAAGGGGGCACTATGCCAGACAGTCTGTGTAGGCAGGGAATAAGGGTGGGATGTAGGAAGCCTGTTATAATCCTTCATGTATCATTTAGGGTAGTGTCAATATGTTTACAGTGACTTGAGCATCCCCAAATGGTGCACGCATATTCAGCCACAGAGAAACGAAGCGCTACGGCAGTAGTGCATAGGGTGGATAGATGTGCTCCCTACCTGGAATTTGTGAGCTTATGCAGGATGTTATTTCATGTATTGACCTTGGCTTTGTTATTTAATATGTGCTTTTTGTAACAAACTGTACAGTCCAATGTTACCCCTAAGTAGACTGGGTGTTTCTGTTGTTCAAGACTCCGGACACCCCAGGTGACATGCAGGTGTCATTTAGCATCCCTGTTTCTCAGGTGGAAAACACAGATTTTGGTTTTGCTAGGGTTGCATTTGAGATAATTATTTAGGTAATAATCTGACATTGAGTTTCCTCTCCAGGATCTTCTCTGCGTCCTCAAAATTTTTCTGCTATGTGGTAATCCTGACATCATCAACATAGATGAAACACTGACATTCAGCAGGAAGTGGCTGACCATTAATGTAAATGTTGAATAAAAGTGGGGCAAGCACACTGCCTTGTGGTAAGCTGTTCTTTTGGGAGTACCATCTATTTGTTTGGCCATTGAGTTCCACATAGAAGCATCTGTTCTCCAAAAGGCTATGGAGAGCCTGACTTAGATCTTAGTCATAAGGTACAGTTTGTGGATCATGATGGACAGTATCATATGCAGCAGATAGGTCAACAAACTGTGCCAGTGATCAACTTCTGTGGGAAACCATCTTCGATATGGTGTGTGAGGTTTAATAATTGGCCTGCACAAGACTGACCTGGTTTAAAACCCACTTGGTCTTGCGTAACTTTGAAATCTACCAAGGGTAACATTCATTACAAAAGATAAGACATTCGTAGAGTTTGTAGGTGATACTAGCAGGTGAGATTGGTCTGTAACTTTTCGGTCATGAAAGGTCTTTCCCTGGTTTGGGCAGAGTCATGACTCCTGCCTTCCTCCATACTGATGGTATTTGTTTACTCAACAACTGTACACCTCTATGTCTGTTGCTGAAACTACAAGGAACTTATCCCAAGCTTTCTTTCTCAAGCACAGCTATCTTTCTCAATGAATTGAGGTGGAATTTATTTACCTTTCTGGAAAAATTCTGGGAAAGCATTGGAGGATTATTAGCACTTGAGTGGTTCATTCTGTTTCCTGATTTCAAGTGGGTTAGCAGTCCAAATGAAAGCTGAGCCCAGCCTCTAGCCCATACCTTTGACTATGCCAGCTAATCCTGACTGCAAGGATGAATGTCTGGCAGGCTGGCAGCTGGATTACAGATCTTAGAACCTGGGCTAGCACAGCAAAGGAAACATACTCTTGGGGCATTTTTTCCCTAAAACCTCCAAATGACTTAGAAGTCCTGGGGTGCTTGTACACATGATGATATCACAATGTGCACATGATGAAAATTTCACTTTCTGTGGCTTAATGGTGTCACACATTACATGTATGAGAGTTTTCAGGTTTTTAAATAAGCGTGTATTGTTGTAAACTAAACTACATTGGGATTGCAACTTTGCAACTTGGAACATTGCAACCATTAGTCAGCTCACCCCCTGGCTGTGGGAGAACTGGGTAGGCTCCACAGAGAAAAAAGGGATCAGGCCCTTCACCACTTCTGCCTTCAGCAGGCTCTTGCAGCCAGTGGGATGCCTGGATTGCCTGGAATGGACTGGCTTGCCTCTGGAGCAGTGTGGGGAGGTGGGAGGAAGATGGCTGGGTGCGTGGGTGGCTGAAGGTGGCAGGGATCGTGCACAGAGCGTGGGGCTGTCTGGGTGGACTACTACCTTCTCTAAGCCCACCCGGGCTTCCAGCACCCCATGTGTCATCCCTGCCACCTTTGCTGGCCACCAGCACACCTGACTGCCCTCTTGCTGCCTCTCCACACTGTTCTGGGGCAAACCAGCCCATATACAGTGATGGAAATATAAAACCCACCATTTCAAATAAAAATTCACTGTTTCAATTCAGGGGGAATAGAATGCAACCCTAAGGATTAAACCCCCATCACATGTGCAAGCACTCCTGTTTTCCAAGGTGACTTGGGGAAGCCAGTTTTTGATAAGATTTAAGATCCTAAGCACCATACATCATTTTTGGAAATCAGCGGTAAGCTCCAAAGTAATTTAGGCTTACCCTAAAGAAATTATAAGGCCTTTCAGGATAGAGGCTGAGCTTCTTATGATGTATACTAGCAAACTGTCCATCAAGAATGATGGGGGGGGCGGGGACAGAGGCCTGCGTCTGGCACCCTCCCTACTCTCCCCTGCCTTGGGCTGGAGCCATGGCCACTCCCCACCTCCCACCTGCCGCTTTGGGCTGGGGACATTCCCCCCCCAGCCCTGCCACTTTGGGCTGGGGCTGGGGCCAGGCCCCACAACTGCAGTTGCAGCAACTGCAGTGGCAGTCATGGCCATAGTTGCGGTCATGGCAGGGCACAGCCACCAGGCACCTCCCCTCCCTCCCCTCTTCCCCGCCACCTCCCCCTCCCTGACGGTTGTTGCTGGGGGGGGAAGGGGGGACTCCAGCCCCTGGCTCTGGCCCCAGTCCCCACTGTTATGGCTGTGCTCCATCACGTGAGGCAGGGTGAGGCCAGCACTGCGTAGCCAGCACCCCATGCCCCCGCTGACTCCAAGGAGGGGAGGGGAGAGGGTGAGCCTTGTTCAAGTGCAGGGAGCTCAGAGAAACTGCACCCCAAAATCTTGAGAGGAAAACTTGTGTCATGTGTACGTGTTAAGCCACAGTGGGGTCAAAACTGCAGGCTTGCTAGCCCCTGCTGAGGCAAGGAAGCCTGCCAAGTTTCAAGGATATAGGTGCAGGGGGTTTGGGGAAACTGCACCTCTGGCTGCTGACAGGCAAAACTTGTGGCATGGGTGCTTGTGCAACTGTGTCTGTCTTGAGGCAGAGACATTGCATGCCAGGCCAGCCTCTGGCTTCTTTACTATTCCTTCCATCCACGACCAGGAGACACACCAACTGCAGGTACTTCCTCAGCCTGACAAAGGGTTTTTCAACCCAAAAGTTGGCATCCTGGGCAGCTAAGCCAAGAATACTGGGAGCTTCACAACTGCACTGCAACCAGCAGGCGTCAGGCCTGTCAAAGACATGACAGGTTTTGGCTTTCCCCAGCCAGGACTGTGTGCGTGCATGCATTAGCTGGAGGTTATGGTGCCTCCTACCCCGCTTTCACCAGGGGATCGTTGGACCTGGCATTTATGGGGCTGCCGCACTGCCAGCAGTCCCACCAGGCCTCTCTAACCTGGCAGGGTGCAGTTTTAGCGGTCAAGCCTGGAACCTGAAGCCTCCTCCTTCCCCATAGCCTCATCGCATACCTCCAAGTTTGTCCTGGCAAGGGAACGAGCTCAGCAGGGACATGTTCTTCCCTTGATGGCTGGTGATGCAGTTAGTGCTCCCTCCAGCTGAAAGCGGGGCATAACCTGGTTTGTTTTGTTTTTTAATTAAAAAGGGAAATAGATGTAGATGGAATGAGGAGGGTGGCATTCAGTCCATCTGCACCTGGAGATTGAGGAACCCCAGCAGCGGGAGGTTCACTTTCAGGAACACCAGCTGCTCCACCAAATCAGCATCCAAGCAGAGGTGTCACTACATCCCCAGCGATGCTGAACACCCTCTTGCTCAGCACACTGGTCAGTGGACAGGACAGGTGTTCCCGGGCAACTCTGGCAACACCTGGCTGTGGCTTGCCCAGTAGGCCAATGGGTCGCACAGCAGTGGCCCCACATCCTTGGCAAGATAGGCAGCCACCAAGGTCTGAGTCCTACCTGCCTGATGCTGGGGTCTGGTGGCTCTGGACCCCACCATAGGAGCCATGCCCTTAGCTCATATTGGCAGCACCTGTGGTGGAGGATAAGACTGGCTCGTGGGTGGCATGCTAGCATGAGACAGTGGATCCCCCTGTTCCACATCCCCTCACCTCTGCCATTCTGCCTCCCTGACTTTCTTTACTAGCACCTCTGTCCACTGATTCAGTGTTTGGCTGCCGCATATGGTGCCCTTCAACCTTGGGTGACACATGGCGACCAGCACATGGACTGTACTGGACCAGCAGGGATCAAGCCT
Organism: Crocodylus porosus; assembly: GCF_001723895.1. Lineage (NCBI taxonomy): Eukaryota > Metazoa > Chordata > Crocodylia > Crocodylidae > Crocodylus > Crocodylus porosus. The sequence continues at coordinate 27,211,984 of NW_017728943.1, read as the reverse complement.
TTTCCTGATGCCCTTCTTCAGCCACCTCACCAGTGCCTGCACACCTGGTGACAGTGGCCTGTCCCTGCCAGGAACATTGATCCCTTGGAAGCTCTCCATTTGGCTCTGAAGTTTCCTCACTACAGGGATCACCTGGCTAAAGAGGGCATCAACAGAGATGGTATCCCACCCAGCTCTGTTCAGGGGGCCACTGATTCTGATCTTCTTGAGCAAGGCCATCTCCTGGATGTCCTTCTGTTGCTCCACCAGCCTCTCGAGCATCAGGTATGTGGAGTTCCACCAAGTCTCCACATCCTGCATGATTCTGTTCTGCAGGACGTTCAATTCTTTTTGTTTATCCTGCAGCATCTTACCTGCCTTGATGCTCCGGTGGAAGTAGCCTGCCACCTTCCTGCATTTTGAAATGAGCTTGCTGGTAGTGGCAGCACCATCACTGACAGCCCTGTCCCACCCTCCAAGGTGTCCCTGACAACAAGGTGCAACTTGTATGCCACACAGTGGATGCCAACAAAGGTGGCATCATGGACCGCCTTGGCCATATTGGCCCCATTGTTGGTGAACATAAATCCATGGGTGAGTTTACCCTGTCCAGTGAGCCACCCCTGCACCAAGTGGTTCATGGCCCCCATAATCTCTGCTGCTGTGTGGGACTCATCCATCACCTCAGCTTGAAGGAGAGCCCTTCAATGGCCTGATTGGTCACACCAGTGCCCTGTGAGGGAGAAGTAGGCATGATCTCCACCCCGGCTGCTCCAGATGTCCAAAGTGAAGTGTAAAGCCACCTGCGGACCTGTGTTGCACAGCACCCTCCCTCCTCCCTCCTCCATGCATGCTTCATACAGGGATGGCACCACTGTCCTCATAGGGCCTGCCTTGTTGCCCCCTGATCATGCAAGTGGCCCTCCTCTGGACCCTCTCCATGTTGTCCACATCCCTCTTGAAGTGCATCAACACCAAGCATCTCCCCAATTCTCTGGGTGAGCTCACTCACCTTTGGAATGCGTCCCCCCCCGCTTTTCTGTTCACCTTTCCCCTACTGTTCCAGGGTGGCCTGGCTCTGCTTTGGAGGGACAGGGGCTTTGGAGTGAGTGGGGGACTTCCCTTTGCGCATGCTCCCACTATTGCCAGGCTGAGGAGGAGCAAGGGCAAGGGGGTGGTGCCTGCGGAGATGCATCAGCATCCCTGTGGTGCTTATATGTTTTGTTCCCTTGTCCCGTCTGGTTTTGGCTTGGCAGTGCAGGCAGATAGCATATGTGGGATCATCTGCCAGCTCAAAATGATCCCAAACCACACTACTCGCTCACTTCTGGGATGTGGGTGCATCTGTAGATGCTGCTGCACTTTCTTCTTCCTCAGCAGGCAGAGGCACAGCAAGAGGAGGAGCACATTCAGCTGAGCTGCTTGCCTCTACCTGTACATCAACCTCCTCCAAAGTCCTTTCTAGGGAAGGAGACCTGGCTTGAAGGAAAACTTGAGGGGTGTCGATCACAAACGCAGCTGATTCCCACTCCTTCCCCAGAATTTCCCTTGCTAGGGCACTCAGATCCAGATCTAGCGCCAGCTCTTCTTCTGGCACTGGAAGGCTCAGCATGGGAAGTGAAATAGGGGTGGAGTAGGCTGCTGTGCTGGTGCTGGGGCTGGTGCTGGTGCTGCTGGTTGTGGCTGTTGTCATGGTGGAGGTGGCGGGGCTATAGCTGCTGAGCATGGAAAGGATGCAGTCTCGGGCACAGGCAGTGGCAGTGCCACTGCTCCCCTCTCCTTGCTGCTTGTAGCAGCCTCATTCCTTTTAGCTGGAGGAAAGAGGCTGCGTCTCAGTTTGGTGGGGGGGCAGGAAACTCTACCCCCTCTTCCACCCCCCCCCCGAAGGCTGGCCAGTGTGGCCACCTGCCTTTCCACCACGCTTCATAAGGTGTTTCATGTCTTCCTTTTCAAGAAATATATAAATGTTTTTGTTTTCCTATATAAACTCAAAACTGCAGGTCTGGTGCAGTGAAGAGATTTGTTAACATGATAGAAATATATCTGTCTATGCATATAAACTCCAAGCTAGGTCTCGTGCAGTGAACAGATTTATGAATGGAATAGAAATATATCTGTCTGTGTATATAAATTCAATAGTATTGGTGTGGTGCAAAGAATGATCATATAAAAACAAATATATATAGTAAATTCCTGTATGGAGTAAATTCTATAGTAACCCTATGCAATATAAGTATAAAATTCAAAAGAATAAATCAATGAATATAATAATAAAATAAAAGCACCTACAAAAAAACATATTCTGAAATCCCTCTTGCTAGGGTAGCAAGCAGGGAATCCTTTAGAAAATCAGTGCTGCTAGCTGTAGTGGTCTGACAGTGAGCTGCTAGAACAGACAGCTCAGTAAGTCACCCAAAGCAGAAAGAAGGGGCAGTTCAAAAAATGCTGCCTTTTATGCTGTTTTTCTGTCCGTCCCCCAAAAGCACCGGGGTTGAAAGCGACCTCAGGGAAGAGTCACTGGCCAGCTACACATGTCAATAATGAGAGCATTCCTTTCCCTGCACCTTCCTCCCTCCTCTCCCTACTTTACTTTCTCTTTCCTTGCAGGAAAGCAAGCCAAGCCATTGAAGGTAAGCCCATAGTCCAGCTTCCCAGTTGAAACTTGAAACGTTTTGAATTTTTCAAAACATTTCAACCTGCCCTGTTTTGTTTCGACCCTGTTTCGAGCCTGCCTGTTCCATTTCAGCTTTGTTGTTGCAAGGTCGAAACAGCGTCAAAACAAAAAGGGTGGCAAAATTTCACACAGCCCTAGAGGGCAGCTCTGTTGGCCTTGCCTCCCCCGCCACTCCGGCCCCATAGTCCCCATTGTCATGGCGGCGCTCTGCCATGTGTTTCTATCTGTCCAGAGCACTCTTATTGGCTGCTCAGCCAACCAATCAGAGTGCAAATAAAGCATTACGGACAGACAGACTAAGGCTTTTATAATATAAGAATGTTTAATGTCTAGGACATTGGCAACTCTAGATGCTAATATGTTATAAATACAAATGAATCTTTTACTAAGAGCCTGACACTGCATTCTTCACAGACTCCCAATTACTCTTGAAAGGGAAAAGTAAAGCCTACCATCTTGTTGCCAAGTCATTCTTTCTGGGCTATTCTTTTTTAAACTCACAAAATGCTTCTATTATAGGGATGAATTGGCCACAAAATGATCATATGAGCATTCCAAAGTTGCAGTTCTCACCCTTTGATCTTGGTGCCTTAATAACTAATTAGTGCTACAGTACTGGGAATATACTTCACCGAAGGCATTTTAACAAGTTCTCTTTGTATAGATTAAAAACTATAATTCAAGTATAAAGGGTAACCAGGAAGTGTGAGTAGGAGAGAGATTAAAGTGGAGGCCAGCACTCACATGGCCACCCACTGGCCAAAATGGAGAGTCTGCTGGGCTCTTGGATAAGCTCATGTTTCCATTAAATTCTCTATATTTTTCAATGCTGGATTTGCACTAAGAGAAAAGGTACTTGTGAATGTTAAAAGGAAAAATGTTCCTTAGGCAGCGATATACAAGACTGAAGAGACAAATATCTGAAAAAAAAGTCATCATCAAGTCCTGCTGCATTCGGGGGGAAAACAACCACCATCTTGATCATTCAGAATGGAAGTCCTTTCACCTTTCAACTAAAATAGGTGTTTGTTTTTGTGCTTCTGAATATGCTTTGTGGCTGAAGTCAGTCTCTAGCACATAGAAAGCTAAAACCTAATTTGGAACCAGATTATGCTACATGCACCTAATGTAGGGATACTTACACTTTCCTCTGAGGCATTTGCTGTTGGCCTCTTTCAGCACCAGGGTACTGGACTAGCATCTTGACCTTGAGTCAGATCTACTTTGGCAATTTCTATGTCCCTGTATGCTATTTATTTAGCTGCCTTGAAGAAGGCAAAATGACCCTACTGTGTGGTAGCAGGTTACGGTCTGCTGACACTACGTAGCTCATTGCTACAGCAACGCATCATCTGTTGAAATAGCAGAATTCCCCAAGGGACAGCAATTATGGTTTATACTTGATTCTACTTTTATGCTTTGATTTGTCTCTCCACCCGCTTCTCAGTTGTTCATCCATAAGTAGAATTCATTAATGTTTGCAAACCACATTGCATCACAGGTAAAGGATAGTCATAAGTAACTGCTAGTACTGCAGAAAATTCTCTCTGTAAAACCTAAAAGAAAAAAGAATTTGCCAGGCTTTGAATTTGATCATAAAAAAACTCAACTTGGGTTCAACTTCAGCAAACAGAATGCAAAAGTTTGCAAACTGCTGGGATAGGGGCAGAAGTTACACATAAACCAGTGTAAGTGATCAGAAACTGGTTTAAACCTGTAACAGAATAGAAATTCAGTGAACATAAACCAGTTTTAAAATGGCCAAAACTGGTTTAAGATAAACCTGGCTGAATGTAGCATCAGACTTAACTGATTAAGGTGAAACTGGTTTATGCAATTTCTGTCCCAGACCCCTTCCTGGTTTAAGTTAAAGCATAGTCCTCCAGCATCCCAGCATGCTCTGTGGCCCTGGACTGGGCTGTGCTCTTTGCTCCAGAGAGCAGGGTTGGCCTTGCCTCTCTGCTCTCTAGCCTGAGCAGAGGTGGGGGCTGGCTAGACATGTCCTGGCATGGCACCATTAAGGCAAAGTGGTCAGGGAGGCAGTTCATTCTTCCCTCCTTGCCTCCTCCCCCCACCGCAACAGGATCTGCCAGTCTGCGAGTGGGTGGCCAAGGCAGACACAGTGACCAAGGCTGGCAGACCCCAGTTCCCAGGGGCAGAAGGGACAGAGGAAGGAATTAACCCTCTCCCTGCCACATTTGCCTTAATAGGGCCATGCCCCCTACCCCTGCCACTGAAACAGCAAGGGGAGGGAGAAGGGCAGAAGCCTCTGTCAGGGTGCCCAGGATGTGGTTTATTCCCCCACTCCATTCCCTGTCATCCCAGCAGGGACCACAGCCCTCCCAGCAGTGCCCTGTTAAAGCTAAGGGAACGGGGGGGGGGATTACTTCCCCCCCTCCAACGGAGGAACCACAGCTGGGGCAGAGTATCCCCCTGCCTGGCACCATGGGGTCTTTCCCCCTCCTCCCTCCTTCCCTCATCTCAGGGCAGGGAGGCTCTGTGTTGTGTTGGAGGGAGACTCTTCCCCCTCCTCCCCTCCCCACTGCCACTGCCTTGGGGCAGGGAAGTGCTCTGTGATGTGCTGCCCAGCCCCAGAGGGGGACTCTTCCCCCACACCACAGGGCAGGGAGGGGGACTCTGTGAGGTGCTAGAAGGGGACTCTTCCCCCTCTTTTCCTCCCCCCCCCCATAACCACCACAGGGTAAATCTGTTTTGGGTTTACACTGGTGAGGAGAAATGAGAGTGATCTGTACAGTTGGAGCTCTTATCTGGGAGGTGGGAATCCACATGCCAAGACCTTGCTCTGAGTCAAGAAGAGCAGGGAATTACACTTGGAGTTGTTTTCTCCCAAGTGAGTGCTTTAACTACTAAACTACCAACTTTTCAGGGGTGGAAATTTGGAGTGAAGTTCTCTTTCTTTCTCTGTGGCTTTGGCCAGAAATTTCATCCTGGACCTGAGGATCCTTCTCAGGGAAAGTTTTGCTGAAGCCATCTTGCTCCTATGAAAACCTTCAGAATTTTCTGAAAAAGAAATATTTTGAAAAAAAAAATCCTGGACAGCTTGAATTATAGGTATCTAAGGATTATTATTATTTGAAAGGCAGCAGAACCTAGAGCTGCCAGCTGAGATCAGAGTACCATTGGTCTGGGTGCTGTAGAAACCACTGGCAAGAAACAGCTGCCCTGAATCACAACCAAGAGACAAGACAGACAAAGGGAAGTAGAACAGAGACCCACAGAGATGTAGTGCCACCTGCCAGGTTGCACAGAACATTATTAGCAGGTAAATTAAGAGTAGAACCCAGGGCTCCCGAATCATAGCCACTGGTCAGAGCACATCTGAGTGCTCAGTATGCACCAGGGGAGACAGTCTAATATCTGGCCATTGGTTTAAAACTGCGTAGGTAAGCAAGAAGCAAAAAGCAGCCGAGTTGTTTGTGAATTTCTAAAATTTCCATCATGAAATCTTTAGCAGTCCTTTACTGAACCTGAACTAAGTTTCAATTTTGTGGTGAAACTCAAGAACCTGGCAAATTCTTCATTTAGCTTTCACAGAGAAGGCTACCTGAAGGTCTAGTGGCCAATATAAATAAAAACAAAAACCAACCCAATAACAAAAACAAAAAAGCCCTCCTTTCTGCTAATAGAATACAAGTGCTTTGAACTTTCAAGTACCTGAGCACCGTTTGCAGGTACTGAGATAAGCAAAGACAACATTCGTATATCAGCATTCAGCATTTGGTTTACACCCTCAGAACATCCAATAATATTTCTCTAAAGAGGAACAATCCCAGGAGATAACCACACACCTGGCAGGGTTGCTAGGGTGTCAGGGAAAAATCTCAACAAAGAGATGAGCCTTACATCCTGCCTAAATGTGGCAAGCCTCAGGGCTTTGGCATACCTGTTAGAAACAAATTCCAGAATCTGGGCTCTTTGCAGAGAACACCCTCTCCTTTACCACCTACACATTTAATCCTGGGCAGTATCAACCAAAACTTCTTCACCACCCATACTTGCTGAGCTGGAATACATTCCATTTATACCTCAAAATACCACAAGTGCCCAAGTAATTACCTTGAGGTTGTCCGAAAGAAATTCAAAAGGGTCTAGGCTTTATCATGGTTGTGTGCTAGGGAAAAAGAGTTTGGCAAATTAATTTATTTCTAAGAGGTTCTAGGAATGGGCCAAATGGCAGATCCGGCCCGCGGCTGGAATCCATTTCCCAGCAGCCCTGGTAGTACTGCTACTACTGGCCCTAGACCCACTGCCCAGTCACTCATGCCCTACCACCTGCACGCACCACTGGAGGCAGGTCCCACATGGGCAGGGGCATGCGGCTGGGCATCTGGGATGGGGATATAGCTGGGCGAGAGATACGCAGGTGGGGCTAGGAAGACTCCAGGATCTTGGGGCAGTGACAGCATGGGGTCAGGGCTGGGGCTGAGGCAGAGCCATGATCCGCTGCCTGCCCACCCCTGTGATGGGTGCGAGTTTCATGGGCAAGGGTGTGCAGGGAGTGGATTGCAGGGAGTGGATTGGCCCCATGCTGTCACCACCCCAAGATACCAGCCCCAGACAGTCCCCAGCCCAGCCACACACCCTGCCCACACAGCTCCAGGATGATCTCGGTGGAGACCCTGGGGTCTTGGGGCAGTGACAGCATGGGGCCAGGGCTGAAGCAGAGCCCTGTTTCTTCAGGTAGGGACACTGAAGGAGTGCATTGTAGCATTGGGAATGGAGTCTACCGTGGGCCAGATCCTGTGTATTTTGCCCACCCCTGGGTTAGGCAATGGATTTATATAGGATGGTTTGGATAGGGAGGCAGAGAGGTTGGACTAAATGACCTCTCAAGGTCCCTTCCAGCCCTACTTCTCTATGATTCTATAAAATGGGAACAAATGATACTTCCCTTGAAAAGGCCCTTCAGATGTATAAATGGAAAGTGTGTATAAGCACTGGACCCCATTTTTTCCCTTCAAAAGAAAGCAAGCTAGATTCTTCCAGTTATGCAGCCAAACATTTATTTTTCTCCCCTTTAAATTTCTAGGTGTGTGTTTTCCTGTGGCTGCCACAGCTGAGCAGATACTAATACAGATTCTTTTATGGTAGTTATTAGAGCGACCCAAAAATTTTCTATGAAAGCATTTCCATTTTTTATGACAGAAAATGGCTTTTACTAAATGGAAACATTTAGGAAATAATTTCTTTTTTTATCTCCATTTTTTCCAGGTTTCTTAAGAAAAACCTAAACCTTATGCTTTTTCCAGTTGTCAGGTTTTTGATAAAAACCTGAAAAGTTTTGATGAAAAAAACAATGTTTTCATTAAAATACTTTGTGCAGGATGACAGACATTTCCCAGCTTGGCAACTGATGACCCCTTTAAATCATTATAGTTTTTTTGTCCATAACTCAGCTTCCCCATCTGCCAAAAGGACTAAACACCTTATCCACACAGGCTGTTACTAGCTGGGAGCCTGGTTTTCTCTGGAAAAAAAAAAAAAAATCCCTAATTTTTAGATTAAAAAAAGTAACCCAAAATCCACATATTTCCATGATCAAAATGAAACACCACTAAAATCTCTCTGTGTGTGTATATAGATATGTATATTATATATGCATGTGTATACAGATGTATATCTAGCAGTGTTTCATTTTGATCACAGAAATATGTGGATTTTGGGTTATGTTTTTCAGAAATGTGTGGCAGGAAATTTTCCAGTGCTTTATTTTTCCATGGGAAATTTTCCATTTCTAAAAATTCATTAGTAACAATGAATGGATGCCAATACCATATTAGGCAAGCTTGGCAGTGTCAAAGTTGTAATTAATGTTTTCATGAACAGCGCATGCTCCTGGCAGTTGAGGGGGGGACTGGGGGGCACGGCTGCACTGGCAGTGGCGGGAGCACGGTGGCAATAAGCAAGGAGGTCTTGCAGACACCACCAGCACTGTTGGCGGCAAGGGCAGAGGGGTGATGAGCGCTGCCCACCTGCAGATGCCACCAGCAGTGTCGGTGATGGGGTGGAGAGTGGTGACCGCCTGCAGGCTCTGCTGAAACTGTTGGCAGTGCCTTTTTACAAGGGGTGCACCACCATGCTCAGGGGCAGAACATGCACCTGCGTGCACCCACTATGCGTCACCCCTAAATGTTTTTCAGGTGATTATACTAGGAAGTCTGAGAGAGAGTACATATATGTTTTAATGATTTGTAAACAGGAGGGTAAATACACTCACATAATAATCCAAATAAAAATCAAGTTATGAATTCACCTAATTGGCCATGCAGGTCAAATCAAAATTCTTATTTGATCTCAGACTGCAAATGAAAGCAAAACCAAAACTAAAACTAGTTAATTTTTGTTTCACTTTCAGTTCAACAAACACACAGAGCAGTGTCTCATTTCTTTTCTTGAGCTGGGGAAGTTGGAAGTGTTTGCATAAGTTCTGTTAGTTTTTTTAGTGCTTTTGGTTTGAAGTAGTCATAATAATGCCTAATCAGAAAAAAACTAGCATATGGCATCATTGTAGTGAAGTTCAAGCCACTGAAGGAAGAAAGTTGGTAGATGTAAATATTGCAGGCAGGAGTATACTAACAACACAACAAGAATGAAGAAATGTTTAATAACATGTATAAACTGTCGTGAAAGAGTACAAACCACATACAGAACGCTAATACAACAAAGTGGTAGAACAACATCATCATCTGAGAAAAGTCTACTTCAGAAATCCTATGTAAGTAAACAAATTAATATATTAAACAATGTGTGGTATAGAGTAGCATCTATATTGTTTTAAAACGTTATAATTTTAAAAGTTGTTAATGCAAATCTGGACTATTGTTGATTTATTTATTTAAAATATTTGGATCCTGCTTTTATGCTTGCACTAAGTACCCGAAGTGGCTTAGGCTTAACATATATTTTGTTTAAATTACATAATAGATAAATAGTTAACTATTTCAACCCAGAAGAGCAAGCTTAGTCGAGGCCAGACTAAATTTCCCTTTGCCTCTGCAGTCCCAGGGCAACTGAGCAGCAAATTGAGAGCAGCGGGTTCTTTCTGGCAGGGAGGGGGGAAAGCAAGTTCCCTGCTGCTCCTCCTTCTGATGGACGAGGCCAGACTAGAATAAGCTAAAATAAAAATCCTTTCCCCTTTTTGTTGCAGGAACTTGGTAGCTGAAATGAAATTGCAAATTTGCAAAAAATGGAAAATGAAAATGATGAACTGCCAGGTCTGGGAGGAGAAGCAGCAGGATCCTCCCTTTCAAGATCACCATCACTAGACATGTGATCCACCATGAGTAGCTATTCAAGACAGTCAAGTTTTTTATCAAATTTGGTGGATAAAATGTCAAAAGATCAAGAAAAAGCAAATGAGACAGATTAGCTCAAGCTATATTTGCAAGTGGTACACCTCTTTCCATAACTGAAAATCAATACTGGAAGGAACACTACAAACTAATTGGCCCATTATATAAGCTGCTGCCACATTATCGCTCATCACATTCTCTCTTAGGTAGAAAGTTTGGTAGGGTTCAAACAATGGTTATTCAAAGGACTGGTCAAGCAGAATCACTGACTCTGATGTCAAATGGATGGACTGATATACAAGGAAATCCTTTATTGAACATTATGTTAGCAACACCTGCACCAATATTCCTGAAAGCAACTGTTACCAAATCTTCTCGTCATACAGGTGAGTACATAGCCCAATTACTGAGTGAAGAGACTGAAAGTGCAGGTCCCTCCAGGGTACAAGCCCTTGTAACTGATAATGCGAGTAACATGAAAGCTGCATGGCAAATATTAAAGAAAAGTATGTTCATTTAATAGTATTTGGCTGTGTTGCATCTTCTGGCAAGGAATATAGTAAGTGCGAACACAATGAAGGCAATATTGGCAAACTGCAAAGTGATTGTGAAGGTATTCAACAATCATCATGTTGCTAATTAGACTTTAAAGAAATTACAGAAAGAGAAGCAGGGGAAGGAAAGTGCACCTTTATTACCAGGAGAAACTAGATGAGGTTCAGCTACAAAGTGTCTACATAGTTTGCTGCACACAAAGAACTGTTTGAAATGCAATTCAATAGATGACACTATCTCAGATTATTCCCATGAAACTTGGGAAGCAGATTCTCGACCACGATTTGTCTTTGGTTTGAGTTCAGGGAGCATTCGTTTGCTACTTCCAGTTTCTGTGGCTATCAATAAACTTGAAAGAGATGTATCAAGTCTTTCAAATATTCCAGAGGTATTCAGATAACTCAGTGAAAATCTAATTGAGCTTTTGCCTTCTTCACCTCTTTCCAAAAAAGAAGTAAAACAAATGTTTACTAAGAGATCTGAGTTTTGCTATCATCCAGTTCATCTGGCAGCAAACGTTTTAGATCCTCAACACAGAGGACAACATTTATCAGAAGGGGAATTATTTACTGCTCTTGATACAATTACAGAAGTAGCTAAGAATGTCCCCAACATAGATGAAATAGCTGTGATGACAGACATTGCTGAGTACCGCACAAAAGAAAAACTTTGGAGCAAAGACCTCATTTGGCAGGCAGCAAAGTATATGTCTCCTCTCACATGGTGGAAGGGATACTGTAACACCCACCTGTTGTCCAGGATTGCTCTAAGGATCCTAAGCATGCCACCAACAGCAGCTTCTTGTGAACAGAACTGAAAGGCATTCAGCTCAATCAAGACAAAAAAGACAAATAGACTAATAAACGAATGCACCGCTAAGCATGTTTCTATTTCTCAAAATCTCTTGCTTCTGGAGAATCAGTCAGAAGCTTAGAAGACTGGTACCACCTTAGTCGGGGGGGGGGCATGTGCCCCGTCTCCCCTCCAGTGACCAGTCAGTGACCGGAGGAAGGAAAGGGGCCCCCCACAGCCAATCTCATTGACCATGGGACCAACCTCCTATATCCACCCCCGTGACCAGTCTCCTATATCCAGCGCTCCCACTCCACAGCTGGTGCTCACAGGGGAGCACCAGTGCTCCTGCCTGCTCCCCCTGCCCATTGCCTAAGTTGGGAGTGTGGCCAGTCAGGGGGTGCACCAGCATGCACTTCCTACATGTCACCACTGGTCAGAAGCACAATTAGTGAAGAAGATGCAGTGTGATGATAAGTTGCCCTTGCCCATAGACTCATTGGTAAAACCATCCTTTAGTGAAAGAGAACGTGGTTCAAGTAGTTCTGAATCAAGTTTGCCTCAATCCGATTCTGAAACGGAACTAATAAGCAGTGCATGTGATTCTACGGATAGTGACGGTGAAACTGGAGGTGCCGCAATGGCCTCAGTGGAAGAGTTAAACTCTGTTGAAGGAGATGAGTGGGCAACCATGGCATATCACGCACAGTTCTTTGGGTGTGCTAAAACTAGTGTCTCAACAGTTTTCAGTGTCTTTTTTTTCTTAAAATTTAGACAAACAATCTAAGGGAAGTACATGCTATTTATTGTGTATTGTCTTTACATGTTTATAAGTATTGCAATAAAATTAATTTCTTTGCACATGAAGGTTTGAATTTGTTTGACTATAACATTGAAACCACGTTAGAGTGTGCTGTATTTAATTTTTTTTCCTAACCAAATATTTCAGTTCAAATACTTGTGGCTATTGGGACATAAAATTAACATGGGGGTACTTTTTAAGTTTTGTTTACTAAATATAAGTCAAATAAACATGCTAAATCAGATCACACTCCACTTAGCTCATTGGAAAATTTTCCAATTCATAATTTTCCAGAAAATCCACATCTCTGCTTTTTTAAATCCGAAAATTGGGGATTTTTTTTTTTAAATCAGAGAAAACCATGATACCTGGTTATTAGATTCAAATATTTAAATATCCACTTGAGATCTGTAGGCATGAAAGCTCATATAAGCCAGTGGAAAACATCCTCCTTCAGTGGGCTTTGGATCTAGTTCTATAAAAAAAAATAACAGTGCCATATCAATGCAAATATAAGTTCCCTTCACAATTAAACTGTCATTCAGCCAACTACAACGCCTGAAACATCATCAGAGATCCAGGAATAGAAACAAGGCTATTGGCTACAGGAATAGGAGCAAGGCTTTAGAAAGGAAAACCCCTGTCTTTTCACTGCATCTGGAAAAAAGCTGCAGTTTTTAGAGCACTTCTGTGTTGTGATCCTGAAGCATGTTTTAACAAATGAACCTCTACCTTTCCCACTCCATGAAAATGTGAGCAGTATTTAGGAAGGCTGCTTGTAGACAATATTGCTATACCCTGCTCCTGAGGCATGAAAGTATGCATCATTGCAGCAAGTTCCATAAAGGAAAGTAAGCAGCTGCAATCCTTTTTAGCCAACTCTGTTGTAACAGCTTGCCATGCAAGTGTGCTTCATCACAATCCATGAAGGGTTGATTTTGTGTCTGATGCTGCCAGAGGCACAGCAGAAATTGTAGCTTGCCTGCAGAAACTATTAGTGAGGAAACACTCAGCGAGGAAAAGTTCTCCTTCCTGTCTGGTCTGACTTCTGTCAAAGAAGAGGTAAAGGGTTATGCAGAGGTCTTATGTGTGCATGTTTGTAACACACAAGACCCAGTTCCTCAACACATCTAAATTCATCTATTGGATGAGTTGACACTACCTAATGAGCTAGTCCCTGGAATGCGCATTAAGCATAACCCATTCCTGACCTGTTTGTTACAAGCGCCATTTCTTTCCAATAACATAAGGGAAAGATTTGATCATTTTGCAGAACCTGAACTCATTTTATATGGTGGACATGTCGAATTTACAGTCTAAAGGCACCCATCTCATCCGTTTTCAAGGCAACAACAAAAGTGTGGAGCTGCAATTCATTCAATTAGGGGCTAATTTAACTTCATCGCTTGTTCAGGTGTTCCATTTCAGAGAGTATTAGTACATGGTGCCCTAAGCCTAAAAGCTAATATCTAACATAATCTAATAACACCAGTAATAATGACCTGCAATTATTGTCTTTTGAATCAGACCCTATGATATTTAAATAGTTAACATCAAAGCCTAACTGGAAGCTTGCTGAATTCACTGTCGGTTATAAACCATTAGTGTTGGACATTATACTGATTTTCTTTCCCCCTCAGAGCAGCTCCATGGCAAATTCAGTTTAGAAAAATAATGCTTTCAGGAAAAACTTAGTGACAAAACCAAGTTACCACCTGACAATATCATTTGATTGGAACTGACAGGATCTTCTTTTTCCCTTGTCTCATTTGGCTACTTCCCCATAAAGCAGCATTTCCCAAGCTAGAGGAGAAGCAACATAATAGCTCAGGAGGAGCTATACAAAGCTATCCCAGAATGAAGGAGGAGCTATCCCAAGATGAAGCTCAGGATTCTATTAACTTGTTTTCCCATATAAAATATCACTACCATGCAGAAATTGATATACTACCTCGGCCTAATAGCCCATCTAGTTGACGTGGTTCAATACTAGATGCTTCATAGTTGGGAGTAGGCCCTTGTGGAATAACCTACTGTGGACACGTCAGTCCGTCTCCTGGGCTGCCACTGTCCCACTAGGTTCCCTGGCAATATAGAATACTCACTCAGGGGCTGCACACGTCCAACTCGCCTGCCACGATTGATGATTCTCCAGTTCAGTGTGTTGTCCGACGCATGCACGTCCAAAAATGAGACTTCGAGCTGCACAGGGTCCATCGCTCTGAGGGCTCCTCCACCCCTACACCCTTGCCCGGGCCTCCGTGTGAGTCTGCTTCAATCCTCCAACTCTCCCCCTTTGGGGAACACAAAGCTTAACTGAACAATAACAAAAGTAGGACCCCCAAATACTGCTCTCGTAAGGAGCTGCGGACTTTGGGCTCTGATGTTTACTCTCATCAGAGTCTGCCTTTCTCGCTGGGTGCTCCCCTTTTCCTTCTCTCAGAAGGGGCCTTCTGCCCCACCTGGGGCCTCGTCTCTTCCCGGACTGCCTGGCTCCTCACCGCTAAGGTCGCGCCACCAGTCCATCTGTGCCCCCTTTGCCCTGCCGGAGCCAGCCGCTCCTGGCCTTATCAGCCCCGACTCGCACCGTCTCTCGGGGCCTTACCCCTGCCCCAGAACGTACATGCGCGGCGAGTGCCGGCATGCATCTGCCATTCTGGGCTCTCCCCGGCGTCCAGCTCCCATCCCAGCTTTTCCGGTTCTGCCCGCCTCCTCCTTGGTTCCAGCGTGCCCTTTATACCGCCAGTGTCATTCCCCAACCTGTAACAGGTAAGTGAGTGTCCCGCCCTCTGGGGCCGTGAGCAGCCTGTTACTGCGGGTGGTCCCGCCTCACGCGTCTTGGGGCTCGTCAGCTCCTCTGCTCCTGCACACCTACCCCCTGAGAAAAAGTTTCCTCCTGAAGCCTACTAGGTAGATGTTCCAAGCCTCAGCACATGAGGGTTTCCATCATTTCCAAACTCTTGGGGTTGTTTAAGGCCTTACTATATAAACAACTCTTATTAATCAGACAGATGAGGAAGCAGGTCCCCCCTGCTTCTGGGGAAGTCAGTGGGCACAGGAGGAAATCTCTAGCCAGAGAAGAAAGGCAACTGGGATAGTTAGACAGGGAGATGCAGGATTTCTGATTTTATGAGTGACTAGAAATGGTGGGGGGGGGATGCATATAATAAAGAGAATCCGCAGTACCCAAAACCAACCTTAGCCACTAAGGAGGGTCGAGTGTTTTGCAAGTACGGCTCCTACTCCTGAGCGAAGTAGGGAGGATTGGGACTACACAAAGTTTCTTGTAGAAATCCAGCAACTGCCATGAGTGAAAAGACCTGGAAGCAACCATAATTCTTTCCTTCCTGCTACAGGGGCTCCTGGATCTAAGACCAGCAAAACTCTGGACATGCATAAAATAGTCCACTATTGCTGATGGTTTCCATCCAGTTTCCTCATGAGGAGCTGTGCAAGTATCATAAAAGCCATCACAAAAATTGATGCCTTTTGACACCCATATTGGTGATCTCAGCTAAGAGACCAAGGGCTAAATGGTTATGGATACTTCTCAGGTCTGAGCAACTGAAATGCCCCAGCCAACAATGCCTTTCTCAATGCTGTATTTGTACTATGAGTGACAAGAACATAGTACGCCTGTTTCTCAATATTTAATTATACTTCAGTAGAGCCTTTTACTGTAAACACTATTGCATGGGACAGCTATATTTGACAGAGCTTTACAGCAGTGAATTATGTATGTGTTTTAACTGCATAAAGTTCCAAATTGCAAAGCTGAGACCTGAAGCTTTATCCAAACTCAAACATTCCCAGCATTTTAAGATTCAGTCACCATCAGAGAGAAAAGCCGGGAAGTCAAGAATGGATCTGAAGAAAAACTCCCCTAAACTAAATAAGGCTATGAAAAAGAAAACCCTGTCTGCCTGAAATGTATATCCTACATTACCACTCATGCCTTTCAGTTTTGTATTTCCAGAAATCTGAAAGCAGATGAGGGAGAGCTGGCCAAAGTGGATATTTTGGAGGTGGGGGGTAGGGGAGAAGCAACTGGCAGAAGGAATGCATCCACTCATGATGACTTGTGTTTGCAGCCAATGGGTGAAATCCTGACCTCACTGAAGTCAATGGGCATTTGCTGCTGACTCCAACGAGACCATGATTTCACCACTGATTTCACTGACT
Organism: Crocodylus porosus; assembly: GCF_001723895.1. Classification (NCBI taxonomy): domain Eukaryota; kingdom Metazoa; phylum Chordata; order Crocodylia; family Crocodylidae; genus Crocodylus; species Crocodylus porosus. The sequence goes on along the minus strand of NW_017728943.1, from coordinate 27,195,687 downwards.
ACCTAGCAGCAACTGGAGGTCAGGTATGAATTGACTTTTTGAACAAATGAGGTTTAGTTTTAAATTGTGCGACTACCTTCCCTCCCCCCCGAAAAAACCCCTATAACTATCAAAAAACTTTTTAATGGACAGTGTAATTTCTTGACCAAAAAAGAATTTTTTTTAAATGGGGTGGGGAGGTTGTTATGTTTTGACATTATGAAATTTCACCTTCCCCCTTTCTTCACCCCATTGGGAAAGTTTTGTTTTTTGTTTTTAAAAAGAGGGCAAAACATTTCACGTATTAATTTTTGTCTCTGGAAGGAAAAAGTAATAGTACAAAGCATGAGAAACAACATAGATGGAAAACATTTTCTTACACCTTTTTCCTCAGTGGAAAAATATCTGGAAAAAAATGTAAAAGAGACACTTAAAACATTTTAAACTTGCTGCCACACATACTTTTCCAGTATGGAAAATAGGGAGAAAGTAACAAAAACTCCATTTTCTCTCATTTATTTACACTACCAATTGGAAAGCTGTGAAAAAAATATTTTTAAAAGTTAACAGTGAGCAAAAATAACACTTCACATTTTTTGTTCTCTCACATTTTTTCTACTGGAAAAGGTGGGAAACTTTAAAAAGGTTCGCTGTGGTGCCAGTTCCAGCTACAAATGAGGCAACACAACAGTTTTCTTTTATTTTTTATAGGGAAATGAAGAATAATGTCTCCAAATAAAACTAAAAGAGAAATGAGAAGGGCAAAATAATACATATTACTAATGAACAAATAGAATCACTGAAGCTGAAGTTTGGCTAAACTATACATGGTCCTCTAAAAACTCCTATGAGATCTTTTATAAATTCAAAGGCATCAAAGAGATCATTAGCTTTACATCTCACCTAGAACCCAGGATCTGTGGCAATGTTATGCCATAGCACTACAGAGGAGCAATCACCCAGTACAGAGAAGTCATGGGCAATATTCTCCAACCTCTTCAGTAACACAGAATCATTTCATTAAAGGTCTTCTTCCCAAACACAGACCAAAACTAGCCATGCTGAATTTAGGAAACCTATTTTAGCATAGGTATTTTGGGAAAATGTTAGGGAGTCATAGGTAAGTAGGATTGGAAGGGACCTCCAGAGGCTATCTAGTCTGACCCCCTGCCTGAGACAGTATCATCCCTATCCAAACCATGCCATACAACTATAACCTAATTTCTACATAAGATTACACTGAACCCTGACACAATGTAGACCTAACACCCTAATCTGCAACAGGTAAAGCAGGGGAACCACAGCAGCCAATATCCTGCTTCTATAAAATGCTAGACTCATAGAAAATGAGGGTTAGAAGGAACCTGAGCTGGACATCTAATGCCACACCTGGCTCAAAGCAGGGTTATCCCCAACTATACCATCCCAACCAAGGCTTTATCTAGCCAGGACTTAAAAACCTCCAAGGATGGAGATTCCACAATCTCTCTGGGTAATCTGTTCCGGTGTTTTGCTACCCTTCTAGTGAGAAAGTTTTTCCTAATATCTAACCTCAACTTCCCTCGCTGCAACTTGAGACCATTGCTCCTTGTTCTGTCATCTGCCACCACTGAGAACAGTCCTGCTTCAGCCTCTTTGGAACCACCCTTCAGGTAGCTGAACGTTGCTATTAAATCCCCCCCTCAGACTTCTCGTCTGCAGACTAAATAAGCACAGTTCTGTCAGCCTCTCCTCATAAGTCACGTGCCCCAGGCCCCTAACCAATTTTGTTGCCCTCCTTTGGACTTTCTCCAATTTGTCCATATCCTTTCTGTAGTAGGAGGAAGGGAATGAGGAGGGGGAGGGAGCAAAACTGGACGTTGTACTCCAGATGTGGCCTCACTAGTGCTGAATAAGGGGAATAATCCCCAAGGAGTTTGCTTTATTCTCATAAAAAATCTCCATTTTTTAATTTAAAAAATAACCCCAAATCTATTTTTCCATGATCAAAATGAAACACCACTGTCACAGGCCAGCTGTGTATCAATTTTATCACAGGCCAACTAGGCTGTTTGAGTCAGTTTCAGATCAAGGAGGCAAAGTTGGGAATGAAACAAAGGCAAATTTATCATAGCTTACACACACACAATAGTTAACAGGAAGATAAATGCGATAAGCAGATAATGCAGTATTAAAGAGCTAATAGTAAATAATAACAACAGATAATAACGGATAAATGGATCAATTCTGTCGCAGGCCAACTGGGCACTGCGAGGGTATTAGCCACTGGGCTGTTCAAAACAAGAGATAGACAGACATGGGTTGGCAACTTATCAATAGTCCCTCAATGCCAGGTACGCGTCAAGTGATTCCAGCAAAGTCAGGCGTCCCCGATCTATGCTGTCAGAGGGTTACTGGGGAAGGTCCCTTGATCAGGATCCAATCCTCACTCACACCGGAAGTCTAGGGTCTGGGCGTGGAACAGAAAAGACCATTCTGTTCCCTCCTTCCTGCTTGTTACCTGACGCACATGCTTTTTATACCTAGTCTTACGTTAATCTGTTGGCCTCAGAGCCACTCATAATGTTGCCCTATGGGCTTGAAAGGTGTTAAAAATTATCATAAAAGGCTACTACCCAGACTCGAGTTTATCCAATAAGCAAATTATGATGCAGCACCTTTAGGTTTGAAATTGACATTGCCCCGCCTACACCCCAACCCCTTTTAGGTTTCATTTGAATATACTTTCTTGGTATGTTTTTTCCGGAATGTGTTGGGTGTGCCAGGCAGTTGGATCCAGTTTTTTATCGCTAAAGTTGGACCCTGAGCAGAAACCATTAGGTCAGCTAATCTCACAGCTACAGCTTTGCCTATGGGGCCCAGTCAGTTCCATGAAGAGTTAATTTATAATTTTGGTTAAACTTATGACAGTTTACAGTTTACAAACTTACAAGCTTTACAAGTTTGTAAAGTTTACAAAGTTTACAAACTTAACAAGCTTTATATTAACTAATATTACCTGTTTAGGCAAAATACCAAATGCCTCCAAGAAGCACATACTTATTGCTTATTAATCCCTCTGGTTCTGGCTGTTACACACCACTATATATTAGTGGTATTTCATTTTGATCATAGAAAAATGTGGATTTTGGGTTACTATTTTTTAATCTGAAAATTGGGGATTTTTTTTTTAAATCAGAGAAAACCAGGATCCCTGATAATCATTTCCTTCGATTTGCTGGCAACGTTCCTAATAATGCAGCCCAGTATGCCATTAGCCTTCTTCAAAACAAATGCATACTGTTGGCTCATATTCAGCTTATGGTCTGCTGTAACCCCCAAGTTCTTTTCTGCAAAGCTGCTGCTTATCCAGTTATCCCCGGCCTGTACCAGTGCATGTACTATTCAGTCCAAAGTGTAGGACTTTGCACTTGACCTTACTGAACACCTGCCCATGCAGTGCATGCAATGTGCCACATACTGCACATCCACGCTCATCCGGATGCACTCCTTAAGATTTCTTTTAGTCCAATCCTCCAATTTGTTGAGGTCACTCTTAATTGTAGCCCTACCCTCCAGCGTATCTACTACTCCCTCCTCCCCCCTTCCCCTAGTGTCATCTGCAAATTTGATGGAGATGCACTCCATCCAAAACTTTCAAGTAATTGATGAAAATATTGAACAAAACCAGCCCTGGGACCAACCTCTGGGGCATCTACTTGATACCAGATGCCAACTAGATACTGAGCCACTGATTACTACCTTCTGAGCCCAATGATCCAGCCAGTTTTTTGTCCACCTTAGTCTTTCATTCAGCCCATACTTCTTTACCTTGCCTGTGAGAGTGTTGTGGGAGACTATATCAAAAGCCTTGCTAAAGTCAAGTTATAGCATGTCTACTTCTCTTTCCACATCCACAGAGTCAGTCATCTTATCATAGAAGGCAATCAGGTTGGTCAGAAATGACCCACTGTAACAGGGATAGCGCGCAGGAGCCTTTCTGTTGGTGGCTCTGCCTTCCTGTCTTGGGCTAACCACCTGCTTACTCACCTGCCATGCCTTGAGCTTAATTGATTGAGTGATGTAATTAGTGAGAGGCTGCCCACTTTATATGTCCAGTGTCAGGGGGCGCTATCTGCGGCTCCTTTTCCTCCCCTACACCGCAGCCCAAGCCTTGCAGATGGTATTTGACATGGTTTGCCCTATGCCTTGGCCCTCTTCTTTACTTCTTTACCCCCCCACCCCCTCTTGCTCCAGGGCTCCTCACTGCCCCCTCCCGCTCCAGGCTAGGGCCAATGTGCCCCCAAACAATGCTGTACCCTCTCCGGTGCCAGGAGACCCCACGCTGCCATGGAGCTCCTATGAGGCCTCCTCCACCCCTAATAGCCTCACCCAGTCCTCCGGTTAAATAGTAAACCCAAAACACAAAGCCCCCGGGCTATAACATAAACTAAACCGTCCGGTCAAAAAACCTACCGGAAAAATACTCCAACTCAGCTGCAACCAGGGGATGCTCCTGCAATCTAACTTCCCCTTTCCCTCCATACTGGCCGAGCTCCCCCCTTCTTGGCCACCAGAGGGGAACCGCTCTCCTGGCCTTATGCTTGGGCTTAAGAAGGGGTCAAGCCCTGCCCCTTCCTGTCAGCTGATCCCCTTGGTTTCCCTGGCAACCAGCACCTGTGCTGCCCTGGTGACTGGCAGTTAAGCCTCCCCCTTCTCACCACTAGGGGTCTCTCCTGCCATTTCTGCTTTTAGGCACAGGGCACCCACGTGCTCTGCGACACCCACCCTTAGTGAATCCATGCTGAGTATTCCTAATCATCTTCTTCTCCTCCAAGTGCTTAGAAATGAATACCTTCAGGACCTGCTACATGATTTTTTCAGGGACTGAGGTGAGGCCAACTGGTCTGTAGTTCTCTGGATCGTTCTTCTTCCCTTTCATAAAGGTGGCTACTATATTTACCCTTTTCCAATCATCCAGGTCCTCTTCAAATCACAAGTTTTCAAATATAATGGCCAGTGGCTTTGCAATCACATCGTCTAACTCCCTCAGCACCCTTGGGTACACTGCATCCAGACCCATGGACCTGTACACATTCAACTTTTCTAAATAGCCCCTAACCTATTCTTTTGCCACTGCCAGCTTCCTACCTCCTCCCCAAACTGCTGCCAGGTAGTGTAGAGTTTTTCTTTGAACAGTTTGAGGGGCAGTTTCCCAGAAACCTCTGCACCTATCTCCTTGAAACTTGGCAAGCTTCATGCCCTCAGAACAGGCTACTGTCCCTGCACTTTTCATCTTAATCAGGCAAGAAATGACAAAGTTTTATGCATTTTCATGATTCCCCATTATAGCCTATGGGTGAAATGGTGAAATATGTCAAAATAGTTTCGACAAAATGAAACAGAACAGTGCTTTGAAACTAAACAAAATGACATAACAAAACTCTGTCCCTTTGAAAAGGAGAAATGGGCATTGAAATGAAATGATGATGTTTCGCACAGCCCTACTAATTAGTAGTTCTCAACTAGTCTTTAACAACAGTACATTTTTTATGATAAATTTCTGTCCTTTGACTACATAATATAAAGTGGAATTACTGATCCTTGTGAAAGGTTTAGCGAAATATTTCACCATAGTATAACTTCCATGCTCCTCAATAGAGGTCTACAGAAAAGAGAAAGAAAGAAGTGCTGTGGGGGTTTGTGGATCCACTGCCAGTCCCTTCAGTGGGTGGCTACTGAGCTCTGAGCCTGCCAGTGACTCTGAGCCAGCTCAGGTAGCCCTCTACCCAGCCAGCCACTGCTCTCAGCCTCACCTCTGCACTCTGCCCCAGCCTTCAGCCTCTCCCCTGCAGCCCAGCCCCACTATGTAACTGCCTCAGCCGGGGCTGAACAGGGCTGTGGCTGCAGTTCAGTTATGGCTGGGCTGGGCTTGGCAGCAGAACATATAGCCCCTGACCCTTCACCCCACAGTGGCAGGGGGCGGGAGGAGGATGAGTCCCTCTCCAGTGCTGCACAGACCCTCCTGCCCCTAGGGGGAGGAAGAAAAGGGGTAAGGGTCTCCCCAGCACAAAACAGAGCCCTGGCATGGCACTGTTAAGGTGAAGGCAGCAGGGAGAATGGTTAATTTCTCCATCTGTCCTTTCCGTGCTCCTAGGGTCTGCCAGCCCCAGGGGCCACCAACACAACCCCCTCCCTTCTGCTCCCTGGCAAACAAGCAGACCCTGGCCGTGGTGGGGGAGGAGGGGAAGGAGGGAACAATTAACCTCCTCTGCCCACTTTGCCTTAACAGGGCCATGCTGGCCAATGTCTCACCAGAGCCCATCCCTGCTTAGGCTAGAAAGTGGAGGGTTGGGGCCTGGAGCTCCCTGCTCTGGAGCAGAGAGTACACAGAGCATGCTGGGATGCCGGAGGACTCTGGTTTAACTTAAATTAGGAAGGGGTCTGGGACAGACATTGCATAAACCGGTCTGAGCTCAATCAGTTAAGTCTGATACGACATTCAACCAGGTTTATCTCAAACCATTTTCAGCCATTTTGAAACTGGTTTATGTGCACTTAATGTCTGTTCTGTTATAGGTTTAAACCTGTTTATGTGTAATGTCTGTCCCTAGCCTTGGTGTCATCCTACCTGAGGTCTGAAGTTATTTAAATAAAAGTAATTCCCAAGTTATCCTACATATAACTTAGCCTTCTCACTAAGTCATGCTGCTCCTAAAGTCCCTTCCCACCAGACTTGTCTTCTATAACTCTAACCCACCCAGCCAGCTGGGCACTCCCACTTCTCTTAAATTTAGGGTGGAGTCTAATGTACTACACCTGCTAGTCTGAGTCAGCAGAGTTACAACACCTGTTTCTGGAATGAGGCAGCAAGACAATCCTTTCACCTGGTGTAGAATGGCAACTGAGGCCATGTGCAGACATTCAAAAAACCCAAGGAGGCATCCATCTAAGTTACCAGTTTTTCTTTAAGTGGCCTAGTTTAGACTGGGAGAAAACAATGTACAAGTTCTCCTTTTGGGGGGCCAGGTGCACAGGCAGTGTGCATTGGCCAAGGCCTGTGGGTGGGGGAGAGGGGTGCTCCTGTACACCTTCCAGGATGCCCTGTAGGCTCCTGCTGGAGGCTTCTAAGCATAGCTGGGTGCCTGGACCACCCCTTATTAGCTGCTAGGCATGGATAAGCATGCCCTCAGACCCTTGCCATTTCATCATGGACCCTTCCTCAACACCCCACCCTGAGGCTTCCAGAAGAGACCCAGAACATCTGCCCTCCCTTGTGAATTGCATGTCTCCATCTCCTGGCCTGCCCATGCCCTAACATGGTGCCCCACCATCCACACCCAAGCACAGAGACCCAGGAGCTGCAGCGTTCCTCTTTGTTGCCCTGCATGATTGTTACCAGAGATTGTGGGACACCATGCATGTCCATCTGAATATGATTCAGCAGCTAGTTGCCATAGTCCAAGGCTCCCAGCCCCTCAGTCAGCAGCGAGACATCCTACATGGGGCTAATTACTGCATCCTGCACCTGCCAGGTGTCCTGGACTGGGCCACTGGCTTGCACCTGGCTGATGAGAACAAGGCCACCCAGGATGCCATGGATGCAGGGGTGTTGTGGCATTGAGCAATAGGTCTGGGTCCAGGCCACCAGCAGTGACTGATGGAAGTGGATCACCCTGGACACCCGGGACAAAGAACAGTGGGTCAGAACCTTCCTCAGAGAGCAGGCCACCTTCATGGACATTGTAGCACAGATGGCCACCCACACTGTTTACCAGGAGGTCAATATTTGGCCACCCCTCCAGAGAGATAGCTGGCCATCACCAGCATGAAGTTGGTTGCCCCCAGCAGTCTCTGCTACATCATCAACCAGTTTAACATGGGAAATTCCATGGCCAGAGAGGCCATCTGGGAGGTGTGTCTGGTCATCCAGAACATCCCAGCCAGCCACTTCATTTGCCTCATCAGCCCTCAAGTGGTGGTTTACTAGCTTCCACCACATAGGCTTCCCCAACTGTGTGGTGGTCCATGGATAGAACCCACATCCCCATCCTCTGTGCACTCCAGGGTGCCCAGGTATTCATCGACAATAAGGGCTACCTCTGTATCATTCTACATTGCACCATCAACCATCAGAGCCACTTTACCCCCATGTTCACCAGTTGGTTGGGTAGTGCTCACAATGCCCAAGTCTTCCACAACTCCCCACTCCCTGATATAATGGAGACCAGGCACTGTGCTCCTGGAGTCCCCAATTTCATCATCAGTGCTGTTGTCATCCTCTCTCTCAACATCTGGGACCCAACTTAACCTTCCTGCCCTGGCTTAAGCACTGCTACATGGGACAGCTGAGCCAACAAAAGGAGCACTTCAACTACTGCCTGAGCAGGTGCTGCATGACTATGGAACGTACTTTCATTCACCTCAAGCCATGCTGGTGGGTTCTCAGCATGCACCTGGTGGTGGAGGAGAACCTGCCATGCCTCATTGTCACTGCATGCATCCTCCACAACATGTGCAAGACCAGGGGCAGGTCTTCTGTGAAGTCTGGGAAGAGGAGGCATGGCACACAAACCAGGCATCGTGTACTATACATGCATCCATCTTACTGTAGGTGCGGTGCTTCACTACAGTAGGACTCAGGCCAGAAGAGGAACCACAAGGAATAGAAGAGCTCCTCCCTGTACCCCACCCCCCACCTGGTGGATGGATTATCTGTGGCAGGCAGGCTCTGATTCCAACTGCAGTCCCAGTAACAGCATAGCCAAGCAGGCTGATGGGCTGCAGCCTCCTCCCCACCTCTACCCTGTTCCAAATGTTTCTGTGCCCTGCTGGATTACCCTGGAACTGTCTGGGGGCCCTAGGTACATGGGGTGACCTCCAGGGCTGGATTGGTGCAGAACAGTTCTGGGAGTGGGGGCAATGTCACAGACAGCCCAGTCCCACTTCCTTTGTTCAATGCCATCCACTAAAGCAGGCTCCACCAGGGGCCTTTCTGCTTCCTAGCTCCCTTGTGCCACTCCTATCCCATGTCTACCTCCTGTTCTGGCAGATTTCAGGGTGCAGTGGGGACCATTCCCCCCACCAATGTTCCCTCTAAGGTGTAGCGATCCATGAGTGCACTGCTTTGGTCCATGAGCATTTCACTTCAGACCATGAGTGCACCACTTAGAGGGAACCTTGATCGCTACACCTTAGAGGGAACACTGCAGGTAAGCATTTCTCGTTGCAGTGCCAGGCATGCTATCTAATTACACAGATCCTGTGTTCAAACCCACCAGTCTTCCCTCTCTCCAGTTTCTGCACCAAAGCTGAAAACCTTCCCCTTGCCCTGAACTGAGACTTTTCTGCTCAGCAGCTCCAGTTCTTCCCCTGATGATGAGATTCCTCTTCTTAATCTTAAAGATCAATCTCTCCTTTAAATCCTGAGCCTCAGCCCTGTCCTGCCAGCCCATGCCCTCTGAGACCTTCTTGGCCTGCACAGCATTTCTCAGCTGTTTGTTAATAGGAAGAACAGTCAAATCCCCTTTGCCTGAGGGTGAAACCAGTGGGACTCAGGGTGAACCCTGCCCAAAGGGGGTGGGGAATGGAGCAGTTCTCCAGAGCCAGCAGAGCCTGCACGATGCCCAGTTCTGCTCCAGACCCAGCCCCTGCCCCTGCCTCAATTCAGGGAAGAGCCACTGCTTATCCTGCGCTGTAAGTGTCCCAGACCAGCCCTGCTGCCTCTACCCTGAGCCAAAGTTTCTGGGAAGCTGCAGCTCAGCTCCTCTCCCTGACAGTCCTTGGTGCCGGGGGCCACTGCCCCCCAACCACAGCTGATAGCGGAGCTCCTCTGTGGCTGCAGGGGAGGCCTGGTTCCTCCAGCTGTGGGGACAATCCCCACAGTTCAGGAGGGAGTGAGGCAGCACCCTTCCTCTACCAGATCCCCTCCTGCACTGTGGGGGTCTCAATTTGCCACCCCCCACCAAACCCAGTGATAAAGAAACTTACCTGTCTGCAGCTGCAATCCTGGCTGGGAGTGTATGGATATCTCAGTGTGCCTGTCCCTCCCCACTCCTGCAGCAGCCTATGGACAGGCTGGGGCAGGTGCGCAGCATTAAAAATTTTCTGCACGGCAAGATTTTTTCATTGCCATCAGGGGCTGGGCAGCAGTCTCTCTCCTCTTCAACACATTCCTCCTGCAGCACCCTTTTTGGAGCTGGTGCTGGGTCTCCTCCTCATAGCAGATGGTGACAAAATCTCTCATCCCCTTGTAGTCTCAGTTGTGTGACCAGGGTGGGGTAGTGGAAGAGGATAGGAGGTAGGAGGCATTCTCCATGTTTTGTGGTGGTGCCTGTTGGGTCTCAGTGTCCGTAGGTAGGCAATAGTCGAGATGCAAGGGAGTGGATGGGTGAATGGAAAGATGGAAGGGTGGAAGAAAGGAAGGATGGAGTAGTGGGTGCATGTAGGTGCGGATCCTCGTGTGTAGCTCTCCAATTCACTGCAGCTGGGTGCAGCTCCTGCTCTAGAGAGTGACCTGTGCTCCAGTGGCCAGGCCACTCTCATCATCTCAAAGTTTCTGGGGACTTTCAGCAGACACTCTATGATGCTGGCAATGCCACATGGCCTGGCTTAGAAATTTCCAGTGTCCCCTACCTGCAACACCAAGGAAGATGTCCATGCCCCATCCACACCTGAAGTTTCCAGGGGTATCTGCCTGCTTGCCCTGTCTTGGATACTCAGAGACCCTCCCTTTCTCTTGGCTCTAGTACTCCAGGACCTTGTAGCTGAGGGCCAAAATAGCCTTGCAGCACATGACCTGGTGCACATGGCCCTGCTGGCAGTGACCAAGCCACAAAGGTCATAGGGTCACCCCTGTGCAGGCCCAGTTCTAATGTTCTGCTCAGTAAGCATCGTGTGTAGATACAACCACTGACTGACTACTGATTTTTTATGAGTTAGAACTAGACCGTGCTGTCCACCCCCCACCCTCCCACTCTTTGGCAGGAAAGACGGCTGAGATCAGGTGACCCCAGCTAGGTGCATATCCAGTTGTCTTTTGAAGATCTCCAGGGAAGGTGATTGTGCCACCTCTGGGGAGAATCTGTTCTAGACTCTGGACACACAGACCATAAAGATGTTTATCCTTATGTCTAATCTGAAGCAATCTTCTATCAGTTTATGTCCACTGTTCCTAGTCTTCCCCCGGGGTGCCTTGATGACCAGATGTTTTCCTAGCACCTGATGTTCACTCCTTATATATTTAAAGGCTGCCACCAAGTCCCCCCCGAGTCTTCTCTTTTCCAAGCTGAACAATCCCATGTCCTTTAGCCTCTCTTCATATGGTCTGCTTTCCGACCTCTAATTATTCATGTGGCCCTCCTTTGGACTCTTTCCAGCTTCTCTACATCCCTCTTGAGGTGTGGCACCCAGAACTGGACACAGTACTCCAGCTGCTGCCTCACCAATGCTGAGCATAGTAGGAGGATATCATTCTTAGTCTTGACTGTCTTTCCTTGCTTGTCTCAGCAAAGGAGTCAAATGAAATTCCATCCATACCTTTTATCTTAGCCTGCCTGAGTCTTACGTCCGAGTCTGATACAGAGTGTACACTTGCTATCAGGCACACTACATCTTGTGAAGGGATACAGCATCAGTGAAGGAAAGGTCTTCCTCCTAAGTCTTTATTGGTCCCCCTTTTAATTGGTTTCCTGATTCTATTTGGATTCAGAGATTTGGCCACCAAATCAGGCTGAATCTCTTCTGAATTGAATCACCACCCGAAGCTTCGCCCAGCCCTATTAATCATGCATTCTTAAAACAAGATAGGTGAGATCTTCAGGGGATATCAATGGATATAATTACACTGAAGTCAGAGGAGCTTTGGTGATCTATGCCAGCTATACTGAGAGTCTAGCCAAAATGGGGCTTCATGGGTCACTTCAGATTCATAATTAACTAACAAGAAATAATTTCAATATATTTTTAGTATCCTGCACAACTTAGGAACCTGAACCAAGACATCAGATCAGAACAACCCCCAGCCCTTCAGTGGTATAATAATGGAGCAAAAATTGAAGTCAAATTTGGCTGCTTGAGCCCATTTTTAATTTAAGTGTTTAGAAGGTTGAATGGAATTAGAAGTTTCTCCATGTCATCTGTGAGCATCTATCAAAACAACAGTAAATTAACTATGTTTCAAGTATGCAAGTGTTTGCTTCTCCATGCCAAAAATCTATTAGTGATCTCAAATTTCCAGCAATGCCAAGCAGAGGCTGAAATAGCCTGATGAGAGATATTTGCATTTCCTTGTCGACAATTATTATAGGGGTGGGTTTTATTGCTATTCTTTTTTATCTTGTTAACATCCTGCCCTCTTTCCTGGTTCCTCCCAAACAGCTACAATACAATCTGAAAAACTCCCCTTTGTGACATGTAAACATTTACTAAACATTGTCTTTCTACTTTGTACTGTGAGAAAAGATGGAAGTCAAAATGTTAAATATATTTCTGGTATTTGCATCTGAAAAACCCAGACCTTCCTGAATCTATTCCTTAGATAACTTGCATTGTTTAAGCACATAGCTTGCTTTGTACCAAATTTGATATTAATATCTAAAAGGCATGATCCCTAAAACAACACTAAAAACATGTAAAACCAGATTATTATTCACCGACTCACAAATGGATTAAACCGCACATAATAATCATCTATGACATTTTACCACCTTTCTATAGTGACATAAAAGCTTGTCTTACAAACACCACTGACAAATTAAAAAACAAAGAACAGTACCTTAAGCCTATATCCCAACTGAATTCAAATGGTGTAGTAAACAGAAAGCTTAGCTTTGCAAGTGCCATTCCTGGAGCTGCCAGAAACTTCCTCAATAAACCCTTAAGAGATTTAAGTGTCATAGATGTCTTTATACTACAGCTAAAGCCTACTTCAGCTTCACTTCAACATCTCATAAAATTGATTCACCCATTGCTCCATCAACATAGTAAAAGATAACAGCTGACAAATGCTAGATGATATTGAGCATACTTAAGAAACCTACAAGAAACTTCTAGAAGATTCTACCATGTCTGATTTCTTTGCTATTTGCTTCCAGGAACATCTAGAAATATTGCAAGTGCTTCCTTCAGGTTACTGCCAGAGTGAAGATCCTAAGGTGTTTTCTTCAGTTCCTTTTTTGATCACCAATTTCTAAATCAAACTGATTTTCAAAACAGTTAGCACTCAACGGGTCCTCCTTACATAGTCTTCCTATGTTCCTAAATATGGATTTGGAAACTAATGGTAGGCTCCTGTTTTTGAAAACCTTAGTCTTCCTATCAAAATCAAGTGCCCAATAACCAGCACATTTTTGTAGCATCCTGAACTTTCAGCATGATCAGTTCCCTTCCCTTCTTTTGCATGTCCCCAACAGTGACACAAAGTTAAGCTGCAGGGAAAGATCACAGTGGAAAACAAAACCAAAATGGGGAAAAAAACATTTTGCCAAAGAAAAAACCCAAAGCTGTGGAGACCTTTTGAAAGTATATACGGAAGTGAAGAGCATAAATCTCACTAAGGCTATGGACAGAAGTTACACATAAACCAACTTAAGTGATCAGAAACTGGTTTAAACCTGTAACAGTGCAAAAGCTCAGTGCACATAAACTAGTTTCAAAATGGCTGAAACTGATTTAAGATAAACCTGGTTGAACACAGTATCAAACTTGACTGATTTGTGTCAAACTGGTTTATGAAATTTCTGTCCCAGACTCCTTCCCAGTTTAAGTTAAATCAGAGCTTCCCTGGCATGCTTTCCAGCCCTGGGCTGGGCTGTCTGCTCCAGAGAGCAGGACTGGCCCTGCCCCTGCCCCTCTGCTCCCTAGCTGGAGCAGTGTAGGCTAACTGATAAGGGAGTGGGGCAAGTCTGGCTGGGGATGCAATCCAGTCTATGTGGGAGGAAGTGCCCCCCACAGGCAAACCCCTGATGGGAGATGGAGCCAGGGAGGGAGGTTAAACTCCCTTCCCCTGCTCAAACTTAGTGCTGGCTGCAAACATGGATTACAAATCCCAGAGGCACCTGGAAGCAGGAAGAGGAAGTGATGAGCAACCCTGCAGAGTCCTGGTACTGTGGGTCTGGACTACAAATCCCAGAGACCTCAGAGACAGCAGGAAGAGGAAGTGAAGGCACAGCCAGACAGCCCTGCTCTAGCACCCCCTGGCTTCTTGCCTGAGTCCCTGCAGGCATGTTGCTGCATTTCCTGAACCAAAGGTAAATGTCTGTCACTTCTGCAAAGACTGAACTGATTCAGCCTCAGGCTTTTTAACTGTCTGTCCTTAACCTAAAACCTCAAATATTTTTGCATATTCACACTAGGTCATGCACTGGTCTCTTTTATCTCAGGAAGTAACTAACATGAAAGGACAGTCTTCACTTCTGGGTAACTATGAGCTGGGGTGTGCAGAGTGTATGCTTAAGGCAAGAAAACTGTGCTTCTCCTATCTTCATTGTTCCATCTAACGCATGCCATACCTTGGTAAGGCTCCCAAATCACTTTGATACTCTTGAAAATTTTATCAGAAATATGTACCATATGAATTGCTTATGTTACCTCAAATCTTTCTATTGCACAATTAATGAGTAGTGATTTTTGGGCAAGTTCCAAAACAAGGAAACAGTATATAGCTTCTTTTATTCAAAGCATTTTAAGATACTGAATGAAAAATCAGAGTCCCCTAATCAACTAATACCATCAAGGTTGTGAGGCAGATGTAAATTTAATTTTCTTAGCGTTTTCTACCTAATCTCTGAGACAAGGGTTTTATAACCTACACAACACAAATTCCTGAGCTTCTGCCAGCTAGAATTGAAAAAGAGGGACTAATGCATAATATTTGAACTCCATCATAATTTTCTGAGAGAGAACGCACACACACATAAATGAGGGAGCCCAGCTAAATATGGCTTTGTATTTTATCTTATCATAAAAAGATGTTTAGTGAAGAAAAAAAGAGAAATGGTGATTGCAGAAATGTTTCCTGCCCTGAAAAAAGATGAGCTCACAATTGTCAAAAACGTTCAAAAACAATATCGTGCAAAATAATTTTGCTTCAGGGAATTGGATGCATTCATTTTAACATGTTTAAATTTTGATTTCAACCAGTTTAAAACAATCCCCCCACAATTAGCTTATTAACAAAAATAAATAATTTTCAACCAGGAAAATTTGGAGGGGTGGGAGGAGAGGGTGGTTTGTTTTCTAAAGGTCAAAATGGTATTTAAGAATAATTCTGAAATCTTTTTCCCCCCAACATTCTGGAGTTGGGAAATTTATTAGAACTGACCATTTCCTATATATCATTTCAAAATTGACCAATCAGCATTTTTAATGAGAGATCTTTTATCAGAAAAAAAATCCTGACTGATTCCAGTTTTAACCTGTGCATTTTTATAGGTTTAAAGATAAAGTCTTAGATAATATAATTTATACCTTTGGACCAATTCTTTGGTTTTCGCTGTTTTCTCTTTATTTTGGGGGGTACCTCACACATGGCCATATGCACATATATGTTCACATGTTTATACATACATATAGACATCCTCTATTTGGAAAATTTTCAGTGATGGACACCAAGTTCTAACTAAAGAAAAGCTGCATGGTGTCACTGGATGCTTTCTCGTTCAAATAACAGAACAATTCAAGCTATATAAAACATAGGTAAGAGTTGAATAGCCCTTCAGAAGCATCTTCTACAACTATAACGTTGACCATGGTAAGAAATCATTTTTTAAAAATGGTTTCAGTCGGCCATAGACACAGCTTTAAATGTTTTTTCTACATACCTCGAGGTATCAGGCATGGCTCATGAATGCTGCAATGCTGAGGCAGATGGAGCATCCCACAGGAGCGTGGGGGGCAAACCCGAAAGTGGATTGGAAGTACTTCAGGTCCACTTCTGGGTCCACCGGGAAGCACATGGAGTGCTCCCCTGTGCCCCTCTGGCGTGGTGATCAGCCACAAGGGACCCTGGGTGCCCCCCACCCCAAACCCAGGAGGCACCAGTCACTAAGCTGGGGGGGCCCCCCAGCACACTCCCCAGCGGACCTGGAAGTGGACTGGAAGTGCTTCTGATCCACTTCTGGGTCTGCTGTCAAGCACGCTGGGGAGCCCCCCATGCTCCTGTGGGGTGCTCCATCTTCCCCACCATCGCAGCACTCATGAGCTGCCTGCTACCTTGAGGTACATAGGAAAAACATTTAAAGCTGTGTCTATGTCTGAATTGCCAAATCTTTCCAAACTGATTTGCAGGTTTCTGATTCGATTTGGAAAGATTAAAGGGTCTCCTGATTTGATTTGGATTCAGAGATTCAGCCACTTAATTGGGCTGAGTCGAATCAGGGACTGAAGCTTCACACAGCCCTATTAGTAACACTTTCAGGTTTGGGTTTTGAGTATTTTTTTTTAATACTTCCTAAACATACTGTTCTGTTGTAGGTAGGACCTGGAAACTGTTTGTTGGGGCTGCTCTTGGCACTTATCAGGACACTTGAGAGGAAACGGTACCAAATAATGATTTCAGGGCCCTCCAAAAAGGGTTACATAGTGAACTTCGGGGACTCCATCTCTAGGAGAAGTATGTGATGCTAAATTAGCCCCTTTTATTTTGGAACATTAGGCTAGGTACAGATATTCAAAATGCCCGAGATAGAATCAATCTCTGTTACACAGTTTTCAGTAAATGGCATAGTTTAGATCAGTAGTGAACAGTGCACACATTCGCCCTTTGGTGGTGAGGGTAAATCTTAAACCGGGTTCTGCCATTTTTAAATCATTCCATGCGTGAGGAGCATCTGTTCTATTACAAGTATAGATGGGTTTCCTATCACTTATACTGGTAAAAGTGTAATGTCTGTACCTGGCCTTATTAGATAACCCGGTGAGTCACGGGAGACCTTTTGAATCTTGCCAGCTGGGGCCTTGACACAGCAAAGTATAAAAGTATTTGCTTAATTTTTGCAGCTGGGTCCACTCAGGTGTAGTTAAGTGCTTTGCCAGAAGCCACCCACGTGCTTAGAGTTGAGCACATGCTGACTACTTTTCTGGACTGGGGCCTAAGTCTGGTCCTCTAGGCACTTTTACTCAACAAGCAGAATTCTTCTGCTCAGCATCCATCTTCATCCACTGGCACAGCTGCTTCATTGCAGCAAGACAAAAAGGAAATGACCCTTCCTTTAATTAAAACTGTATCTTTATCACCACCACAGTATGACATCACATACCTTAATCCTTTACCTAGGCTTTATAGAAATAGAACTCACTCAGTTATTAAACCTCCAGTTCTTTGTACTCTTGTTTACTTTAAGTGAGCACTGAAAAGCCTAACAGAGAGTTAATACCCTTGCACATAAGCCATTTCACCTACAGCAAGAAGTAAAAGCATGCAACTACACCCAACAAGTGATCACAGAGCACCCTGCAGGGAATTTGCTTCCATTTCAAAGGGAGAGATCAAAACCCAGCACTGAAAAAAAATTTCTAAAGATGCTCCCAGCCCGTGCATGAGATTGATGTTGGGCCCAACCTCAGAGGTTTTCTGAGAGGAAGGGAGAAACAGGGACAGAAAAATCACAGAGTTACTCTGGTGCCTGATTATTGAAGTGAATGAGAGTTCTGCCATTGACTTCAATAAGAGTGGGAACAAGTCCCAGCACCCTGAGGTTTATTGGCTGCTTACACAGAGTTTAAATATATATATGGAAATTAAAGGGAAAACAATTTGATAATTAAGCAATGACATTGTGCTTTTACATTAAAGATGAAGAAGAAATAAATATTCTTTAATTTTTCAGACATTTACTAGCATATTTGCAAGGGAACCCAGATAAAAATATAATCTCTCTAAATTGCTAGCATCTACCAAGTTTCATACATTTCATAGATATTAGGGCTGGAAGGGACCTCAGAAGATCATCGAGTCCAGCCCCCTGCCCAAAGGGCAGGAAGTCAGCTGGGGTC
>NW_017728943.1:27129012-27177633 GCF_001723895.1 Crocodylus porosus | reverse complement strand
TTCGACCTCGTCATCCCTTGGGGCACTCTGGTCAACAAACGTTCCCTCAGATCCTGGTGGTCACCCCTGATAAGCGTATAGGTAGCCACCAGATCACCCCTGAGCCTGTGCTTTTCCAGGCTAAAGAGCCCCATGGCTTTCAGCCTGTCATCGTAAGGTCTGTTTTCCTGACCTCTGATCATCCGCGTGGCTCTCCTCTGGACTCTCTCAAGCTTCTCCACATCCTTTTTGAAGTTGGAGAGGTGGCTGACAGATTTCTTTTGTAGAGCAAAGCCCCTGGCCTTGGACAAGGTCATTTGGGAAGATCCTCCCTTAAAATTACTGCTGCAGAACTGACTGCCCAGGCGGCTCAAACCAGGAATGACTGTAGCTGCTTGAGTGAGACACTAGCCCCTGCTTTAAATGCCTTCACTCAGATTTATACAAAGCTTTGATTGCCATCCAATGCTCTAATTGGGAGGCCCTCATATTAAAGTGGGGTTGGGATTTGGGATCCATTTGTGAGCCTGCAGTTTGGAAGGAAAGCATGTAAATCCTTGTCATTTCTGTTTATACCAGAGGAGCCCAAAATAAATGTTTTTCTGGAGATTTTACACCTCCAGCCTTGGGGTTTACTTTGAGACTTTTTGTGTTCTAAAGTTTCTTCCAAATATAATTTAAAGACAGGTATCTTATCATCCTGCATGGGACTCCAATGTTGGGTTTCAAGTCTGACATTCTGAATAAAGTGCTTGAGTGTATGAACTGGTTGGTTCTCAATTCACTGATTGCAGCTGCCTTGGTGGGACTTGTAGGCTTATTTTGCAGCTTCTGTTTTATTTATAGCAAGCAACATTACACTTCCGGTTGGAACTCCAAATTCTGCGCTGCCACGGTGGTCCAGTTCTGTGCTATGCCTCTGGGGAAAATGGGGTGGGGCTGCTCAGGAGGTAAAGGTGCAACTGCCTGGGGAGAATGAGAGTAACTAGGGAATGAGTCTTATTTATGGCACTCTTGAAGACTGTGTTATGACACAGACACTGATGCTATGGAAACATCCCACCTGCCTAAGGCCTGCAAGACAGGAAGCCAGAGCAATTATATGCACCCTTCCCTGGCTCTCTGCAGCACCACTGCAGCTGCATCAACATGTAGGGGCAGGTGAGGAGGGAAAGCTCTCTCTTGCACTTTTGGTTTGAACAGCGACATTGTTCTTCTTTCAACAAATATGCATAGACATGCAAGCAATTCAGAACTCCACTACCAGTTTCTCTTTCCCAAAGGAGCTTAATAAATTCAGTCTTTTAGGCCAGTATTTTAGATTCCAGTCCATTTAGGGAGCCTTATTGTGTTTTTATTCAATGCAGTGGATACTTTGTATTGTTGCCTTTTTTAATTATTCATAAATAAAACTATGGGCAACTCTGTCATAAGGGACTGAGAACAGGCAAAGCTGTTAGAAACCCCCATATGCAAAAATTTGTTTTCACTAGCAAAATACTAGCTCATAGGAAATAAAGGTCAATGAAATTCTACTTGCTTCAATACGCCTTACTAAGGTGAGCAGCAAATAGCATTCATGCTAAAAGGAGGGGAAAGTGTGCAAAAGTAATTTTTGTTTCAAATATTTTACACTTACAGATTTGATGAAGAACTCAGTGCTTTCAAAACCATCTTTTGATGAGACCTGTGTGCAGGCTTCCATGGACCTATGCTGCTTGATACCAGCTAAAAGCTGGGTCTGTATAATTTCAAAGATTTGAAATGCATCACCATTTGTTGAAAATGGTCATTTCTCTTTCCATTCCCTGATAAAATACTAGATAAGAACCTAAATGCAAAATGGGATTTGGTCCCTCATTTTATCTAATATACATATATGTATATTATTACTATATAGCTCTATCACACAGAATATAATTGTATATACTTATAAACTTGTTAATGTACATGATAAGTTATTGTACATATTGGCACCAGAATTGAACTTTATTTCTTTTCAGCACTTGAGGTGGTTTATATTCACAAAAGCTTGGCAAAAACAATACCCTGTATGCAGGAAATTCCCTTCACATGATAACGTAAGGAGGAGGAGAGAGCATACAATGCATGCAAAAAATATAAACACAAGAAATGACCTCATTTGTGCCAAACTTCAAGCTGATTATATAGGTTCTCAGCCAGGATTTTCCCCTTATTTTTGTTCTCCTTGCCAGTCTGCTGCATTCTCAGATCAAAAACAGGATAGTATCATAAAAAGGGAGTGGGCAACATGCTTTCCCTTTGACTCTTACTCCTCCTCCACTGGACCTAAATCTTCCACTTATTCTAGTTATTTGAAAACTCTGAGGAAACATTATCATTTGTATGCTCAGGGTACAGGAAGTCACTGTCCTGATAACATTCTGCCCATTTTCTGAAACTCTGATGTAAGAAACACTCCTATGAAAATAAGGGTAGGAGTAGGACTCAGGAAACCTGCATCCAGTACCCATCTTCCTTCTATGACAATAAGCAAATCATTTCCCGCTGCCTTCACTCGTCTTTACAATTGGAACAGGAATACTCTTTCCTCCTACCCTTTTCTGTCCTGTCTCTGTTTATAATATAAGCGCATGGCTGTTGGAATAGAATTACCCAGACATGGGGAACTTCAGGGCAAAAGCCAAGAGGTAGCTACCTTGGGGCAGTGGAACATAAAAGAGTAGCTCTCCCTGAAGGAAACCACCAGAAAATATCCTGGATTGGAGTGAAGCCAAAATACCCCCTGTCAGAGCAGTTTTACCACAGTTGCTTCCAGACTTCTGGTTCTAGGGCAGGGAGCCTAAATGTTCTAGGAGCCTTCCCTCTGATGCAGTTCACATAGCTAATTTATTCTGGAGCCACAGACTTGTGAAAGCCCTTGAGTTTTTAAAGCAGTTTGCTTAATGGGACCATCCTGGAGCAGCCTAGGGTTGTGGACATTGGCATGGGCAGAACTAGAATTTTACAAAGTGGGGGTGCAGATGGTGTGGTGGTGCCTCATCGCATATAACACAATGCACATTTTTCTCCAGTTAAAAATCATCTATAAATGTTACTAATATGCTAGGGGCCCAGGAGTGTATTAGTCAGTTTAAGATTGAAGCAAAAACAAATATGAATTTTTTGGAAAGAGTTAAAAACAATCTGCCAGGCTGTGAAATAGAAGCATGGTTACCAGGAGCAACAAACAGACAGCAGAATTGCAGAACAAAGACTAGCTTGATTGGTGGAACATCAAAACCAGTAAAAAGGAGAGAGGGGTATTAACACGTATGCAATGAACAGTTTAGAAGGGATCAAGTAAATTATAGGGACCCATGAAGGCAAATGACTCCTCAGCACTGCCTGACCAGAAATGCTGCTGCCACTGCCAGGCAGTTGGTTTTAAGCTTGGGGTGGAGCTGGAATCAAAGGAGAATACAAGTGCACCAGTGCACTCCCCCTTCCCCTCCCCTGACTCCACCCCTGGACCTTGGGATGCATCAAGGCATTTCAATGATAGGCTGTCCCAGAGCCAGGGGTCTTGGAGGCACTGGCTGCCCAGCAGACCACCAGGTGAGCTGGTAGGTTTCCATCTGGACCCTGTCTGGCTTTTGGCAGAAGTTCATCAAAACAAAAATGTTTCCGCAAAACACTTCAGTTTCAATGAACCAGTGTTTCCAGGTGAAAAGTAATGTCATTGAAAAACTTTTCTGACCAGCAGTTCTGAAAGGGCATGATACTTTGATTCAAGCTATAGAAGTCCATGCTTTTATCTCTGGAGGTCCTTAGGTCAATCATGGGTGTGTGGCCCCACTGCAAGGTCTTTAAGGTATATGTTCTCAGCTGGTAAGTGTCTGCATGATAGCTATGCCTTAGTAAAATGAAGGCTTTAGCTACAACTAATTGAAGGTTTAGGCAATTTGGTTCATATCTGCCTTATGTCCTTTTACCCGCCTCCATCTTTATTAAATTAATGCCTCATTATAACCTGCAAACTGCTATGCTCCCACGAAAGGTGCTGGGGGGTATTTACTTCTATAATGAATATCCTGTACAGAATGGAAAAAGCAGAAATGAAATCTGTCCCTGGCAGTCTGAACTAATAGTTCATTAAGCTGTTTGAAAAACTTCTTTTCTGTTCTCCTTTGAACAGGTTATGCTTTGCTCTTTCAAGCTAGTTATTTTGGCTGGCTCCCCATACCTGAGAGGATGGGTGGAAAGATGGCCATCTGCACAACTCCTACAGCAAGGCTTTTTGGCTCTTGCAAACAGCTTTTGCAAACAAAATTTGCTGATAGATGGCATCTCCTTTCTGCAAGATCCTCAGCTGGTCTAAGTGAGAGTCACTTCACTAACTACTACTGTCTAGCAACACCCATTTCCATCAGCTGAGATTCTGACCCCTGCCTGGACCATACAAAAAAACTCAAGCTGATGGTGACTATTTTTTAGCAGAATTACAGGCTCGTGAACTTGCTGGTGTTATGGTTAGCAAGGCAGGAAATTCAGTAGAAATTAGATATACAAAATAATGGTGCGACACTGCAGGCTAGATTTTGTCAAAGTATTTAGGTGCTCTACTCCCTCTGCAATGAATTGAAAATAGGTACCTAAAGATCTTTAAAAATCTGTCCCAGCATAACACAGGGAGTTAATGCTTCAGCCTTTTACCTCTGGAGCTTTAAGTTCAAATGTGATGAAGGTCCCTTTTCTAGTGGTGTTGGAAACTGCAACATCCCTCCCTCCCTCCTCCTGTGTTTTGAAACCATCTTCCCAGCTGGAGGATCTGCTTTAAAAAGTCTTGTGATTAGGGGTTTGGAAGATGACAGTTCCCACAGTGGCATTTGGAGAAGCTTGCAACATTCCTTTAAATGACCATCCAGCTTAAAAAATTAAATTAACCACTACCTCTAAGACTGAGACATTCAGAACCTGTAAAAGGTTGACAGAATGGCTGAGAAAGGACAGATAATCACAGAATTTTAGAAAAGTAGGACTGAAAGAGACCTCAGGAGATCATATAGTCCAGTTCTCAGGGCATAGTTATCCCTGAATAAATCATCCCAGCCAAGTATCTGTGTAGCCTGCTCTCCAAAGATGGAGATTTCACACCCTCTCTGGGTAATATGTTCCAGTGCTCAACCACCCTCATAGCAAGAAATTTCTTCGTAATATCCAGCATAAATCTTTCTTTGATAAAATGTAAGACAATTGCTCCTTCTTCTGTCCTCTGTAGTCACGGAGAATACTGCATCGATCTATCTCCATCCCCCTGTGCTTTGGGGAAATCATAGGAATCAATACTAAGAGTGCAAAGCGGGCGGGCCCTATTCGATTCAGATTTGGCCCAAATCAGGGACAGTGATTCATTTCATTGATTTGGATCACTCCCTGATTTGATTTGGTCAAATCTGAAGATTTGATGCTGATTCGGAGAGTCAGCGATTTGGACATAGACACAGCTTTATATGTTTTTTCTACATATCTGGAAGTACCAGTGCAGCTCGTGATCACTGCGATGGTGGGGCAGATGGAGCGTCTCACAGGACTGGGGAGAGGGGGGCGCCACATGCTCGCATTAAGCCCTGGAAGTGGACCAGAAGTAATTCAGGTCCACTTCTGAGTCCGGTGGGGAGCGCCCCAGGGGGCCCCAGCTCAGCAATCAGACACGGGGGGACCCTGGGTGCCCCCCCCCCCGGCCCAGGAGGCACCAGTCACTGAACCAGAGGGGCCATGAGGGGGCCCATGTGTGCTCTCCGGCGGACACGGAAATGGACCGGAAGTGCTTCTGGGCCACTTCCGGGTCTGCTGCCAAGCGCGCTGGGGAGCCCCCCACACTTCTGTGGGACACTCCATGCACCCCAGCATCACAGTGTTCACAAGCCACCTGCTACCTAGAGCTACATACAAAAAACATTTAAAGCTGTGTCTATGTCTGAATCTCTGAATCTTTCCAAATCTCTCCAAATTGATTCGGAGGGTTCCAATTTAATTCAGAGAGATTAAAGGGGGCTTGGATTTGATTCAATTCGGATTCAGAGATTTGGCCACTGAATCGGGCCAAATCGAATCACGGACCAAAGCTTTGCACAGGTCTAATCAATACACCCAGAGTACACAGGATAAGCCTCACCCTGGGAAAACCACCTTTGTGATCATGACATCTCCCCTGCAAGCTAAGGGATGGGAGATACAGAGACAGGAACCAGAATGTTCTGTTACTGTCCCTGGACTCTGACTCCCTCTGGTCAGAGTCCACTATTTACAGTTTATGCACTGTTGAATTTTCTCTCGCACTTTTCCAGGATGCAATCCTGGAGATCCTAAAAGATAATTCCATGATGGAACTCCATGGAATTTCCATCACATAGCACTGAGATCTTGAGTTAATGCTTTTTACAGCCCCAAAAGGCCTTCCCTCCCTGCATGTCAGACTGAATTTTAGTGCCTTGAACTGTTGGGAAATACAATGCAAAAGAAGGAGATTAAATTCATTCCCCAGCTTTTACTAGCACAATCCCTACCAGACTCCACTAGTTTCAAGCTAAAGGAACCTCCCTAGTGCTAAGGGAACTGGTATGATCCAACTCAGCTGGACAAACAGGCAACAAGGCAACACATGGAAAGGAAACAAGTGCGACTGGGGCACATAGAAAGCACTGAGGGAGGTACAAGTTGTACCTCCTGCCACCAGCCTCAGTGAATCCACCCTGCTGTAATAAATACATGATCTTTTCAGAAACGTAGAAACAGAGGAAGAAAGAACGTAAGACTGGAAGGGGGTTTCAGGGCCACTGAGACTGGGCTTGCAGGCAGCCATTAATCTAAAAAAGGCCCCTCAAGATTATTCAGTTTCAGCTCCACACCCATAGGAACAGGAAGGATTTCCTGAGCCACTAAGTCCTGCTCCTTGCATTTGCAGGCATGGCCATCCCTTGGGACACCCTGCCTGTGGGATGGGCTAGCAGCAGGTGAGCCCCGCTCCTGGCTCTGAGGGCTGCAGCAGAGGTGCTGCCTAGTACCCGCCCCACAGAATAGCCTGGCCCGGAGCCCCTGCAAGGCTGCTGGGCACCACAGCTCGGGGACCCCTGCCACAAGGGCATCCCCAACCCAGCCTGGCCCACCCACCACAGCCCTCACCTCACCTGCAGGCAGCCCCCTGGGGTGGGCTGCACCAGCAGCAATACCCTTAGTGCCAACTCCAGGGCCAGAGTTGCCATCACCATTCTGCTCTGCAGCCTGCACCACCCAGCTCTCCCAGCCCCACAGACAGTGTGCACCGAGCTGGGAACTGCAACCTTCCCAATAAATTTCAGAATATAGGCAGTGCAAGACTGATTGTGATCAGTAAGGGTTTTTATTATATGAATTTCTTTTTAATGATATAAAAATGTTAATGGGGCCCCACACCGGCTGATTTGCCCTGGACCCCACATCCCCCTAGAGTCAGCCCTGTTTGCAGGCAATTGCTAAACCAAAGATTCCACAAAATAGCCACTTCAAATTCTCAGCTGCAACTACAGGGGCCAGTAGTTAAAACACTAAGAACATCCTATAACCCATCACAGGTAATCGTTAGGGAAATGAAGGCCCCTTCTCTGCACTAACAGGGAAGTAGTTAGTTAAGAGATGCTCAAAAGATCTTTGAAAAGGTACCATGCCCCAAAAGTACCAATGACACAGAGAATAGCTACCCCTCCCTTCCCATACACTCCCACACAATCCTTAATAATTTGAGCAATGGGAAAAATCCATTCCTCGGACCAAATTTGCTTGTCAGGAAGATCCTATGCAGAAGGGCAAGACTAGGTAGGAGGTGCTGGGTTTTCTAACTATCAGCAAGAGTGTACCTCAGTCAAAATCCCCATCCTTAGCTAAAATATGCTCAGGTGAAAAGCGGGGAGGACGAGTGGCACCCATGCTTTCCCACTGCCATGGTAGGGAGTTTGTTAAGTTTACACATGCTTAAAGGATTTTAAGAGGAAGGCAAAAGAAAAAAAAGATATGAGACATGTTAATTTCTTTCAGAGTACAGTACTGGGTCTGAGTCTGGTAATCAGCTTAACCTTGAGTGCACAGGACAGACTCTCCGGCCAGGCACCTACAAGTGCTCCTGTTACTGACTAGTTAGAGCACCAGCAGACTCAATGCAAACTATCACCTCCAGCTGTGGCCAATGTCTAATGCTTCAGAACAAGGAAAAAAATTCTCCAGAATCCCCAAACTGTATTTAATTGGGGAGGAAAACTGTTCCTCTCAGGCCTTATGGGTCACCAGCAAAAGCCCTGAAGTATAGAAGAAGAAATAAGAAATGATCTTGGCATTGTGCTTTTAAGACAAATGAAAAGAAAACATGACAGTATTCCTGTATGTTGTCATCGTGAACAGCTTAATGAAGCCATCATGAATAGCAGGACTGTGCAAAATAGCACTATTTCATTTTGCCTCCATTTCACAGTTTCAACAGGACAGCGTTTTGTTTCAAGTTTCATTTAATTTTGAAAGCACTGTTCTTTTTGTTTTGTTGAAATTGTTTTGCTGTTTCAATGCTATTTTGACGTTTCACCCATAGGCTATAACAGAGAAGCATGAAACTGCCTGTAACTGTCATTTTTTGGCAGATTTGGATGAAAATAGCAGGCATGGTAGCCCCTGCTCAGGCCACAAAGCCAGCCAAGTTTAAAGAGATAGGTGCAGGGATTTCTGGGAAACTGCACTTCAAGATGCTGGCAAACAAAATTTGTGACGTGTGTGTGTGTGTGTAAGGTGTGCTCTCCACACAACACACAGTAGTGTGTCCCAATGAGGCCTCCTCCTCCCCTACAGCCTTAGTCCAGCCCACCACTTTAAATGACAACAGGCAATAACTTAGTAAGTAGCACAGTAGCACCAGCAGCATCTCAGGCAGCCAAACAGTCACAGTGAATATCAGAGCAGTCCTTCCCCTGTCTTCCCCATCCCTCTCCTTACTTTCCATTTCCCTGCAGGCAAACCCAGCTTCAGCTTCAAAACTCAAAATGTTTTGACTGCCCTTGTTTCATATTGAGGATGTTTCGAAGCCCTTTGTTTCATTTCAGTTTCGCTGTTTCAAGCTCGAAACACGTCAAAAATGTCAAAATGAAACAGCCAGCAAAATTTCTCATAGCCTTAATGAACAGCTTAGCCAGAAGCTTGATCCATTAGACTGGCCAGACAGACCTGGTTCTTGATGTGCAAAATCTGATTCAAGGCATGTTTGGAAGCTTACTTTCCTGGTGCAGTTTTATAAGTTTAGCAGGGAATAATGTTGGCCTTCACATCAAAATAAGCCTAATGCTTGAATGTACAGTATTTTTTATTTTACTGCAGGAATACAGACAAAGAATGAGATCCTCAGCAGGTGCAAATCAACACAGGATAGTCTCACTGAAGTCAGCAGAACTATGCCAATTTACACTGACTGAGGATTTGTCTTCTCAAAGATATATCTGAGGAAAGACTGAGAACACTGCTTCCTGTCTGTGGCCAAATGTAAGTCTCCTTGACAATGATGGCATTTTAATTTAAATCAGCAGAGCAATGAAATAGGTCACTACTCTAACGGGTCACCCTGTTAAGGTATACTTCCTTGTTATATGAAAATATTTAAACAGGAGTTAATAATTAACTGATGAGTGTGTTGACAGTATTAACATATTTGCCTGTGTTTATCAGACAATTGCTTAGAAGATATCATTAGACAATAGTCTATTTGGAAAGGCAGACCAACTAGAAAGAATAAATAGAATGTTTGTGTAAAAAAACCCCATCATGATACAGCCGCTAACCTACTAAACTACAACTGTCAACTAGACATATAAGTTTTTCTTGGATGTTAACTCAAATTGCAAATCTGGGACTGACTGAAACTTCAGCAGTCTACCATGCACTTACTTCCCTTTCCACACATTTTTTTCTATTAGATGGACAAATTAGTTTCAGCACAAGAGACAGAAAAAGGTATTAATTTCTGAAGGAAGTGGTCATTTAGGAGTCATCATATTGGTAGCTAAGGCAAACAATGGCTGAAGTCTGTGGACTGGTCACTGCAAAAGTGCATCACCTATCATGTGCTGTTTCTGTCTAAAGAACTCTAGACTTGAGGTCCATCCCTGTTTAACAAGTATTTAAGGCTGAGTTGTTTGTCAGTCCCAGCCTCAGGAACACACTGGAGTGTCATGATCATTTTACCTCCATGGAGCAGTCAGAGGTTAGCTCAGCATGTGTTAGGTAATATGATCTCTGGAGATATTCCTGGCTGTAAAAGTTCTAGCTTTGCTATGATATGATGGCACTTAGCATGTGTTTTACTACTTGAATGTTCAGACACTATCATTTTAAATGCAGTTAACATGTGCTAAGTGTAACATGTGACAAGGGCCTAATACATACAACTCAGCCTTAAATACTTGTTAAACAGGGATGGACCTCATTCTTAAACGTATTGAAACAAGAAGTAATTAGGAATAATTTTACTGAAGTCCATGGCATTGCAGCTGCATAAATCAAATTAGAATCTGTCCTGATTCAAAGGGTTTTGGCTACTCCCTTCTACATATACAGGATAATAAATGCCTTTGCATTTCCCCTAAAACTCTAACACTTGCTATTGGGTGACCTAGGCTTCAAGAACTCTGTATTATCTAGCTATTTATATCCCCTACATCATTCGCATCCTCTCACTTAAATCATCATCCTCAATCAAACTCCCTGAACAACTTAACTATTAAAGTACATTTCTATCCTGAAAAATGACTCGGAAAATAGCACCGTGGGCTTCCATGTATTTTGCATCGCAGTAGCCCCAGGTCATACAGACCCTGTCTGCTATTAAAAATATCAAGCCTAATTCCTTATTACATGAATCAACTAAATAGTTTTTGTATCATTTTATAAACACTGTGCAATGGTGCAAATTTTACAAAAGAAGTAGACCATGAGAGAAG
Organism: Crocodylus porosus; assembly: GCF_001723895.1. Classification (NCBI taxonomy): domain Eukaryota; kingdom Metazoa; phylum Chordata; order Crocodylia; family Crocodylidae; genus Crocodylus; species Crocodylus porosus. Next base: position 27,166,684 of record NW_017728943.1, on the reverse strand, counting down.
CAAGGCTGTGGTCTTTCAACTTTCAGTCCCTTAAAACCCACTGAGAGATACATTTATAACTGAAAAAAAAAATCACATAACATCTATGACATCTTGCTTCAAGGCAAGCAGGAAAGAAATAACTAAAAGATCCTATTTCTCAAGAGAACTGGAAAGCATTACAATGTAAAGAACCTCTGTCTCTATCCCTACACGCCTTTCTAAACAAGATCTTGAATAGATTTTATTGGACCTCTGAACATCTCTTTAAGGCTGGGCAAATGAATCATAGCAAATGCCGGAGGCATTGGCAGCAAACATGCTGACCTGCCTCACATTTTGTTCTCTTGTCATAAATTAAAAATTATTGGAGTAGTGTATGCAAATGTCTCTCAAAAGTTCCAAGAATATATATACATCTTACCCAACTGGGCCAAAAGAATCTTTGGAATAACTGCATTTAAAAGACATTCAACTGTTCTACCAGCACCAAAATGGTTTATCCAAGTTAATTCCTAAAGTGACCTCCTTAGCACCTGCCATTCCATTGCTGAGGTAGTGCAGAACCTCTGAGGCCATATAGCCTCATAATGCCAATGCCCAATCATGTTATTCCATCCATTAATGTAGTCCAAATATCCTTAGAAAAGAGAAATCTGAAATCCCACACTGTTGGCCCAATGAACTCTCCCATACAGAACAAATGGAAAAACTGATGTTACCACTCAAAGGAGAAATATAATTTAGTTTGGGACCATATGAAAGAACTAGATGATGTCTCACTTCAGATTTTACATAAGTCATCATCCTCAGGTTATAATTTTTATTTGGTCACCACTGGCAGATGTCCAGGTCTCTTCAGTGCCAAAAATTGCTACAGATTTTTGCCATTGCTACAAGTTGTGGTGCTTCATTGTGTACAATACTAGTGCTATGAAACCCAGAGCCTTCGATATGGTTTAGTTAACTGGTCTTGCTTTGTTTGTCACTGCATGTGGAATTTCATTTTTTTTTATTTCTTCAAACCTTATTCCTTCATAAATGAGATAAAATGTTTAAATCTTTGTTTGGTCTGAGATGACATCCATAAGAAGGATATGTCCAGGCATAATTCTCCACTGCAGTGTACCTTTTGTAGTTGAAAATGCTACTACAGAACAGCTGTCGAGCACTGCCCAGTCAGAATGTCAGGATCTGACAGCTCTTTTGCTCTTGTGTTAATAACTACCCAAACCACACGGCTTCCATATCTGGGACCCTAACAAGTGTTACCCTTAAACATGGTAAACTTCACAGTCAATGTTTAAGGCACGTGCAACTGTAGATATGTCCTTACATTTGTTGTATGCACATAACCTTCCATTGACACTTCTCCATTTGCATGTCAAAACTGGTAATTTATTCCAGACTTGTACACAAAGGTATAGTTGGCTATGCAATTGCAAGCACCAATGAGAAGCTTTCTATGTATAATATGGACTCTTGCATGATCATGGCCTGTGTTCTGGCCCCCCTCAATGCAATCCCACAAAATATCCTCTGCTTCAATCAAGAAAAATACCCACTTTTGATAAGTATAAGACTCTCTTACTGTTCACAGTAAGCTAATCAGACACTAGCCTATTAAGGTCAAATGGTTTGCAGCTAGAAGGAAACAAGCTAAAGTTAGATGAGACAGAGGGGGCAGCAGATCTCTATAGCTGGAGGGAGGGAAACACAAGATCTTTGCTGCTAAGAAAACACTTCAAAAATCTTATGAGTTATACAGAACAAAGATTTGAGGCAGATATTGCAAACACCACCTTGTAGTTCTTGGCTTTTTTCTGATGGGCATGCCGTCTTTGTACAGAGAGGGTATGTTACATTCTGATCTAGCATTAGGGCAATAAAAACATTGCAGTAATAATAAAGTTTGTTTCTATAAAATTTGGTTTCATCACAGCAATATGCTAGATCAAGGGTGTGGTTTGAAATTACCACATGTGTGCTAGGGATGTACATGGGTCATAACAATCATGTCGGGATATTTATATAAATGTGCAACACCTGGAACTACTTGGCTTTTGTTTAACCTGGACCAAAGAACAAAGTAAGAAATGAAAAACAAAGGTGCCACAAGACTTCAAAATTGAGAGATTGAGCCAAATTTTTGTTCTTCATTCCACTGATGTATATGCATATTCTGAGAACATAGCTGGAAACTAAGGAGGCAGAGGTGGTTGATGCCTGACTAAGCCACTGATCTCAGCAGTTTTATAGTGATGCAAACAAAAATAAATGAAAAAGCCTTTTGGCCAAGATGCAGAGAAAATGCGTTCTTCCTGTCAGTCTTCAACACCTGTGTTTCCCCAACTCTAATAAGAGCGTCTGACACCTGGGAATTCAGGGTAGCCAATGACCCATGGAGACATGGGATCATCCCAAGAGAACATCCCAGAGATGCTCAGTGTGCTTGAAAAATCTGTCCTCTTACTGACATGTCCAATACAAATGTAGTAGCCTTCTTTTTAAAGAATCTTGGCCATCAATTTTCAGCCTGTTCTAGGCCTTGGCTCCAAGAGATAGAAGGGATTGTAATGCATGAAGGACATGTCAGTATGAAACATGAGATGCTTAGAAAGAGGGATGGAGTCACAGCCCAGGTTAAATGTTGTAAATTCATCTTTTAGATTAGATATCCCAGAATATTTCAATGAATGGAAGATTAAACCTCCACCTTAAACCTACCACCAGAGATGAAGGTGGGATTTTGGTCATCAGATCTATTATTTCCAAGCAGCACATTCACTTGGTGATAGGTTTAAGGCTTCTGGTGCACATGCCCACCCACTTTGATGACTTTCTCCCAAGCCAGCCACAGAGCCAGCCCTATTGTCATTCAGTCGGGGATCAACCACCACTGTCTGCTTAATCTCTGGCTATGCTCTCAGGAAGCATGTAAGCATCACAGTATAATAGGAATATTTTGACAATGTTTCATCCTAATGTGCGTGGGTCAGAAGTTCAGCTGGTGCTCATTAATTAGCTCCATTGACTTCCATTCATAGTGCTGGGAACTGTATTTTTAGGTAGCATAGTTTTTCAGACCAGAAGACTGAGAGCTACAGAACCCTGGTAGTAATTAAGGCTGATCATTGAATACCCAGTGGACATGTCTACACATGCAATTAATGCACATGAATAAACTCTGGAGCTTATTGCTCCAGAGTTTTTGCTTGCAGCTGCACTGCTTGAATATGCACTCAGGAACAGTTAACCGTGAAGTAATCAGCTCTGGAGTATATTCATGTGCAGCATGTGGAGTCTGGTAGGAGCAGCCCCAGCTGGCAGGGGGACCAGGACGGGGAGGGGGGCAGGGAGTCAGCCTGCCAGGCTGGGGCTGCTCCAGCTGGGTTCAGTGGGCTCCTATACACATACGTGGAGCTGGCTCGGATGTGCTAGAAATCCAGTGCATCAGAGCAGGCACAATTAATCGAGTCTGCATTGGGCATGGAAATGAATGTGCTCCAATAGACTGTAGCATCACATGTATCAGCATCCCAATGCTGAAAAATGGCAGTGGGACTCTTTGAACTAAAGCTCATTCAATGAGCTTTAATTCAAAGTGCCCTGCCATGATTTTTCAGTGTGGGGACACTGATACATGTGACACTAGGGCACTGTTAATTAGTGTGGCTCTCTAATTAAAGTGCCCTCCCATGCTTCCTGGAGCACATGTAAAAATGCCCAATGTGTTGTGGAGTGGCTAGCTAAGGCATGAAGGTGCTTCAGTACAGGGCTAGCTGGCAGGCAGCCCCTACACTAAAACACCTTCATGTCCCAGCCAGCTGGATCAGCATGTACACATGTGCTGCTGTGCACAAAAGAACTCTGCAGCAGGGTAGTATTTGTATTTACCAGTGCTACCCCGCTGCAGAGTTTATTAGTTTCCTGCACCCTAATAGGGGTGCATGTATAAATGCTGAGATATTTATTACAGAGCTAATTAGACAGCTCTGCAGTAAACATCTCATGTAGACATGCCTAGGATCTCTTAAGCACCTGGGGGCATTGTGATACATGAACATCCTATGGAGCAACTAGTAATGAAAGAAAATAATCTGATTGAAGAATAACTGTTAGATCTGAAACTATGCATAAATATAGAAGACAACAGGAGGAGTTTAAAATTTCACTCTGCAAGCTATAGAAGACAGTGAGAACACAGGCACTCAAAAGGAAGCTTTATTTTTCAAGATGCTTCTCATGAAGTAAAAGCAGTTTTGAACTAACTCAGGTGGAGGAGGTTAACTGTGAAATGGAATTGCAAAATTCTGAAGAATACTGCAGGCCACATGAAACACAAGAGAGATTTTTTTAATGCTCCAAAAAGAAACTGAACGGTGTACTCACTGTAACCCTGATAAGAAACCAGATGGTAATTAGAATTGTGAACAACAAACTCAGAAATAGACTACACGAGTAAGTCAGTATTAACCCATCACAACGCCTCAAGGAATCCATTTCTAAGCACTTGGAGGAGAAGACAGTGATTAGGAACAGTTGCCACGTATTCACCAAGGGCAAGTCATGCCTGACCAACCTGATTGTCTTCTATGATGAAATGACTGGCTCTATGGATGCAGGAAAAGCAGTGGACATGTTATACTTCGACTTTAGCAAGGCTTTTGAAAATGGTCTCACACAACATTCTTGTCAGCAAGCTAAGGAAGAACAGATTGGATGAATGGACTGTAAGGTGGATAGAAAACTGGTTGGATCATGAGGTTCAGAGGGTAGTAATCAATGGCTCCATGTCTAGTTTGCAGCCAGTATCAAGTGGAGTGACTCAGAGGTCAGTCCTGGAACTAGTTTTGTTCAGTATCTTCATCAATGACCTGGAAGATGGGATGGAGTGCGCCCTCAGCATGTTTGTGGATGATAGTAAGGTTGAGGGCATAGCAGATATGCTGGAGGGTAGGGATACGATTCAGAGAGACTTTTACAACTGGAGGATTGGACCAAAACAAATCTCATGAGGTTCAGTAAAGACAAGTGAAAAGTCCTGCACTTTGGATGGAAAAATCCCAGGCACTAGTACAAGCTGGGACTGTCTGGCTAAGCAGCAGCTCTGCAGAAAAGGACATGGGGGTTACAATGGACAGTAAGTTGAATTGGAGCCAACAGCATGCCCTTGTTTTGAAGAAAGCTAATGGTATACTGCCTTCTTCAGGCTGTATAGTAGGCTGAAGGAATGGGGCTTATTTAGTCTGGAGAAGAGAAGACTGAAGGAGGATTTAATAGCAGTCTTTAACTACCTGAAGGGTGGCTCCAAAGAGGATGGGACTAGACTCTTCTCACTGATAGCATATGACTGGAGAAGGAGCAATGGTCTCACGCTGCAGGAAGGGAAGCTGAGGTTGGATATTAGGAAAAACTCTCTCACAAGGAGGGTAGTAAAGCACTGGAACAGGCTATCTAGAGAGGTTTTAGGATCTCCATCCATGGAGGTTTTGAAGACCTGGCTAGACAAAGCCTTGGCTGGGATGGTATAGTTGGGAATGGTCCTGCCTTGAGCAGGGGGTTGGACTAGATGATCTCCTGAGGTCCTTCCAATCCTAATTTTCTATGCTTCTATGATATGACAAGCAAGAGAAATTGCCCAGTCCAGACTGTAGCTTGGGGACAGAACACACCAGTGATTCTCAACCAGGGTAATACAATATTGTGGGATGTCTTGAGATCCTCTCAGGAGTGCCATGGGATATCACACAGTTTTAGCACTGTTAGGTATGCAAATGTGATTTGTAAGATAAACCCAGAGATATGAAATAGAAATCCATAGTGCCAAAAACATGCTAACTTTTGGGGGTCTATTTGAGTTCTTTGCAACAGAAGAGTTGCTTTATCATGTTCTGTAGTCAAAAAAAGAGTAACAAATAAGAGCTGACATTTTTAAAGTGGTGCCTAGAATCTAAAAAGGTTGAAAAGCACTGGGGTAGACACTGGTCTGACCATACAGACATTAATAGAGACAGGTAGTTGGATGGATTAGTCTTAAGTTAGGCAAAAGACAAGGCAGCATGACAGCTTATAAACTTATAATCCTGACATTCTGACTGGGCAGTGCTTGACAGCTGTTCTGTACCAGCATTTCTGACTGCACAAGGTAACACTACAGTGGAGAACTATGCCTGGACATATCTTTATTATGTATGTCATCAGACCAAACCAAAGGCTTAAACATTTTATCTCATTTCTACAGAAATAAGGTTTGAAGAAATAAAAAAAAAATAAATTCCACATGCAGTGACAAACAAAGCAAGAAGAGTTAACTAAACCATATTGAAGGCTCTTGATTTTATAGCACTAGTAAAGTAATGCACATGACAAAGCATCACAACTCATTCAGCAAGGCATGCGCTACAGCCTATGTAGCATCTGACAAAGTAGTCTGTAGCCTATGAAAACTCATGCCTCTCTGAATGAGTTGGTCTCTAAGATGCCACATTGCCCTGCTTTCCATATAGACATGAGAGAGCATCAGAACTACCACAAGAAAACAAACTAAGGCAGAAAGGCTGAACATTCAGTGATAATGACTCTCTGGGCAAAAAAGGTGATAAACTAAGTGCTTTAGAATAATAGAAAATTAGGACTGGAAGGAACCTCAGGAGGCCATCTAATCCAACCCCCTACTCAAAGCAGAACCAGCCCCAACTAGATCATCACAGCCAAAGCTTTATCTAGCTGGGTCTTAAAAACCTCCAAGGATGGAGCTTCCATCACCTCTCTAGGTAACCTGTTCCAGTGCTTTACTATTAAGCTAAACTTCCCTTGCTGCAACTTGAGATATTTTTTTTTGCTCCTTGTTTTATCATTTGCCACCACTGAGAACAGTCTAGCTCTATCCTCTTTGTAAGCCTGTTTTAGTTAGTTGAAGGCCGCTATTAAATCCCCTCTCCGTCTTCTCTTCTCTAGACTAAATAAGCTCAGTTCCCTCAGCATCTCCTCAGAAGTCATGTGCCCCAGCCCCCTCACCATTTTCATTGCCCTCTGCTGGACTGTCTCCAATTTGTCCACATCTTTTCTGTAGTGGGGTGCCCAAATTTGAACACAGTACTCTGGATCTGGACTCACCAGTGCTGGAGGGGAATAATCACTTCCCTTGACCTGCTGGCAACACCTTTACCAGTGCAGCCCAGTATGACATCAGCCTTCTTCAAAACAAAGGCACACTGTTGGCTCATATTGAATTTATTGTCCACTGTAACCCCTAGGTTCTTCTCTGCTTTCTGCAGAGCCACTCGGTCCCTAGCCTGTACTAATGCATGGGATTTTTCCGTCCTAAGTGCAGGACTTTGCACTGTCCTTATTGAACCTCATGAAATTTCTTTTGGTCCAATCCTCCAATTTGTCACGGTCTCTGAATCCTAGTCTTACCCTCCAGCATATCTACTACTCCTCCCAGCTTGATGTCATCTTGCTGGGAGTGCCATCTATGCCATCTTCCAGGTCACTGATGAAGATATTGAACAAAACTGGCCCCAGGACCTACCCATGGGGCATACCAGTTGATACCAGCTGCCAGCTAGACATCAAGACATCGATTACTACCCTCTGAGCCTGATGATCTATCCAGTCTTTTATCCACCTTATAGTCCATTTATGCAGCCTGTATTTCTTTACCTTGCCTGTGAGAAAGCCTTGCTAAAATCAAGGTATACCATATCCACTGGTTTTCCTGCATCCACAGAGCCAGTCATCTCATCATAGAAGGCAATCAGGTTGGTCAGGCATGACTTGCCCTTGATGAATCCATGCTGACTGTTCCTAATCACCTTCTTCCTAATCACTTTCTTCTCCAAGTGCTTAGAAATGGATTCCTTGAGGATCTGCTCCATGATTTTTACAGGGACTGAGGTGAGGCTGACTGGTGTGTAGTTCCCTGGATCCTTCTTCTTTTCTTAAATATGGGCAGTATATTTGCCCTTTTCCAATCATCCAGGACCTCTCCTGATCACTGAGAATTTTCAAAGACGATGGCCAGTGACTCTGCAGACACATTGGCCTACTCCCTCAACAGGCTTGAGTACATCATGTCTGGCCCCATGAACTTGTACACATCCAGTTTTTTCTAAATAGTCCATAACCTGTTCTTTCAGCACAGTTGGCTGCTTACTTTCTCCCCAAACTGTGCTGCCAGGTGCAGTAGTCTGGAGCTGACCTTGCCTGTGAAGACATGTGAAAAAGACATTGAGTAAGTCTTTTCTACATCCTCTGTCACTAAGTTACCTCCCTCATTTATTAAGGGAACCACACTTTCCCTGATCTTCCTTTTGTTACTGACATACTTGTAGACACCGTTTTTGTTACCTTTCACATCCTTTGCAAGCTGCAACTCCAGCTGTGCTTTGGGCTTCCTGACTTCATCCCTGTATGGCTGAACCATACTTTATACTCTTGCCTAGCTGTTTGGCCAAGAAGTTGTTACCAGGAATGGTATTATTTAATACTTCAAGAGAATCCACAAATAAGTCAGTAGACAGGCAAAATCCATGGCTTCCACTAAAGAGCTTATCTTCCATAAAGGATTTTGCCAGCTCAGTGAAAATAAACTTGAGAAGATAACATAATAATTCATGGCTTCCACTAAAGAGCTTATCTTCCATAAAGGATTTTGCCAGCTCAATGAAAATAAACTTGAGAAGATAACATAATAATAATACAAGGGAACGTCAAAAAGACATGTTCATTAGGACCAAAACAATTAAAGAAGAGTCTGAAGACATCTTCTAAGGAATTGGAAAACTTTTCAAGAGGTCTGTGCTGTATGCACACCATGGGTGCATCCAGATGTGAATGAATGTTTGGTTCCCCAGGGGCAAGTAGTGACAGCACACCTGAGCCACTGCTACTTGTCCCCAGGGAACATGTGTGATTTGACACACGGCAAGTTTCCCTCGGTGGGGTAGGGGAGGCTGGGGCCAGGACTGGGCTGGCCCCAGCAGCCTTGCCTTGGGTCCTGGGGGCCTCCAGGGGCTGCAGCCATGGCAATTCTGCCACGTGGAGCCTGACTGGCAGTGGAGTGCGGCTGCAGGCAGCCCAGCTGCGCTTTTCAGCAGCACCCACTGGTCGAGAATGCATTGCTCTGGGGTTTTTTCCACAGGTTTTTTTTGACGCCTGGCTAAATTTATATATACTAAATGGGTGGGAGGGGAGGTGGGCCTTACTCCCTGGGTGCAAACAGTTCTATTATTTATTAACTGTGTTAACTGACACTGACCACAGGACATTCATTACCATCATACACAGGGGCTGGTAAATCCCCTATCCCACCCACCAGATAGAGATCATTTTGTTGTCAGTTACAAGTTTATAATATGCACATAAAGTATAAGAAGTTAATATGGAAAAGCCAACATGGATTTGTCAAGGGCAAGTCAACATGATTTTTTTCTAAGACAAGGGGATGAGGGAGAGCAGTGGATGTGATTTCTTCAGCTGCAGCAAGGCTTTTGATATGGTTTCCCATACAACTTTCATAAATAAGAGCTTTCTAACTGCAACACTGGGCAAGCACTGGAATGGATTCCCTGGGAAATCTCCATCATTTCAAGTTTTTAAGAGCAAATTAGACAAACACATATCTGAGATGATTTTGACCAAGATGCTCCTGCCTTGAGTCATGGGTTGGACTAGATGACCTCTTGAGGTCCCTGCCAGCCTTATTTGTCTGTGATTCTATGACTGAGGATCACCTTCAACCAGACCAAGCCACATGAACCGCTCACGCTCATCTATATCGTATCTTGTAGCCTGCACCACAGCTTTCCACACTTTGCTTTCTACATCCTTGAAGCGAGCCCTTGTCTCTCCTTCCAGGCTTGTTCCTACTTACAGGCAGCAAAAGCAGGAAGTGGAATGCAAAAGGCCTGAAATCAAGGGCCAGAGACTTGTGGAATTGCTGTTGATTAATTTCTTGTGGAAAAGGTCTGTACCATGCACATAAGTTCCAGGCATGCTGCAGGGAGTAATAGGTGAGGAAAGAAGCTGAGGTTGACCTCAGAGCTGGAAACTCAGCAGAGCTGCGAGGGTCAGACTGGACTGTTCATGGGTTCAAGGGCAGAGCAGAGATTAGATGATCAGTATATATGGGCTTGAGGAGGACCTAAAGGTTGATCCTAGCTCACTGTAGACATAGCTTCAGAGATGAATGGGCCCTTGTTACTGAGGTTGGTTTTCAGTGTTTGGCTTTGTGTTTACTGAGTTTGGGCTGGGAAAGGAAGATGTACCTTTAAGTGACCAAGTTGTGGAAAGAGGAAATCTGCAGAGACCCTGTTCAGTTGTGCAGCTGGAACTAGTTGCTGTAGAAAGAGCATCTCTAAAGAGAACACCTTGGGCACAGAATGATTCCTGAATGCTGAAACATGCACCTACCCAGGTTTGTGCCCCATTATGTGCAGGGCATGGCCAGATTTAAAAGGATATAGAGTTTAGGTTGCATTTGTATGCCTACCCAACATGTCCATACACTCCCACTAAGCTCATCTTGAACTTCCTTCTGAGGTAGATCCCTTAGACCTCTGATGGACACCTAACTCTCAATGAGCTTCTTCTTCTCGTCTTGTTCATTAGATACATTTCATTACACTCTGCTTCTGCCCGGCCTATTTTTTTCAAATCAGGCCACCTCTTTTGCAATTATACATGGATTGAGGTGCCTGCCTTTAGGCCACCAAGTTTTAAGATTTTGGCTACAATTTTTTTACCCACTGCCTTTTGAGACAGCCAGGGCCGGATTTTTTCCCCATGCTTTTGAGCTGACTGTTGCCATCTGGTGGAGAAAGAGTATGGTCAAACCTCAGGAAAATCTGCCAAAGAAATATTTGATGCTATCAAAACTGCAGCTCTCCTAGAAAGTTCAGAGGATGATTCTTATCTGTTTTTGTTTTCGTTACACAGATGTATTTGTGGCACTTTGATTTTTCCTAAGCACTCAGCCATCATTCCTGTTAGCTGATAAACATTTATAGGCCAACGAATAATTCCACCTACTTGGCCTTTAGGTGGACCCTAAAATGTAAAGGTCATTCTATAAACATTGGTAATTTTGTTAAGAGTGTATACATTAATGTTTGGCATTCTTGTTTTCTGCAAGTAAACCCCAGGCAAAAGATAACAGATGCCTAATTTCAAAGACTCATAAAATAATCATTTGGTACACAATGGCATGAGTTGTAACATAGTTTAGAGAAGCCCCCTTTGAAACTTTCACACATGAATAATTAAAGTAGAAACAGTTGTTTTATAGAAAGCAAACCCATGTGAAGAAGATTTTTAGCCAGCTGTAAACTTCTGTGGAGCAAAAGGTCAAAATATATGCCTCCAAGGTTTTCTCCTGATAACCAGTGACTAACCCACTATATTTTCTCTGAAAGGGTAGATAAGATGGGTAAAAAGGAAAGGCAACAGAATTATGTAGTTTAGGGATATATAATCAACATGACTACTACACACAAAAATAAGTTAGTTAATGCTGCTAAAAAGTCTAATGCTCAAATGGAAATGCCAGGCTTAGTTTCCTGTGCAATAAGATGGAAGCACCAAAAAGCCCTGCTGAAGTGAGCTATACAGATGCTAGGCAAGTTGGGTCAAACTGATACAATTTCTTTCTGGGCAGGCACTGTGCTTGGTGTGAGGGCATGCCGAGCTGAAAGTAAAGTAAAGGTTTCTGCCCTCACATCTGTAAGCACTCTTTAATTACAGGGTAGTATATTATTTTGTCCACAGGGCCCCTGCCTCATTCAGTGCATTGGAAGGATGGTGCTCACTTAGTGAGCAGCTATCCAATACTTTCTTTTATCATCATTATGCAATGTCTGCTCCCAAGCCTTTTTCATTACTATGCTCCATTCAAACTCTGCTCTGAAGCCACAACTATTCAGTTCCTCACATGCATTGCTATGGTATTCATTACTACATTATTAGAGTGCTGAACAAACATTAATTTATCTTTATACCAGCCCATGTGCAGTAAGACGATAGTATTCTCCACAGTTTGCAGATAGACAATTAAGGTGTATAGAACTAAAGAGTAACAAATATTCACTGATTCTGGATGTCCAGTGAGAGGTATACAACTTGTTTTTTCATAGTATGTAGTATTATACAAAACTTTACAGTTTCAAGCATAGCTCTTCTGACTGCTTAGAGCTTCCACAAATCTCAAACCCTACTGTCTCGAGTTGGGCATCCAACAGATGAGGACCACACAGTTAGCCTACAATCTCTGCAATGTTTCATTTAATTACCTTGCATAGCATCATTTTGGCAAGGACCAGGATAGAATCCATTTCCCTAAGGCAGCATTCAAACACCTTAACCATGAGCCCATCCCTCCTGCATTCCCCTGCCTCATTCACTACATACTTTCTGACTTCTGCAACAAATGGGGTAGGAATCCCTCAGGTTATGGCCTCTTGCACATGGGCAAAACATATTTTGCCTTAACTTTGTCCCCAGAAATGACTTCTGTCCTTGGAAATTCACTCTGTGGCAGACATCCAACCTAGAAAATTTCAACACAAAGCTCTAAAGCTGCAAAGTAACAGGTATTGAGAATGGGGTCCTACAGCAAAATGTATTGGGCATTCCTAAAAGATACTTCTGTCAGTCCTGCTTAGAATATTCATGGTGCATACACAGAACTATTCATGAAATGCCTATGTTGTTTAAAGGTTGGATCTGTCCTGTTTTACAACAAACTTCAGAGAATTTTCAGTTTTCAGATCCACCCATTTTAATTACACAAGACATACTGATGGTTGCAAACTGCTGCATTCAATTGGTTTAAAACTGTTTCCACTATATTCATGTCAGTGTCATCAAAGAGTGATTCCATGCCAATCCAAATTTTTCTTTCATTTGCTTTTATGAGTTGTCAACCAACCTTTCTTTTCCATTCAGCTGTGGTTATACAGTTTACCACATGCCTACAGTGAGAAGTATGCTCTCATTTACATTAATGATGTGACATATATTATATTTGCATTGCAGGGCTATTATAATAAGCAAATAAAGTGCTTAACCATGTGATAAAATAAACCAAGAGTAAATAAATTAAACTGAAATAAAGGTAACATAAATAGTATTACATATCCTTCATATTTAAACAGTTTTGTGTTCATCAGGGTCTGTTCTACTAAATTAGATGCCTCATTTCCTAGACAGTTACCCTGTTTAATTCACTTTATTAGATACTATAAATGGAGTCCATTTTAGAGTCAGGGGCAAACAAATACCAACTACTGCTGATCTATTAGTAAACCATGAACTTAGCAGCTTACATGGATAGAAGCCAAGAAATACAGGAATTGCCTGTCTGAATCAGGCCTGAGGTCCTTTAAGCCTAGTTCCTATCACTTGACAGCATCCAGCACCAGCTGTTTCACAGGAAAGTCACACATTTAGGCAATCCTGACATCTTTTTTATATATTTCTTGGGCTGAAGATGTTAAGAGTTGCTGCAGGAAATTTCAGGTGGCATTGCCCCAGTAAAGTTCAGTTGTGATGCTTCATTTAGGTTGTAAGTGATAGAAAGAGTTTAATTGTAACTGTCCCATCCCCTTCTGGAATCTCATGAAACAATATTGATAGAATAGATGGAATGATAAATAATACCAACAGATACCAATGTTGCCATTAATCCTTAAATCCTATTTCTGTCCTTAAATGTTACAAGATTCATGCTTGGTATGTTTAAATTAGTTAAAGCTGTTCAGAACAAGGATTGCATTTTCTACTGAAAGTTTCAAGAAAGACAAATCAAAAGCCCCTTATTTTCACCTAAACTTCCAGTGGAAATCTCTTCGGCTTGGTCAAAACTCTAGCTTTATGTCCAAAAAGAAGTTCCAGTGGAAAAGTTTATAAGACCATACTCTTATAAGCCCCCTATTTAGTATTTCTCTTAATTCTGTTATTCAATAAGGAGAGAGTTACCGCTACATTCAAAGTTTAAATGAAAAGTGATACGATAAATTAAAGGAGCCTGTTTTTCACAGAACGGATGAGCAGTAAAGAAATCAGGACCCTTTAAGCTACCTCAGTTTGGGCACCCAAATCTAGAGACAGTTAAAATTACTAGTTACAATTGAAAAAAGTTGACCAAATTTCTTAGTACACTGGAGGATTAATATGTTCATTGCAGGGGAAATAAATGTACATAATCAAATTTGAAAGCACAAGGGACTTGGCTGGCTTGGAGATCCCAGCAGGGGAATGGAAGGAACCAAGTTTTGAGATGAACGTGTTCAGGCTGATGAATTTTCCATCAAAACTCAGAGAAGCAGCTTTTGGCTGTTTGCTCAGACACACGTTGTTCTAAGGCTGAGGAGTTCAGTGGTTTCGTAACAAATTTCATTACAATTGCTCATGCAATCAGTCTTTGAGGCTGAAGCAAAAACTTTGCAAAGCTTTATTCAGTGCATGGGGACAAAACACACACATCACTGTTTTGGTTTTGTTTTCATTGTATTTCATCTGAATAAATCTAAAACACCACCAACAAAAAAACAAATCCTGGTGTGAACCAGCACCAGCTAGATTCTCAACAATTCAGAAATTAACATATCCCTGCAGCGTCACTGAGGTTTGGGAGTTTGTTCTAGCTACCTGTAACCTTTCATGGTTCCCACCCCCCTCATTCTTTCTTGCTTTGCTATGTATGTTAATTTGGGGAAAATCATAGCCTTGGGCAACACACCTGACTGCTTCCCACCCCAAAATCATTTACCATTTAATGCACGGTTACATTCATTCTTCTGCCTTTATAGTTCCCTAATGAGCTTGAACTGCAATTAACGAAATGATTGTGTTCAATTTAGTGCCATGCACCTGCAAATACCAAGATCTGAAGTAATATTTAAGGCACAAAAATGCAGTCTATTTCACCCCTATTTCCACACAAGTTTGATCCCCTGGTATGAGGCTGAATTTTAATGGGTGCATTTTGGTTTTTCAAATATGAACGGCCAAAGATATCCTGATGCCACTTCAACATCGCTGTAACATTTTGGAGAACAGGAATACAACATATTCCTCTTACTTTTTTTCTATCACAGTCATTAGCCATTCTAGAGTTAATGGATTTTTGCTGTAGAGTAAGATAGAAGTTAGCATGAAAGCCTTTTTTTTTCCCCAGATTAAGCTCTTTTAAACCCCCTGTTAGAAATCATCTATGTCTGAAGCTTAAGGAGGAAAATATCCACCAGAAATAATATAGGCAGCAACTACATTTTGCTTCATAACACTGATTTTGGCTGCAGTGTTCTAATGAATTAACGTGACTCTTTAATCTGCATAATACAGCTGACTTTCTGTCTATATATTTGGTGGCTGCAAAAATGTCTTAAGTTTGTGCTTTCTATCTTTTTGTAATAGTTAAGTGGACAGCAAAACAACAATAACTTAGACTATAGCAATAAGAACACAAGGACTCATGCTCTCCCAATCTATCATTCTTCCTTAGTTCCTTTTCAAAATGAAATATGCTCTTTAAGAGATTATTCCAGTCAGTGAATGGACATAACATTTGGCCATGGGAGAACAGCCCCACTCTGAGTTTATAGGCAGGGCTGCTACATTTTTGTAAGTACAGTTAGAACTTTTATTTCATAAATGCAGTAATCACACATGATTCACTTTGCAGACTACCCAGACTAGAACTGCTGCTACCATTGCAAGGCCTGTAGAGAACGTGCAGCTATCCCAGGCTCCATGGAAAAAGAAAAGCTTCTACTCTCACAAGGGCAATTTGCCTGACTGAAGGTCTCACCTAAAGCCAATTTTTTGGACTGGGATGAGGTACATAGACCCATCAGGAGCTGGTTAGGAAAAAGTTAAATTATCTTTCTGAGTGATGGAAAGACACAAACAACACCACTTTCATCAGTAATTGTTAGGATAGTGGGCAGGGCTGCATATGGGTGAAGTAAGACTCCCGCACGTTGCACATTGGGCCTCATGAAATCCTATGGAATCACTGGGAATCACTGCATAGATTCCAAAGCCAGCTGCCCAAAGCTACCTTTTTAGTGATAAACCTAGAAGCAGAGAGCCCTTTGGAAGTCAGGGAAAGTTCTCAGTCTGACTCCTTCAACTGCATTGAAAGCACTAGGATAACTGAAGGGGGAACTACTAGTACCATTGCAATGCCTGTGGAGGACCTGCAACTAGCCTGAATAGCTTTTTCACTCAAGAGGGCGATTTTCCTACCTGATGAAGAACTGAGCTGTCAGTTTAAACAGGAGACTGTGGGAGTAGCTTGTGAGGAGTGAGCACCCAAAAACCTAACTACATCAGTCAGTTGGACTGACTTCATCTGGCTTGTCCAAGCAGGTAGTCACTGTGACTGCCCAATCCTGAGCCTTTCGTAAGTAGGCAGCTTTGCTCCATCCACTTGCTGGCAACTGGAAACCATATTCAGTGCTTCTGCCAGTCATCAAGCAATCAGGACAACCTGGATATCTGCCAGTTGTCCACCTTCCTCCTGTGTATCTGAAGTTGGCATCATTTCCTTCCAAACCACCTGCATTGTTTCTGAGCACCACATAATTTGTACTGTATTTATCTGCAGAACCGTTTGGCAGGGAAGGAAATGCTATTTGACCCAATTTTACATGGGGAATCACAGGGCACCAAGGGGCAGATTTTTAAAGCACTTAAGCACCTAATGTTGTATTTATGCTTCATGGGATCCACATTTCTAGATGCCTGCATGCCTTTAAAAGTCTGCCTTCCAGTGACCCAAGACCACGCGGGAAGCCCACAGCCAAGAAGAGAATTAAACCCAGGGTTCCCATGTTAGCGTGCCAACCAATGGATTCTCTTTTTGCGCTTACTTAAATGAAGTAAAGCAAGTAAGCTATGGAAGAGCAGTCTCCCTGTGTAAACCTTAACCATCCTGATTGACACCTTCATCACAGAGCTTGCCTGCCAGCCAGGGAAAGGATGGGCATTATTAGTCTGATTCTCTGAACCTACAAGTAATAACTCCCCCTTTGCCACTGACTCCCAAGTACTGTTTGCTCTGGGAACTGTGTCCCCCTTGCATACATATATGGCTGCCAGTTCAAGCAATCAGTAGTAACAAACAGGCACATTTTACGTTTAATGTCAAGCCCTGGAAGGTGTGGGTGTGTATGTGTGTGTGGTTATTCATCCTTCCTCCCTTTCTACCCCCCAACCCCAGCAATACAACTATGCAGCAGCAATTACTCTAGCCTGAAGCCATGCAATATAGGGAATAGATGTGGGGGAACAGTAGACTCTCCACCCCACACTCCCCCCACACGCACCCACCCACATATTCAAGTAGCAGATTATGATAACCAATTAGAAGCTGCAGATTGCTCATCAACTATAAAAATCGCATCGCTTCAATTCATGGCCCAGTTGACCCAAATAAATTAACTAGCCCACTGTTGCTAAGATTAGTTCAGCAATGCTGGGGATTATTTTGTAAAGTTTGTTCCACAAACAGCACTGTTAAGTTTTTCATCATATACCTCATGATATTTAGTGGGGAGCTTTTTTTCAAGCTCCATCTCAAAGTCATGTGATTGTTAGAATTTCAGTTTGCATGTTTTAAAGTATGTTTCTAGACTTCCTGGCTGCAAAGAAAAGTTTGAAATGTAATTTTTATAGGTCCAAAAACCAAAAATAGAGTAAAAAGAACCCAATTTATCCTTTTGTTTCAGAACTTGACAGTTTTAGGTCATCTCATGTTATGATATCTTTGCAAGGGTCAGGATCATGAATTTTGAATGTGTGGGGTTAGTAATATGGCTAATGCAGATAAGCCCCTAAAGTTCTGCAAATCTTGCTAGCTGCAGTGAATGGGGGTTTCAATAAACTTTTTCTGCACTTCAGGTTTGGGTAAGTTCACAGTCCCTCTTCTCACTTAGAGTGTTGGTGGTGTTAGGGTTGAAGCCATGCAAAGGTGCCAAGTTTCACACTGTTTTTCACATGAAACCATAAATCCCTTCCCAGAACCCTAGGGGCATAGTGGGGAGGTGTTCCGAAGGTTCATGAACTTAGCTAAACTTACACAGATATTAGTGTTTGTAACAAGATAGGAAATGAGGCAGGACAGTTTGTGATTCTGTTACAAACATTTTTCACAGGCCTGGACCCCACTGGAAGTAGTCAGAGTATGTAAAGTTAAGCACAGGTTTTTGCAGGTTTGGGACTTGGACACAAATTTATCACCATCTTCATACAACCACTTTTACCTGTTTTCATTTTCCTCCTGTAAAGGACAGATAAATACTTATGGAAAATTAAGAGGTCAATGTTATTTAGTGGATATCCCTAGAAACGAGAGGAAAAAATTGTAAATATTATTTGAGTGCAAGTGTTTAGACTTACGAGTCTCTTTTTTTTTTTTTAAGATGCCCTTTATTTTTAAATCATATATTTGCCAGACAGAGGTGAAACGACCAAGTTTAGCAGGGTGAAAATGTATGCAAATACATTTTTAACCAGTTAATAGAAATTCTTCCAAAATATTTTTTGGACACTTCTACATATACACAGTGCAGAGCAACTGTGTTTCAATAACTGACTTACCTTTTTAGAAAAAAAGTTTAACCTAGTAAAGTACTGTATTATAGAGTAACAGTCACTGTCCTGACTTCATTTCAAAACTCAGTTGTTACACATAGCACACATACTGGGTGGAAAACATCTAGAAAGAAGAGATAAATGAGCTAATCATAAGACAACTTAAGAGGAAACATGTAATATCAGTGACATTTGACATACTGGGGCTTCCCATGCAAAATTCCAAATATGGTATGGTGATTCAAGGATCTGCTCTGTGGTCACCACCCTGTAAATAAATGTGTTAACAAATTAGTAAAGCACCTCATTCACAGCTAGCTTGAAAACCTACAAGTATATTTTAAGAGGTAGTTGCAATACTTTCATTCATGTTAAACAGTAAATCAATCCCACAAAGAAGGATGTTAGTATCTGCTCCTTTTGGTCTACAAATGAATTGTGTAATAGGCCAATACACACTGAGGTGAAAACAGGCTTGATTTTGTTCTCAAGGAAGTCATCCATGCAGGAAACTTCATTAGAGAAGGAACAATCTCCTTACTAACTGTTTCTACAATAAGGCTCTGGTGGGTTTTCTAGGTCCTACTGGCCACTTCTACACAAGACGCTGACTGCACAGTAGCTCATTACTGCTGGACAGTAGCATTGCATGGCACAAAGCATGACATGACACTACTACACAGTAGTAATGAGCTACTGCACAGTCAGTGTCACCAAAAAGCCATGTGGGGACACTATTGTATAGTAACAATGGTTAAATGACTGTGCAGTGGCAACTGTGTAGTCAGCACCTCATGTAGACATGCCCACTGTCATAAATGATTATGATAATAACCAGGATCAGATCTATTAGGAAGCAGTAATACAAACATGAATAATGCCATTTATAGGGCTTTAATCCACGGACTTCAAAGGCCTTTATACTGGAGACAATTAACATTATCTTCATTTTATAGATAGAGACACTGAGGCACAGAGAGATGAAGCAGTTTGGCCAAGATTATTTTAAAGGCCAGTGGCAGAGCCAGAAAAAGCATTCAGGTCCCCTCTTTCCCAATCCACTGCTATTTCCAGCAAGACAAGCGATCTTCAAAATATTTTTTGACCAAAGTCCTATTAGAAACAACAACCATGTATAGAACCTGACAGAAATCTATTCAACCCTGAATGATAAGCTTATACCAAAATATAACATGTAAAAAATGGTTATCAGTAACACCTGGCTGCCATGCACAGAACCAGCATGACTCAGAACAACAAGAAAAAAAAAAATCATATTTTTTTGTGCTGGTTTCCTATCAGAGATACAGTTTCCTTGAGAATGTTTTGTTTTTAATTGTGTGTGTGCATGCGGGTAAGACCACTTACTAAAGGAATGTTAAGATTGTGAATTAAACCCACAAAAGTCAGAGAACTCGGGCATTAAGGCTCCCTTGGCTCTTTTAACCCTTCCTCTTGCCCGCCTGCATTATAGGCCTTTCATTACATGATCACATAATGAGGCAGCAGGACATACTGTAGTGTAGATGATGTTGAAGGGGGTGTATGGCTTGTTAGGAAGCAAGGCTAAATAAATTGACACGTTAATAACTAGTCATTTCATCTTGTAAAAGTTTAATATTCACTGTAAAAAATGGCAGGACATTGTTATATAACCAAATGAAATATATATGAAATGAGCCACACCCCCGCCCAAATATTTTGTTTACAGTGCATTTGCAGGGGGGGAGTTATCTCCCTGTGGGTCCAATCTTGTACGCTGCGGTTTTGTTCTTCTGCGTAAATAAATTCTCACTGAAAAAAAGGCCTGATCTTATTTTGCAGCCCATCTAAGTCATGGCTATATACATGGGCCCTTTGCCTGCAACGCCAAATAACTTCTGCACTCACCAAATTCAGTGTAAACTGAGTGTGTACTGTGCTTTTGTAGACAACAGTAGTAATTGTCATAACCACAGTTATTAATGAGCATATTGTCTTAATGTGAGGTAGGTATTATTCTCCCAGTTTTTACAGATGGGGAACTGAGGCACAGAGAGATTAAAGCTGAGAGTTTCAAAGCTTCCCACTTAATTATAATGACTGGGAATGGGGCACTCACATTGTTTCTTGGCCTTTGATGTCTCAGCCTAATTACTTTGCCCGAAGTCACACAAAGAGCCCATGGCTGACCCACAACTTGAACCCAGGCTCCCAGAGTACCAGTGCAGTGCTTTAATCACAAACACATCCTTTCTTTCCAGCTTAATACTAACCAGAACTGCTCATCCAAAATGGTTACCAAAGGCTGGCAGCTGTTATACTGCCTCCTAGCAGAACTGAGCAAGTACATGGTGCTCTACAAGAACATGTGAAGCAAGAATTAAAAGCATTTTGCATAGGCTATCTTTTTCCAGGCTGGCCTTCCCTATCTTTATATACAATTATGGCACATTTTATATCACTATTTCAGAAAGCTCCAAAGCTAGGCTGCTATATGGAGCTGGAACAAACCTGATCAGCTGTTCCTCAGGTCCCTGTATCAGCTTTGAGAAAGAGAAACAGAGCTTCAGAGCCAAGAATTTCAACAGTAATTAGTGAATATGCATATCTTAAGAGTGGTGGTGAGGGATGTATCTGTAAAACAACCTTCCACCTCAATTCCAGGCTTGGAGCCTGCAGCATGGGAGCAAGTAGGCAGGTCATGTTTTTAAGCAGCAGTACTGAGTAGTAGACAACCAGCGTAACCATGTTTTAAGGGTTTCTAAATGATTATTTTCTCTGGACCTACAGGCTTCTGTGATTCAGCCCACCTTACTATCTTGTACTAGCTTGAAGACTCTGCTTCAGCATCTTAATGAGGGACCACTCTCCAAATGAGATTCATCTACTAGAGACCCACACAAGTGGTCACCCATCCTGGGGAATGCCCTGTGTCTTCATAAATATTAGTTATACTCAGTTTCTTACCTTCAGCAACTGGTATCATTGAAATGTTCTAAGTAGAAAAGCAGCTCAGAAGAATCCTCCTCAGTTGCATAAACACTAGCCAACAATTTAGGAGGCAGGGGGGAAACGAGAGAGGCTACTTATCAACCAAATCAGTGAGCTGTGAGAAGAACTGAAGAAGTCAGGAAGAAGCCTGCGTTAGAGAAAGCAGGATGTATGAGAGATGAGGGATCTAAAAAAGAGGACAAAACAGCTTAAAGAAACTTAAGCAATGCCTACCAAGTAAACTTGCTGTGCTCAGCAACATCACCCTCAAGCATACAGCACTGCTCTACATAGCCTTCATCCTAAAATACTGTAGCAGCAGCGTAGCCACATCTCTGCAGCACTGCAGGTGGGTTAATTGGCCTTGCCCTTAAGCAGGGCTAATCAGCTGACCCAAAGCATCACATAGACATAGCTAATGCACTGTTTCCAGTTTAGGAGGTTGACCATGCAGAGCAGTGCAATATGCTTGAAGGTAAAGCTGTCAAGCCTTTTAAGTTGACAATATAGATGTGGTCAGCAAGCAGTGGGCAAGAAGAGTGCGGAGTGGATATTCAGGAGAAATGGTATATCAGGCCACTGGCCAACAAGTCTAGCAAGGAAGAAGGGGAATGATGTTGGCAGCCTGCCCTTGCTGGGACCAAGGCCCCACTACTGAGATCAGGCTGCAGTACGGGAAAAAGTTGTCATTCAGTCTGAAAATACTAGGCTGAATAACAAGGAAAAAGTGAGTGAGGCTGGGACCCTGCACCTTGCCCAGCTCTGGTGTGGTTCTGTTGAAGGTGATGGAGCAGGGCATCAGAACACAGGACTGACCCAACTTTTTCCCAAGAAGACAAAGTTCTCTTTAGCAGACTTGCCCAGACACCAGTCGGCAATAACATAAAATAAAAAAAATCAAATCGGATACAACTACACAGACCAGAGTTTTTTGCTCAATTAGTTGAATCTTTTCTGAACTCAAAGTCCAGCAATTTCTCTTTGGTATTCAATACTGAAATTTTGGTCCAAATCCACAGCTGGTGTTACTGGTGTAGCTCCTTTGACTTCAGCGTCTTAATTTCTCCAAGTTTATCTGACTTTCTTCTTGCTAGCATAAATTCAGAACGCATAGATATATAGGACTGGACGGGCCTCCTGGGCTAGAATTCAGTCCCTATATTCACAGGTAATCATTAACCAAGGAAACCCCCAAAATCACCACCCTTGTCAATGGAAAAACTAACTTCCAAAAGGCATTTTGCATGTACTAATGATGGTATTTGTGTGTAGATAATATTTTGCTCTCAGGTACTTATATGGCCTATATTTTCAGGAGTCCACCCGAGCAACCTGACATTCTTCATCTATCGTTACTAATGCATAGACATTTAGGTGGTAGGGAAGAGTTATTTAAAAAACAAAGTCACAGAGTGACTTCTTCTGGGTCACACAGAAGTTAAAGAAAGAACATACCTTATGTCCCAGGGTATTGCCCTAACTAGACTGTAATGTCCTTCTTACACAACATTTGAAAAGAAAACATTTCATGTCAAAGGACTGACCCTAACAAGCCTGAGTAAACTTGGCTTGACTCATCTGCTGGTTCCATCTACACTATTATCTCTTGTAAATATGTTTACTTTTTACAGCACTATCTTTTGTAACAAGGCCCACCTCAAGCTACAGCTGCCAGTTTTATTATAAGACTTGAGGATGAAAACAAAAAGCTCACCTTCACTGCTGCTCCCAGTGACACAGTGACCTTAGCAACTACTGCTGCTGCAGATGACTGTGACATGTGGTTTGCTCTTCTGTACCATACCATTAGATATGTTTTAATGTTCATTTGACTTTTCTAGTACCTCTGCTAGATCACAAAGGTTACACACAGGAACAGGGTTATAGATACCCAGTTCACTATTGGCATTGGCATCGGCAAATAAATTTGATTTCAGCATAACATTCATTTTATGCGCACCTTCATCTTACATGTTGCTTGTGTCTGGAACTGAAGAGTCAGAAAACTAAATATTACAACAACCATTTTTCATGATCTGTGTGTTAACTTTAGGCCTACAGGATTAATTGATGCAAATGTCCAACTTCAGCCTCTTCCTGGAAGGTTTTGCAGTTGTTATCTAACCACAAATTCTATCCCAACATGGAAAAACCCAAATGTGGAACAACTATATGACAAAGATCCAGCAGGAAAGAAATCACACAAGTTATTCATAGATTTCATAGACATTTGGGCTGGAAGGGACCCTGGAGGATCATAGAGTCCAGCCATGATCCCAGCAAGATGAGCATCCAAATGCGTCTTGAAGGCATTCAAAGTGGGTGCTCTGGCGGCAGTCTATTCCAAACTTTGGGGGCTCAAACAGTGAAGAAGTTCTTTCTCATGTCCAGCCTGAATCATAGCACAACAATGGGATTTGTTCCTTTAGTGATAATAAGTTTGGCTCATACTTTGATTTTTTTATTGTTTATTTCTGCTGTAAATAACTTTTAATTCTTTAAAGGGAAGGGACACCATATATGGGTGCAACCCAAATGATTACACCCCAAAAAAGAGGATCCTGCTTTGAGCAGGGGGTTAGAATAAATGACCTCGTGGATCTCCAGCTGTATTTTCCTAATCTTGGGACAAAAATAATAACGCACTTTATTTTGATGGTATCAGAGCATTGGCTGACCCTTTAAAGGAGCTCAGGTCATCTTCATCAGATCCTTTTCCATCCAGCTATCAGTGATGGATGTGGACTTGGGCTAGTGCTTTGGTCAAGTAATCACCATCACCAGAAGGTAGTCCAAGAATAGGCTGCCTATTGGAGGAAATGTTTTCTCTCAAAGGAAGACCTGAAGCTGGGAAAGATATGAAAAACTGCTCTTCAAAGAGGCCCAGAGTATAGCATGACTCTGACAGAACTGCTTTGCTCATGAAATGGGAGGCAAGGGAGCTAACAGACTGCCAGAGCCTAAAACCCTGATACAAGGGTAACTAGGAAACCTTGAAAAAAGGGCTTGATTACTAGAGGTCCAAGGGTGAGAACCTAGGAGACAGCCCTCCAACCCAGCTAGATAGAAGACCCAGCTGGAAATAGCAACAGTGCAATTAATTACATAGTAAAGCCTGGAAGGAAGATATTTTGGGAAGGTCAAAGGGGCACCTGCTTTGTGTGTGTTATTAGACTATTTCTATTTTAAAATGTAAACCCTTTCTTGTAAATTCTACTGCTATCAAGGATTTATTACATCCTGGCTGCTGAATGGACTCCCTGGATTACAATGGATTTCTGTAGAGGGTTTTTTCTCTGACAAGCAAATGCCTCTCACACAATTATAGACACTTGTCTAATTATTTGTTTTTGATTTGGTTGTGAAGAAAATACCCCACCTGAAAAAGAAAATGCTCCATGAGCACTCCAGAATTAGTTTCTTATGCCTATATGCCACTAGCCAAGTAGCTACTGCACTGAACAGGCATCAGTAACTTATTAGCCTGGCTGTTGAAGTTATTTTTATCATGTTCGACCCCCCCAAGGATGCACCAGAGTTATATTTTTCAAAGCTGGAAATCTTCATTTCTATAAACTCTGAGAAGTGACTCACTCTAACCAACAAAACTTAGCTAACATGTGCAATGAATAACCAGAAGATAGCTGAGAAAACAAACCAGGAAAAATAAATTAATTTCTTTTTACTGCTCTTTAAAAAAAAAATAAAGTACTAGCAGAACCTACCACATGCACTGTTGCCTACCCAAAGCATTCAAAAAACCATGATAGACTTAAAAATAATCATAGGATTTTTTTTTTTTTTTTTTTTATAAGCATTGGGTTCTTTTTATTTATTCTATGATTTCCTGGACTCCAAGTTGCATTCTAGGATGTTTCCAAGATTTTCTTCCCTGCAATAAGACTGCTAGACATGTCATTTTTTAAATAAAAGTTGAGACTCATGTAATCACTTGACTGCAGGTGCTGTGGCTTTAAGACAAACAACAAATACTATGAGGGCTGTAATAACATATTCTAAGAGCTGCTAATACTTCATATATTGAGTACAATACCAAAGAACCTTCAAGGTAGTTGACTTCTGTGATCTGTCATAAACAATGGGAAACAGGAACAGTAGCAATGAAGACAGCAATACAGTATTATACTATAAGATATGATACTATACAACAAGTGAAAGCCTTTTGTTCCTTCTTATGCCTTATTCTAGTTTCCACTGAGGCTCATTTATGCTGAGGCTCCTTTACAAAATCCTGGCAGCATAAATTAAAATGTGGGCAAACATCACTTGTTTGTGGCATCAAAACCACTTGCTGTGAATATCAGGATGCCAGACTGAAGATTGCGATTACTCAGGAAGAAGGGCAAACACAGAGGAGTTCTTAAATCAAAGCTCTACTTTCCAGCAATGGGTTTTCAGGCCAAAGGAGAAAAAAAACTGCAAGCATAAAAATTACATCAGAAAGACTGTCCTTAAATAGAATGTTTTGGGGTTTTTTTTAAGCTTGCCAGAGCTTCTAATGTTTGTACAAAAGAATACATTACCCCAGTTCATTTCCTAATTCCTAAAAAGTCAATAACTCTCTTGGTCTACTAAGTCCCATATGAAGTTATTGATAAGTCATGAGAAAAATGCAAAAGTCAAGATTATAATGAAATGAATCATTGTTTCTGGCTGTAAAGCAGAGGCATTTTGCTCAGCATGCATGCCTAGTGCAATCCTAGTCAACGATCCCCTCCCCCTGCCATTGGCCTTGCAATTAAGCCTCAATATGCCTATGTGTATATTACTGATGTGGAAACTGCTATTTCCATCATGCCACAGACATTCTATACTTCTGAAGTCTGTGGTTACAGAACCATTATTCTATAGAACACTTGCCCATCGCTGAGGCATGCAGGATGCCATAAAAAATGTTTTTTGTACATGTTCCAAGCTACTGGAGTTATGTCAATAGTTATGTTAAAATATATATGGACTCTCTCTGGCTTCCAAAGCTTTATTTTAACAAAAAAGAATGCTATCCTCCACAGGTAAAGTCCATAGAGCTATACTGATTTCCAGGTGCTAAAGATCTGTTCTAATAATTCAAAATTCAGATCTGTGTTGTTTCCAGGAGAGAGAGAAAAGAGGAGAGTGAAAAGAGAGGAGAGAAAGTGTGCACATGTGTGTACACTGTTCCTATGTTTTTATTTAAGTGCTGCTGAAATTGAAAGCTTTCAGTACTAATGACACAGTATGCTGCAGTTTAAGAAATAAATAAATAAATACATACATACATACATCTCAACTCTCCTTGCCTTGCAACCACGCTACAGTACAATATTCATAGTTTTCTTGGTGATTGCCTAGAAAACCCTTCTTAATTTAACCTCTAATGGGATTAACAGCCTCATTACATTGTAAATCTGTGACTGCCACAGTCCAGCTGTTGTGGGAAACTGAACTTTTAGAACATTATCATTTTGCTGCTGTGTTCTTTCTACCTGAAGTAATTTTATACTCCTTTAAGTTTTTCCAACTTCAATTTCCCTTCATGTCTCCTTCCCCCCCAAAAAGTGGACCATACCCTCTGAAGGGCCAGATCCCCATCTGGTATAAACTAGCGTAGTTTCATGAAGACTAGGCCAGTTAACATGTATTGAGAGTCTGACCCACTAACTTTCAGCTACATCTCATCTAAATTCTATTCAGGCAGCCAAGGAGATAGCAAACTAATCTATGGAGTACAGAGCCAAAAACAAACCAAAAAAAAAAAATACAGACCCGTGATACCCTTCCAAGAAGGTTGGGGATGAAGCTGGCTTAAGCATAATTTCTGTCCCTGGAGAGCACCAACAGTTCACACACACACACACTTCAATCTGTTTAAGGGTAATATAAATCCAGACAAGTATTGCAACCAAGGACATCCACAGCAGTATGCAAGTATAGATGCAGGTTATCTTTGGCCCTCAGACTTCTGGCAAATTATAAATATGGCCCCAGGCCTTGTAAAGTCTCTCTCCCCTACTGCAGCATATACAATGGGTGCAGTCTTACAGGTCTGTAAGGAAGACAAGACTGAACAAGTCAGTGAAGAGCTTGCCTCAGTAGAGACTACAGAATCAGGACAAATGCTATCTGCCTAACAACACTGTGGGATCTAAATGACAACTGTATAAAACTGACAGACTGTATGGTGCTAGAGAGCAGACAGCACTATTTCACTAGATTCTGATCCAGAGGAAAAAAAAAAAAATCTACTTTATAAGCCACCCTTACTTGGTGCAGAGAAGGCAGAGAGGGGGTACAGATAACAGTGGGTTAAGATTGCAAGGAGAATAGAAAGTCACTATTTTCCCCATCAGTTTTGCCTTCAGAAAGTCAAGCTTGGCAGCCGTATCAGATCCAATCATTCCTAATACACCTGTGAAACTTTCTAGGGAAAACAGACACTTTGGAGTATGACAGAGTGCAATTAATATTCTTAAATTAGGTATTTCTGTAAAAATAAATGTAGTCATATTGAAAAAGAAAAAAAACAAACTAGGCAGCTCTTTCTGACACTGTTCTTACAACAACATATGAACCCAAGTGTCCCCGGTCTTTCTGAATTTAGTCTCTTTTCCCTCCCCATGTAACTAAAAACAAACAGAGTGGTTTGTGCCTGTAACAACCATTTATTACTTCTTTAAAATTACATCTTAATGCCTTTGGCTTTTATCATTCTCCTGAGCAGCCTAAGTTGATTGGGAACAAGACTTGTGGTTCTCATGTACTCGTTTTGTAAGAACACAACAAATCAAGGTCTCATAGCAGCAGTCTGCCTTGCCAAAAGGAGAAAAAGGAGGTAGCCTTTGTGTGTGTGTGAGAGAAAGAGAGAGAGAGAGACATTCCATATATATAATTAGATAAAATAATACTTCAGGCAAGATATGGCATCTTTAAAAGTGCCTTTTCAGTCTTGAATTTTTCTCTGCTTGTTACTACAGAAACCAAAATCTAAGACAGACTCCACCCAAAACAGAGAAAAACAATATAGACAGAGTAGGCTTTTTTCTTTTCTTTACCTCCCCCCACTCCCCCAACCCACACGACACACTTTTTGAAAGGGTGGGTTGGGTATTAAAGAAAAGTATTCTACTATGCAAAGGATAGGAGTACTTTGTATGTAGTTGAAACAGTAAAGCTCTGATTACAGACCGCAGAGAGGAAAGCAGTGAATGAGTAATGAGCAATGAGAAATGCGTAATGTGGGATGAGAATATAATTTCCACACATCGGCTAAAGAAAGGTTTACACTCTTAAGCCATAAAAACAAACCATTAAGCCAGACCTGCACTGTCAGGAAGTATAAAACTGTTCTTGAAATTCTGCAGTTCCTATACAAAAGCTTTTCAGAAAGTTTGTTTCCTGATCTTTGTTAAACATTAACATCAAGCTGCCATATGGCAATTAGCTGCCTCCTGAAATCAATAAAGAAAAACAAAAAAACCCAACAATTTTGGAATAGTTGTTCAGTAAAATAGTTCAATAATTATTCACTCCTACTGGTGTGGCAAAGTGGATCTAGTGTAAATGCAGTCCAGATGAGTTCCTGCTTCATAATCATGAATACAATAAGCAAGCAGTTTTCATATCCAGGCCTCAAAATTGATTGTATAAATGCAAGATGACTAGCAGCATGTTGGGAAGGGTGGGAGGTACTTGGCATACATGCAAGTATTAGCAGTGATAGCCTCACTATAGATGAGGCAACTCATTTTAGCATACAGAGGCAGATCCACAACTAGTATAAATGGTCATAACTTCCATGACAGTTTATACCAGTTAAAGGTCTTCCTCCATAGCCATTAAAAATACAACCATGCTGCCGACTACAGAACCTGACTGAACTTTATGCAGAGACCATGAAGGAGCCTGGGTTTTAGCTTAACCAAGTATGAAGGGCAACAGAGACACCATATAGAGATGCTGAGCACTCTGCATTTAGAGATGCCTATTTAAACCATCTATCACTGCCACCCCATGCCTATACTGCAAGCAAGTCAAGAAACAACATGCTCAGGGAAATTTAAGATTATGGATCAAACATAAAAGGCAGTGCCGTGTCTTCTAGTCTCTCTCTCTTTATGAGAGAAAGAACTTCTATTCCTTCTTGTAGAGAAAGAACACTGAGTACTGTGATAACACCATATTTCCAATATTCAGAAAGATTAAATCAGCCACCACTACCAGATTTATAAGTCAGCAAGCTCAAAACTTCACTAGATCAGGCTGAGGATCTACTTTAATTTTCAGAGTTTCGTAGGCTGTCCCATTAACACCGAGTTCAGTCTCACCAAATGCACTACATGACCAATTTCACTATGTACAATTCTTAAAAAGGTCTACCCCACCCCTTCAACTCCTCTACCTCACATTTTCAGATTAGAGGGAGCCTATTTTTATTTTTAAAATGGTCAACTCCAATTCCATGGACTTCTACAGACATACATCCTTTGACTCTTTGAAATCAATAGGACTACTCAGGAGCAGAGAGAGAAGCAGCTCTTGCCCTGCTCATAGGATCTGGACCCTCGTGAACTTAAAGCTACATGCATCCCACCAAGTATTTTACTGGAGTTGTGATTCTTAGTCAAGAAACACTTCCATTGGTTTAAATGGGAGATCTGCCTTTATTATAAGGAATGCAGAATCAGGCCATGAGCCAGCTACTGCTCATGCATAGACAAGTGCTGTAGCCAATTAAAAAAAAAAAAAAAGAGAGAGAGATTAGCATCAACGTGTTCTCATGCCTTAGAGGAGAAGCAAAAGCAGTCACTATTCTCTAGGAAGCCTTTGATATTATGAAGTTATATACAATGGACGAGGAGCAGGGGAATTTAAGGCAATTTAAAAATTTAGGCTCTGACTCAAAGCACATGAAAGTCAACAGGAGTTTTTCCCCTCATTCACTTCAACAGGTTTTGAATCAGAACCTCTATGCTCAAAGATGTGGTACAATCTGGGTGTGAATCCAGAATTTCTTGGCCATTCAAGATTAGCTTCTGCAACACAAATACGAAAGTGTTCTAGTACTGCAAAGGACATGCATTGCAAGCTATTGGACTCAAAGAGCATCTGCTTGTAACTGCATAATCCCATGACTGACAGCATCCATGAGTTTATGGCTGCAAACTTGTTCACTGCCAATGAAGCTAGCATACCCATTTCAACAAGCCATAGTACTGAATAAAAACACTATGCCCTGTTGGGTGGGGAGGCAAAGGAACCAAAGGCAGACTTCACAAGAGTTCTGGTATTTTACAAGTTAAGAGGAGAGTTGTCCATCCAGCACTTAGACTACTTCCTTGAGCCAGTATGAGAGAGAGTCAGCCATCTTAAAAACAAAAAACACAGACAAGTTGTAAAGCAGTGGATCACTCTTTAGATATTATTAAAAAGAGACACTGCTACAATCCAGTAAAAATTAATTTTTAAGTAACTTTGTCACAGGAGCTTGTAGATGAGCATAACAAATATTTTAGGCTCATGAGAAAGAAAAAATAAAGAGACAGCAGCCAACAGGAAATTACTGTCATTTTTCTCTCCATCCTCTCTAAAAATTGTCTTTGCTGATGACTAGAAGCAGAGGGTAAAAACTGAGAATGTCTTAAAGGGATCTACTTAGAAGATTTTTGGACAACAAACCCTGTTAGCATATTCACTGTAATAGAATAAACCTCTTTAACACTAATAAAAACAGTTAAGCTAATGATTGGCAGGCCTCAAACATTCTAGAAGCTGTCTGAAAAAAAGGTCACTGGATGAAGCATGGCCCAACTGGCTTCAGAGTGCCACCTTCATTTACAAAAGAAAACTGGCAAAGATTTTAAGTTTCTTCTCTTTCTCACGCACACAATTCCCATGTCACTAGAGGATATAAGCACAGATTCTTCAGTCTAGGGCCAATTCCACAGCTTAAGGTATCAAACATAGGCTAGAACTTACCACTCGGGCTAATTTGACTTTCTTCTGCCCTTGGCTTTGGTCCAGCTTGCACTACCTCAGCAAAGAGCCAGTTTCAGTTACTTAGTCTAATATTTGGCAGGCCTTCCAATTGCAACAAGCAATTCAGCCTGTGTCCTCATCCCATGTTATACCAGCTACTTGCAAACTGCTGTGCCAGCCTTTTAATGTACAATGTGTACAATAAGTATGAACTGTGATTAATGCCTTACTTGCCAACTGCAAATCAGACTTTCCCCTTGATATTAAGAATAAGGAAAAAAAAGATGTAAATACAAGTTATCCTTGTGCATGCTGTACAAATGAATCATTCTCTCTTACAGATTGGACTGGGCAGAATGAAGTGTCAGAGCTCTATTATTTATTATCTGAAATAGGTTTAAACATCTGGGGGGAAAAATGCTTTTAAAAACACAAAACCCTGGAAAGGAAGACAAGCTACTCAGAGACAGAAAAACCTTAAGGTGAGGTCAGATAGGAGGCTGCAGATGACAAGTTTGCTGTATGTTGGGCAAAATCTGAAGGTTATTTCATGACAGCATTCCACATAAATGAGCTCTTAGCTGAGGTAAAAAAGTAATTATATTCCCAACTGTTTTAGCAAAGGGCCAGTAGAAATAAGGTTGCTGTTCCTTTTTAGCATACGTAAAAAGCATACCCGAAATACATTTTATTATTTTTATATTTGGCCAGGATAAGGATTTAAATGGGAGACCTATTTTTTTTTTTTTTTTTTTTTTAAGGGGGAGGGAGGCAGGAGGAATTTACTTTTTGTAGGTCTAGAAAGGATTTGGCCTCCCTCGCCCCCACCTAAAGATTTCTATTGGCCCTGCTTATAGTCAGTCTGCAAATTAGTTAGGAATAGCAGTATTTATACTAGATCAGCAATGTCTGGGTCTTATCCAAATGTTCCACCTAAAGAGGATGCCAGTTCTCATGGATTGGACAGCCCACCCTGCAGCATTCCTGAGAATTGTACAATATAATAATCTTGAAAGTCAGCAGGATGGATTATCCACTTTTTTCTGGACTTGAACTTGTGACCTTAACAGTAGCACAGCAGAAAGCAAATGTGCTATGCACTTTGCCATAGTAACCTTCCATGTATTCTTTTCAACTTAAATACACACAGTTGAAACAGCTACAATTTTGGAAAATTATGTACAAACCCTATATTTTTTTTCTTTTGATTACATATAAATACAAATTAGCTATTTTCTAAAAAGTGGTTATAATAGTAAATAAATACAAAATAAGAATCTGACCATTATACTTCATGTGCTGGGGTTAAACCCATATAAAATGTACAACTAAAATACATTTAAAATCTTTAAAGGAATAATTCTCTGATTAAAATATTTGTTTTCCCAACACTTTCTTTTGTAGACATAAATATATTTTCAAAATAGTTGTGTTTTTTTTTCTTTCCATTTCATTACATAAATAAAGTCTTCATTGGGAAATATTAAAGTGTCAGCTTTTTTTTGTATTCATCTAATATATTTTGCTGTGTTAGCGACACCCACAACCCTCTACAACCATATCTTGATAGTTCTTTAATACGACTTTTTCATTTTCATCAAGGTAGAGCATGGAAATAGCACTCAGTTCTGTCGGTACACAGCAAGCCTTAGGGATTTTGGAATTCACTGAATTGACCAAAGTCTGAACAATGGCATGGTTTGTTGAGTTTAGGTGATCTGCCAGTGGAAAAGGGCATTCCCCATGGCAGTAGAAGGCACTATACCCTGGTGGGGCAACAATCCAGTCATTCCACCCCACATCATTGAAGTCCACATATAACGGATGTCGTTTGCAACTGGATTTGTGGCGTTTGCGTTGTTTGTGTTTTGCTTGACGTCTCTCTCTCTTATGGAGAGGGTGTCCCTTGCCATCATGGCCAAATGTTACTAATAATGGCCTTAGCTGAGACCAGCTGTCTTCATCCTGATGCAAAGACCGGCTAATCCTAACGTGCCTCTTGGAGGCACTGTTCTTATTGTCCAAATGAACCACCTCCACCACAAACCCATGATTAGGTTGTCCATGTGCAATCCACCTCATTACAGCTGGTGTAACATCAAAGCTTTCCCATTTACTTGCATTATGATGCACCAACCTGGTGTCCAAAAGTCTTGTGACAGGGTCCTTAGAGGCAGCTGTGGCTGGCTTAATGATTTCATAAATATTAATACGGTGATGGTAGCTGCTGTTGTTCTCAAAGGCTTCCTGTACCTGCTCCCGAAAAATCTGAAGTTCAGCTGAGGTGACAGACTCCTCATTGGGGATGGAAGTTAAATTAAAGAAGAATCGCCGTGCTGTTTTTCTGCTTGTTTCTGGGAGTTCTTCTAAAGCTTCTAATTTGATTAGGAAAGGGGGAAAAAAAACAAACAAAAAACCCACAATATAATCAGTAACTGAGACAAGCAATGAAAGTTGGAGTTAGTATGCTGCTGGAAATTTTCAGATTACATATTGGACACTAACTTAACATGTGACACAGGATTTGAAAATCCCTCAAATAAAAATGCTGTTCCCCTCATCTTTATGTTTATTTATGCAAGCGTGTTCAGCATGAAGTTAAGAATGTTTCATTCATTGTTATGCACTTTGATCCAATGCTGGTGCACTGTGCATGCCAGGTGGTTATAATAACGAACAAGAAATGAGAAGCATTACTTTGGAATTCAAGGACATTAGCAAGAAAAAACAAAACAAAACAAAACAAAAACCTTTAGCACTGTATTTAGTGGAGATCTAATGAGAATAAATTAAAACTGATTGAGGATTTAGGGTAATTATTGCATTTCTGGGCTTTCACTCTCTCTCTACCCTCTCCACCCCCCAAAAAATATGGCTTTCATGTCAAAATGTCAATCCCTTAAGCTCTATTCCAAAAATATTACTCCACAATTTAGATGATTTGCAAACCTTAATACACAGATTTTTGTGCCCTAATTAGAGACCACAAGCTCAACATCTGTGATGGCATTTTACAAAGAACACCCTATTATTTTACTCAAAAGGTCTGTAAAGACATGGCTACCCACAGTACCATGGATGGTACCATGGCAGTGAAACAAAGAGATAGCTTCTTAGCTTAGATTTAGTCCCATTCTCTTCCCGTTCCCCTCCTCTGTAATTATATTTGGGGGGCGGGGGGAATGTGGCCTATTGTGTGGCGACTATAAAATGTGTACTACAAGTCTGAACTGCATAGCTATGCAAAGCCAGATTTAAAAGTTTAAAGTTTAAAAAAATAAACCTGTCCCAAAAAATTCAGTTTTTAATTTTGGTGACAAATATGCTGGAAAACCATTCATCTTGCCATAAAAAGCCTTTACTAATATGAATATTCCTTAACTCAAACAATTATTCCTTGCTGTTTTTAATGGATTCCCTTCCCTGAATAAGGATTATTCATAAGGGTATCACG
This sequence comes from Crocodylus porosus, assembly GCF_001723895.1. NCBI lineage: Eukaryota > Metazoa > Chordata > Crocodylia > Crocodylidae > Crocodylus > Crocodylus porosus. The sequence continues at coordinate 27,131,700 of NW_017728943.1, read as the reverse complement.
GTTAAGTCCAAAATAGGTAAATAGATGGCTCATTTGTTACTGTCTCTTGCAAAAGAGATTTCACATGCTTTCATACAGCCAGTAATGCTTTCAGGTAGCTTGACCTAACCAATGGTTTACAAGCAAGTGGCTAGCTTTATTATTATTATTTGTTGCAAGATGTAGAATCAAACTTTATTTTTTTTGTAAAATTACTTCAAATGGCAGTAGCATGCTAGTTGACAAACTGTGCTATTGCTTTTCAACTTCTGCAGAGTTCCTTTTCTACCACGTTTAGTTTTATGTTCAGAAGTCTGGTAGCATGAATGAACCTTACAGTGGATTTTCTCCATTTATTACCAAGAGTTTACTTTCCACATACAGAAGCACAAACCACAGTGCAAGGTTAAATTTCACCATTAATCTCCTTCCTCATTATAAGGCTTTCCATTAGAGAGTATAACCACCGATTTCAGGCCACTTCCTTTGTATACCAACTTAATTAAATCCTAATAAAATTTCTTTCGTCACAGCTCCATGTTATAACATGTGGAATCTGTGTTTTCATTAATTTTACAGTGAGCCTACAGCATACCACCACTGAAGACTAATAGCTAGAAGTTATTTACAAGTTCTGGAATATTTCTTTTCGTTAAGAGCAAAAGTAACATGCAAACCACTCATTCTAGAGGTCTACCTGGGCTATCTGCCATGACACCAGTTTAGTTATTTCCTCCCCCTGCCTGAACCCCGCACTCCCAGAATCTAGTTAGCCCACGGACACACATTTAATAAACCAATGAGTACCAAGAGGCAGATATAAAAAAAAATGCACCTAAGAAAAGACAAATCTCCTCTGCATGTATTTAGTAAATTGGAAACAAAGTAAAATGGATACATTAGACCATTCATGGTGACTAGTTTGTCACAGAAGTGTAAAGCTGGAGTTATTATACTATACTGATGCAGTTAAACCCTACTGAACTTTTGAAAAGTTTCAGCAAGGAGAGAGGTGGATACACCTCTCCACAAGATAGCAGCATTTGGGGGAGATTAGAAAACAGTTACTTGAGTTTAAAGCACTGAGTGGCTTTACACACGCGTGCGTGCGTGCGTGCAGATTATCTAATTTCAAGACAACAAAAGACTTTGGGTGTATGCAGTTTCACACTTTTTTAAAACATGCACTCAGCATCTTACTTAAAATATGACAGTATTGGATGGCTCAGGTGAACACGTGAGACAGGGCAGGGCTGTGACAAGGCTTTTATCAGACCAGTTTTGCCCCTTAGATCTGCATTAAATCTAGCCTTGATTCAGAACTCAGGACAAGAAAGTCATTATGGAAACAATACAATCAATTGTGGAATTGATCTCACGGGGATTAGAAACCTTTCCTCAGGGACCCGCTTACAGGGTAAGCGACAGAGACTTTTCTGGTATTTAGCCTTATAGATAAAAAAAGAAAAACTAAACTGTGGGAATTCTTAATTTGGGCCCAATCTGTTAGAAAATTAAAAAAAAACAAAAACAAAAACAAAAACCCAAATCGACAGCTCTCACATCAGATGAAAAATGGAGGGAAGGTGGAGGGGGCAGGGGTAAGAAAGAGCAGGGGGAGGAGAAAAAAAAAAGAGAAAGATTTGAGCCCCAAGTGCATCAGAACATAAAAATTCAGTCCTTTAATCAGGGCTTTTAACACACACACACACACACACACACACACACACACACACACACCTCCCCCCACTACAAGCACTGCTGGGAAGTTCAGCACAACCTATTTTATTAGCAACTGAACTTATTAACTCCTTGGAAAGACTTTGTCGGGATACTCCTCCCCCCCCCCTTTTTTTTTTAAAGCCTCCAAAGCTGATCACATCCATACCAAAAAAAGAAAAAGGGACTCCCCCCTACACACACATTCCCTCTCACACCTCCTAATCCCCCTACACACACAACCCCCTACACTCCCCCAACAAACACTCCCTCCCTACACATACACACCCTACAGCCCCCTGCACACATGCTCCCTGACACCCCTACACACATGCTCTGACACCTCCTGTGTATACACACAGTCCCCTCACAGCCCCTACACACCCACACCCTCCTACCCAAGCCCCTTACCCACACGCTAGACACACTCCCTCACACCCACTACAGCCCCTACACACACACACACACACACACACACACATACTCCCTCTCACACCCTTACCTACAAACACCAGCTAGTCTCCCTACAGTCTCCCATGCACATGCCCAAGCCCCTCTACACACACGGTCCCTCTGACACCCTTAACCAAACTTACACATCCTGCAGACCCCTACACACACTGTCCCTGTCACAATCCCTACACACACACACAAACAAACCCCCTCTACACACAATACAGGCCCCTCTACACACTCTCTCTCCCACAGCCCCAACCCCCGCTCCCCACACACACGCGCGCGCGGAGCCCCCTGAAGCTGCCCCCGCCGCCCTCCCGCTCCCGCTCCGCTCACCGTCGTGGTGGAAGCTGCGCACCGTGTTGGCGCGGCTGGCGGCGCGCTCGAGCCGGGCGCCCAGCTGGTGGCCGGCGTGCAGGCGGTACAGCTCCCGCATGTAGGGCGGCACGACGGCGCCGCGGCTCGGGCTCGGCCGCCGCTTCAGCCCGAACATGTGCAGCAGGCGCAGCTCGAACTCGCTCAGCACGTCCTCCG
>NW_017728943.1:27101876-27128508 GCF_001723895.1 Crocodylus porosus | reverse complement strand
GGCCCGCGCTGCTCCTGCCGGGCGGCTCCTACGTCCTCCGCGGCAGCCCATGGCCGCGGCCGGCACTCATGCTGAGCGGGAGGCTGCGGCTGCGCCCCGCATCCCCGGCGCCTCCCGCCGCTGCAGCCGCTGCCCCCGGCCCGCCGGCGCAGCCCGCCTCGGAGACATGCCCGGCTCGCGGGGGGCTGCTTCCCCGCCGGGGGCCGGCCAGGGGCAGGGCTGGGGTTTTCTCCTCTCGCAAGCCGCGATCAACAAGTGGCTGCTGCCGCGGCCGCCGCTTCCTCCTGCCGCGGGGGTGTGGCAGCCTGCGGGCAGATGCTCCTCCTGGCTGCCCGCGGAGCAGAGCCCGTCCCGTGCGCCGCCGCGGCCCCTCGCTGCGTGTGCGTGTGCGCCCGCCCCGGCCCGGCTCCGGCTGCCCCTGCCTCTGCCAAGCGCCGGAGGTGCCTCCTTGGCTTTTTGTGGCGCTGCTGATGTCACGACCCCGGGGGCTTGCGGGCCCGCGCCAATCACAGGCGGCTGCGGGACAGGGGCTCCTCCTCCTGCCTCCCGCCCGCCCTCCTTCCCGCCCTCCCTGCCCCTGCCCTTCTGCTCCCCGCCGGCCGAGCTGGGCACCGGCCCGTTAGGCTGTGGCCGGCGAGCCTCTCGGGTGGCCGCACTGCCCCCGGGGTGTGCGTGGGTGGAAGGGTGTTGCTGCCCCTGCGCTTGCAAAGAACAGTTTGGTTTTTTCCCCAACGATTGGGTTGGTCTAATAAAAGAGACCGCGTTTACCCAGAGAAGCATGTCTACCGGAGGGGGGGGGGGGGATACCCGGGGAAGGGGTAGGTTCCAAGCCGGGCACTAGCTTGGATCCTCACTGGGAAAAATATCAGGGAGCATTTACCCCGCCAAATCTTGTCTACCCAAGGGATGTGGATACCCAGGGGGCTCCAAGCCAGGCACTACCAAGAATACCATGTAGCATTTACCCCAGGCATCTTATCTGCCTGGGGAATGTGGATACTCAGGGGGCTGTTGCTTGGATCCTCACTAGCTAGAATATCATGAGGCATTTACCCCCAAAATCTTGTCTAACCAGGGAACGTGGAAGGCGGGGGGGAGTGTGCTACAAGCTGGGCACTACCTTGGATCCTCACTGGCAAGAAACCAGGGAGCATTTACCCCCAACACCTTATCTGCCCAGAGGATGTGGATACCCAGGGTACTCCAAGCTGGGCAAGAATACCATGGAGCATTTGCCCCAAAAGCTTGCCTACCCAGGGGATGGGGTTGAGGGTGGGAGGGGCACTAGCTTGAATCCTCCATGGCATTCTTGCTAAGTAGAGGGTCAAAGCTGGTGCCCCCTCCCCAGTCCTTTCATTTCAATTTTTGTAGTCATCTAATATATTTTGCTGCATTAGCAACACTCACAACCCTCTACAACCCTATCTTGGTAGTTTCAACCTGGTCCCTGGAGGAGACAGACTCCGAATCAGGGCTTGAACCTGACGTCTAGTGTTATCAGCCCAGAGCTGATCCTTGCTGCGGCAAAGATGGCGCTATGTGAGGGGCAGGGCTAGCTTAAGGCATAGCAAGCTAGGCCCTCAGTGAAGAAAGGGACCAGTTGTACTTATTTTACATATTCTAATTATTGAGGGAAACAAAAGGAATATAAATCTACAGGATTGAGTAGGGGCCTACGAACTTGCCTAGGGCCTACTAAAGGGTTAATCCACCCTTGGAGGGGGAGATCCCACAATGGTTAATGGGGGGGGGCATTGCTTAATGGTCACTGCAGCCCCTGCTAGTCCCGCTAGCAAAGCGGGATATCCCGGCTGTGCCTTAGAAGCTGTCTCCCGGGGACACATCTCAGAAGAGACTCATAGGGCAGAGGAGCCGGGGTCCCAGGCTTAGCTGCAGATATCTCTGAGGGAGCCGGGAGGACTGGGTTAGCCAGAGCCTGTGTGCCTACATGCAGAGAGGTAGAGGAAAGTCAGCTGAGAGACAGGGTGAACAATGAGCCATTATAGCATCTGTCTGTAGGGGAAGAGCGAAATAAATGGAGGGGCAGGCGGGGCTTAAAACAAATCGGATTAAGCTGCGTGTAGCGGGATTTCAGTGTTTGCTGACTTTTAAGGTGTGAAGGTCAAATAAGGTATTGGGGGAGTCAGAGTGTTAAAATAAGATGGTAGTAGTAGTGTGTGTGTGTTTATATATGCATCTGTATGTTCTTTACATATATGCATGTGTGTATGTGTATGTGTGTGTACTTATAGTGTGTTTATGTTTTTACATACATGCATGTGTGTGTTATGTGTGTATGTGCATGTTTATGTATGTGTGTGAATGTGTGTCTTATGTATATAAACACACATACACACACATACATCCATGCATATATATAACATACACACATAAGTTATATATATAATGCATGTGTGTGTGTTTATATACATGTGTATTTAGATGTGTTTGTGTGTTTATGTGTGTATAAATATATGCACGTATGTATATATGGGTATAAGTGTATATATGTATGTATGTATATGCATGCATATATATGTATGCGTATATGTGTCAATGATGAGCTAGAGAAGAGGCGTCAGAGACGGGCAAGACAAAACAGTACTCAGCATGCCAGTGCAAGCTCAACTGATTTGTACGTGCAACTTGCTGGAGGTTCTGCTCATTGCGCATAAGACTCAGCCACTCAAGAAGCTGTGGCAGTGTCCAATAACCAACCAAAGGTACAATCTCCACAGTGTCCTAAGACCGATGGCTGCAAAAGATGATCATATGTGTATATGTATGTATATGTACGTATATATGTGTGTATTTATATACATGTATATGTATGCATGTAATATGTGTGTATGTATGTGTGTATATGTATGTGTATCTGTATATATGTATATGTGTATCTATACACACACAAATACATATGAAAACTGAGGCATACCATATTTGGGAAGGTGAGCACAAACCATGCCCAGTGAATGCTGCAAGAGGACAGATTCTCAGCCAGCCTATATGGGTTACCTACTGATCTGGTCCAATGACTTTGAGCATTTAGAAACAGCAAGAGGGAGGCTGATTTAAGTGCCTGCTGTCTATATCTAAAACCTCTGGCTCAACATGTACCTCCTCGTGTCTCTGGCAAAGATCAGCTGGGATTTGAATTCTGCATGGGTTAACAGAAAGCTAGGTTTCTCTCTCTATTTTTTCCCTTTTCTACCTGTTGAATGGGAAGAGAATTCAGTGAAAAAGCAAAATCGGCTGCCACTGTGATACCAAGGAAAGCCAGCCTGAGTTCCCCTCTGCATATTGGAAAGGAGCAAGGCAGGTAACTCCTGCATTGGTATGGAACAGATTTCATCCACCCCCAAGATCATTCTGGAGAAGGTGTTCAGTATGCCTTTTTCTTGCAGTTGCCGCAGCTCCAAAGATACACCTCCAAAGGGCACCTGGATCTCTATCTCTGTAGCAAAGACAGCCCTGTGGAATGAACCCATCTTTATAAGCCAATGCTTTCTGTCCCCAGGAAGCTGGGCCCCCAGGCCTGGCAGAAAAGCCCTCTCCTCCTGATAGCTGGAGAGACAGGACAAGAGAGAAGAGGAATTCCCCCTGCCTAAAGGTTTACCTCTCAGAACCTGCCAATCTCAAAAGTAGTAGTTATTTTCTGCTATTGTGGGAAAGGTGTTCAGGTCCCCAAGAGGCTGCTTCAGAGAGAAGTATTTGAATGCATTTGCCTTTCTGGGGGCAGCCTTGGAAGTCCAGGCTTGCTGTGCTGATCCTTGTGTGTTTTTTAGATCTGGCTGCCCTCCAGTGGTGGAAATGCATCAACACTCCTGCCTGGAACTGGGAATCCCTTTTCAAAAGCCTCTTCTCATAAGCCTTGCTTTTGGGGCTGCCCCATATAAGGCAGGAAGAGCAGAGTGCCCATTTACCTGCCGAGAGTCCCGGTAACTCAGATCTACCCTCAGGGCTTCACCTTCCATGGGGTGTTGAAGTATGATGCTCTGGATGTCTTTGCTATGTCAGTTCATACTGAACAGACCTGAAGCTTTGAAGGACCTCCCCTTATTGTGCTTGGACCTAACCTGTGGCCAGGTGAATAGACTTGCACCAAGATCATAGAATCCTAGGGTTGGAAGGCCCTTCAAGGGTCATGTAGTTCAACTCTCTGCACCGACCCAGGGTTATTCCGACACCAAGGTGATATATACTACAGGCCTATAGAAAAGATCTATGATATACGAAGGGAAGGTTTTTTGAGTAGATGTGATATCTTTTATTAGACCAAAATGATATAGGGTGAATTCACTGAGGCTCAGGAGTTCCAGCTTTAGTTCCTACCTCTACCACAGTCTCCCTCTGTGACCATGGGCAAGTCACTTAATCCCTCTATGCCTTGATTCTCTGTATAGTGGAGATATCAATACATCTTTTTTTTTTTCCTGCCTGTTGCCTGCCTTCTTTGAGTGGTGACTGCTTTAGGGCTGACACTGCCCTCATGCTTGTATCCAGCACCTATCACAGTAGAACCCTACTCATTAGTACAATAGAAACAAGTATGATAATAATTAGGAACACAGCAGAGACCTCTCCAGACCTGATAGCAAGCTATCACTTAAAATGCCCAGTAGCCCCACTTGAATTGCCTTTCCTCCTCTGAGTGCCATTCTGGGGGTCCCTGTGCTAAGACAGATACAGATTTAACAGGTCAAATCAGCATGTAGGGGTAGATTTAAAACAACATTGAATAAGAATGTGTTCCATCATTTCTTCCATCAATTTAGCATCAGCCCTTTTTATACATCTAAGAGCTTGACCACATAGGAAAGATAGACCAGGATAAGCTAAGTTGTGCATTTAAACCAATGTGGTTATACCATTATCAATCTCCACATGTGGGGAGCTATATCAATGTAACTCAGTGAGTTCAGCTATGCCATTTTAAGTACAGAATGGGTCAAACACTCCCAAATAGACAAACTGTGCCTTGCCAAGCTCCAGTTTCTACTATGCTTCCACCTCACTGCATTGTCTAAAGATGTGGGCAGAAGTGACCCAGGATAAAATGAAACCTTTAAAGAGAGTGATAGAGAAACTTTTCCCTTTGCATTCCATCTCAGATAATGTTTAATTTTATGACTTCCTGTAGCATTTTAGCATGAATTTAAAGTGCATGCAGTGTGACTTGAGGGCACGCCAATTATGTAAATCAGCACTAAAATAACAATGGCAATGTAGTTTACACATCACTGACATTAAATGAGCACTTCAACTTCTAATTGCCATTCCAGTTCAATCGGCAGTGGGCCATGCCAGGAAAAAGTCATTTCTTGCCTTAACACTTAGTCCCTGTGCCTGAAGCCTGGCTGTATTGTATGCCCAGCTACACTTTATCTACATAAGGTTTCTATATTAGGATGATGAGCCTTATTAGTGAGAAATGTGTCTACTGTGTACCAAAGGCCTGAATAAACTCTTATCTGATTTAACATTCGAGGAGGTTCCTAAGGATTAGCTTGCACACTGGTTTTAAATATAAATGGACCGAGCACTCTTAAGCCATAAAAAAATTAGTCAGAAAAAAAAGCAAGATGTTTTCCCTCCCTCAATCTTGCCTAGTTAGAGTGGATGTTTCTGAGGCAGGGACTGTCTTTTTTTGTTTGTTTGAACCAATGCCTAATAGCCTCTATCCATATGTTCCCACATGTGTCTGACCATATACGTACAGTATATCAGAACATACCACGATGGAGGATGGCATCAGAACTGTACAAGCAGAGATACTTCAATGCCTTCAGATAGCAAAACAAGTAAGGCATATATAAGACATTGCATATCTTGTTACCCTTTATCAGTAGGCCATCTGGCTGATCAAAGGTAAAGTGGCAGTTAGGTGTTTACTGCTTTGCAGATCTAGGAAGCTGTTTTTGTAGGTACTTCCTCCAAGGACTTGGCATCCCAATTTGCAAGGTGTTAATGAGATGTTAGGAAACACATTGGTCAGAAGCTCTTGAGTTTGTTTCTAGCGCTGACTATATCCAGCTGCTTTACTTTATGAAAGACGTCTGCAGTTACCAGTGTTCCACAGATGCTCTTCAGTCTAAAATAAAAGCATCAGTTCTACAATTAGGATTCATTCCTGGTTCGTGCCTCATCAGCATCATGGCTAACCATGTTCCACTTGTGAGATTACCTTTGCAACCCAACTGTCTTCAAATAATGGACTGAAATTTGCTAGTCATGGTAAAAAGAAGGGTAAATGAGATTCATCATTTCTCATTTGGCAGAGGTTCCCAAACTCTGATAGATTATGCACCACCAATTTAAAATGATACAATCTTTAGCATGAATGTAAAGTGCATGCAGTGTGACTTGAGGGCACACCAATTGTGTAAATCAGCACTAAAATAACAATGGCAATGTAGTTTATGCACCAGCAATTTTTTTGTCATATAATTATAATAAATCTGTTAACATGTACCACTGACAGGTTGTCTGCATTCCACTGGTGGTAGCCATACCACAGATTGGGAACCACTGATCTAAGGGCAGAGGAGTCACCCAGACATGAATAAAGGCAGTATGTGGTCTGTAGACTCTTTCTATCGGGGTGGGGACTTGCAGTTCTGAGTTTTCATAATTGGTACACCTCTTCCCTTCCCCTATCTTCATGTTTATAAACAGGGAAAGTTTGACATAACAAAACTCAGAATGGGCCATATCCCCAGCTGAGGTAACTCAGCATTATGTCAGGGAATGCAATGGAGCTTACTGATAAATACCAGCAAGAGGCTTAGCCTTCCCAGTGTGGACTCCTACAGTGACACTGATTTTTACACAGTCACTTTTCTGAATAAGCTTGCACTATAACCAACTTCTGATGCTCAGCCCTTTATACTGGAATGATTTTGTTTCGACAGTGTTGGGTTTTAGGAAACTTGACCACTCGCTTTTGTTAATTTCTTTTGTGAAACCTCATTTCTCTGCTCCCAACGCTTCGGTAATTCATTGGACTTGATAGATTTATTTTTTTCACAGTGTTGGAGGTTATTCAGTTTGACACACCTGCTTCTAAGATTTCAGACTCAGGTGTTTCTTTACAGGAATCCAAACACAGCAGATTGGTCTAAGCCATGGGAGTTCATTTTAGTAAACTGATAAAACAGTTTCCAAGGAAGGGTTGGCTTTGCAGTACTTTACAACAGCAGTGTAAGAGTGATGGAGTCATGATGGTCCAGAAATTATGCAAGAAGCAAGGATTTCTTCGGGGGTGATATCTTTTATTGGACCAAATACATAGCTGGGATAAAGTTAGCTCTGAGCAAGAATGCTGTGCATTTGAAAGCTTGTCTAACTTTATCCCAGCTGTGTAGTTGGTCCAACAAAAAGACACTACCCTAAGAAATCCTTGCCTTTCTCAATTACTTAAGAGGAATTTTTAGAATCAAGAAGGGGGAAAAAAATCATGTTTTTCCTCTTCCAAATTTTATATAAAAATTGCTTTGCTATATCAACTCCCTCAAGTGGATTGACCTGTACGTGCCCTGCATTGGTGGTTATGAGTACAATCAGACTTCTGAAACACTTAGGTGAGTAACTGTTCACTTAGGTGAATAAATGGTTCATGATTTATTATCCTTAACACAATGACATTGCACAAGTTGTAATTACAAAAGAGGCACGAGTCTTCAGAATCATCAGCAAAACTCCACTTCCAAACTGAACAGCAGTTTCACTATTCATTTCTATAGAATGCTAGTGCTGAATACCTTAAAAAATTTCAGCTGTGAAATCCCTATCCCATGATATTTGCAGAACAGACAGTGCCTGATATGCTGATGCCAGGGTTTTTTATTTTACATATTTTACTGTTATTGTATAAGAAAATTTATGATAAACCATGTGAAATATAAGTAGTAAAGAAGGAGAGGAGGCCCAGAGAATGATTTAAGAGGTGTTAGTTTTCTTGAGGTTTTGACTTCACAAATAGTGAGGATGGCCCTGAACCTAGTGTTTCTAAACTGTTCTTCCTGTTTGTGTCTAGATGTAATTGATGTGTGGACATTTCCTAAAATCTTAGCTAATAACAAGCCCTAAAGACATATTTGACTTTTGATGGTTTGCTTTTTATGGTCTGCCAATTGTATGTTCTGGCCAGTGTCTCTTCCATTCCCTTAAAGAAAGTGGATAAAGTTCCACTCAAAGGGCTATTTTTAAAATGGTGATTTGTTTTCCAAGTGGTGAAAGGCAGCTCATTCAGAAATGTCCATTTAATTCCTTTTCACCCTAGCTGATGCCTGGCACCTTTTCAGAATTTTCACTCTATCGAAAAGCGCATCTCAATTTCACGCATCAAATTTTGACTTTTCTTCCATCGTTGCTGGAGAGAAATTAGAATTTATCAGGAAACATCCTGCAGACACAGGATTTTGTACATTTCCATTACGTCGACATTGCTAGTGAAAGATAACAAAGTGGTGACAATATTACTAAATGCAGCTGTGCCCCCGCCCCCCAAGCTGCAGGACTCACAGGCTTTGAAGAGAAGGCAAAATTATATGCAGCACTGTGTTCCATTCTTCCGTGGTTTTTATAAGCAGCTTATTCATTCATTCTAATATCTGTACTTTTGGGATGGGATAGGGCTTCAAGGTAATTTAACATTAAGGATTCTCTATGCAGATGCTGCCTTAGATCAATAAAGGACTTTGAAATGCTCTCATTTGGATTTGCCTCATGTATTGGGCCTCTGGATTTGAGAAGGGTGGTGACCTGTTCTTCTGTGAGGTTGCAGATAGAATATTTACCATGAGTACCAGAGCTAGTGACCTCAGCCGTTCTAGGACCCAGTTCTTCAAACCTGTAAGCACGTTACATAACTCTGCTGCTATTCATCAATGACCTTAAACATATTCTCCTGTCCTGTTGACTTCAGCATGGGCCTAAAACTAGATAATGATGGGCCTAAAACTTCAGCATGGGCCTAAAACTAGGTAATGATGAACCACTGAATGAGGTATATACAGGTAACTGGGTAAAGTGGAATGTCCCATGACATCCAGGTGGTCAGAGAAGATGATTTAATGGGCTCCTCTGGCCTTAAAACACAATAAATGAATCTAGGAAGGTATTTGCAATGGGGCACATCCTCTGCTGGTGTTATTTTTTTGTTGACCCACAGTATTCACACCCCAATTATTCACAACTAAATCATACCTCAGTCATGTCCATGTGTTACTCCATTCAGCAATCTCCATCATTTCAAGAATGAATGATTCTGCTCTTTACATTGTTTTCAATTAGCCTTTGACTTTACCTGGTAAATCAGAAGACTTCTGCATATATAAATTGGCAACTATAGCAGGTCTTGTGTATGTAGGCAGCAGAGCTTCTAAATCACTTCTCTGGATAAGGTAATTTGGTGATTTTGTAATATGGCAGAATGACAAAGTGACAAAAAAACAGAGTTTAACTAAGAAAATGCAACATACGTTAGCATAAAAGTCTAGCACTTTGACTGACAAGTCACCCTGATGTTATGCTTCTATGAATGCTATACTTACAACTTGGAAGTTTGTTTTCCACAAACATCTGGGCTCATGGACTCTGGTTGCACTAATGCTTGTGGAAAATACATACAAGAGGAATAAACAGCTGCAGAATTTTACATTCAAGATTCACTAAAGCTATAGTTCACACTAAAGATACTGTCTGCTGTGTAGGTCTATAGCTTCCTTGCATTCAAAGTCATACATTGCTCTCAGTCCAAACTCACAATGGAGCCATGACCTTTCTGACTTTCTGGACACTACCACAGATATAAATGTTAAATAATAAGGACTAATGAACACCCATTGATAGAGGGAGGCAATGAGGTCTACTAGATAAGAACATCAACCTGGGACTCAGGTAACCTGGGTTCCATCTTTAGCTCTGCCACTGGCTTGCTAGGTGATAATGGACTAGTCATTTCCCTACTTTGTGCCTCAGTTACCCTATCAGTAAAATAAGGATAATGAGACTTTTTAAAACACTTTGAGATTTATCCATGCAAAGTGCGACGTAAGTGCTAAATATTATTATTTTGGGGGGGCTAAATACATGCTTAATACCCAAACTAATCCCAAACTCCTGAGAGCTAAGGACTTGATCTTGTACTCACTGAAGCCAATCACAAAACTCTTCCTGATATCAATGGTGCAAATTCAGGCACTGGAACACTGAAGTTTTGGAAATCCAGGCAATTCAGATTGGAAGATCAAGAACAAGGAGGGCTTTTTAATCATGTAAATCATAGTTCAAAAATTAGGTATGGTTGTTTTCTTGGGTAAAAATGGCTTCAGATATGCCACTTCAGAAACCTATCATTTCATCATTATGAAGATCCTGACATCAAATAAAATGGAAGTTAATATAATGCTATGCATATTGCCTTAAGACCCACATATTTTAGCACAGAAACCGGATAGCGTTTTGTAATTAAAATAAAATAAAGGCAAGCATGACGTTCTGTTTAAGCAGATTGTCTGTATGAAGGCTTTATTGTAGCTGCAGATTTAGAGCATATGAAAAGGTTTTCTGTGCTCCGTTTCAGGATGAAAAAACATTGCATCATCAGACATTCTTGTTCTCTAACACTTATTTGCCAATATTCCTTCGATAATGAATGCTTGCAATTTTATTTTCTAGTCTAAAGTCAGGTTTCCTCAGCTCATTATCATTCCAATTTTTAAAGATCCTATTATAACTAGACAGAACGACAGAAAATAATAATAATACAGCTTTGTGCCTGCTAGGTGGCATGTACCCTGCACAAGCATTCAGCCACTGCACTGATTTTACACTGGAAGTAAAGCTATTTTCAGGTCTATATTTTATCACCCTGTTTGAATTACTTTCCTTCTTCCCTGTCCTGCCTGGTTTTCAGAGCTCTTACTGTGGACTCATCTTACTTCAGACACTGCCAGCCATCTTTTGTGGCTCTTACTGTAATGTTCAGTGAGTTAATTATTTTTAAACCAATTGTCAGGAAGAATGACATGAGGTAGGATTTTCAAAATAGTCTAATCGATTTAGGTACAACTGTCCTTTGGCTTTCAGTGCCCTGGTGTCTACACTATGTTAACAGAGAGCTCTGTCTCACTGCTGAGGCAATAAGCTCCACTCACTCTGTCTTGCTCTCGGCACATCAACTGTGGAAAATCAGAAGAAGTGCCACCAGCACTGATCTCAAGACCCAAGTTTCCGCTACACTCAAGAGCAGCAGTTTCAGATGCCTACTATCTCATCTGCGCTATCTCATTTCCAGAGTTGAAGGGCAAAGAAAAAGACTGGGTGGGTAGGGCTCAATTGCTTCAGCAGTGTAGATGTATCCTAAATTGCTCCAGTGCTTCTGACATTCCCCCTCACCCATAGCATAATGGAAACTAAAAGACCACATCTACACAGTCAACTTAACAGCCATGCCCTGAAACACACTGTGCTCTGCCTAGCAAGCTGTATCCCAGACCAGAAGCTGTGCACACAGGGTGCTTTGGACTGACTACTTAACACTGCTGAGTAAAAGTGCCAATTAGCCTGATCCCATGTTAATTAATGTGGATACAGCTACACTGCCTAGGAGACAACCTCTCATCTAAAATACAGATAACAAAACTTAGAAGCTGCACTGCTTTGCCCATAGGCATATAACCTTGTTTATCTAAGGAGGGCATCTCTGGACTTATGAAATGGCATTGACAGTAAGGATAGAATTTTGTTTAAGATAACGGGGATCTCTGATGAGCATTTCACCCAGGTACATGCAACAGACTCAAGATGTCTCCTTAGCTGATGTGTTTCTACTCCTACCATGTCAGCCACATCTTTGTATCAATGTACTCTAAAAAAATTCTGGCAGCTATGCCATGCTGTTTTATCTACTGGCCAGTCTAGAGGTTGTGGGAGACTTTTCAGAAGTGCCCCCTCTTTAGCCTGATTCTGGAGGGAGTGTTGAAAGTTGATTTCAGAATCTAGAAATGCAAAAGGCCAGAATCCAGCAACTAAACTGCACAAAAAAGTGAGGGCATCTTCAAACTAGGAGAACCATTTGGTAGTTCTGGGCTCTGCATCCTGTTTCCTTGTTCACCTTACAGCACAGATACGCTTCTGGAAAATGAGGCAAACTGTAGTGATATGTAAAAAGAAGGATCCAAATTGGCATTGAACCTTATTAAGCCGAATCAGGCACAATAAAGATAGTACACCAAGTCCAGCTCTACCTCTTGATGGGGCCATTACTGCAGTGTACTGAAATGACAAGTGGTTGACTGGGCAGTCTGAGGAACTTTTGCTCCCCACTGGAGCACCCTTCTTATGTTAAGTCTGCTGAGGGATTTGGAAAGAAAGGAGCCCTGGTGTTGGGGGATGCCTGTGCGTTAGGTCTTTGTGAGCTAAAGCAGAGATGATATCAGGATGCCTCAATGATGGTAGCAAACATACATGGCTGTGTTTGCTCTTCATTTCTTCTCTGTATTCCCTTCATTCATCATGCTCAGCTTCTACCTCATACTTTTTCTGTTTTCCTGGGTTTTTTTCTCTATCTTTCCTTGGCAACAGTGCCATCTTCCATGTCCATCAGTTGATATAGACTGCGTATGAGAAACCCCTCTAGATTTTTCTATTTCTGGTAACCATGAAGAGCATTCAAGCCCCAGGGCCTTTCTGTTCCTGGAAGCTGTTTGACACAGGCTTAACACAGGCAACTTATTTCTATACTTCTCAAGTATGTAGCTTGATACATTGGGGATGCATCTACATCAGTAACTGTGAAGTAGGCCAATACTACTGCACAGTAGCGTCATGTGGCAACAGCTGTCACATGACACTACTGCGCAGCACTATTTGACTACTGTTCAGTAGCATCACAAAAAAAGTCGTTTGTCAGCGCTACTGCACAGTAACTCAGGATACTGCACAGTCATTTAGTACTTGTATAAACAAGTACTAAATGGCTGTGCAGTGACAACT
Source organism: Crocodylus porosus (assembly GCF_001723895.1). NCBI lineage: Eukaryota > Metazoa > Chordata > Crocodylia > Crocodylidae > Crocodylus > Crocodylus porosus. The sequence continues at coordinate 27,115,509 of NW_017728943.1, read as the reverse complement.
GTGCAATCAGTATCTCATGTAGATATGGCCTGGCAGTATTTAACAACTCAAGGCCCCTATCCTGAAATGTGTTATTCATCTGCTTAACTTGACTGCTTTACTCATTGCAATAGGCTTCTTCACAGCATGTCCGGTTAAGCATGTCTTTAAATCTATGTTGCTTTGGGACCTTCAGGCAGGATATGCCATAAAACATACAGGATATGCAGTGCTGTTCAGTTAATAATTCCAGTAGCCCCTTGGACTTAACAGTTTCCTTATTTTAAATGGGCACTGTGTTAAAAGAGCAGGGGTCACCTTAAAATAAAGTGCTTTATCTATCAATCTAATTTTTATACACCTAGGTTTGGTAAACATCCACACCCCACATATGTGGGCATGAAGACATGGAGTAAGTTCCTTTACTCAGGCCTGGAATAAACTCATTTTAAATAAATCAAAATACTAAATAAACAAACAAGCTGGAGAACTGTGGAATAAACTCCATTTATTTTGCATCTTTGACCTTCTCACCTGCTCTCTGCTCCCGGGTCTGTCTCTGCGGGGACTGGTGCTAGCATTCCAAACCTCTGAGCAGAATTCTGACCCTCTCTTAGGTTTCTTCTTTTTTGGAAAAAAAAAAGAAACAACCCCCCCAGATATTCACCTTCCTCCCTAACCAAAGATATCAGGAGGCTGAATGAAGTAAGAGCATGGGATTACTGGTTTGATACCCCACAATTGCTAGACAAAATCATTTTATGCAATCACATCATTTGGGAAATAAATACAAACGCTGATCCTCCAAACACTTATTCACATGCTTAAATGCTGAACAAGACTGAGGTCATAAGTCTTAAGCTCATACGCAAGTGCTTGAAGGATCAGGACCACAGCCTTCCTATCACTGAGAAGCTGACATTCCAGGCTGCCTAGTGATATATGCAATATTGATTTTTAGAGTGAGGGAGGAAATAACTTTTTCCTGCAAATTTTTTTAAGGAACTTTTCAAGTAGTTTAATAAAAATAATCATTTTCCCTTGAAAAAAAGATTATTACTTGCCCATTTCCTAATGGGGGGGGGGGGGGAAATCAATGATCTCTCCTCCATCAGCTTGCAAAATGTCAGAATTTAGCACCAAGAAATCTTGCTTAATTTGAAAAAGTATTTCATAGTGGACAAATACTCATTCTTTCCTCCACATGAGCTAGCTGTATTTTATCACAGCAAGAGCTGTATACATTATGTTATCACAGCAAGCTGGCTTTGCAGGCAGGAAAACATGCTTTAGAATATGTGATCAAATTTGAATACAAATTTGCAAGATAGTTTTATTGACATCAAGTAGTGATAGACTGTATGGATCACTGAATACCAATAGCACACAGGATAATGTACACTGTCAACAGATTAACAGATACATTGTACATTGTACCCCTTGACAGAAAAATCTGAAGTAAAAAGTTGCTTTATACCAGGCTGTGGTAAAGGTTTTAGCTGAAATGTTTATTCCACTTTCACCAAATATTGTAGATTATAAGTGATATTCACCGTATGAAGAAGTGTAATTTAAATGCACACATTGTACTTCAACCTACAAAGTGTGACTTTAATCATGCCATAGCATTGTGCTGGTTGATTACATGAACATAGATTTCATAGACACTTGGGCTGGAAGGGACCCTGGAGGATCATCGAGTTCAGCCCCCTGCCCCAGGGGCAGGAAGTCAGCAGGGATCATAGGATCCCAGCAAGATAAGCATCCAAATGTGTTTTGAAGGTGTTCAAAGTAGATGCTTGAACCGCCTCAGGCGGCAGTCTGTTCCAAACCCAGGGGCCCAGACAGTGAGGAAGTTCTTCCTTATGTCCAGCCTGAACCGGTCACAGTGGAGTTTGTGACCGTTTGATTTTGTCATCCCTTGGGGGGGCTCTGGAGAACAGTCATTCCCCCAGATCCTGATGAGCACCCCTGATAACCTTATAGGTGGCCACCACATCACCCCTGAGCCTGCGCTTTTCCAGGCTGAATAGCCCCATGGCTCTCAGCTTCTCATCATAAGGTCTGTTTTCCTGACCTCTGATCTTGGCGTGGCTCTCCTCTGGACCCTCTCAAGCTTCTCCACATCCTTTTTGAATTGTGGAGCCCAAAACTGGATGCAGTACTCCAGCTGCGGCCTCACCAAGGCCTAGTACAGCGGGAGAATGACATCCCGGGATCTGCTTGAGAAGCATCTATGGATGCAAGCCAGTATTTTGCTCACTTTATTAGTCACAGCATCACACTGAAGACTCATGTTTATCTTGTGGTCAACCATGACCCCCAAGTCCCTTTCATCTGTAGTGCTAACCAGCGTAGCAGTACCAAGCCCATAAGCCTGGTGCAGGTTTTTCCTCCCAACGTGAAGAACCTTGCATTTTTCAGTGTTGAACCCCATCAGGTTCTCGTCCGCCCATTTCATGAGTCTGTCCAGATCCACCTGGATCACCCTCCTGTCCTCAGGTGTGGATGCTTTACCCCAGAGTTTGGTGTCGTCGGCAAACTTGGCCAGTCTGCTTCTGACACCAATGTCCACATCACTGATGAAGATGTTATCCAGTACACATCCCAGCCATGTTATGGTTGACCTCTGTGAAGTTGCTCAAAATGTGTGTGCATGGAGGTTGGCTCCAAGTATTTGTTCTTTGGGTTACTATCCCCCTAGCAATAAGAACAGGAAAGAGCTGAAAGCTTTATTGAAGTATTCAGACCTACAGCTAATGCAGAATTTGTCCTGGTGCGTTCAGCTGTCTAGCCCATCCACCCTTTTTTGTCCAAATTATCACAGTAACTCAAACAGTTGCAGAAAATAGCATTCTGTGTTTTCAATCCCAAGCATATGGATTTCTGTTATTCAAATGTATAGGGCTTGGACTCAATCCAAATGGCACTGGAAGACCCTTGGACAGCCCCTCTTGACTTTGGATCAGACTCATCGTTTTTCTCAAGAATTCTTTGAAAAAGAAAGCCCACTAACCATCAGGTCTAAGTCATCCTAACAAAGCTCTCTTTAATTTCAATAGTAAATTAGCAAAGGGAATATCTCAATTTCGTGACAAGGTGTAAAGAATCGTAGATGACTCCTTAGGTTAGTGTAAAGTATTCATTTGCAGCCTTTTAATTAGTCCAGCTAGTGACAAAGGAATTTTTAATACTGCTGTTTTGATATAAACAATGGGGCAATAGCAGGAAAGGATAAATAACTCATTAGAATAAGGCAGCTTTATGATGCAGGAGGTTATAGGTCAGGCAATTTGCTGTCAGTCAAGGCCAGCTGGCAAACAGTGGCATGTGCTGTATGTATTTAAACACATTTTTACATGGCTGTCTTTGAGCTATTAAAATGCTCTTTTAGCCAGCTTAAGCAGCTGGAAGCATTGTGCCACAGAACTCAAACGGCAACAGAAGCTTTTTTGTGCTACTTCTCCAAACTGTTTTCTTACCGTGCATCATGATTGTTTTTTTTTCCTTTAGGGAAAATGAAAGACATTTAAAAGGGTCAATAAAGGGCTCTTAAAAGCTCAATGTATATATTAAAAGCAAGGGAAATAGCACAACCATTGGCAAAACAATGAGTTGGAGACATGATTGAGAGGCTTTTTCAAAGGGCAACGGACTTAAGTTGGAAAACACATGCAAAGAGCCTGATCCCATAGGACCATTTTTTCCTTAAATGGCTGGTTGTTATTGCCCAAATGCAGAAGATGCCCTAAATATTCCATTAAAATCAGATGCTGCTTCCTAACTTGGACCAGGCAAAGGGCTATCATGCTGATTTTGAAGGGTTGTGGGAAGGCTTTCCAGGTGGAGGGAAGACAGATGTGCATTTCTACTGCATGTTGTACATTATGCATCAGTTAACCAGTGCCTATCCAGGTCACCAGGGCTGGGTGAGGGAGAAAAGCCAGCCCAGAGCTAATGAACTGTGAAATACTGGTTAAAGATTTGGGCATTAACAGTGCCAGATTCATATATTCTGATTTTTACCAAGGAACACTGTACTCCACTAGTCTCACTGCAATGTCTAGAACTACTCCTGGTATCACGTGCTATTAGTATGAATAAAGGTGTTGGAATTTGACTCTAGCCTTGGTGCAAGTGGGAGGAACAGTTCCCAGCATGTGTTCCAAAATAGATACCACCTGCCAGGAAAGGCAATCTGTAAATACCAATAGTGAAAAAACAAACCAAAAAACCCCCCAAAAGACAAATAAAAAACCCCCAACATAAGCATCAGCCCAACCCTACACAACAGATTTGGGAACCAGCAAGTGTAATGAATTGAAGTAGGTCTGTATAATACTCAGGTGCACATTCCTGCCTCACCAGGACTAGCCGCATCAGGAGAGCAGAAACATAGTGGTACAAGTTCATGCCCGGGGCAGAAGCAATGCACCAGGCCGCTATCTGGAGCTATCAGTGACAGCAGTGCATCCAACCACCAGCTGCAGTAGCGCCTATTTTCACGCTTTTCCAACCCCTACAAATGTAGTGCCTATGGCTGTTGTCCCAGTCTCTTACCCTCATCTACACTACAGGAGAGTTCAAGAGAGGGAGGAGGCTAAATCACAGGGCAGGAAGTTAGAGCTGAGAATAAAAATAAAATCCAGCTCTGTCACAGACTGTGACTTTGGCAAAGTGACATCAATACCCTATGCTTCAACTTACAATGGGAACAACGATAGTTCCCTCTTCAAAAAGGATGCTGTGAATCACAGGCATAATTATCAAGACCTTTGAGATCCTTGGATGTAGAATGCAAATACTATTATTGCGATTGTTCCCTGTCTGAGGATGCATAACTACTAACACACAAGTGCATTCTCTCCGTCTCTGTCTCTCTCTCTCAAACAATTGACTGGGGACAGGACTGCTGTGGGCCTTCCAGCTCTTTAAGACTATAGGAAACCTACAAAATGCATAAGCAGAAAGGGTATCTTTCTCAAAGTAGCCTTTTTGTGTTATTTCAAGGTCCGCTGCCATGTATCCGGCACTTTCACAAACTCCTCAAAAGCAACAGTTCTCCCTGGGAGCAAAGAGCAGAGGCTCTAAAGCAGGACTTCTTTAAAAAACAGGACATTTCTCTTGCCCTCCCTCTTTACCATGCCCCATATCTGGGGTAGTGGAAGAGTTGAGATTCTCAAACCAAGGAAAACAATAAATTCACAAAATTCTTAATCCTAATTTCAAACACCTTGTCAAGTCATCCCTTTAAATGGAATTACATTTCTTGATAAAGAGACTTACAAAAATGCTTTACAGAAGAAGTTCAGTGACCCAGACAGCATCTTTCATTCTGAGACTGATGCTAAAATGGAATGGAGTCCTTTGCATAATAATGAGTCAGCGATACCAATGCCCATTTAGCTGCATTGGAAGATCAATGACCAGCTGATGCAAACTGCATGAACTTTGTGGTAGAAGGTTGTTAACTTGCACCAGAGGACTTGAGACAACTATTGCACAACTGCAGCTGAAATTTTGCCCTTAATTATAGCATGCCCACAAAGCTCAAAATGGACACATCAAAACTGCCTTCAGCAGCAAAGAAGGGCATGTCAAAGCAGGTGGCTTTGACATAAAGCACCCGGCTTTGACATAAAGCATCCATTGGGCCCACTGGCCTTCTGGCTTATGCAGACTGAGTTTGGAGTTTCCCAAGGCAAGTTGCACCTGGGCTTATATTTCACTTCTGCCATTTCATATGGCCTGAACAGATATATTTTTAGCTTTTGTGCCATATAACAGGAGGCTGGCCCCTGTTGCTGGGTGCGGGAAAGACACTGGACAGGACTGCAGGGACAGGTCTCTTTAAGGCAAGGACTTTTAGAGCCAGAAGGGGTGAAGGACCACAGCTAAGGGCAAGCCGTGGACCCACCTCATTCTGAGGGCTGCATGAGGTTAACGAAGACTTCTTAGGTGGGCCTGAATGGAGGGGATCAGGTGATTGTAAAGGGAGGAGGGCCCAGTGTCATAAAATAGATCCCCAGCGGCCAGCAGGAAAAGGAAAGCCCTGGCAAAGAAGACAGGAGTAGTGGCATTTGAGGAGAGAAAGGAACCACCTTAGAAGCTGTCCAGCTGACCCTGGGGCACACAGGAAGTGACTCCAAAGACAAAGGCATTACTGCAGTGGTGAACGGTGGGAGTTTTTCTTCTTTTTTTTCTAGGCCCAGTAGGATGAAGTTTATGTTTGAGGACTTTGTGTGGGGGCCCAGAAGGCAGAACAGTCCAAAAGAAAGACGCTGGTTGTGAACAACTAGTGGTATGGTGCAGCTATAAGGAGCAATGTGGAGACTGCATAGCAGAGAGCCAACACAAAGGCCTCTGCTGTAATTGACCCTCAGTAGATCAAGCACTGATTTCAAGGCCTGAGACCTGCCAGGGCAGCAGCACCCCAGAGCCTACAGGCCTGACCCAGAGCCAGACTCATTTGCTGGCAAAGGTGAAAGTTCTGGGGTCAAGAACCAGCAGAGTTACAGGCAGGACTCAGCCTGAACAGCGAGGAATCTTTCAGACAGCAGCACAGAGGCCCCTGGGGTCTGGATGCAATTAGCTGCAGTGATCTAGATAAAGATGAGGTGGTCTTGGGGGTTCCCCTCCAGCTTCTGGAGAGTGGAGAGTGCAGACCCAGCTGCATATGGAACCTGGGGTTACTTACCAGTGGCACCCTGCGACATGCCAGCAAAAAGAACTCTAGGCGTCCCAAACAGAGACTTAGGTGGGTCCTAGTCAGTGTTTGGGGCATTAGGCTGGGGAAGCCATGATATGCCTTTGCCACAGCAGCAGAATGCTCAGTTAGGCCATGGAGGAAATAGGCCCTGCCTACCTGCTCTTCATGTATCAACCCTAGAAATGGAGCATTGAGGCTCTCCCAAGTGTTACTCTTGAACATGCTGGAAACTCAGGTCTTGAGTGCAGTGCCAAGAGTAGACTTTTGGGTATCTTCACTGCCTCATTTCCAAGGTAGGTGGGGCTTATTTTTTCAGTGGTCCAACAGGGCACTGTGCTGTCTTGCATGCTGTTGGATACACTAGCCCAAGAAGTTGCCTATGCTTCGGATGGACTTCGGTCTTGGGTTATCTCCTACTGTGTATGTGGCCTCCATATACTAATGCTACCTTAATACTAGCAAACACCGTTCATATCTCAGTTAATAGCAATTAGTTAAAAACTTGAATTAGTGAGTCCAGCTGTCAAATGTTGCAGAAAGCCACATTCACTTTCCGTTCATTGCTTCACATGCAGTGGCCAGGTTTTCAGTGAATGTTCTTTTCCTCAAATCAAAGAACAATATTAAGCCCCTTTCCAAAAGAGAGAGCAAACATGATTGACAATTCGGCTTTCCTGACTACAATTCCTTCAGGAACACAAATATTTTGCAGGTTCCTTTATTATCGAGATCAAGCAACATGTCTGGACCAAAACAAAATGGTTCCAATTAGATTTGAGTAATTGCCATTTTCAGTGAACCTAAGCTTTTTTGGATAGAAAAAAAAAGGCAATAAAAAGCTCAAGTAAAGCTCCCATCTGAGATTTATCCTTCAAAGTTTTTTGTTTTTTTTTAAAGAGACAAGGAGGGAGGAGGGAAAAGGATGCATGAAAAAGGAGGAGTGGTTTTCCCAAGCTGATTTTTTTTACTGGGTGACCCAGGCTCTTTCGGAATGTTACCCATGTGACCAGTGCAGGCTGTATCGGAAACACAGCAACAGCACAAGAATGAGCAGCTTCTGCAGCATGATTAAAATAATTGGCAAAAAAAAAAAAGGGGGGGGGGAGAACTGTTAAGCTCCACAACAAATCCCAAACTTAGTAACCCCACCACTTCGTAACATTCCTCCCCCCACCTTCCCAACCATGCATTTGGAAGATAGATAAAAGGGGACTCTGCAATGAAGAAGAAATCAAAGAGGGAGAAGGAATAAAAACTCTTGTTTCAAGAACCCATGCAGTATACACTGCACCAGCTGGAGTTTGTGCCTGCAGTCTGTAGCTCAGTGTCAGTCCAAATGAGCAAAGCTGCCTATGCATTGACACTGCAGTTAGCTGCCCACAATAAGGATGAGTTATGACATGCAGCAGTCTAGGAAAGCAGTAGCCGGGGCATGGGAAAGGGGAGGGGATGAAAACAACAAAAAACCAAAATCTGCTGACAGGTTATACCAAGCTGGGTGAAGGAGCGGCATCTTCTCCTTTCAAAGCAGCAGCTTTCAGAGAAAGTGTTGGAGCATGTCATGCATTATAGCAGTTTCAGACTAGCGCCAGCTGGAGCTCTACAGCAGCTGGATTAAAATCAAACAGTAAGAGAGCTGCAGCAAAACCATTTCAAATACTGCTGAATATGCAACCTTTGAGCTCCCTGACACTGACCAAGACACAGGAATGGTCTTCTGCTGACAAGAGCCTGGATCTACAAAAGGAGTTAGCCACCTTATCCCATGGATTTCATTCAGAGTTAGACATCTAAATACCTATGTGGATCAGGGCATTAGCACGCACTTGGCATGGCCCCACCTCTCCAGTGCTCAAGTAGCCAATGGAGTGCAGAACAATAAGCCAGGGCCAGCTCCAAAGCCCACTGCAGCAGGAAAGACTCCAAGACCCATTGTGCTCTAGGTAGTACCTAGTCATCTGCTATATTGGAGTCCATTATCTGGTTGGCAAATGAGAATATCTTTACCCAGCCCCTGTGGGATTTAAGGCAGTGGTCCTGAAAGGAGATCATGGCACTCCCTGTTGAAAGAATGGGGCAAGTCCCATCCAACATGCCCCACACAGAATCTTCCTGCTCCCTCCCCGGACAGCCATGACTGACATCCTTTGACAACCATGCTGGACTGTGATAGATCCAGTTACTTGGCCTTCAAACTGGGGAGAGGCCTCATGAGGGAGAGAGGAAGGAAGCATCGTCCAAACAGCCTGCTCCTTGAAAACACATTAGGTCTCCACTAGCAGAACCACAGGTAGTCACGTCAGCCTTCCCTGCCTATGGCTGGTTTTGGATACAATCACTGAGCTGGCAAAAGGAGTGCCAGGGTCCAGACTGGCTGGCCTAATGGATCATAGAGTTGGGGATTGCAGGGGTACGGGTCAGAAGCCACAAGTCAGGAGCCAGAATGCCAAGCCAGGGTCAGGAGCCAAGAATCAGAAGCCTAGGGTGCTTGTACATGAGTCGGGAGGCTGCTCTGATGCTCTGTAATTACAGCGCATCAGGGTAGACTCAATTTATCAAGTCTGTTGGAGTGTGGCAATTACCACATTCCAGCCAGCTTCTATGTCTTATGTATCAGCATCCCCATGCTTCAAAGATAGCAGTGGGGGCACTTTGAATAAAGCTCATTTGATAAGCTTTATATATAATGTCCCCACTGCCACTTTGAAACACAGGGATGCGGATACCCAAGATGCTCCTGCCACTTTAGAGTGGCTCTTAGAGCCGCCTTCCCCCCCACTCCTGTGTAAAAATGCACCTAGTTACATAGTCCAAAGGATAATCCACAGGGCAAAATCCAAGAGTAAGCCAAGCTGGGGTCAGGAGTCAGGAAACAGGTCTGTAGAAAGAATCCAAAGGCCCAAATTCAGGAACAAGGTGAAGGCATAGTCAGGAGCCAGAGACATTGCTGAGACAGGAGCTGCTCAGAAACTTATGACCAGTGTGTTATACAACAAGGCTTTGGTACTGAAGTTCCTTAAATGCAGCTCCAGAACCAATCAGAGGGAAGGGGCTGAGGGGGTCAGATCACTTTAATTAGTGGTAACTAATTAGAGCACTTAACAAGGGCTGCAGGGCAGGAGCTTGCCTTGAGCTTTATAGAGTTGACCCAGACTACAGCACAAGCCTGACAGGGAACTTCTACTTATAGTTAACTGAGCATTGGACCAAAACTCCTCAAATGCGGGGGAAAAGCATCAGATTTGGGGAATGGAAGTGTGGGTGAGTGGATGGCTGTGGGTGTGTGTGCCAAGGGGTGGTCTTTCTCAAGCCATTGACATAGGAAGGCTAGTTTAGCACTAGCTTAGAGCAGGGCTCCATTCCCCCTGTGCCACAGAATTCCTGTGTGACCTCATGGAAGTGGCTGAGTCTCTGGAGGGCAGAACAAAGAATGAGGTCAGAGTCCCACATTGCCTAACATTTAAATGTCAAAGCTCCATGTTCAGATAAAATACAGCACGAGTAAAAAAAAAAAAAAAAAATGCAAGTAGGACAGAATTAGAGAAAATCATACCCAAATTCAACCACAGAGAAAGAAAGAGACAGTAAGCCTTTTCCTAGTGAATCTCCCACTCTAACTCATTTTTCAGAGAAAGGCATTTTCCTCAAGCAGGTATCTTCCCCAGAAAGAATATCATGTTAGGTAACAATACAGCCTGTCGGACAGGGAGAGCATTGATTGTTTTTCATAGACATTTGGGCTGGAAGGGACCTCAGGAGATCATCGAGTCCAGCCCCCTGCCCCAGGGGCAGGAAGTCAGCAGGGATCATAGGATCCCAGCAAGATAAACATCCAAATGTGTCTTGAAGGTGTTCAAAGTGGGTGCTTGAACTGCCTCCGGCGGCAGTCTATTCCAAACCTTGGGGGGCTTGGACAGTAAAGAAGTTTTTCCTTATGTCCAGCCTGAATTGGTTGCAGCAGAGTTTGTGACCATTCGATCTTGTCATCCCTTGGGGTGCTCTGGTGAACAGATGTTCCCCCAGATCCTGATGAGCATCCCTGATAAACTTATAGATGGCCACCAGATCACCCCTGAGCTTGCACTTTTCCAGGCTGAATAGCCCCATTGCTCTCAGCTTCTCATCATAAGGTCTGTTTTCCTTACCTCTGATCATGTGTGTCGCTCTCCTCTGCACCCTCTCAAGCTTCTCCACATCCTTTTTGAACTGCAGAGCCCAAAACTGGATGCAGTACTCCAGCTGCAGCCTCACCAAGGTCAAGTACAAGGGGAGAATGAGAATGACATCCCGGGATTTGCTTGAGAAGCATCTATCGATGCAAGCCAGCATTTTGCTCACTTTGCTAGCTGCAGCATCACATTGAAGGCTTGTGTTCATCTTGTGGTCAATCCTGACCCCCAAGTCCCTTTCATCTGTAGTGCTAACCACTGCCGAGCCTATAAGGATGCTGCAGGTTTTTCCTCCCAAGGTGGAGAACCTTGCATTTTTCGGTGTTGAACACCATCAGGTTCTCATCCACCCATTTGATAAGCCTGTCAAGATCTGCCTGGATTGCCCTCCTGTTCTCAGGTGTGGATGCTTTACCCCAGAGGTTGGTGTCATCGGCAAACTTCCCCAGTCCACTTCTGACACCAAAGTCCACATCATTGATGAAGATGTTAAATAGTATAGGCCCTACGATAGAGCCTTGTGGGACCCCACTCGTGACTGCACATCGAGACGATTGGCTTTCGTCAGCCACCACCCTCTGGGTCCTACCGTGGAGCCAATTTGCCAGCCAGCGAATTGTGGTGAGGTCGAGGCCACAGTTAGCCAGTTTAGCCAAGAGGTGATCATAGGATACCGAATTGAAGTCTTTTTTAAGTTCTTCTCGTCTCTTCCCTTTCTCCTATTTCTTGTCCTGAGGAGTCTTAAAAGACTTGCAGGCCTCCATGTCCTGTCATGATCCTATTTTGCACATTTCCTAGCATTCAGACTAATAAAGTTTGACTCCAGGGAGACATCAGGTTCCTAAGAAACACCAAAGTAAAAAAATAGCATGTTGCTGAGGTTAAAATCTTCACTTCTGTCTTGAGGCTGTGAGCCTCTTGTACTGTCTCTTGCTAGTCGTATCCTGGAATATCACCTTGGAGCCCGAGATAAAAAAAATACCATCCTCATCTTCCATCCAAGTCACTGTGCCTGGCCTCTTCAACAAACAGAACAGGTTCTATACCACACTGCTGTCTTTTCCAGTCCCACATCTGTGGATGGTTCACTCTTTATCATGCGACAGGTTGATCCTACCAGCAGATTCAGAAGTAAAGCATTTTACATGTGTGATTGCATATTGACTTTCCGCTTTAGTGAAGATAAGGCATAGGAGACTCTTCAAAGCTTCTGGTCGCATTTAGTTTGGATACACTGCAAATTGGGCTCATTGAAAACTTATCAAAATTATTCAAAATTATTTAGTCAAAGGGAATTTTAGGAAACAAACTGCATAAATGTTGTGGGTATAAGAATAGGAAGCAGTGGCAGTGAGAACAGGCTCCTTCACAATTTTGGCAGTCCTGTTTTCAGGCCTGAACAGAATTATTAAGCCAGATATTCAACTGGTGAAAATACATGTAGCTCCCTGAAAACAACAGAGTTATACCAGTTTCTATTAGCCAAGCATCTGACCAGTTTTAAAATGGCTTATCACAATAGCTTGGTGCTTCTAGTTCTCATCCCAGATAGAAACTTGAAATGAAAAACAAGCCTACTGAAATATAATGTGTGTGTGTGTGGTTTAGAAGAGGTCAGTTATAAAACATTGATGAAAATTCAGGGATTCTTATTTGCCTGCACACTCTGTTTGCCCATATTTCAGGCAGATATTGGCTTCCAGTATTGTAGGCTATACAAACTTCAACTTTCCATTCAATTTTAGTGCTAACTGGTACAAGAAAAGAGAAAGAAAAGAAAATGGGTGAAAAAAAAGAAAAGTACGGAACTGGAAAAACTGTGTGGCGGGCTTGCCTATCTTTGCCCAGTTTCTCATGTTTAGAGAATTGCCAAGTGATTGGTGGGGCAAACCCACCAATCAGAGACCAGCAGGGGAGGAGTCTCAGGACAAGCCTGCCCCACCCCTACAGTGAGGCGAGGAGTGGACCTGATTGAAGACTGCGGTTCAGGCCCCATTCCCTGCTGCCAGGTATGAGGGCACAGGCTCTGCAGCATGGTGGGCCTGTAGTGGAGCCCCGGCCCTGGGCATGCACGAGGTGACCCAGGCCCACAACCTGCTAAGAAGGCTGAACAATCCAGGTGTGTGAACGAGCCACACACGAGACAGAGCATCCACTGCAGGAGCCGTTTGCCTAGCTGGAGACAAAACACCAGGAACCCTCGCTGGAACCCTTCTTGCTGGGAAGCATGAGTTCTCAGACAAGGGGTTTCCCACCAGGGAGGGACACAATGGATAGCCCCATCACAGGGGGGTTATGCTAAAGAAAAAGAGACTCCTCTAGAGGAGGGGGGCATTGGGATTGCCATATAATTTTGAAGTGTTTATTAATTGCTTGCTGTGTCATATTTTGGAGTGTTTAGTGACTGTTGTGCTTTATATTTTGAGGTGCTTACCCGTCGATTGCTGGGTGCAGGGAGTGCAAAATGGACTGTATTTGATTTGGATTCGGACCTAATTGGGGCCAGCAATTCGATTTGTTGATTCAGATTGCTGTCCCTGATTCGATTCAGCTGCAACCAAATTTGTAGATCCGATGCCAATTCGGAGAATCTTCAGTTTGGCCATAGACACAGCTTTAAATGTTTTTTCCACATACCTCGAAGTACCAGGCATGGCTTGTGAATGCTGCAATGCTGGGGCAGATGGAACATCCCACAGGAGTGCAGGGGGACTCCCTGTGTACTTGGCAGCAAACCCAGAAGTGCACCAGAAGTACTTCCAGTCCACTGGACTGC
>NW_017728943.1:27036149-27101776 GCF_001723895.1 Crocodylus porosus | reverse complement strand
CCCAGGAGGCACCAGTCGCTGAGCTGGGGGAGCATGAGGGGCACCCCCAGCACACTCCCCAGTGGACCCTGAAGTGCTTCTGGTCCACTTCCAGGTCTCATGTCAAGCGTGCTGGGGAGCCCCCCATGCTCCCTTGGGACACTCCGTCTGCCCCACCATCACAGTGTTCACAAGCTGTCCAGTACCCTGAGGTATGTAGAAAAAACATTTAAAGCTGTGTCTACATCCAAATCACCAAATCTTTCCAAATCAATTCAGAGGGTTCCAATTCAATTCGGAAAGATTAAAGGGTCTCCTGATTTGATTTGGATTCAGAGATTTGGCCACCAAATCGGGCCAAATCTCTGATAAATTGAATCAGGGACCAAAGCTTCACACAGCCCTAATACTTACTCTCTGGGGATCTGTGTGTGAAGTTTCTCTCATGGGTCTTGGGGACTGCTATACTTACTTATCTGTTCTGTTATTTGCTGGCTTGAATATATTATATGTAAATATTTATCTTTATCATCTATCCAGTAATTCTATCCCTTCCCCTTTTATTCTGCACCTGAATAAACCATGTATGTAGTTAAGCTACTGTGTCCTGGTCTTCCTCTATACAGACACAGGAGAAGGAGAAACTGCAAGCACGTTGCAGTTTCCATCTCCAGCACATACACCCTGCTGACCACCCCCTTTTATTGGACAGGGGAGTATATACCCAGGTACACTCAGGTTACAACTAGATGGAGTACATATGGAGAGAGGCATAGTCATGATTATGATAGGTTGTTCCTCCAAGGACACCTGGGCACCCCATTGTGGCAGGGCAGTACCTGGCTACTAGGACTGTGTGGAATTTTGCCCAGTTTTTTGTTTTGAAGCTGTTTTGATGTGTTTTGAGCTTGAAACAGAAAAATCAGAACAAAGCAAAAGCCTTTGAAACAGCTTTGAAATGAAACAAGGGCACTTAAAATGTTTCAAAAGTTTTTAAATGTTTTGTATTTTGAAGCCAAGCTTATTTAGTTTCAATGCCAGTCCCAGCTGGCAGCAGCAGCCTCTTGCCAGTCAGCAGGCAGACTGGGGCATGCCCGCAACCCCGGGAGGGCTGCAGGGCTGTGCCGGACTCCGCCTGGGGGTGCAGGGATCACAGGACTCCTCCCAGGGGTGCCTGCCGGATGACAGGAGGCTGGTGCTGCTGGCTGGGACCAGCACTGGGCACAGCCTGCACCCAGTGCCAGGAAGATCGGTGCTGATGCTGGCTCCAGCTTGCAGCACCAGCTTCCTGTCATCCGGCAGGCAGATTGCGGGACTCCCAGGAGGAGTCTGGCACAGCCCCTGAAGCCCTCTCAGGGATGCAGGCTAGCCCCTGATCTGCCTGCCAGGTGACAGGAGGCTGGTGCTGCCAGCTGGAGCCAGCGGCAGCACCAATCTTCCTGGCGCTGGGTGGAGAAGAGTATATGGGTGACACATTAAAACATCAAAACAGTTTTGACAAAACAAAATGGAACAGTTCTTTTGAAATGAAACAAAACTTGAAACGAAACACTGTTCTGTCAAAACATCAAAATGGAAATCAAAGCAAAATGGTGCTGTTTTGCACAGCCCTACTGGCTACCTACTCTGGCTCCCCAGCCTGGCCCCTTTCTCTCTCCCACTCTAATCTGCCACATCTTTGAGATGTTTCCTCAAGAGGGTGCCTTTAGGGAACCTATGCCTAGACCATAGCTACCTTGTCTCCTTATCCTGTCCCCAACCTGAAGTCTGACTAAGCAGTGCATGGCTCTGCCCCCTCCCTCTTTCTCCTGCCCATCTTCTCATTGCGGGGTGGATATCCAACCCTGCCGGGTTCCAGTCTTAGTTCCCCTTTTTGTCCAGGCTCTGGCTAAGGTGACCAATTTTTAAAATGTAAAGGCAGGACACATGTGCGCTTCCAGTTAGGGATGGGTGGTCACCCTAGCTCTGGCCACAGGAAAAAAAAAGTCACAGTGCATTGGGCACTATCCTCCGCAGCCTCCTTGCCTTCACTCAGAGCCACGCTGGTCCACAGGTCCACCAGGTGTTACTACTGTTATACGCAGAGAGGAAAAATAGAACAGCAGGCAGGCCCATACTGGGCTGCCATAAACAGTCTGCATTCCTTGGGGTACCCCACTCACCTGGGCTCTCCTGGTGCCAAAATGAATAGTTCTTAGTCTGTTTGGGTATTCTCGGGCCCCTGGGGGTCCTTTAAGTTGAACATAAAACTACCCTCAATTTTTTGTAACCTCTTCCTGGATCAACAGAAAAAAAAAAAAGGAGAAAAGGGAAAAGGAGATCCTCATTACTTCATCAACACTTGCTCCTTCGTTCTGGGTCAGTGGAAGTCCCTTGTCTCCGGCAGCAGCTCTCCTGGCTGGAGGGGTTTCCACCCTTGCTTCCTTGCATGACTCTGTCTCCCTCCACCACCATGGCCAGTCTCCTTCCTCTGGCCTGGGGAGTGTTTACTCACCTGGTCAGCTGTCTGGGCTTCCTGCTTCCTGGGTGCGGGTGTGCTCCATCTCTTGCTTTCTTCCACCTGCTGGGTTCTGCAGCTGGCTGGCTGTTGCCTGAGCTTTGCATGTGTAAGTGCCCAGCCCACAGCCTGGCCTCTCTCTTCTGGGCTCCCTGCTCCTCTTGTACTCCAAGCTACTCACCCCTTCCTGTCCAGCTGGGGTTCCTCTTGACAGCCAAGGTCCCCTCCACCCTTGCCATGTTGGCAGAGTCTTTTCTTACATCAGTAATCATCTCCTTTTCTGGGCTACAAAGGCGCAGGCCTTAAAGGGGCCTTCATGCCTTTCTTTCCTTGGCCCCTTCTCCATAACAGGGCTAGGGTCCCGTTATAATGCTAAATATGTAAATATTTCCTTATATCCAAGTAGCAGAGATGGCTAGAAAATACGATTTTTTTTAGAAGAAATTTCCCCAAGAAAAATCTTCTTGTGTTTCCCCCTAAACAACATTTAAAAACCCAGCTCCCTCCCCCCACCCCAAACAAAGCTTTGAACAAGACCATTTAAAAATGTCCAGGTTTTCTTTGATAAGCAGGAAAATCCGCTCTCCCAGGAAATGAGACCACTGTTTTAATGGAGATCCTAGGGTAAGCTGCAAAAGAACTGGTATACAGAAGGTTTCACAAGAGGCCTGTGAAATTTCTACCTGTGGCCCCCTCAGCTCTTCTCTGACTTCAGGATGAGGCTAGTCCTTCCATGTATTGAACTCAAACAAAGAAACATTTTCTATTTCCCCATACAGAAATACAAAAGCACAAGTAAACACTGTTATGAACATTCATTGTTTTGTTTTGTTTTATTTACAAAGACTGTATGTTTTGTTGAATAGATATATTGATGCAAGCTTCAGTCAGATTGATTTCTGGTCTACCCACTGAAACCCAACAACAAAAACTTCCAACATCTGTCCTTTCACTTCCTTCTGTACTGTAAGCTTTGTGCTTTTTTTTATGGTCTTGCTAACAATCATCTCTTTCCTCATGGCAACACTATTTGTACCCACCAAGTCCAGTTAGCCATGGAGTAGCAAATCTCAAACTGCAAGATCAAACTTCAGAAATAACACTAAGGTACCTCCTCCTGCAACTTCTCCAAAGTGCAGAGCATGCAACATCCATACGGTCCCGTGGATCCGCACACAGTCTATAAAGGCCCTTCATAAAGGCCACAAACCCAAAAGCCCAGGTTTCACATAACAGGCCCAGCCTTTATGCATCAACTTCCACCAAGGAAAGTCCTTTCATTGCTTTATCTATTTAATCTTCTCCCAACTTGAAGAAAATATCATTTACATTGCCCTACAAGAAGCTTGGACACTTTAGATTAATACAATTAGCTTCTTCATTATTCAGAGTCTGAACTGAGTATGGCATAAATTGTAACTTCCCCTCTGCCTCCCCCATAAAGCATGCCTCTCTCCTGGGATTTTTAATGAAGAAGGGTATGGACGGAGGTTCACTCCACTGTTTCTAAAGCTAACTCCTAACACGCAGTTCTGTTAAGAATGCATCTTATTTTCAAGTCAATCTCTGTTTTTCAGTGCCATCATATAATAGCTTGAAGGTTATGGTTTTATTTCAGGGAAGAGGCCAGTAGCCTAACAAAACAGAGCGGGGAGACTGGGGCACCAGCCACACTGCTGGCGTTGCTGTCACTGTACTGGCAACAACACAAATGCTGCCCCATGTATATCTACTGCTCAGAGTATACAAGTAGTTATGGAAGCATAGGGGCTTTTCACTTTTTTGATATGGTTAATACTGGCCTCTTGGTTAATCTTGTTTGCCTGCTGTTACTGACTTCATGTCTAGGAATCTGATTCTAAAAACCTACACTTCTGAGTGATATTTAACCTTTCAAGTAGTACCGCTGCAATCATGGGACAGTAATGAGGAAGGTTTGGTGTCTCACACCACATGTGTACAAGCAGAAACAAACCACTAGTTACAAACGTGGGACCAGTTCCTCAATGTTATTGCCACTCTGAAGACAGATTGTTAAGCTTCTCTCGCCAGCATCAATGTTTTGAGACAAATGATGAATTTGAGGAAAAATATAGGAATGTGCCCAGGCAGCCCTAATTAAAATCAAAATGTACTGTACTGAAAAGAACAAGAAAAAAATAGGTATTTGTATTGTAATGGCACCAAGAGAAAAGATCCCAAGATCAGGGCTCAGATGTGTTCAGTGCACCTCAGTACTCTTGCAACACAAAGAAACAGTCTCTGTGTAAGAGATTACAAGCTAAATAGACACAATGGACAAAGGGTGAAAAAATAAAGGATCATTATCCCCATTATGCACATGGGAAAGTGAGGCCCAGAAAGATTAAGAGACTTGCCTAACACAGCTGGGTGCTGAATCATCTCTCCTGAGCCCCAGTCCCAGGCATAAACACAAGTCCACAAGCCCCTCTTATTGGTTAGTTAAAAGGCAGCAAGTCATACAAGCAGTCTTCTGCTTTAACTAAAAGAATATTAGACGGCTCCCAAGTTTTGTCTTTCCTCTTACATTACCTTCCTGTTTAAACTATATAAATAGAACTCTAGTGAAATGGTAATTGTCTTGCAATTGGCTGTAAAGATTTCAATCTCAAATAATATGGCCAGTTATTGCAGGAATGTACACATACTTTTTTCTACCTTACAAGTGCGCACCATCAGTCTGCAAATAATACACTACTGCATTAGGTACTTTTGAAGATGCATATACACTTTTGCAGATTCTTTAGGTGACTTCAGTGGAGATGATCTAGTTTTGTAAATACCTGTATCACTATTTTCATGGAAACATGGTTGGTTCTAAAGTAAATGTAAGGCTAGTCTCACTTGGTGCCAATCAGCACAGCTTTATTGGCTTCAGCAGAGCAATCCTGATAGACACCAACTGAAGACTGGCCCACAAGCTTAAACTCCAAAACTGTAGCATCAGTGCCACCAAGGCTATCTTACTGACACTCAGGAGGGCCCACTGCAATCCATTTCATGGTGGTGGCTGAATATCAAAAGCCAGAACTTTACAAGCCTGTTAAGAAATATTTCTTTACTGCGAATAAAGTCAAACTGTAGTTAAATGACAGCTCCTATATATGGACATGGCTGTGAGGGTGGGATATATTTAACTAAATCAAGTATCAATATCCCATGATCTGCTCACACTGGATGAAAGAGCTATTCTAAATTATTTACTGTATGTCATACTTCAGGTTTTAATTTCAATATATTGAGATGCATATAATACATAATTTAAGAGTGTGACAAATTACAATGCAGTCTCTAATCCACCCAGAAATTCCACTCTAAGGCTCAGAGTCTAACTTGCATCAATTATTTGCTGTTAATTCTTTTCTCTAGTTTTTTTTCTATGCATACACACACAAGCTTTACTTTCCAGTGTAGCAAATCTCTTCTGACTTGAATCATTTATCAACCCATTCTCCTGTACATGTATTACTGAAACACACCTTGGGCAAGAGGATCAAATGTACTTGTGGCAGGTTAGTACCAGGGGTTTTACTTTCCTTCTCAGTTTTATCTAGGGACATATTATGGTGTTGTGATGCTTCCCTCCCTGTCAATGCAGTTCCATTTTATTTTGCATTTTAATTCCATCCTTTATCTTCCTCTTAGAGTGCAATTGTTCATTACTGTCTGAGGATGCTGGGTGATTTACTTGTGTTAAGACATGCATCAAGGAAGTAACTTCTGTCTTGTCTTCTTTGACTCTAGCCTGCAGGTAATGCTTAAATATGACTAAGATCAAAATTTAGGGCTTGAATAAGTATTAGTTCACGTGTGCTAATTAACACATGAATTAACATAACTTTGTTTTTAGACATGCTCCTATAGCAGTTTGAGCATCATCTGAAGGCTAGCAGGAAGAGTTTGCATCATATTTTACCCAGCTTTATCATTATACCATTACAGATTCAAGTTTAGGTATAGAGTGGGTAGGTCTACATGAGAAACTTTACTGTGCATTAGACACATCTAATGTACAATAAAGCATCACTGTCTATACGTACACAGCAATTACTGTGCAACAGATTAGTCTAATGTGCCGTTTTTTAGTACCTTTAGATAAGGTACTAGAAATCAGTGCATTAAACTAATGCGCTGAAGTGTGTGTGTAGACACTGACCCAGAGCAAATTGCTCCAGGTTGGCCTAGGCAGCAGGGGGCCACAGAGGATAATGAGAGCTGTCCCAACTCACTGGGATGTGTCTTGATCTCTAAGAGGCAGAGGGGAGCTGTCCCTGCTGCCAGGCAGCTGAGACAGGTCTCCTCTACCCCACGGAGATTGGGACCAGCCCCCATGCCCCCTGCCAGCCCAGGTCTGGCACCTGGAGGAGCCTGGAGCCCACCCTCCCGCCCAGCTGCTGCAGTGAGGCAGAGCAGGGCAGGAGCAGCCCTGGACTGAACTGCTCCTGTCAGAAGCAAATTTGCTCCCAATAGGCGCACGTTCAGATGTGTGCAGAGCTGCAGTTTAATGCATCAGTTTTTTGCACAGAAAATTTAGGCACATGCAATTAATGTGTATATGTGCCCAGTGAGTTACAGCTATAGCCTTCTCATAGGAAACACTGTTCCTACTAAAAGCAAGATGGTGAACTCTATTTATGAGCAGATAGTTGCACTAACACTTCTATTGACTTCCAAATTGTAGTTCTACTGGATAAGTCTACACATTCATTAATGCATTTTTGCTGTTGCACATTAAATTTAGTACCTCCATTGTAAGGTACTAGAAAAAAGGCACATTAACCTATTTTAATGCACATTAGCTAAAGCACACTTTTTGTGATGCTTTAATGTGCATTAAAACAGGTTAATGTACAGTGAAGTGCACATGTAGATGTGCCCACTGACTTCCAATTTCTTACTAAGAAATATTCATGTGAACACCTGTATAAATGGGGTATATAATGTGGCTCTCACTGACAGAACGATTAGCATGGTTTGGAATTTGTAAAAATCTATTGCCATGCAGATTTGGCTCTGTGTACAGTAAAGTCTGAACAATTATTGGCCCACTGGCATCTTTTCCAGACATGCCAACATTATCTTTCTTTCTCATATGGTACTGTTCTTTGTTGCTGGTCCTACTCTGTCTTGCTGTGATGCTATGTCCTGCTATATATTACTGTTTTCATGTTTCACTTAGAGTTGACTACCTCTTTGAAAGCAATCTAGAGTGGCCAAAGAGGACGGTCCGGTTGTCCTCTGTCCTCTGGCTGTTATGCTGCAAACTTCCACAACCCCTTGCTCCATATAGCATAGAGACTCCAGAATTTGTTTGTGTTCCTAGGCACAAAAAGATTAATTAGACATCGGTGCGGGTATATTTCCAATCCCTTTGGAAACAGGCCATGTATAACCCACATGTTATTTGTATCAACAAAGCAGTTGTCAACCTGAAGGATTGCAAAGCATTTTACTAATCTTTCAAAGACTGTTTTATTCACTACTGAAATGCAGCCACCTCTGGAGCAGAATGCAGCAAACAGCAGTTGCACAGTTCACGGACCAAAAGGAATCGCCAGAGAGCAGTTTATCTTCTGTCTGTGTGCACTCCAATGAAGTCCTTTTTAATGCTATGCTCTTACATTTTTTGTTAAGGGCTTCTGGCAAGAACATATCACTCAGTGCAGATCTAGTGTCTGGAAAAGACCTCTACTATCTAAAATGGAAGCTGAATTTTCCAAACTGATTTAATCTCTAATGAGTGTTTAGCCTACAAAGTAACTTATGCCTCTCCTCCCCTTTCACACACTCAATATAGCAACATAACTCTAGGGGGCTTACTGTGCATCTTTCTGTGATGTCATTGCTGGCTGAAATGCAAAGTGACTGCCAATGGGTTAACTCAGCAGAAGCATCTGACTTACTTCCCTGATCAGGCATTCACTTGGGCATCACATTATGGATCTCCTCAGCACAGAGAATTATGTTTGATTTTAGTCCCAAACTCTTTAAGGCTCATACCTATGGGCTCTTTTCAGGTATTGCAGCACAGGTTTGCACTGTTATACTGAGGACATGCAGGGCTGCTTTGCTGTGAAATTTTTGCCCTTTCACATAGGTTTGAGGATTTGACATGTCTGGATTCTAGTCCCAGATCTGACATTAGTTTGGCATATGAGCTTGGGCAAATCATTTGTAACTCACGAGTAAGTGGGTGTTTGTGGGTCCCTCTCCATTGTCTGCTGCTTGAAGTCCAGAGGAGTGGACTCCATTTCACCCTGCATGGAACCTCTGAGTTCTAAATGTGCTGGCTTTCTTCACCAGTGTCCTGTTCAAGATAGTGTAAAGCTCTCTGATGGACACTTATTTGGTTCCCACCAGCCAGAGTCTGCTTTTAAAGTTTCTCTAGATGCAAGTAGGTTGTAACACTGTCCTGTTCCTTGGCCTCCCTGACACAAGTTCTGTGCCTGTTACCCCTTTATAGAAACATGATTAGGAGCCTTAGGCCCCCAGGGCTCTGTTTACATGAGATGCTACTGTGAGGTAGCTTGTTACTACTGTCCAGTAGCATTGTATGGCATGAAGCGTGACATGACACTACTGTGCAGTAATAGCAAGCTACTGCACAGTAGTAATGAGCTACTGCACAGTCAGCATCACCAAGAAGCCATTTGGGATACTTCTGCGCAGTAATGCCAGTTACTGCACAGTCATTTAGTATTTGTGTACGCAAGGCTGTGTGCAATTTCACCTGGCATTTCATTTTGAAGCTTCTTGGATGCATTTTAAGCTCAAAACAGCAAAATCGAAATGAAATAAAAGTCTTTGAAATGGCTTCAAAACAAAACAAGGAAACTCAAAACTTTCCGAAAGTTTTGAAGCCAGGCTTACTGGCTTCAGCACTGGTCCCAGCCAGCAGCACCCACCTCCTCTCATTCAGCAGGCAAATCAGAGGCTCGCCGAACCCCCAGGAGGGCTGCAGGGGCTGTGCTGGACTCCTTCCGGGGCTGCGGGCCCCCAATCTGCCTGCCAGATCACAGACTGGCACGGGACGCAGTCCGCACCCAGCACCAGGAAGATCGGTGCTGCCGCTGGCCCCAGGGGGCAGCACGTGCCTCCTGTCATCCAGCAGGCAGATCAGGGGCCTGCACCCCTGGGAGGACTCCAGCACAGCCCAAGCAGCCCTCCTGGGGGTGCAGGCGAGCCCCTGATCTGCACACAGAATCACAGGAGGCAGGTGCTGCCACCTGGAGCCAGCAGCAGCACTTATCTTCCTGGTGCCAGTCCCAGCCGACAACACCTGCCTGCTTTAATCTGGCAGGCAGATCAGGGGCTTGCCCGCATCCCTGGGAGGGTTTCTGGGGCTGTGCTGGAGTCCTCCCAGGGCTGTGGGCCCCCGGTCTGCCTGCCGGATGACAGGAGGTGTGTGCTGCCGCCTGGGGCCAGCGGCAGCACTGATCTTCCCGGCACTGGGTGCAGGCTGTGCCCAGCACTGATCTGTCATCTGGCAGGCAATTGGGGCCCGCAGCCCCTGAACGAGTCCAGCACAGCCCCTGCATCCCTTCTGGGGGTGCGGCGAGCCCCCCAGTCTGCCTGCGTGCCACATTTTATGATTCCCCATAGTTGGTAGGGTCGGAAGGGACCTGAGCAGATCATCAAGTCTGACTCCCTGCCATAGGCAGGAAAGAGTACTGGGGTCAGATCACCCCGGCTAGGTGTCTTATCTATCCTCCTTTTGAAGAGCCCCAGGGTAGGAGCAAGCACCACTTCCCTTGGAAGTTGTTTCCAGATCCTAGCCGCCCTGACTGTGAAGTAGCACCTCCTGATGTCTAGGCTGAATCTACTCTCTGTCAACTTATGGCCGTTATTCCTCGTTACTCCCAGTAGTGCTCAGGGGAACAGGGACTCTCCCATTGCCTGCTGGTCTCCCTTGGCCAGTTTATAGATGGCCACCAGATCCCCCCTCAACCTTCTCTTGTGGAGGCTGAACAGGTTCAGGTCCCATAGCCTCTCCTTGTAGGGCCTGCCCTGCTGCCCCCATATCATGCAAGTGGCCCTCCTCTGGACCCTCTCCATGTTGTCCACATCCCTCCTGAAGTGCGGCACCCAGAACTAGACTCAGTACTCCAACTGTAGCCTGACCATTGTCATTAGAGGGGGAGGATCACCTCCTTGAACCTGCTCGTGATGCATCTGTGGATGCATGACAAGGTGTAGTTGGCCTTCCTGACTGCATCCCCACACTGCCGGCCCATGTTCGTCTTGGAGTCTAAAATAACTCCAAGATCTCTTTCTGCTTCTGCACTGATGAGAAGGGAGTTCCCCAGCCTATAGGTATGCTGCTGGTTCTTCCTCCCCAACTGCATCACCTTTCACTTGTCAGTGTTGAATCCCATCCTATTCTCATCTGTCACCTGTCCAGATCCAAGTGCAGCCTGTCCCTCCCTTCTAGCATGCCCACTTCTCCCCACATCTTAGTGTCATCTGAAAATTTGAACAAGGTGCTTTTCACCCCCTTGTCCAAGTCGCTGATGAAGATGTTGAACAGTGCAGGCCCGAGGACTGAGCCCTGGGGAATCGCACTGCCCACATCCCTCCAGGTCGAAAATGACCCATCCACCGCCACTCTCTGGGTGCGGCCCTCCAGCCAGTTGGCAACCCATTTGACTGTGTAGGCACTGACACCACAATCTCCTATTTTTTTAAAGAGGATGGGGTGAGAGACAGTATCAAAGGCCTTCCTAAAGTCCAGAAGGACTACGTCCACCACGACATCTGCATCCAAGGATTTTGTGACCTGCTTGTAGGAGGCCACCAGGTTGGTCTGATAGGACCTGCCTCCAATGAACCCATGTTGGTTGCCCCTCGGCATACAGTCCCTTGCTTGCCCCTCGCAGATGTGCACCTGGATAATTTTCTCAAAGAGCTTCCCCAAGACTGAGGTAAGACTAACAGGCCTATAATTTCCTGGGTCCTCCTTCCTCCCTTTTTTGAAAATGGGAACCACATTGGCCCTTTTCCAGTCCTTTGGCACCACACCAGAGCACCACGAGTGCTCGTAAAGCCATGCCAGGGGTCCCGCAATGACCTCTGCTAATTCCCTCAGCACTCTAGGGTGGAGATCGTCAGGACCAGCTGATTTGAACACGTGCCTTCATAAACTACAGGCAAAACTGTGAAACAGCAAAACAATTTTGATGAAACAAATCAGAACAGTGCTTTTGAAACTCAATGAAACTGGAAACAAAACACTGTTCCATCAAAACAGAAGTCGAAGCAGAACGGTGCTGCTTCACACAGCCCTACTGTGTGGTCAGCATCCTGTGTATATATGGCCACTGAAGAGCACCCTTTCCAGAGACCAACCCAGTGGGTACACACTAGTTTACTACTTACCTCTCTAGGGACATCTGATAGTAGAAGAAAAAAGATACAGGTTTTGTAAATGGTTCAAAAAGCATTACTTTCTATTTTAGATAGTGCCAGAAGAATCAGATAGGGAGATCCAATCAATGCAGTAAAACACCTGCACACCATTCACTGCTTCAGTTTTCTCACCACTCTTGAAGGTTCTTCAGGCTTTGCTCAGAGTTTTCTCAGGAGTCCTTCCACCCCTGTGGCCCCCCAGCATGACTTTTCCCTCCAGAGTATGGTGTCACTCTCTTCTTTTTCCCTCTCAGATTATTGGCGAGAGCTTCTCTCACCACTTTTGTTGAGTCTCAGATCAACCTCATTATGAGATCAGTCTCTCCCACCAGCTAATCAGATGCTTAATTACCACTCTCTAGGGTTAAGCATTGAAAAAAAATGATTTGGCAGTAGCCAAATCTCTGACCAAAGGTGCTCTACCTGAATAGATGGCCATCAAAGTTTAACCATCGCACTTGGTTAGCTCTCTGCTAGATGTAAGAATTTATCCTGTCATCTCCTAGTAGAGTGGTCAACATGGAAACAAAAGGCAAACAAGCCCCATACTCAAAATGGAGTTTACAGTCTGACACAAAAAGAGTCCCCAGCATGATTTATAAGCCATACAAAGACCAATTCCCCAAAGGTTCATGAAAGCCATCGCAGCTTCACCACCCCTTGCCTTTGTTTCTTCTTTAGTAAAACAGGGATGACAACTTTTCTCACCTATTGAAAATACTTTGAGATCTATACACGCTCTATGAGAGCAAAGGATTATTATTATTATACTTTGTGCACTCTACTTTCACTGTGCTCAGCTAAAGTGCAAACATCAGTGTCAGGTTTCTTCAAAAACTGTTCTAATAATAAAAAGGTTGAAAACTGACTCCTGTGCTTGATTAAAATGTACCTTTGACTTGAAAGGGTTTCTATTTTGCATTAATCAGATGATCATTTGGCAGCGTTATTTTACTCAGTGTTATCACACGAGACTCCCATTCATCACACTTATTATTTCCCTGTTTTGCCATCCAAGAAATATGTTTTTCAGGCACTCAAATTCTGTAATCCAGTATGATACTGTCATGTGATTTTCACCATTGACTACTGTAGTTTTCTGTTCTCTCGCCTCCTTAAAACATCTGGTTATCTTGACATTTCAGTCTCGCTTAGTTTTCAATCACTTCAGGCCAAATTCTGCCTTCAGATACAGGCACATAACTACTATAGGAATCAATGGGAGTTCTTTGTGTGTATCTGAAAGACGGAATGCACTCTTTTCTCTGTGTGTCTGAGAAGCTATAGATGGATTAGAGATTTATCTTGTGATTCGTATTTAGCCCAGCCTTAAAAAATTCACTTGTCCATTTGCAGAGAAAAGTAGTTGTGTTAATCTGAAACCATGCAGAAGATGGGGTAGCTTTGCACCGTATAGACTAACTAAATCAGAGATGCATAAGCTTTTGTAAGCAGCACTTCATCAAATGCTAAGAAACATCAACTATCAACCATGGTAAGTAAGCTGCTGCTTTTGAAGTTCCACGTTACCTGCCATGATACAGGGACAGCTTTCCACTAAGAATAGTGGGGAGAAATTAACTAGCTTTGGACTTTGATCCATTTATGGAAGGCATCATATGATGCACTTGCCTGAAATCTGGATTATTGAATTGAGTCCACTGAGGAGAAGAAGCCCCCTAGGTCTCTGCTCCAGGTAAAATCAAAGATGATTGAATGCTGTCTGGGAAGTGTAACACGAGTCTTCTAGTTCAAGCAATGGACTAGGATCCAGGAAATATGGGTTTAATTCCTGATTTTGCCATGGGCCACCTTGAGCAAATCATTTATATTCTCTATGCTTTAGTTCTCTCATCTGAAAAATGGAATTTAATAATAATGCATCTTTGCCACATTGAGAGTTTTTGAGGTCAAAACTCATTATTATTGAAGTATGTACTCAAATATTACAGTGCTGAGGCTATACAGGTATGTAGATAAAGGGGAGGGGCCCTTATAGTAACACAAAATGAAAGCATTACCAGGTAGTATTAACAGAATGCAAGAGCTTTCCTTTTTAACATTTCTAGTTAATCCTCCCAAGAAAGAATTCAGGATAACTCCTCATTCTCAACTGAACTAAAACAATCTATGACAACCGTGGCAGCAACACTTGGATTTCAGTTAACCTCAGTTTTTTTAATCATGCCCATCTTAGCTGTTTCTAAAGTTTTTTGGCTTTTTTTCCCACCTTCATGAAAAACTTCGTGCTTGGTGAAGTATTTTAGCTAAAACATGCAAAATACTTTAGTTCTGAGTTTCTGGCACAGTACAAAAAGGGACCTGTAGTTGGGCTGCCTCACATTCCCATTCTCTCCCTATTCAGACTACATTGCCCTAGCCTCCCTTGTTGCCTAATGGGTAGCATTTCACAATCAAAATATTTCAGGTTTCAGACATTTGAAGTTTCAGCAAAAAATATGACACTTCTTACAGAAAAATGTTGAATGCCCAATTTTCCACTAGAAATATTTAATGGAACAGAAACATTGAACAGAAATTTGTCAACCAGCCCTATTCATGTTCCATTCAGAATGGAGTTAATCTGATTTATTGCACTATATTACTGAGAAGCCACTCTACTTTTTCACTAATCTTTAAACACAGTTTGAATCTTAATTCTGAAGCATTTTGTCCAGCCTTTTGTCAAAGGCCTGTTTTATCAACTGAACTTATTAAGTATGCAAAATAAACCACAAGGAGCATCTGCTGCAATGACTGCTCATTGCCTTTTATTTTCACCCTTGTGTTAATGCTGTCCTTTTAAGGTGAATGGGACTTTACCTTGTCACAACAAGATCAGTGCAAGCCTGTGAATGTGGTGTTATGACATCAAAGCCAAAACAAAGGAATGTCACTATATCTCTCGAAGCATGATACTGCAGGTTCATGATCCAGTAGCTACAAAATCAAATGAATGGGAAAATATGCATGAAACCTACATCCCGGTGTGGTGGTGTCTTGGCCCCAGATCTTAGCCTGGCATTGTTTCATTGGATTTAATGGAGCCACGCTGATTTGCACTAGCACAGAATCCGATCTACTCTGATTAAACTATGTAAACTGAATACCATCTGGTTTAAGGGCACTCTAAATGCATCATCAGTATGCCCAGGGCATTATCCTCTGTACCTCAGAGTAAGGCCACATCATTTTCATTTGTGGTTAGGGCTTCTCAGTCCCTTGTGTCCTTTCTCCAGTATAACCAGCCCATTTAAGGCCAGTGGCTTCTTTCACCTGATGCTCAGCTAGGAAGGGCCTCACTGTGAAATCACTATCCCCTTCTGCCACCACCTCCTATACGGGGGAATTTCCCACCAGCTCCTCCCACTCCTACAAGGCAGCTTCAGAGGATTAACAGTACTGGTTTACAAAAGAGATTTTCCGGCATAAACAGAGCTGAGCCAAATCCCTCCTTGTAGCTTCTCCATGCCTCAGCCCATCTTCACCCCACATAATTATAGGTGGATTTTGCCTGTAAGACAGAGGATTTCACTTATAACCCCAAACAGGCAGGTTCTGATATAACACCGACCTGAGGAAGAAAAGTGGGGGAGGCTGGGCAGGGAGTGGAAATGAATTTCTGAAGCAGAATGAGCAACTTTGTTAGAGATGAAGATAGTGATCAGCAGAGGACCAGGGATCAAAACATTTCACCTCCAGCCCTCTTACAGCCACAGCACTCATCTGTTTCACTTTCCTATTTTAAGTTTCTGACTCACACTCTAAATATTGATTTCTATTTTTCTATTAGCGTTGAATTTTCTGCCTCCGTATTGACTTTGACTGTACTTCTGGTTGATATTAAGCCTCTCGGGTCAACAAACTTTTATAGCTGTTCGCTGCTTAAACCACACTGAGAAGGAATTGGCAGTATGGAGCAGTAGCTGGAAACAGCACGAGTGAAATCTAGAAATGATTCCTTTCCCTGAACTTTGCCTCTTATTCAGGCTGATGCACTGAACACTGAACCTGTTGCACATAGGTAGCAAAGGGGATCTGTGATTTTTGGGGAGCATGAACCATGATATGAATTGGCTTCTACTCTCCTTTCATAGATATTGGAGTAAAGTAGAAGGAAATCTAATGATGCAATTGTGGTTACCTCAGCATAACATTGCTGTGAGGAGGCAAGTGGGCCCAATGCATGCACTCATTTATATGGCTTGCAAAAAAACCCAATGCTTCATTTAGCTTACCATATCCATGGGCCTATCTACCTTGATAATTCAATTTGGAGTTAGCTAGGGTGTGAATTTATAGCACACTGTCTAGTCTATACTAACTCCGATGTGGATGCTCTTAATCCGCACATACAGTCCCTTTGTGCAGAGCAGTTTATTGAGTATTAAGCATAGGCGTGAATTTACAAGGCATGTGGATTAGACTATACCACACAAAGGCACTTCTAGGAAGCACTCAGAGTGTCCCTGTGCAGGGTTAATGGGGTGTCCCTGTGCAGGTTAAAGCTACTGTCCTTTATATTTAGATCCTCACATACTCTGCACAACATTTCCCCATATACTGTAGCTATATTGATATCTATAAGGCTGCATTATACATGGAAATGTGCACGCGCATGTGTCTTAGATGAAGTTTAGCCATTTGTTAGCTTTATATGGACAAATTCCTGACTTTTGCCAGCAGTATATTTGCAACTTCATATGAGATATATATATATATATAAACTGTAAAATTGCCAGCAATTGGGATGGGGTGGGGGAGGGAGCTGCAAACATAGGTGGGAAGCCTGGCATCCTGAAGCACAGTGGAGAGGGAGGGAGGGAGGGAGGGGCACCACTTTCCACTGCAAAAATGGTTCCCAGTGCCACACTGGGACTGCAAAATACGAAGGCAGCCACTGCAAATTAGGCAGGTCCCTATATATTGTGTATAGGTGCGTATATATTACATGTTATCACAGAGACCGGTTTGTGCCATAGCTGTTGCCATCAAAAATTAGAGAGACCTGCTCATCCTCCTAGTGTAACATATTAGCCACACTTTCAACATGTATGGTACACCAAAAAGGACATTAAAAGAACATTAAGGTTACAAAGCAAGGAAATATTAGGATTAAGATTGCTTGGGCTACATTAACTCAGCACCCTGTTGCATACATATTACAACATAATCTTCAATGATGTGATCACATACTATTTCTCCCATGGTACTCCCTGTCTCAGAGAGGGATCAAAGGCCTCAATATCCCTGAACCATGGTGAATGCTTTGTCAATACAGGGCAAAATTGTGACATAACCTGCTCTGGAGGGTGTGCATGGAGACATTTAGTTACAGAAGGTGACGCATGGAGCTGCACCCCTTAAAGGTGCCTCCTTTGTGCCCACCTGCAACCTAGGGGGAAGTGGGTATATAGATGTGGGTCTCATACTTTCTTTTCCAGTCCCTACACCAGGGAATCATGGGATTGATTCACTTTCTGCCTTTCCCCCATTCTGCATGTGCCAGGCAAAATGTGACCCATATTTATCTTACATTTTAATTCCAAGACGTGTTCAGATTAATGCTCCAAAAGTGGCTATCGCTGAGGAAGTGATTAAGAGTGTGATAAGCTATGAATGACTTATTCATGAAAGTTTTTCAGTCCATCCCCAGTGTGCTGGATCTTGTACTAAAGTATAATTCTAGTTTGGTGTGTACTGATTAATTTCTAATCTGTTATCTGATGTTTACCTAAATGAAGACCACTGGACTAATGCAACTCTGCCATTGAGCTGGCCGCTCCTCATTGACTTAATGCAGATGAAATATCAGTCCAGTGGTGAAAGGAAGGAAAGAAGCAAGCAAGGAAGGAAGGAAGAAATGGTCTGTCAAAAAGCTTGCATATGATGTGAGGTTTGATTAATAGCAATAAGTAAATTGCAGGATCAGCTACAGCAGTGACTCTCAATCCAGGGCTCTGGCAGCTTCAGCTGCCATGAGATCTTCATAAGCATGCTGTCAGGTGTTGCTCAATATTAATACCGTTAGGTTTGCAAACACTTACCCATAATTCAGAAGGAATTTCTATTCCCAATCCCAAGAATAGGAAAACATAATGTCAAAAACCTTCTGACATGTTTAGGTAAGTGATCAGAAACTGGTTTAAACCTGCATCAGATCACTTAAACCAGTTTATGTGTAATGTCTGTCCCTAGCCATAATAGTTAAGAACCACTGAGCTAAAGGCTGTCATTTCGTTCAGATCTCATTGTTCTAGGCATTGGAGTAACACACACTAAGAGACTTGCCCTGCCCCAATTACCCTAACCAGCAAAAGTGCTCTTACCTTTGCAGGACTGGCAGACACCTGAGGTACAGATTGATTCACTGGATTGGGCCCAAGCATCACAGGTACCTATGTTAGTATCTGGAATTGAACATCATTCTCTTAAATCACAGTTTAGGGCCTTTCCCTATACAGCCTGCCTTGGTGCCACAGACTGTGCTTATGGTCTGTGATGCCACAAATGAATCAGAAGTCCGGCTCTAAGGAAACTCAGAACATGTAGATATTTTTTTCCCTTACATGAAATTAGCAGAAATAACCACTGAATCAAAAAAACATTAGGGCTGAAAAGGTCACTTAGTCCAAGACCCTGCAGGAATCCAGGATGCACTATGCCTAGACCTTCCAGACAGATGCCTATCCAACCTCTGCCCGGAAACCATGAAGGAGAGAGGTTCTACAGCTTCACTGGCAGTTTGTTCTATTATCCTACTCTCCTTGCAGGAAGAAAGCTTCTCCTGAGATTTAATAAGCATTATAACCAATAGCCAAAGATAACCACAAGGCTATACTGTGTGTGTGATGTGCACACACGTTTATGCTATCAAGAGATACAGCCTTTTCAAGGCCCCCTCTAGCCCTGCTGTAAGCAGGAATAATCTGCACCAGATGGGCGTATATGCAGTTTTCCCACTCTGTGTCAGGAGCTGTACATGCCCCACTGCTAATATGGTCACAAAGCAAGTAGCTTCTCAGGTGGGTTCAGGCCATCTCTATGCCTCTGGGTAAGCCCAGCAACAGCACTTTCTCAGTCACTGTCTCCCACTCCTTGCTCAACAACTGAAAATGAGAAACTACACCACCTTAGAACAGCCTGGAGCTTGTGCCCCCGCCCTGAATTTAGGTACGCTCTCTCACATCTTAAAGTGGTACTTTAAGATGGTTGCACTGCTTCATTCTCAGTATTTGGTATGCATTAAAGCAGGAAGGAGTAGACAGGGCATACTTCACATCAATGCTCTTGGGCACTGCATGGAGGCTAGTGTAGGCAAGCCCTTGAAAACTGTGAGCCAGAACCTCCATAGAACATTTCTAGGATGCACCTCTAGAAACTTACCAGCCGGGATTTAGCCCAAAATGTGTCCCTTAAGTTTTCTACTGGTTTAGTAGCAAGGACAGGTGCTTAAGCACTGAGCCTGCCATGAGCTCCTATGGGCAGCCTTTTGAGGAAGCCCACTGAAAGCAATGGGAGTCCTCTGGGGCTGAGCTCTCAGCAGGTTTAGGGCCTTGAAGTGGGTGCCATGCAAAGAAAAATCTACATTTTATAAGTTAGCTTCTCCTTTGCTCCTCGCTTCCAGGACAGCTATGAAACTTGGAAAAAATCAAAGGTACTCTGTGCTTCATGGTCAACCTTCATTATCTTCTAATCCTGCCCCTACTTTCCTCTTCTGCATCCTTAAGTATGGGCACTTCAGCCCAACCTAGCTTCCACTGTATAAATGGGAGACTGCTGGTTGACTCCCATAGGAGTTCATCATGCACCTGGAATAGAAACAGCCCTGTGACACCATGCAGAGAGGACAACCAGTTTCTTCCTCTCATGCAGCAAAGGTATGATGGGTTTGACTCTCAGAGGTGATGGGACCCAAGGTAAATTTTCTGGGAGTTCTAGTAGCTCAGCCTCTCTCCGGAAATCAATGTGATGATTTTTGCACTGCAGGGAAATACTCAAAGGGTTTCAGATCTTGCCTCCCCCCCACACTATTTTCTGAAGTAAACCTGTAGTGTGGAGGCTCAGCTTAACAGACAGCAGTGGGGCAAAACTGAATTTCCATCCCCCTTTACACTTTTAGGCCCTGTGAGGACACTGAGAAACCTGTATACAGTGACAATTAAATATACCTACCAAATCCAAGGTGCTTGCTGTTGTAACAGTTCAGTTTTGGGTGTGACTATGAAATAAGGCCTAAAGCACGAGCATCAGATACTCTACACATCTCACTGCTTATGGGGGTTGATGCTAGTAATTCTGAAAGGAGTCTGGGTGCTGTAGTCTACAGAAGTACAAAGGGTCACCTGGGCTTGGTCAGTCCAGGGTTTAGGGAAAAGCCTGAGACTTGGAAAATGAGGGTTCATATCACTGCTCTGATGCATACTTCTTATGTGACCTTAGACAAGGCACTTAACTTCTCAAGACTTCAGTTCCCTTTGTGTAAAATAAGGATAATGTTAATTCCTATGTTACGAGAACAACTGCATTAAAAACTGCAAGGTGCACTTATTAACAGAGGCCACTTATATAGCAGCCTCCCAAAAATAGATGGACCTAACAGATCTATTAATAACCCTTTAATTTCATAATTCTACATGCTGAAAATGATGTGGCAGAAATAACTCTTCTCTTACTCCAAATACTCACCGTCTGAGTAGCTAGCACTGGGCCTGCCAGCAGCAAACACCCTCAGTTCTGTCCTCTGTGCTGCCTTCCTGTTCTACAGTCACCAAGCAGATAAGAAATATATGCCTTTGTGACCTCCCTTCCCCTTCCCCTTCTCCCCCTCCATGCTTTCCAAGTGACCTAGGAGAGGCATCTCAGCTGCAGTATAAGCTATGCTTCTGCCTTGTGCCCTTAAGACCATCACTTTGCACTTGGGACACTATCCGTCTGCTCCTCCTGCTAAGAGTACTGCCCTCAATTATTAAGTGTGTGGAGCAGGGACATTATTAAACCTGACTCTGCTCCCAGCTGAGCTATCATGTGTCTCTCTCTCTAACTCTGCAGGAACCTTTCCTCACCCCATGCCCTTCCTATTACCCTTTATCATGCCCTGAAGCCTCCTGAACAAGCTCATCCATACAAGGTAATGTCATTTCTCCAAAGAAAAAGAAACTGAAGTGATGCCATGTCAAAGAATTTCCCCAAATCATCTCCTAAAAACTTTTACTACCCCTTATTTATTGTCAGCCTCTAAGAAAGAATTTCGAATAAGTAACAGGCCTCTCAAGTCAAAGAAAATTAGACATATAGATTAAGACATATGGAACTATATATTAATAACTAATAACCTTATATTTTGTTTGTATCTTTAGCCCAAACACATCCAGGAGTGCCATTAAAGTATGATATAAAACATCAGCAGTGCTTGTGCTTCCCCTGGGGTTAAAACAGCAATTGAGATTGCCCATGCCCATGGAACTAGCATAAAAGGTGCAGGAACAGAATGCAGAATTTGGTCTATTGCAGGGTCCCCACTGTATTTTCTATGTGATCTTCTGCTCACTGTTCCTGGAGGGAGTTGCAGCCATTAGTAAAAACACCTTCCAGCCTGATCCTTGGTCCTGTGAGTCAGCCTGGCCCACCCAAGTAGTCCTGGGGAAGTCAGTGAAGTTCTACACTGACAGCAGTATTTTTTTTTAACAGTATATTTCCAAAAAAGTTGCTGGTTTTTTGTCAACATTTCTAAAGATGACTTTTTCATATTTTTAATAAAAAGCACAGCAACATTCTGAGTTTTACAGGCCATGTTCGCTCAATTTTGAAAATGCAGAAAGCTCCATTTTAATGCAATCTTTTTACTGAAAAATGTTTAGCTTCTGGCTTTTTTTCCAGAACAACAAAGATGGAAAGTGTCAATCAAATTGAGATCTGAGAAAAGGGACCTCACACCTGAAAGCTTGTGTCTATCTCTCCAACTATAGTTGGTCCAATAAAAGATATCATCCACAAAAATCCTTGCCTCTTACATTTTTCCTGGGCCATCACAGCTACAGCTATCACAACAACTCTACCTAAATCAAAATGAAAAATTCCATGCTCTTGAAAAGCTGGTTTGTCACAAAATGTTGCAATATGATAATTTTCCTCAGCTCTTGAGCCAAGCCCCACCTGACCTTGAACCTGAGTCATAGAACCATAGAAAATTAGGGCTAGAAGGGACCTCAAGAGGTCATCAGATCCAACCCCCTGCTCAAAGCAGGGCCACCCCCAACTAGATCATCCCAGCCATGGCTTTGCCTAGCTGAGTCTTAAAAACCTCCAGGGTTGGACATTCCACAGTCTCTCTAGGTAACCTGTTCCAATGTTTTACTACCCTCCAAGTGAGAAAGTTTTTCCTAATATGTGGTTAGAGACCACTGCTCCTTGTTCTACCATGGGCCACCACTGAGAACAGTCTAGCTCCATCCTCTTTGGGACCACCTTTCAGGTAGCTGAAGACTGCTATTAAATCCCCTGTCAGTCTTCTCTTCTTTAGACTAAATGAGCCTAGTTCTCTCAGCCTCTCTTTAGAAGTCAAGTCCCCTAACCATTTTGTTGCCCTCTGCTGGACTCTCAAATTTGTCCACGTCCTTTCTGTGTTGTTGGGGGGGGGGGGGGAGCTAAAACTGAACACAGTACACAAGATGTGGCCTCACCAGTCCTAACAGAGGAGAATAATCACTTCCCTTGACCTGCTGGCAACACCTTTACCAGTGCAGCCCAGTATGACTTCACCCTTTTTCAAAACAAGGGCACACTTGGTTTATATTCTGCTTATTGTCCACTGTAACCCCCAGGTCCTTTTCTACAGAGCTGCTGCTTATCCAGTCAGCCCCTAGCCTGTACTTGTGCATGGGACTATTCCATCCGAAGTGCAGAACTTTGCATTTGTGCTTATTGAACCTCATGAGATCTTTTTGTCCAATCTTCCAATTAGTCAAGGTCTCTCTGAATCCTAGCCATACCCCTAGGTTGGTGCCATCTGAAAACTTGCTGAAGGTGCACTCCATCTCATCATCCAGGTCACTGATGAAGATTCTGAACAAAACTGGCCCAAGGACTGACCCCTGGGGCACTTCACTTGATACTGGCTGCCAATTAAACATGGAGCCATTGATTACAACCCTTTGAGCATTATAATCCAGCCAGTTTTCTATTCATCTTCCAGTCCATTCATCCAAATTGTACTTCCTTAACTTGCTGGAGAGAATGTTGTGGGAGACCGTATCAAAAACTTTGCTAAAGTCAAGGTATATTATGTGGACTTGTCTTCCCACATCCACAGAACTGTCATCTCATCACAGAGGCAATCAAGTTGGTCAGGCATGACTTGCCCTTGATGAATCCATGCTGACTGTTCCAAGTCACCTTCTTCTCCTCCGAGTGGTTAGAAATGGATTCCTTGAGGATCTGCTCCATGATTTTACAGGGACTGAGGTGAGGCTGACCGATCTGTAGTTTCCTGGATCCTGTTTCTTCCCTCTTAAAGATGGGCATTACATTTGTCCCTTTCTAATCATCCAGGACCTCTCCTGATCACTGTGAGTTTTCAGAAGATAATGGCAAAAAGCCCTGCAATCACATTGGCCAGTTCCCTCAGCACTCTTGGTTGTGTTGCAGCTAGCTTCATGGACTTATACACATCCAGACTGTGGTGCCAGGTACAGTAGTATGGAACTGACCCAGCCTGTGGAGACTGTGGTGAAAAAGGTATTGAGTACTTCAGCCTTTTCTAAATCCTCTGTCACTAGGTTGCCTCCCCATGCAGTAAGGGACCCACACTTTCCCTGATCTTTCTCTTGTTACTGACATACTTGTGGAAACCCTTCTTGTTACACTTCATATGCCTTGCTAGTTGCAACTGCAATTGCACTTTGACCTTCCTAATTTCATCTCTGCATGCCTGAGCAATACTTTTATACTTCTCCCTAGTCATTTGTCCAAGTTTCCACTTTTTACAAGCTTCCTTTTTGTGTTTTAGCTCACTTAAGAGCTCCCTGCTAAGTCAAGCTGGTCTTCTGCTATACTTGCTAGTCTTTATTCTAGTGACAGGGTAAGGTGCATTCCATGATGTTATAGTGTCATTGCTACCATAACGCATGCTAGGTGGATTACAGTTAGGTTGGTTATATCTATACATGCTGCCATACATACTCAGGTACTAAACTGAACTGCAAGCAGCAGTGCCAAGAAATGTGTGGATCTATTCCATTTACCCAAAGTCTAGATGGGGAGACCCAAATTCAATTCCCTGATCTGGCACTGGCATTACGCATAACCTAAAACATGTCACTTAGCTGCCCTCCAAAGGACCCAGGGTGGAAGTGTTCTTATTGCGAGTATCACCTAATTATGTGTAATCTACAATTTCTCTAACACCAGCATTCTACTGGTAGCATGGACCAGGAATGATGGAGTTCTAGGTCTCAGTGGATGTGTCTACATGCTCATTAGTGCACTTTAGGTAATGTGCATTAAATCTAATACCTCAATTGTCAGGTACTGGAAAAATGCACATTAGCCTATTTTAATGTGCATTAGCTAAAGAGCATAGTTTTTTGTGATACTTTAATGAGCATTAATATTGGCTAATGCGCATTAAAGCACACATGTAGACGCGCCCAGTCATTACCAACATCCAGCAGTGACTTCCAACCCTGCAGTCTTCTATGTCAGTTCAGCAAGCCCAGCCCTCCAAACCCAGACTTCATCAGTGAAGCTTATTCTGCAAGAGGTGTTTGGAAGATAACTGCCTTACATTTCCATTTCAGCCTCTGTGTTTGGATAATGTCCAGCCCAAATGAAGCCCTGATCTCCTTTGGGACCTCCAGGTGCTACTATACAGCAACAAAATACATACCAATAAACAGCTCAAAAGGCCTTGAACCTTTAGAAACCTATCCCTTAGTGACTTAGGTAACATCACTAAGAATGAGCTGATTTTAAAATAAAACTATATGAGTGTATATTGCAGGCATGACAAATATTAAATAGACTGGAGTATTCCCTCCCCCTAAAACATTTGTTTTCAATAGCCACAAAGTAGTCTAATGTTGTTTAGCAGAGAGCATATGGCAGCATATGAGCAATCTGGCAGTGCTACAAGTACTGTAGGTGTTATGATACACACACAACATGTTTTACAAATAGAAAGTGGTTTTCCAAGTCCTTTAATATATTCTCATTTTCCCCACCTTGGCCCAAAAAAGCTGCAGTTATGAAAATAATGCTGCATACTGAAGTAGTAAACCAGTAATCTGAAGAAAGTAGGGTTTTTTAAAAGTTTTTTTTCAGCTGTCCTCCCTCTTCTTTTTTTCCTTTCTTTTTTTTTTTTTAGTCAGGTATGTTTTTAGCAACTTAAACAGGTTGGGTTACCCACAAGAAGTAGTCATTTTTCCACCTAGCAGATTGAGGTATTCATGCTCTCTTTAAACACTTCTAAATTTATTCTCCGGTATAATTCAAATAGAAATATTTGTATATACACCCTGGCTGGGATAGAACTCTTACAGTACTAACTGATGGTCAGAGACCACACAAATGAACCAGGTTAACAACATGCATATTCCGTGAAACTAAGTATCTTTTTGAAGAAGTCTTCCAAAAGACTGCTCCTGTCTGTTTTGCTTATTATTATTTGTTCGGATTACAGTAATATGTAGAGGCTGTGATCCAGATTGAGGCAAGGTACTATACAAACACACAGGGAGACACAAAGAGCTCACAGGCTAGGTAAAAGATACAAAAAAAGTTCATTATTACCTCCATTTCACAGATGATGGTTGAGCCACAAAAAGCCTGAGTGATTTGCCCAAGGCTGTACAAGAACTCTGTGGCAGAACCAAGAACTGAACCTCTCTCTCCTAACACCAGTTCAACAACCAAGGCACAAGAACAAACCTTCTCTCTAACTAGATGTGTCAACTATTGCCTTATAAACTGTTACCGTGAAAAACACTTTGATTCTAAGCTGTTCTAGTAGCCACAAGTTTCATTCAAAGGCTGAGTATTGGCAGAAGAAAGCATGGTACACAGCTGCAAAAGGGGATGAAACATTCCATGT
Source organism: Crocodylus porosus (assembly GCF_001723895.1). Lineage (NCBI taxonomy): Eukaryota > Metazoa > Chordata > Crocodylia > Crocodylidae > Crocodylus > Crocodylus porosus. Next base: position 27,075,785 of record NW_017728943.1, on the reverse strand, counting down.
TACCCAGCAAAGACCCCTCTGGCTTCAGCCAAGGCACGAGCTTTTTCAAAGGGTGTCCCATTCAACTCACCTCAGCTAAGAAACCTTGTTCAGCTAAGGGCCTTAGTGGAGGGCATGTCTTCTATGGGTGGCATCCAAACATCATGATCTAGCAGACTGGGTGAAACAGTTTAATAGTTTTCCAGGGTAAAACATCACTGTTGTTGAAATGGAAACAGCTGTTAATAGCAGGAATTGGAAGAGTTCCACCTGGGAAATAGGAAAAGAAAATCGGTCATTGTTTTTACAGCAATAGGGAGATTGCTGCCTGCAAGCAGCAAAGGGTCAGATTCTAGCAGGCACAAGCAGCAGAGTGAGGAAAAGGGAGCGGGAAAGATCCCCTTTCCTCTAGCATGGCTCATATAAAGGCCAGCCAGAATCTTCAGTTCTCTGGAGCGCAGAGACTGCTGTCTAATCACTTCCCAGGAGGTGAAGGGCAGGGAGACAGATGCCCGCCATGGTTGGAGCCTTGCCACCCCACCCCAATCCCACCAGCAGGGAATACGCTGCACTCCATAGAGGGGGTGAGGTGTTTTGTACCTTTGGGTCCTGCTGTGGGAGAATACTCCATGCTTCCCTTGGTGCTTCCCAGGCCTCGTGCTCCCCCAACATAGCGCTGTGCCTGTTCAGCACAGTGGGGAATATAGGAAAAAACCTGTTCAGCAGCAGCAGTGGCAGCATTGCATTGGCGAACACCTTTGCTGCTGTCTCCACATTATCAGCAGTGAGAGCCCCACAAAGGGAGTTCCACCATTCAAAGGTGATACCATAATCCCTCCACGTCCTGCAGCCTCCAATATGTTCCAGACATTGGGGCTCTGACAAGGCAGCTCTACCAGCTGCACACCAACCAGGTGCTCTCCCTATGAGTGAACCCAGGTTGGTATCCCCCTTGTGCCCCCAAAGCAAAGGAAGGGTGAGCCACCTTGCAGAAATGAGAGATGGCAAAAGATCCAGGGCAGTGGAACAGCAGCAGAGCCAGACCGCTGTAGGAAAAAGCTGTGGGGTTACATAAGAGGAGTTTATACCCAGTTGTGTAATGAGCAGTGGGCAACGAGGACACCAACCCCCGGTGCCCACTTAAAGGAGACACATGAATGGCAGCTATCACAATCACCAGCCAGATTCCACAGCTGCCACAGCCAGCCCAGCCACCATCACCATCACCATCACCATCCAGAGCATAGACTCTGGCTGTTAAGCCTGTGCTCCTCTCACTATGTCTCTTCTCCTCTCACTACAGCTAACACCCTATATTCAGGAACCCTGCCACAAGCTGCAAGTTCAGCCTCCAGTACATGAGGGCCCCAATCCAGTCAAACACTTAAGCAAGTGGTTAACCTTCAGTCCTGTGAGGCTTAAAACCAGCCTGACTGCTTTGCTAGCCATGCTGAGTGCCATGGCTAGGCTGAACCAGGAACTTCCCTTTGAAGTCCTGCCACTGCTGTTCATGTAGGTGGGACTTCAAAGAGGAACCACTGTCTCCCCTCCCTGCACAACCCCATGCTGAAGAAGCAGTGTTGATAGTTTTAATTGCACTGAAGATTGCTTTAGGGCAAAGCGATTTAAATCTTCCAACAAAAAGACCATTTTAAAAGTCCCCTCAACTAGCTGGAAAGAGACAGAGAGTAAGCTGGGGAAAAGAAGGAAATGGACAAGTTACCTTTAAAACAGAGGTCTGTGGAGGAAAAAAAACCCAACTTTTCTTATCCTACATAAGCAGTGTTATACCGAGTCAGACCTATGGCCCATCTAGCCTGGTATCCTGGCTGTCAAGGGCAGCCCACACTGTGTGCACCCTGCCACTCACTCCAGGAGGTAAAGGCTGTCGTACTGCCCACTGCCCTCACCTATATCAACCAGGTCCTGCAGTATCTGACCCCCATACTCCACCAGCCCCCTGGAGCTAATTGTGGGGCCTCTGCCTCCACAGGCCTCACAGCACTCCCCACTCCATCACCTCAGCAAGCTGGAGGATACCAAGCTGGTCCATGTCCAAACAGCCCACCACCAGCAACTCTACATGCTCATGATCCACACAGTCCATCATCCTGTTCTCCCATTCCATCCCAACAAGTGGCAGGGCACCCTAGGCAACAGCAAAGGAAAGGGTCTATAATGCACAAGTCTGTATTCTACCTTGATCCCACAAGCCACCAGGGACCTCAGATAGTGGCTCTTCCAAGAACCTATTGCCACAGGCATATATCTGGCACACTTTACAGACACTCCCAACACCAGCCCCCTTTGCCAGCAGAGGGAGACCCTGGCACACACCTACCTCAAATGCCCCAGATTGCAGCTCCTGTTCTGCTTCCTCAGAGCAGACACCTGTTTGGGGTCGAATCTGCAAACACTAAGGAAAGAAGCATCCGGTTGTCTGAAATGTGGTACCAGTGACAGGTCGTACTTGTAGTACTGGTTAAGCTTCACAGCTGTCACCTGGAATAGGTTCCTTCTCCACTAGTTTTCACAAGGACAGCTTGACAGTTCTTGTGATACCATGTCTTCAACCCAGCTCATCAAATCCATCAGGTTATGTGCATGGTGGATAAGAGCCTACCAGCTCCTACATTAGGAGCTCCATGAACCAGGTGGCATCTTCAGCACAAATGTCACTTGATCTTGAATGTCATCTCACCCTAAGACATCGCGAAGCTTAAGCATGCACAGTGCGCTGGGTGTGATTTCCAGCTCCTCACTCACAAACTCCTGGTAGGACTACATACGCTTGGTGTGGTAATGGACTTAATTGAACTACAAAATGTCAATTGATGCTGGTTTTCCTTGACACATCCAGAGTCACACTGCAGGTGGTACAGGGGAATCTGCCTCCACCTGCAGGCAGGGTTCTTGCAGGATATTGTCTTACACAGTCCAGTGGTGAAATGTATTTGGCAGTCTTGGAGGATTTCTTAGCATTCATCATTCCTGCTCTTCCTCAGGTGGCAACATGCTGTAGTAGCATGCCTATGAGCACTTTAAAAGCCAGCACCAAAACCCTCCCACATCCCTGGCTAGCCCTGAATTGGCTCCCTGGACTGAACCTAGGTCACAGGCTCAGCCTCTGATTTGCTCCCTCTCCCCCACCTCTTCCCTTCCACCTGTCCCTTCCCCCCACTGCATAATTCAGGATTCAAGGGCTTCACACCCTTTTCTCTTCTTGCAGTTTGTTTGTTTCCGTTTTTTTTCCTCAGCGAGCCTGCCAAAAGCACAGAGCCCATGCTTTTTCATGGAACCTTCCATTTTTCAGAGCCTGCCCGAAATCGCGGTTTCCATCAACATCGCGCAACTGTGATTTTGGTCCCTACCTATGACCTCATTCCCCTCCCTTTGTTCTTTTTAGTTGTATCAAGTAATCAGTTATTAAGGGAGGCTTAGAGTTTTTCATGATGGGTAGAAGCCCATGACCTATGGCACATTAAATAGGCCTGTTTGTCAGTGGCTGCCCCCATTGTGTGAGTCCTGCCACCTACCTGAGGAGATCAAGGACACCCTAGTGGACACTGCTCTCACCTACATTAACAAGGTCCTGCCCAAGGGCAATACCATCCTCCTGATATCCCCCAACCCCCAGAGCTCATCATGGAGCCCCTACCTCAACAGACCTCACAGCACTTTCCACCACACCATCTTAGCAGGCTGGGGGCTACTAAACTGCTCTACTTCTGTACAACCCATCACTGCCAGCTCTATGTGCTCCTGGTCCACACCCTCCTGTCCTCACATTCTGCCCAGACATCAAGTGGTGCAATGCCCTCAGTGAGGATGAGGGTCCCCAATAGTTAAACATATACTCCCCCTGATCCCACAAGCCACCAGGGACCTCAGCTGATGATTCTTCCATGGAGCTTTTGCTGTGGGCATGTATCTAGCACACTTCATGGACTCCCCTGACACCTGCCCCTTCTGTGAGCAGAGGGAGACCCTGGAACAAGCCTACCTGGAGTATGTCAGGTTGCAGACCCTACACAGCCTCCTCCAGAACCTCCTGCTAAGGTCCTGGCTGTACTACTGCCTGCACATTTTTGTTTATGCACTTCCTGTCTGTGGCCCCACCAAGTCCCAGGACCTCCTAGTCAACCTCCTTCTGGCCCTAGTGAGGCTGGCAATACACACAACCAGGACAGACGTTCTGGCCAAGAGGACCCCTGGGGACTGCGGGACCACTTTCCTGTCCCTGGTCTGTTCACATCTCTGGGTAGAGTTTCATTGTGCAGTGTCCACTGCCTCCTTGGACCCATCTGAGGGCCAGTGAGCCCTGTCTAGTGTGCTCTGCTTGGTGTCCCCCCTTGCTGCACTCAACTTGAACCTCTGAACTACACTCCCATCCCTATTTTCTTCTTTAGTTGTCCCCTGTAATTACTTGGGACGCCTGTACACCAGTGCAAAGGCTGCTCCAATATGCTGCAATTACAGCATGTCAGAGCAGACTCGATTAATTGAGTCTGCTAGAGTGTGGTAATTACTGTATTCCAGCAGCCTCCCATGTCTTGTGTATCAGCATCCTGCTGGCGGGCGCACTTGAACTAAAGCCCAGCTCAACTCAGTATATCATATTTATCATGTTATTTATTATAGATTCTACCAATTTCCAAATTTTGGAAGGGAGACTCACTTGTCTGTGGTTCCTTGGTTCACTCCTGGAGATGGGCATTATGCATCTGCATCCTCTATTAACTGTTTTCCTCTGCATCTCTGAATATTATCTCGCATGTCTTAGGAAGGTTTAACTTATTCTGATGTTAAGTGTGTTCCTGGCTTTGGCATCTTCATTACAGCCTTCCTAGCCGAACAGAATGGTGCCTCAGTACTAGCTTCACTCTGCTCCTGTCAATGATGATAGGAAAGCTGACATGGATAAGAACAGAGTTGAGCTGATACTGATCACTTTTGAAAATTACTCTCTTGGCACACACAATCAAGCTGTTCTGCTGTCTGCCATGGATTCTCTGTATGACCTTAGGCAAGACATGTAATCTGTTGATGACTCATTTTCTCCATCAAATGAAGAAAACTTGTCACCTTTTCCAGTGTTACAGAAGGCCAATTTATCTCTATGGAAGTTAGTGGAGCCTCCGTGAAATCTTGGGCTTCAGATTAGGCATTGCAAACACCTTGTGCTTCTCAGAATGCTAAACAAAAGGAAATCCAGCCAACTTCCACCTCCATGGGAGGTCTCTCTATGTGAACTTTGAGAACAACTCAGTTATGCCACATTATACTAGCCAAGGGTCTTCACACGGAGCATCCAGGCATTTCAGAAGCAGCAGAGGCATCTAGAGAAATGACTGGGAACAGAAACTTCAGAGAAGAGGTGGTTAAAGGGGCAGTATTTATTCCAAATATAATGTGCGAAACATTACCATTTTTTATTTTGCTCATTTTTCTCTCATCAGGATTTCATCTGCTCAGTGTTCAGTTAGGGTGAAGCTATACATTACACTTAGACCCTACTCAGAGGACTTAAAATGTGAATACCCACATGTTAAAGTTTGTTAAAAGTGCCCTCTGAGTACCTTAAAGTTATGCTACTTCAGGAGAGGGTTAACTCTGAGCCATGTTACCTAGCTCATGTAAGGGTAACTTCAGTCAGCTCCACAGAGACAAAATGAGCAATCTGCAGTTCTCCAGCATCCTAGGATGCACTGCTCCCAGCCCCCACGACTGCCCAGAGCAGGGATAGAGCCCAGGTATCCTGGCATCTAGTCATGCCCTTGCTCGCCAGCCCTCTAGTGGCAAGTCAAAGCTATTCAGGCAATAAAAATTTAACTCGTAACGTGTAACTGGTTATAGCACAGGGGCCAGCAAAATATGGCCTGCAGGCTGGATCTGGCCCACCAGGCTGGATCTGGCCCTTTATTTAGCCCATGGGGGCCCCTCTGAAAGCCTGCACCACTCTGCTCTCCATGCAGTAGGCACTGGCAACAGCAGCATCTCTGGCTCTGGTTGCTGGTCTGACTCACCATGCCCCCAACCCCAAGGTAGGGGACACTGGCAACAGGAAGCTTCTGCCTGACAGAGGCTTCTGCCTGAGGACCCTGTGGCTGTTTGCCCGGCCCTCCTCCTGGCATGACAGTGGAAGTTCAGGTATGGGATCTACCAAGCCATGGGCCAGCGACTCCCACTTGGGGAGGGAGGGCCAGGAGCTGCAGGCAATGCTGGCCAGGCCCAGCTCTACTCTGTGCCACTATGTGGGGCTGCCTACACCCCCAGGACTCAGCCCAGGAGGTGTGGGCAATGAAGCCAGGCTGGGCTAGCCCCAGCCCTGCACGACCACTGCCCCAACATCCCAGACCTGGACCCAGATGCAGCTCTCCACCTGGCCATAGCCCCATCCCATCTGCCCGGCTGCATGCCCTGCCCACACAGCTCTGGCTGGTCTCCATGGAGCCCTGGGATTGCAGGGTGGTGACAATGTGGGGCTGGGCTAGGGGAGAGCCCTTAGTCTATGGGCTGGGAGTGGGTTGCAGCTCTGCCCCAACCCCGTGCTATCACTACCATGGAGACCAGCTGGGAGCTGTGTGAGCAGGGCACACAGGTGGGCAAAGAGCTGCATCTGGGGCCAGGGCTGAGATCTTAGGGTGGTGGCAGCACTGAGACAGGGCCAGGGCAGATCTGTGATCCATTCCCTGCATGTCCCTGGCTATGAAACTAGTACCTGTCTCAGGGGCATGTGGGCAGTGGATCGCGGATCTGCCCAGGACCCCAGCCCCATGCTGTCACTGCCCTGCGACTCTGCGCCATCACCTACCCACCCCACTCCCGAACACCACTCCTCACCCACCTATGGCCCCATCCCACATAGGGAGTTTTGGTGAGCTTTTGACCCAGTCCATGACAGCTCAGCAAATCTCCCTACATGGCCCAAATAATTTCCAGCCCCTACCATAGCACATTCTAACTTTAACACACATTCCACATATTTGGTATGGTCGAAGTATAACATGTAACTTCACCCTTAGCTTCAGACTCCAAATACTGATGTAGATGGTGGGCTGCTAGCAGGCACAGATTTTTAAAGGCATATGAATGATTTTTGTTTGTTTTATTTTGGGCTTTCTGCATGTCTGAACTCAGGTAAGCTCTATTCTCCCTGAATAATAATCATGGGCAGTGGGTTGCTGTGTGGCCTGATCTTTCCACCTCTTGATTTCAACTTCCTCATCATGTTAAAAAGGTATTTGCTTACACAAGTTGTGAGGATTTATCAGTGTTTCTACAATGCACTTTGAAGGTATAAAAGTGCTAAGTATTGCTTCACTAAGAAAACTAGGTTTCCATTATCGATTACTGCTCAGCCAACTAAAGTCAAATTTATACCACCTATGCACCTGTCTGATTCCAGTCAATAAAACCCTATAACCCCAGGTTCAAGGAAGAACTAAAAAGCAGATGGTATTCCTGGGACACAAGGAAAATTAGATTAGAAGAAAAGGCCCTTTTTCTTCACATCTGGAAGGACGATCCCTTCTGATCAATCTGAACTGTATAATATTCTATATTCATCTAGTTAAAAATCTTAATTACAAGGGCCTTTTTAAATGAAAACTTAGGTTTCTAAATAAAACTTTTCAAGGGCTATACTCAGAACATTTTTTTTCCACTGAGAAAGAGAAGCAATTTCAGCCAAACTCCCCAAATTTTCCAGTTTTCATCAGCTTCCTGTTAAACAAAACTGGCTTGGAGAATGTTTAATTAAAAGTTGAAAATTGCTGGTGAAAGTTTCAATGCCAAAATGTTTTCATCTACCTTTTCCCCAAAGAGAAAAAAAAAAACCCTAAATTTGACTACTTTTATGTCTACCTAAAATACTGGGGAAAGGACAGTTATCTGGAGAAAGTCTGGTGTTATATTCTTTTTCCCAGCCAAACACACATTTGCTTACAATTAAATTTAAGCTGTGACTAGCCTTAAATAGACTCACAGATGTAAAGACTTTAAAATCAACCCATTAAAAAGACCTGGACCACAAAGGATGCTTTGGTCAGTCCTGGCAAGCCTTCACCTTATCTTCACAGCAGCATCTATTTTATCATCGTCTTAAAAAAGAATCACATCAGAAAAATACATCTCTGTAAAATGTTGCTAGATATTTCCCCCCACCACTTATTTCAACCTGATTCTACCTTAAAAAGGTGTTTATACCTTTTTCTGCAAGTAGGCTCAATTCTTACTCCTTGCTAGAAAGCAAGGAGCCCCTAATACTGCATTATTTGGCTAAGTCTGACCTACCTAGATCTTGGGTTCAGTCCTGTCTGGGAGCATAGACTATGCTTTCTCCTGTTGGACCTGTTCTACTTTGTATAAATAATTAAGTATTGATTAGGCCGGACAGAGAGCAAGAGGCCAAGATCTTGTTCCTGACAGAGGTGCTTGGCTCACCCACTCTACAATAGGAAGCTTTATGTAACCCCAGAAGGAAATTCTATTCTGCCTCAGAAATCACCAAGCTCTCTTCTTCTGTCAATGGGCAGCCTTCTGCACTGCCATCATAGTGGGATCCAGCTTAGAGTTGAGATAACCTGCTGAGATTCCACTTAGTTACAGTGGACACACCTACTTAAACTGGTATGTTTCCCTTGCTTTATGCAAGTTCTTCATGTGCAAATTCGCTCTTATGTGATGACCCTTTTTATATGAAAGATTTGTTATATGCAAGATAAATTCACTCCTATGCGATTGGCGTGGTGAAAGCCTGCAGCCTGCTTTGTGCGGTGCATGGTGAGAGTGACATGCACCAAAATATAGTCTCCTGTGTGGATCTGTGCTCCTCGCTCGTTGTGTGATGTGTTTCTGTAGTTGCCGTTCCTATTATGGTAACATTCACTACCACGCTGGGCTTGTGTGTACTGTCTGCTGTTGGTGAGTATCAAAATTGTTTTCTAGAAGTGGTAAAAATGGGCCTGGGGGTCAGTACAGTCAGGGTTTTGGAAGGTATCCCTATCTGTTACATTACAAAGTGGGTTCCCTTTATGCAAATCTGAGTTATGCACCGTTTTCCAGGAACACATGTACAGCATAGAGCAAGGGAAACCTGCATACCTAATGGACAGACAGCAGCACTGACTTCAGTGTTAAGCCAGAGGGGATTTGAACTGATATATTCTGGTTCTCAGAGGCAGTGCCCTAACTACCAGACTGTGGGCTAGACAGGGCAGGGAGCATCTTAGATCTCTTCTACTGAAATCAGGCCATGGGATGGAAAGGCACAGGATGGGGCAGAGAATGTGTTAGAGCCTAATTCTAAAAACTCAGTAAGAAGAACACTCTCCTGGAAGCAGGCCCTGGGCCTCCGTACCCACAAATGTTGACACAGTTTGCATTACATTGTCATTAGATACAGAAGTCTAAGTTTCCGTGGATGGAACCAGATTACAACAGAGCTGATGCTGAGGGATCAACTGGTGATTCTGGATTGCTGCTAGTTATGCACAGTAAATCAAGTCAAGTTGCTTAGAGACTTTTCCAAGAAAAAATGGAGGCATCTAAGGAGCCTTGCATATTAGCAGTCCTGCTATGCAAGGTGGTAAAGGGTTGCACTTATTGATTTACACACCTAAACACCACATAAGTGTCAGTAAGGCAACTTAAGGCAGAATTTGGGTCTCTCTATAGCCTGACAGTCAGGATGCTGAATCAAGTTTGAGGAAGAGTCCTGAATGAATTCTCATCTCAAGTGAGTGCCCTGATTCTCTCCTGCTTTTCATGGAAAACCTTGAAAAATTTGGATTTTGTTACTAATGAGGAATGGGCACATTTTTGATATCTCAAAATGATGGGAAAATCATTTGCTGGCCACCTCTAAATCTTAGTTACAGCAGTATAAATTTGAAGTGTTTATCACCTCTTGCTGAAATCAGAATCTGGCCTATTGCCTCAACCCTCATTCAGAATGCACTTTCATCTCTAGTATAAACATCAAGGCATATCAAAATCCCTGTTGACAGTACTGAAGTCACTTTCTGCTTTTAAGAAGTTGCCAAAATGCACAAAATTAAACTCTCCAAGTCACAGTAGGCTGTTTTGTCAGTTTATCCAATCGGTAATTTAATACTATCATAACTTCTATCATTCTCACTTCAGAAAAAAAAAAATCCCTGTAAGGGGATGCATTCCCTGCAAAATTTAGTTTGATCATCCAATTTCAAATCCTAAAACATAGTTCAAATATTGTTCTTTGGCAACTGAAAGACTATTGCTTTACGTGACATACTGTACTGAAGAATTGTTCAAGTGGATATATGGATATTATAATTCAAAAGAGAGTGATTCAGGAGTTAAAAGGAGGGATTGTCTGCTGACCTCGCTGTACTTTGCGAAAGACAAGTCATTTGCACGTGTAAGACCTCTTTTCTTTTTTTTCCCTCTCCTCCTGCTTCCATTTATGCCAATGAGAGAACCTGCAGCTCAAATAATGCAAAATTAGATTGTTGAAGCTGATTTGTCAGGTTCATTTTTCAGTGAGATTTGCCAGAATAGAGATAAAATCTACAGTTCAGTTTGAAGTACTACCGTTTTATAATATATACATAAATAATAGGAACAAAATAAACAGCACTACTCTAGGGCAGTGATGCTCAACCTCCAACCTGCAGGTCAGATTTAGTCTGTGAAACTGTGTCATCTGGCCTGCAGGGCTCCCCACAGGTCCAAGAATTTGGCTGCAAGGGAGCAGTGTTAATTAACACTGCCCTGCCACTAAATTTTCAAACCCCACAGCCAGATGACATAGCACCAGTTTGGGCTGCCACATGGGGCTGGGTCTGAGGCCAGGGCTGGTGCCAGGGCCTAATCCATTATGTGGTGCTGGAACTCTGTGCCAACTCCACAGTGAATCAGGATCACAGACTGATCCTGTGTGCCAGATCCAGCCCACAGACTGACCCCGCACCATTCATCTGACCTGCAGCCCAGAAAGGTTGGACAACCACTGCTCTAGGAAATGATATCAGTGAAAGTCTTGGCAAAGTGGCATTTATGAATTACTCTCATTTCAGTCTTGAAATCAGCCAGGACAACAGGTATTAACTATTATTACTACCGATAATTATTTTTTAGTTTTATAGCAGCACCTAGAGACTCCATCCAGAGCTCTACTGTGCAAGACAAAAAGGCTTAGGAGAGCCTGTGCTAGGGGCTGTCCACACATATAATAAAAAATAGTGCCTGTTATTTGTTGCCAAAGAAAATTATGAAAAAAGAAGGCAATTTAAAAAAACTACTCTCATAGGGATGATCTGTTGCTAACTGCAATGATCTGTCTGAAATTGCTGGCATATCTGCATATATCATTGCTAAAGCTTTGTTCCAAAGCCACTAATGACTGAAGAGTCCTTCCGCTCACTTCACTAATCACTGGATAATCAGAACTTGCATAGGAAAACCTGTTGGATGGGATTTGGCTCCCCACTGAATTTATTGCAGAGGCAATTACCAATAAATCTGAAACAAGTGAGGCTGAAATCTCTGTCTGATTATTCTATCAAGGGGTGGAAGAAAAGTTTCACATCTCAACTCAGAAAGTTACAGTCAGCTCCCAATACACCTGGATAAAACAGAAACAATTTAGGGCCTATATCATTTTCTCCCAAGCACATGTTGCTATTTAGAGATTGTTGAATTGTCTTAGAAAATACTGGCCTTCTAATCCCAGACTTCTGTGTAGACAGGAACCATAATAGTGCCAGATAGATCAGGTAGACTACATGTAGACCAGGAGCAGCTGTTATTATCTTTTTAATAAAAAGTAAAGAAAGCATGAAACTAAACACATGTGAATAGGGATCCTTTCTGGAGACCTTCATTTTTTATCACAAGATTGCTTATGGCTGTTCTGCATTACTTAGAATGAACATGGAATTACTTAGGAAATCTGCCCTTCCATTTACACGAAGTGGTTACCTGATAGTGGTCAAGTCTCTGCCCATTCATTTCAGCATCTGTGTAGTCCTGTAGTTATCCAAGCTGGTTTTGTTTTGATAATGTGTGAAGGCAAGAATGATGCAGCAGCTCTTTGCTTCCTTGCTCATTTTAAAAGAGAAACCTTCACATGATCTCCTTGCATTTCAGGGAACTGACACTGCCGGCAGCTTTCAGAAACCGGAAGACACTGACATAGAGCTATGTGAAGCTTTGGGTGGTGATTCGATTTGGAGGAGATTCGGTCCGATTTGGTGGCTGAATCTCCAAATCGGAATTGAACCAGGGACCAGTTAAAAGGTCTGAATCAATTCTAAGCTCTCCAAATCTTAGGAAAAGATTCAGAGAGTTTTGATGATTTGGTCAGTCCCCAGTGGCTGCAGCAGGGAGCTGGAGCCGGACTCCGAGCTGGTAAGCAGTAGGGGCAGGGGAGGGGGAGTGAGGGGAGAGGACCACGGGGGGACCTCTGCCAGCCCGCTCTTTTTCCCTCTCTTCCCCCAGCCTCTCCCACGGCTGTCTCTGCCTCCGCCCCAGCTCCCGGCCCTTTAAAGAAAAGCCCCAGTGCTCACCAAGCACTGCCCCATGCTGCATGGGGGTCTCTGCACAAGCCCCACGATGTCCCCCACAAGTCCCCCAGCCCCCGCATGACTGCCCCGCCTGGGCCAGCTCTGGCCCTTTAAGAAAAAAAAAAGAGAAAAGCCCCAGGACTCACTGCTCCTGCACCAACCTCAGGGCTTTGAGGGGCTTGTGCAGAGTCCCCACGTGGTGCAGGACAGCAGGGATCGCTCCCCTTGCTCCCCCTGGCAGGAAGTGGTGCATCCAGGAGCTTTTCTTGTTTTGTTTTTTCTTAAAAGGCCGGAGCTGGCCCGGGCAGGGCACCCATGGGGGGGCTGGGGGAGTGGGGTGGGTTGGGGGCTCATGCAGAGCCCCCTATGCAGCATGGGGCAGTGGGGGGCAGCAGGGATCGTCCACCCTGCCCAGTGGCACCTGGTGAGCCAGGGCTTTTTTTCCCAAAGTGCCAGGAGCTGGGGCAGGCAGGGCAGCCACTGCCGGGCTGTGGGTGGATGGGCCTGGCTGATTCCAATATTTGGAGATTCAGCAGCAGCCAAATCTCTGAATTAGATTCGGTCAAATTGATTTTGGACAGTGATTTGAATCACTGTCCCCTGAATCAGCCAAATCCAAATCCAAAGCGAATGCTGGCCACTTCACACAGGCCTACATTGATGTTGTATGTGGGCTCCCTGGGAGCTCCATGAGGACAATGCAGACACTTAAAGGAACCTGAACCAAAGTTCAAGGAGGAAAGCAAATGGTGGAAGATTCCAATGTTTCACTACCCAAGAGCAGCTGTGCCAGCAGTCACTTCTTTAACTCTAGACCGGTGCCAGACAAAGTGTCTGGAGCTCCAGGAGATAGTTTTGGGACACAAACTGTTCGTGAGCTGATCCAGCCGCTCGTAGTCACATACATTGTACCTAGAAATCTGGGTACCAATCTGTATTCAGTTCTCAAACTTTCCCAAAGTTCAAGTATTTTAAGAGCAGGAATTTGTTTCAGATCCTTCCCGAGCCACAACAAACTGATTATATGCACGGGAGTGGAGTAGTCTAGGTTTTCCCCTTACATCTATTCACACATCTTTATCCCTGGGGATAGAGGGAGTCAGCCACCTTTGCCGCACCATCCCAGCCATCCCTGGATAGTCAAGACTGAGCTCTAGGGGACCAGGCACCCATACCTGAGTGGATAGGTTTTGAGTGGGAATATTCATAGAAATGCTCAAGAAGATCAAGAATATATGAAACTCCATCTACCTTCCTGAATAACCTCAGTGGGCTGTGGAGCCCACTCTTCCCTTAAAACCCTGTCTACATAAAAAGTTGTACAGCTTTAACCATAACACTATGGTCCCTTTTAAAAAGAAATATCAGAATTTTTAAGCCCATATTTGGGACTTGTTCTGGGCTAGCCGCCTGATTTTTGGCTTGAGCAGTTCTGAAGTCCTTTGCAGCTTTTCCCCAACAGAGCTGTGTTACCAGTGCTTCAGAGAAGCAGGGGCTCGCTCCAGAGACCCATTGCACTCTTCGGAGTGAGACAGGTCTCTGGAGTGGCTACTGATGCTCCAGACTCCTTTCCAGAGATGGGCTCTGTCTCTAGGCACCCAGTCCGTTCGGCAGTGAGTGAGATTCCTCCAGAGCCATCTGAAGTTAAGTCCACCAAAAGAAACAACACCTAATCTTCTTGGCTCCCACTTGCAGGCCTATCCCATGGGAGGGAGATGTTCTGCCCCAAAATTCTTATTAACATATATATTAACAATTTGGTGTCCAGGGAAACCAGTGCCAGATTCACCGCTGAAAATGGAAAAATGAAATACAGGTCTTTTCCCATCCCGTTTCATCAGGCCTTGCTTTATTTCTGAACACATACACACAAAGGCAGAATAAAGCCATTCAAAGTGCTGGGTAACAAAACAACCTGAGGCCTTTCCAGCTTCAGCCAGCTAGGCGGGAAGAGGCCCCTCAGCCCCTGCTTGCCCTCTGGCAGCCTCTTCTGCACCAGCTCCCCTTTCTGCTCATAACCTTGTCCAGATCACCCATGTGACAGGTGAGAACCTGGTAACCACTTACACATGCCAGAATGCCTTTCCTCCACATCACAAGCCCTCTGTCTCCCCCACTGAAGTATAAACACGCCCCTGCCCCCCCCACCTCGAGGAACAAAATGGAATACCCTAAAGGAAAAAAAAAACCCAAAAAACTCCCTTCTTTTCCAGCTGTCCTGCTGGCTAGATTCTTTCATGAAATTCTCCCCAATGCAGATTCCACATGTATTAGGGTGAAATGCACTTCTGTGCAGAAAACAACAGTGCACAACCTTTTTTCAAGGGCTCAAGTGGGGCTTCAGTGGAGAGTAGGGTTCCTGTAGGCTGTCTACATATAGAAGAATTTCACCCCTCGTGTGAGATGCAAGTCATGCATAGGCACCTCTTCAGACCTTCCATATTTTGGGGAATTTTCACCCTTGGCATCTTCCTAGAATCTGCATCACTTTGAGGCTGTCCCTGGTTTCCTGTTGATTGTGGATCCTCATCTTCTGCACTGGTGGAGCTGATTCTTCCAGGGCCAGAGCAAGGGTGGTGGGGTGAGCGGGCTGACTGCCCTGGGCCCCAAAGTGAAGGGGCGCTAACAGGAGCTGCACAGCCAGGGCAAAGTGTAGGATGGAGCCACAGGCGGCTCATTTGGGAGGGTGTGGGGAAAGGGGGACAGTGGTTCCCGCTGCTGCATGCACTCCCAGGCAAGCATTGGTGACAGGGGGGAAGATGCGTCCCCTGGATCTGTGCATGGGGCAAGGGTGGGCTGCTGCTGCAGGCTTTGCCCCAAGTGCCAAACTTCATTGCTATGGCACTGGATTCTCCTGACTCCTTTGTAATAAAAGTTTGTGCCTTTTGTTTACAAACAAATTTTAGGGAAGCTCTTGGGAGGAAAACTCACACAGTGAAACCATGCCGGCTAACTTGAATCTTTGTATGTTCTGAAAAGTGATACCTCTCCATTGCGTCTTTACAATTCAAATCCCATTTCTCTCAAGTAACATCAGACACAAAGACCTACACATTTCCAGGGTGCTGTCAGAGTGGCAATACCTACCAGCCTGCGGTTAATTCTTGGGAAGCAGATGAATTGCCAGTTCTGACAACCAACCAAATTCCTAGCAGAGCTCTGTGAAGGACATTTACCTGGTGATTCTTTTGGTAGGCACAAAACTCTTTTAACAGCTTTATTTATTTATTTATTTAAACCACTATGATAAAAATATTTTTTTCTCTTCTCTCAAAAGAGAAGTGGTTGAGATGTGCTCAGCATCTCACCCTCCCCGATAGCCCTCTCAAACATTCTTTCGTTCTTCCTACTTATTCAGGTGTCACCCCTAAATTTGATTTTCCATCTAAGACAATCAGCCCTTTTTTACTGAGAAGTACCAAAGCAACTGTTTAGTTTTAATCTTTATGCTGTGTTTTTATCCCTGAGAACTAGTTTTGCTGGGAGGGGAGGTGTTTAGGATGATTATTTTTTTGCTACAAGTTAACTATATGTTACCTGCTTTGAGCTTACATACATACATACACACACACACACCCCCCACACACAAAAGTGAAGGTGTGATATGTAGCATGGGCAAGCATACCTGTGGTGTCTATAATCTAGCTGGTGGATTATCATGACAGTGAAGATATATGTACATCACAGCTAGAATTCAGAGAATAAACTTGATGGGATAATGGGATGCCTGGATGTACTGAAGTCTGTGGCACTACGTCCTTACTGCTGTTGTTACAGTTACTTGGCAGATTAAACTAGCAGAAGTATGTTATCCTGGGCCACCACCATACTTCTATTAGGCACAGTAGATATATCCTTCTGGAAAGTGCATGTGAAACTCCACCATCCTGAGCTTGGCTCTTGTGGACATAACTAAACAAGGCTAAGTGTGATGGAGAATCAGGGTCTTTAACCCCCTTTAGCACATCTTCCACCTGCATTGCCCCCTGCACCTAGAATATCTTTCAAGTGAAAGAGACCTTGCCTGAGAGCGCTTGTACACGTCACAGGGATTTAGTAATTAGGGTTGCATTCTATGCCCCCTAAATTGAAACAGTAGTTTTTTTTAAATTGAAACCCATCATTTCAATTTAGGGGTTTTATTTTTCTATCACTGTTATGGCAAGGGGCCTGATCCTTTTTCTTTTTTTCAGCAGAGCCTACCCACAGCCAGGGGGTGAGCTGCTGGTGGGACGAGCAGCCCCTGACATTCAGGGATCCCTGGTCCTTCCCTCTGCAGTGGCAGCCCCCCCTGGGGCTGCCCAGGTGGGTTGCTAATGGGTCGGGTGCTGCCCCAGCTCAGAGGTAGCACACAGCCAATCCAACTGTTCCCCAACCCTGAGCCTGGGCAGCACCCAGCCCACTAGCAGCTCACCTGGGCAGTCCCAGGGAGTGTCACCACTGCAGAGGGCAGGGCCAGGGCTCCCCACAGCTCAGGGGCCACTTGGCCCACTGGCAGCTCACCTCCCAGCTGCCAGTGGGCCAAAACAAAAATAACCCCCCAAAAAACAGATCTGGCCTGCTGAAGGCAGAAGTGGCCAGGGGCCAAATCCTTTTTTCTGCGGGGCCTCCCTGCCTCTCCCACAGCTGGGAGGTGATCTGACTAAAAGTGGCAATGCATTGCTGCGAACTAAAATACATTGAGATGTAGTTTCATTTGCAACAATACAAACTCCTTTAAAACCTACACAACTCTTGTACTTTTACAGTGTGATGCCATTAAGCCACACTAAGTGACATGTTCCTCATTTGTACATAGTAATGGCATCACTTGTACAAGTGCCTTGAGAGTCAGATTCTCTGCAGGTGTAAAACGATGCAAGCTTTGATTTTTACTCCTCTTGTTTGTGATAGTCATTTGTACCTGCATAAAAACTGGTGTGGATGATTACACAACCTGCAAAGCTTGTGTAGGAATGCAGGGGAATGCAGCTCTAAGTGTTCACAGTTCTATATCTTAGGCCCTGATCAGTGACTTATTTGTCAATTTCCTTGACACCACAGTTAGCATTTTGGCTATCTACAGTGCATGGAGCATGCATTCATCTGTGCTTTGGGTAACCCTGAGATCATGGCTAAGTCCCATTAAACAAAAAGTTGTGACCAAATTCCTGGGCAGTGACTTATCTAAAATAGAACTGCAGCTGGGTGATGACACCCTTGGAATCTAACCATTCAAGAGCACTCCAAAGCCTGTGAAACAGGGAGCAGAAATCAGCCCTGATTAAAGTGGGTGCAACTTTACCCAGCAAGCATCAAAATATTTGTATTTGCAACCATTCACATCCTTACACACCCAAAATTTCCATACACAATCAAAACTCACAATCAAAGAGTTCTGACTGTGCAAGTTCAGCAAGGTTTGGTTCCTGACGTGAATCATCAAAATAGTGTAATGGCATATGAGAAAATACTCATTTTCAGGCAAAGAGCAACCACATGAAACAGTTTGCTTTTCTAAATCAGGCAACTTTCACAGCAGTCAGTCCTTATGGGCCAGATCTTTCCCAGACATTAATTTTATCAATCCATTAACTTCTGTGGAGCCGAGAGGATTTACCCCTACCTGAAGTCTGGCTTATTATTTGCTGTGTGTTTGCCCATCCTGGGTGAGTTCACGTGAACAAGCATGTGCACTTTGAAGAGCCACAAAACACACCTAATGCATGTGATTTGGCTCTCTGTGCTGCATATTTGCAGCAGAGAACAAAATTTTGATACTGGGAAATGTCAGTATCAAAAAAAAGTGCACTGAAAAAAGCAGCACTGAGCACATGGCAACAGCATGTGCCACCCAAAACCAGAGCTTGGCCAGCCACAGTCCAACCTCCAGCTGCTGACCAGGCTCACCACACCTGGATTGCTGCTGCTACAGCCCTGAGAGGCCCCAAGGACCCCAAGTAAAGCTTCTGGGGCCAGTCCAGGTACTGGTCGCAGCCGCCCCTATCCCACCCAGGGTCATTTGCCCCACACCAGAGCACACATGCAGGGTATGCCCTGGGGACAACTAGCAGTGGCCAGATATGTGCTGCTTCTATTTGTCCCCAGGGAAACTCATGTGCACGCTTGTCTGGATGCGCCCCCTGAAGCTTAATATTCCCCCATCATTGGACTGGCTGTAGTAGCATACTGTATAGAAAGAGCACTGTCTGAAGTGATGCTCGCTCTTACCCTGGGGGGCTTCAAAAGGAAGCCAGATAATCACCTAGCAGGGGTAATTTGACCCCAGCATCCTTTCCTGCCTATGGCAGGGGGTCAGACTTGATGACCTGCTCAGGTCCCTTCCGACCCTACCAACTATCAGCATTTTCATCAGCCTTCTTGGAGAGATTTGAGCTGTTGATCCAAAGACCAGGGAAACAAATAGGAAGCTTTCCTAACTGAATTCAGCTAGAAAGGACTTAACATCTAAAACTCAGATTGAAGGCCCAAAATTTCTAATATCCCATCATTCAGATCCATGGGTTTTCTTTGGGCTTCTGATTTGCATGGGAATTTGCATAACACATATACAGTGATAGGCTGGGCTAGTAGAATAAGCCCTAGGCTGGGAGCCAAGAGTAATATGTTCTATTTCAGACTGCCACTGACTCATTATGTAGCTTTGGACAAGTCATCTGACCTTTGCATGTCCCATTTTTCCCATCTACAATAATAACACTTGCCTCACAGGGGTGTTGTGAGGATTAATTAGTTACTGTTTGTACATCACTTTGATGATGTTAAGAACTACATGCGTGTTAAGGGTTATTATAAGTTCTGCATTTCATTGCTGGGTAGGCAGTGCACAGTGAGAGCTCAATCCTGCCTTGGGACAAAGATGTGCATTTCCCCCCACGTCTTCTCAGATTGGTTGCAGGGCTTGCGTAAGGAGAGCTTATATAATTTTTGTGCGATACATCAGCATGCACCCTGGTGCCTCCAGGTAGTGCCAAGCCCTAAGAACAATAGACTTGCTACAGCATCGTGTGATACACCCAGCTTCTTGTAAACACCCAGCTTCTTGTAAAGCTTTGGGCAGTAGCTTTACCATGTTTTGGGGGGAGGGGGGGAGTTATGCTGAGTTTTCTTGAAATTAGTGGTATACCTCAACCAGGCATTTCAGTACTGAAGGTGGGAAGAAAATGTAGGTCTAATTCTTGATGGGCCAACCCAGACCAAGTCTGTGTTATTTTCTCATTGTGCTTTGTGACCCAGATGGCAGGCAGTGTGGCTCAGAAAAATATAGGTATTTGGTACACTGTAGAGAGTCGTCACTCCAGGACAGATGCACAGGAGCAGGCTGAGCATGTTCAGGCACAGTGGAAATCCCACAAGGGCCAGACTATGAAGGAGACCAGTCAATTGCCAGCATCTCCAGTAGCCTCACCATGTGGGTTTGAATGTCCCGAAGCTATCCTGCTGACTAAAGGCCTATCTTTCCTCTGCCTCGCTATCCTTTAAAGAGCTCTCCAGAGAACATTTTCTCCTCTGGATTCCAACTAAATATTGTAAGATGTCTTGTGGGAACATATTAGGCTCTGATCCAATTAGATGGAAGTCCAAGAAAAGACGCCCATTGACTTAGGTTAAGGGTCTTAATGGACCAAAAACATTATGCCTTGGATTTCTTCAGGAACCAATAGCAGGGGTACACCCAAATTTCAATGAAATCCCATGCAAGTTTGACAACTAATTCCCCTGGATTCCTTTAAAAATCTGAGCTATCATTGCCATTGTATCTTGCAAAATCAGCAAATTGTTCTGTCCATAGAAGGACCAGATAAAATGTTATAATAAGCTTTATCAAGGCCTATGAATGGTGTGGGACTCTGCTCGGAAGTGATACTCAGCTCCAAAAACTTGAGCTATGAGAGGGTTAAAGATTAAAAGCATTTGGATAGACAATGCATGTTAACCAATGATTTTCTGTCAGCATGTAGGAACTAGTTAGTAAGGCTTATCATGCCCAGCTATGTGAGGAATTACAATAAATGCCTGAAATGCAAGCAGGTTTTTAGCTTAGGTATGTAAATAATGGAAATCACATGAAGGAATTCCCCCCATTCCATCATAATGTTTCTAATTCTCCTCTCTACTGTCTGGCAAAATTAAGCCTCCTCATGCATCCTTAGGACTTTCACCTTGTCTGAAGAAGTAGCTGGATCATTATTTCTTTGGCAGGGAGAAACAAAAGGTTACAATATTATTCAGCCTCCTTCTATACTGATTCAATTTTTACACCTTCTAAATGTAATCACCTAAAGCAAGATTTAAGGAAATAGGAAATGTGTTGAAAAGATACCAAAGCAGGAGTGAAACCCTGGCCCTTTTGGCCCAAGATTTCCCTTGCATGACATATTCTCTGACTGCTCAGATTTCTGCTGCTGTTCAAAAGGTTACTGAAAAAGAAGGTTGAAAAGTTGTGCAGTGAAAGAGGAGGAAGATATTCTTATGAAACATGGCAGTAAGGATGTAAAGCCATTCAAGCCAGTGGGTCTAAGTCTCCTGTACACCAAGGCAGTTGGTCTCTCATGATTCATTAATAACTCATTCATTCATTCCCTCCATCTCAGATGCCAGGCCCTGCTGGAGGGGCCACCGTGTCAGGGGATGTCTGACCACTGAGGAAAGCTAAAGTCTTCATTCCTTCCAAACATCAGCATCCCAGTATCTTCATGAAACCTGCCTTGTGCTGATTTAGGGCCTGATTCCAAGCCCATGGAAACAACATTTAATTGACTATGATGGGCAGGGCCTCAGAGTCTAAACCTGTTCTGCCTTGGTGAGCCAGCAATGGATCTCCCACCTAGAGCACGTGCTGCTTGCCCTACCACCTTTGAGAGTGTGGCCCTGGCATGCCCAGGACTCTGCCCTGGGAAGGGTTAAAAAAGATTAAGTAAGGGGAGCTTCCTGACTCTGCCTCTCACATGCCATATTTCTTAGTAAAGCGAAATCACTGGCATGCTCCCACACACTGCCTTGGCTTGCCTCCAGGGAAGCATAACCCAACTATTTGGCATACTACCCCGCAATTTTATTTACACAATCAACCCCTTGAAAAATACAAAACTTACAAAATACACCACACCCGAAAAAAGAAAGAAAGGAAGAAAGATCTTGACTTTTAGAAATGTTTATTCCAGGGAGGGTGACAAATGCAGGGCAGTAAAGACCCAACAGGTTAGCCCAAAGGTCTGGGTCTCAAGGACAAGGCCTGGGCTCAGGGCCTGCAAGGCCTGCACGCATGCTGTAGACAAAAAAAAACCAATGCAAAGGACAAAGAAATATATACATATATATATGTATACAGTCTACAGTGGGGATGCCCAGGGGGGCACCAATCTCCACTTGAGGTCACCGGTCTTCTTGGCAGTGGGTGCCTTGTATAGCATGTACCATGCTGGGGTCCCTGGCAATGTGAGGCGCTGTTGCCACATGGTGTTGGGGCGGCTGGCCAGCACCTGGGCATGCCAGCTGCACACCACGCACACATAGAGTTCCCTCCAGGGCAATGTGCCAAAAGGGCAGCCCATGTTGCTTCTGGGAGGCACAGGGAGCCTCAGCAGCATGTCAGGCTAGTCGGCCAGCTCGCTGGCCACCACCGGAATGACCGGCAGCGGCGGGAAGGTGTTGCCAACAGCATCCATACTGAGGAGGGCCCAGTGGGCCTGGAGGTAGCCTTCCAGGGTGGCTGCTGCCTCTGTCGAGAGGGCAGCCCTAATGGCCTGCAGAAGCTGGCCCACAGCGTGGATGGAGCGCAGGGCCAGCTGAGCAGTCGGGGCCTTGGCCAACAGCCAGCCTGACCGAGCGGGGCCCAGGGGGTGCCCCAGGCAGGTGGTGTACACCTCGATGAGGGTGGCCACAAGGCTGACAGAGGTCAGACTTGGCATGATATACTGCAGGGCCAGGTTGCAGACGAGTGGCACCTGAAGCAGTTGTGGGAACTGCAGGCACCTGGCCTGGAAGGCAGCCCTCCAGGCCCACACCATGCTGCAGCAGAATGGGGGAAGGACCGCCCCATTCAGGAGGGTAAGGTCCAGCATAAATGGCTCCCGGTCAAAGCCAAGGACCCCCACCCGGTGCAGGAACCTGCATGCAAGCTGCCACCATGGGAGGTGGCCCTCAGTGTACAGGAGCTGCTGAAAGGCTTGCAGCCACCCTGCCAGCCAGGTCAATCAGGCCCTGGTCCCCCTCAGTGGTGGGCAAGTAGAGGATGGCTCACAAGAGCCAGTGTTATCCATCTGAAAAGAAGTCCACCAGGAGACACTGCAGCCTCTCCAGCAGCTCCGGCAGGGGGTCCAGCACAGTGCACCAATGCCACAGGGTCACAGCAGCCAGGTTGTTGGCAATGAGGATGCAGCCATGGTAGGAAAGGGTAGGCAAGCGCCATCACTGCAGGTGGGCCTCCACCCCCTCCACCAGATCCTCCCAGTTGTGGGTTGCAAAGGCCGGCAGCCCCAGGAATACTCCCAGGGCTTTGAGCCTTTCCTGGCACCAGGCAAGGCCCCCTGGCAAGTTTGGGGCAGAGGGGTGCCAGCCCACGCCCCAAGCAGGAGGGTGTTGCTCTTGACCCAGTTGATGTGGACCAATGAGGTGAGCTTGTAGATGTGCTGGCAATTCACCAGGGCCTTCATATCCTCCTGGCTGCCCAGGAAGACTGCCACGTCATTCACATATGCCATCAGCCGGATCAGAGGGCTGGTGATCAGGCCCGATGCCAGTGGCAGGGCTAAGCTGGTCAAGCGGCATCGCAGAACATGCAGCAGTGGTTTGATGACCAGGGCATACAGCATGCCCTGGTGGATGCCCCAATTCACTGGGAATGGGGTACACAGCACACCATTCACCTTTAGCAGGCTGGAGGCATTGTGATACAGGACCCGGAGTGCCATGATGAAGCCAAAAGCCTCGAGGGTGCCAAGCAGGTACTGGTGGTCAGCCTGGTTGAAGGCCTTTTCCTGGTCCAGGGAGACCAGGCCAACATCCAGGCCAAAGAGCTCCTCAGCCATGAGCAAGTCACACAGCAGGAACAGGTTATCCTGGATGATCCTGCCTGGCACACAGTAGCTCTGTTCTGGCTTGATGACATAACGGCCATAACAGTGTGGAGCTAGTTTGCCATGGCATGGTCCAAGAGGCCTGATGGAATAATGTGGCTGCTGTGCAGTAGTGGCAGATGGTGCCGGGTGATGTAGAGGTGGTTGAGGTGGACCATGGCGATCCCACTGGTGCTCATCTTTGCCCAGGTGTATTGGCGCGCATCGGTGTGGAGGATCCGCCGGGCATCTACAAGTCCACCACCTCCAGCACGGCCCGCAGCTTGCAGGTCAAAGGCAGGTATGGTTCTGGCCCTATCCAGTCTAGCCACGCATCGATGATACAGTTGAAGACCCTGCCCATGAGGAGCAGGTCATCGCTCTTGCTGGTGTCATGCAGGAGAAGGCTACTCTCCCTCCCCTCGGTGGTTGTGTAGACATTTACGAGGAGCAGGCTCTGGTGTGCCAGGGTGATGTGGATGGTCAGCAGCCAGCTGGGGATGACCTCTCATGCTACCGCTGAGTTGCTCTGCAGCTGTGGTGACAGGAGGGTCACCACTCCGGCACTAAGGCTGGTATCGTGGCTTAGAAACAGGCGGCCTCTCCAGGCAGCACGCCAGTCAGCTTGATCATACACATCACTGTGCGTCTCCTGGAGGAAGGTGATTACCAGCTGCTTCTGGCGCAAGCCCTCCAGGACAGCCATTCACTTCACCAGGTCCCTGCAGCCATTGGTATTTAGTGACGCTATTGTGGTAGCAGCCATGAGCAGAAGACTAGAGGGGAAGGATAGGCAGGTTATAGGTGGGGGAGCAAGCGATAGAGTAGGGCAAGGCCACAGAGACAGGGGAAGACCTGTCGTGCCCTATTCTACTCTCTGGACCTGCCCTAGCCCCAACCCAGGTCACCAGTTTCTCAAGATGGAAGGCATGTTGACACGTGCCTGGATCGTGGCGCATGAGCCTCGCTGCATCACTGGCAGTGCAGGCAAACTGTGCAGGGTCTGGGCACAACTGACGGATACTCTCTGCTACATTCCTCTGGCTCTTGGTTTGCTCCAAGAGGTCAAGGAGGCCTCCGCAGCTGGAGACCACCCGGGGAGGTTCTCCAGCAGGAGCTGGATGGACCTGCCAATGAGGCCGGTGAATGTGCCCTCAATGGCCAAGCTCCCTAGCAGGCCCTGCTCAGGATCTGGGTCGAGGGCCGTCTCCAGGAAATCAATTCCCATCCACTTCAGGGGGAAAATGTCATCCTGCTCCTGGGGCCACTTGCGGCACTCAGAGGGCAGGCACTCCATCTCCTCAGCATCGGCCTCAGTGGGCAGGGGAAGGCGGAGGTGGCGGGCCCCTCTGCTGTCTCCTACACCTGACACTGGAGAGGCAGGCACTCCATCTCCCCCCCACCACTCACAAGTCCCATGAGCTGGGATGGGGGTAAGGTGAAGCCCTTCTGAGCTCCTCCAGCTCAGGTCCCTTCTGCATGTTCTTCTCTACTCCCTGGCTCCCCTGTTTCTCTCCCCCCACAAACATTGCCTTTCCCCAGCCTGTATTGGGACCCCCCTCTCTGCCCCTTTTCTCCACTTTCTGATATTTTTCCCCTTGGCTCTGGCATTCTCACTTGCCTCTGCCCCTCCCCTACTCCCACCTGTTCCCTCCCTTTGATTCCTGCTGCCTCCCTCCTCCAAAGCTCCTTACCCTTATCTCTGCCACCTCCTCCTGCCTTAGGGCTTGTCTTCAGCCCCTGCAGGGCTGTTTTGTCCCCCTGCCCCCAGGGCCAATATTGGGGCTGTTTTATCCCCCTCCCAATTCCCAGCTTCAGTCTGAGGCTTTTTTTTTTCCTTCCTGCAGCAGCCCCTGTGGGAGAGTTAACCCTGTCCTGCCCAGGATGGCTGCCAGCAGCCAGGGTACATGGCATGGGGATGTCTCTGCAGACCTGCCCCTCAGCCATAGCCTGCAGGTGCATGCCCCTTTCCACGACAGGGTGGAGGCCTGTGCCTGTGCTCTGGTGGACCTGGTGGGATGCCAGAATGTCCAATACACTGCCAGGGTGAACTCAGTGCCTGTCATCTACTTGAGCTCCCTCAGTCTGGTGAAGGAGGTGTGTGTGATGGGGCTGGCAGTCTCCATCCACTACTCGGCCATGCCCCTGGAGACCCTGGTAATGCAACATTCCCCCGTACCTGGCAGACCGGGATGAGGTCCACTCACATCTTGAAAAAAAGAAAGAACGAGTGAACCAGGGTTGTAGTAATGTGAACTGGTAGAACTCACTGTTCAGGAGTCATATTCTGCTCCCCCCCAGGGAATCACCTGTATGAGACATTTAGGGCTTGTCACGGCTGTAAGGCATGGCCCCGCTTTCTGGGGGCATGAAGAGGCTGGGCTGTGGTGGGTGCAGCTGGAGGAGCTTTGGCCAAGTCAGCCAGAATTCCTTCTGGGTGCTAGTGGAGTGCATGCAGGAGCTCCAACGCCCTTTGGAAAGGTGCATCACATGCTCCTTGCAGCACTGCTAGCTGCAAGAGAGAGAAATTACACCCCACCCTCACCCTAGCACCTTGGAGCAGACTAATACCAACCTGGGTTTCTGTTCACCATGGAGAGTTCAGCATTCTCCTGGATGAGGAGGGAAGTAGGAAGAGGGCCCCTCACTCCCATCTTTGTGTACCCCTTCAAGACCAGTCACAACCTAGCTGCCTAGACATGACTTGTTCCACCCTAAAGAACACAACCCCCCTAGTGTGGAGGCTCAGCTGTCTTCAAACTGGGGAAAGGTCTTGGTGATTAAAGCCAGTACCCAGCTTTCCTGCCCAGAAGTATCCATAGTTCCATTCATGGGAAACATTCCACCTAGCAATGCTCTTGCCAGGTCAACATGGACATCCAGCATCCCGACAACCATTCTAGGACACCCAACCCTACACCTAAAGACAGAGCAAGCCCTCCATAACCTGTTGCTCTTAACAACATTCTGCCTTGAAGAGCTGTTCCAACTAGGCAAGTCCCCAGAAGAATTTACAGGGATGGGCAGCTGTACCCTGTTCACATCTGGAAGCACTAGATCTCAGCTCCACCACCTCCTTATTCACCTTTTAACCTCCCATATCCTCCCTGTCCTATCATGTCACTCAACTGCCTTGTTTAGTGCAGATATATGATACCTTTTACACAAGGCTAGGTGAACCATGGAACCTAGCCTCCACGCACCCATCTTTGGATAGGGCTGTTTAAAGGGAATAAAAATGTTTATTTTGCAAATGGATTGCAATATCATTCTGTCATTCCGTCAGTCAGATGTCGAAGATCAGAGCAGCTTTAAATGAAAAAGAATGTGTACATATCTTGTAAATCAGGATATATTTCTTATTTCTCTCTGTTTCAGATGGGATGCATGAAGGCCACAGAACACCTGTGTGTAGGACTTACCGTAGGAAAAATGAAGCAAGGAAAAATGATGCATAAGGTGGAACTGCATTCCATTTCCTCTCAACTGAGGATCTGCACAAATGTGTCTTTATTATTCATTTCAAACAGACTGATTTGCCTCTCATTAATGACAACAGTGATTAGCTGCTGTCCTTTGGGGGCCAAAGGCTGAATATTTTTCACTAATACATAGAACCACCCTCAGGTACCGAAGATGCACTGCAGTCATTGAGATAAACATCTTGATTCCTAGAGATTACAGAGGCTGAATAGCTGGTCTTAAAACCATTAGCAAAAATTCTTATAGCCACTCACAAGCCAGGTATTTGTACCCTCCATTGCTACAACATGCAAGGGAATGCTAAGGAAACATTTTCCCCCTCTCTCTGTCTAGGCCACAGGGCTATGCAACTTATGCTAAATGCACTGCAGAGTCTGGCCTTAGCATCTGAACAGGCATAGATGTATGGGCTGTGTCAGGAGGCCACACAGATTTTTTAGCTTGGCTTGAGGCAATGATCACTTGGGATGAAGAAATGGCAAACTGAGCCATGAATATCTCAGGCACTAAAAAGGACCTCTTCCTGCGGTAAAAGGTGTAGGGTAGAACACTTGGAGGGAAACAGTGATATATAAACCCATTAGGGCTATGCAAAGCTTCAGTCCCTGATTTGATTTGGCAGCAGGGGCAACATGTAGAAGGTGCACACGGGTGCATGTGCACCCCCTGAGCATGGTGTTGCACCCTCTGAAAAAAGACGCCACTAAGGGTGGTTGCCGCTCACTGCTCACCATCATGCTGCCAACATCACTGGCGGGGTCTGCAGGTGGCCCATGATTGCCCAATGCTCTGGTCACCGCCAGCACAGCCGTGCCTCCCCAGCCACCAGGGGCACGTGCTGTTCATGTTCGGCTGATATTCAGCCCAATTCAGTGACTGAATCTCTGAATCCAAATCAAATCGAAGGACCTTTTAATCTCTCTGAATCGAATCAGAATCCACCAAATCGATTCAGAAAGATTCCGCGATTTGGACATAGACACAGCTTTAAGTGTTTTTTTCTACATACCTCTAGGTAGCAGGGGCTCATAAATGCTGTGATGCTGGGGCGCATGGAGTGTCCCACAAAAGCGCAGGGGGCTCCCCAGTGTGCTCAGCAGCAGACTCGGAAGTGGACCAGAAGCACTTCTAGTCCACTTCTGGGTCCACCAGGGAGCATGTGGCCCCCCCCACCCCTCCCAGCTCAGTGACTGGTGCCTCCTGGGTCTGGGGGGGGCACCAGGGTCCCCCTGCAGCCAATCACCAAGCTGGGGGGGGTGCGAGGGGGCTCCCCAGTGTGCTCCCCAGCAGACTTCTGGGTTCACTGCTGAGCACGTGGAGGGCCCCCCGCCTCACTCCTGTGGGACACTCCATGCACCCCAGCATCACAGCAATCAAGAGCAGCACCTTCTACCAAGGCATGTGAAAAAAAACTTTTTAAAGCTGTGTCTATGTCCAAATTGCTACTTCTCCGAATCAGCATCAAATCTTCAGATTCAGCCAAATCGGGGACAGTGATATGAATCAACGAATCAAATCACTGTCCCTGATTCGGGCTGAAGCCAAATTGAACAGGGCCCGCTTTGCACACCCCTAAAACCCATCTTAAAAGGTCCTTCGTACTGGAAGTCCTCATCACTAGGAACATCCTGCTTAGAAAGGAGAGGACAGTACAGTAATTCACAGTTCCCTATCCCTGGCAAATGTGTATGTCTACTGTGACATTAGAGAGGCCACAGAGCACTTGACCAGCTAAGCAAGAGGTTATGCCATGATGGTCTTAGTCCTTGTCTCCCTGACGTCCTTCATGTTGTCCCTCATGAAGCCCCATCTCTCTTCCTTGCTCCTGAGGAAGGTAGGGAACATCAACTAAACTGGGCCCAGCAGAAACCATGCAGAGGTGAGGTGGCCCCTTATTGTGTCTTCTTGCAACCTCAGGTGACCAAACAGAAGGGAATTCGAGTGAAAATGTGGCACAGTGAAAAAGCCTCTAGAATGCCAAAAAGGTCATGTGAGTTCATCTGTTTCTGGGGCCCACACACTAATGCCATTGCATTACCTGGCATATTTAAAGGGCAAGATAACAAGCCAGTCACAAAGAGTAATTTGGAGCCCTCTTCTGTGGGTAGGCAGGTACATCGCTAGGTTGTGACAGGAAAGAACAAGCGAGAGCTTTTATTATATTATGATCTATTGCTCCTAACTAAATCTTCATGAATTCGTGGTGTGTTTCCTGACAAAGAGTAGTTTACCTGAGATCCTGGATCTTAAAATCTTGAATGTGAGAATCTCATGAAAAAAAATCTTCTGGTCCTTAAGGAGGCAGAGGAAGGCCTGAAAACATGTTCCACGTGCATCCAGTTAGGTTCAAAGAGCAGAAGGAAAATATAAGAATACCCAAGTATTTTAATACCATGGGGTTTTTAGAATAAGCCCAGAATATTCTGTGCCCTGACTCATAATCCTTAACATTTGGAGTTGGCAGTGCTACTGGTATGTAAAAGAACTGCATCTATTTGTATTCATAGAGTCAAAGAGGTAGAAAGGACATCCAGGGTCATCTGGCCCAACTCTCCCAACAGATTCAGGCTTCACTGTTCTTAAAGCCTACCAGACAGATACTGATCAAGCCATTTCTTGAAAACTCCTAATGAAGGAGCCTCTCCAACTCCCCTAAGCAACTTGCTCCATTGGTCTCCTGGTCTTCTAGGATGCTTGTACACGGGATGGGGTTTTAGTCCTTAGGGTTGCATTCTATACCCCCTAAATCAGGGGTGGGCAAAATGCGGCACATGGGCCAGATGCGACCTGCCAGGCCATTCTATCTGACCCGCGGGGCCCCTAAAAAATTTAGAAAATTAATATATATTTGCCCCTGGCTGCCTGTCATGCAGCCCTTGATGGCTTGCCAAAACTCAATAAGCAGCCCTCCACCCAAAATAAATTCCCACCCCTGCCCTAAATTGAAATGGTGAGTTTTTAATTGAAACGGTGGGTTTTAGTTTCCTGTCACTGTATATATGTTATTGTCCTGGTAGTCAAAGGCGCATCCTGAAAGCAGAACCAGCGAGGGGCCTGATCCTTTTTTTTTTTTTTTCCCAGCAAAGCCTACTTGCCTCTCCCACAGCCATTAATCTGTGCCGTTATTCTGTCAGCTCACCTCCTGACTGTGGGAGAGGCAAGCAAGCTCTGTAGAAAGAAAGGATCAGGCCCCTCACTGTTTTGGCCTTCAGCATGCTCCTGCATGCAGCTGGATGCCTGGTGTCACCTGGGAACAGGCTGGCTTGCCCTTCAGGCAGCATGGGGAGGCAGCAGAAGGATGACTTGGTGTTCTGGTGACTGGAGAAGGCAGCGGACACAGTGTACAGGGCACCAGAACCCCAGGTGGGTTCAGAGAAGCTAGCAGCCCATCCAGGTGGCCCCACGCCTTGTGCACTGTCCTGCTGCCTCCTCACACTACCTCAGGGACAAACCAGCACATTCTTAGGTGGCCCCAGGCATCCTGGTGGCTGCAGGAGCCTGCCAAAGGCAAAAGTGGTGGAGGGCCCGATTCTTTTTTTCTGTAGAACCCACTTGCCTGTTCCACAGCTGGGAGACAAGCTGAATAATAGCTGACATTGCAAACTAAACTACATCAGGATGTAGTTTAATTTGCAATAATGCAAACTCATTTAAAAACCCCAAAACTCATGTATGTGTGTGTACTGTGTGATGACATTAAGCCACATCAAGGGAAATTTTCATCACATGTACAAGCGCTCATAGTTTCTACGTTTTTTCGAAGATTTTTATCTAAATCTGCTCAAACCTCTTACCATACGTGCTGCCCTCTGCAGCAGGGGAAGAACAAAATGTATCCATCTTCTTTATGCTAGCCTTTCAAATATTTGAAAACTGCTATCATGTCTCCTGTTAACCCTCCTCTATTTCAAACTAGACATGCCTCTCCTTGCAAGTCTTCCTTTCCCATCCTGTTATTGTCTCCATCATTGACCTCTGAACCCTCTCCAGCTTCTCCATATCCTTCCTGCAACGTGATGCCCCAAAATAGCTACTGCCCTGCAGCTGAGGCCTAACCAATGACCAGTAGAGTATATTTAAGAGTTAAAATTAAAAAAGTCATGTGCTGGCAATGTTTGTAAATTAGAAGGCCCAGAGTTGCTACACACGACTTTCTGTGTCCACTTCTTAACATTATGTGCATTATATGCCTATACCAGTGATTTTTAATGAGGGTGCTGAGCATTATGAGGTGGCACAAAATTCTTTGAAGAGCACAGCAGGAAGTGTGAGGAGATAAGTCAGTTGTGAGATCTGCCCAGGCACCCCAGCCTGTCTGCCCTTCATCCACCACCAGAGGTGGGACCCACGTGAGCCGGGCTCCCAGCTAAGCAGCTGGGATGGGCCTGCAGGCCAGCAGGGAATGGTGTCCAGAAGTGAGATAGGCAGGTAGGGATGGGGAGACCCTGGGATCTTGGGGAGGTGATAGCGTGGGGCTGGGGTCCAGAGTACAGCCATGATCTGATTCCCACACGGCCTTGCAATGGGCACAGGTTATGCAAAAAGAGCCATGCAGGGAATGGATCCTGTGCTGTCACAGCCCCAAGATCCCAGACCCAAATGCAGCTTCCTGTCTGCCTGGCCATGCGCACTGCCCGCTCAGCTCCCAGCCAGTCTCCACGGCGCCCCTGAGATTGTGGGTCAGTGGCAGGGCTGGGAGCCATGTGGGCAGAGTGCATGGCCAGACAGATGGGATGGGGCTGCTGGTGGGTGGGGAGCTGCATCTGGGACTAGGTCTTGGATCTTTGGGTGATGACAGCGCAGGGTTGGGGCAGATCTGTGATCCACTCCATCTGTTGTGTGGAGTAGGGGATCGGTTCTGACCTGGCCCACAACCGTTCAGCAGAACTCCCTATGGCTCACAAGCCCAAATAATTTCCCACCCCTACAGTAAGCCCTACAATAAATAAAATAGCTTTTGAAACAGGGTGCCACTCAATTCTCAGAAGTTATGGAGGGGTGCCTCGAGTCTGATGAGGGGCATCTTAAGCTTAAAAAGGTTGAAAACCACCAGCCTACACATTGTCTAGAAAACTGTGTAAAACCCTTTGTAGATTCATACGTGAACCACTGGAGATGCTGCCAGAAGCTCCGAGCCAGTGTTGAGGCTCTTATGCTGTATCCCTTCCTCTGGCCTATGTAAGGAGTATAGTTGGAACACAAAAGACATTGTCATGACTCCCCCATGCCCTGTCAAACCTTAGCTGCCATTTTGCAAAGCCAGAAGACTACTGGCAACTATATAACATACTGCAGCCTTTAGGAAACCGTAATATATGCCAGGGGACTGGCACCACACACAATAATCCTTGGATGGGCGTAAAGCAAAAGTGAACTTTATACCACGTTAACTGCAATCTGCACTGTGCATGCCCTCACCACTAGCTGCAGTCCCTGCCTTTAAGATTCAGAAACATGAGGCAGGGATCAGAATTTCAAAGCTCTAAATGCTGCAAGAAAAGCCATTCACCTGCTATTTTCAGCAGATTAGCTGGAAGCCTCTCAGAAACAGGCCTGTATCTTAGGTTTTCAGGGTTTGTCCATCATTGCTTCTCAGTAGTTTCAGAATAAAAGCATATCAGCTTATACTCCTGGTAAGAAACAAATAAATGAGCTGGCAGCTTTTACAGGGAGGAGTCTCAAAGCCCAGTTCCTTAGACCATGCCAACCAGCTTAGTATGACAACATGCAGGAATGAAAATAGGTAGGTAATACATTAACAGAAATATACTGAAACTTAATAACAGCTGCTTGTCTAGACATGCACTGGAGAGAAGTGTCTCATCCTAGCTGCAGCTTATAGTGTGAATGTTGCATAGCCATCTGGCTAAGAGAGTTACCTAATCGTTGCTAATATTTTGTGTGCACTTCAGTCCACCACATTACTGGCGGAGGTAGAAAAGGCAAAAGTCAGGACACCTGCATTAGAAAGATAAAACCCCTCATCAGTTCAAAACCTCTTGCAACACAAGAGAGCAATGGCTTCTCCTGCAGAGGGTCAGGTCCTAACCGAGGTAAACTGACATATCTTTGAAGGAACAAATAGATTTACAACAGCTGCAGATGGGGCCCATTGTGCTCACCTCCATTTGGTACAGCCACAGCTTGAATGTGCTTATCAGTCAGTCATTTTAAGCAAACGCACAGCTTAAAAATAAAAAATCAATCCTTGCTGCCTTCCCTCTTCTGATCTGATCCGCATACAAAATGGGCTTATGAACGTAAAAATTATGGGAGGGATTCAGGGAGGAGGAAAAGAGAGACAAGAGCCCTTTTGTTTTGCATCTTATTCACAATAAAAATTGGCACAGAAGTCAACCACATACATTAACATAGTTTGGGCAAGTTTAACTCTTATGAATACATTTCTGTGGAAAAACTATGTGACTATGGAAAAAAATCCTCTTTTTTGCTGCTTGAAAAGATAACAGACCCTGTGTTGAACGTACCCAGAACTTTCCTGATTCAGAAATGAGGAAATACAAAGATGAATAAGTCTGAGTCTATTATGGAGGGGGCCTGGGGAAGTCCACTGACTCAGGAAAAGGACTTTCATCTTAAGCGAGAAGGAAGGATTCTAAAATCCCTGGCAGCACCGCAGGCCTATTTTAAAAATCAGTAGCCAGTCTCTCATTGATTTCACTAGGATTTGGATCAGGCTGCAGCAGCACAGAAAATACTCTAATCCAGATAGTAACTTTAAAATTGCCATTTTCTTTTCAGTGTACCAGTTTGTTTTACTGTTAGCCTATCAGATACTATAAGTAGACCACCCCTGCATTACAAATGCTTCATCAGATCACTTTAGAAGCACAACATGGCATTAGGATTTAATATCTTGCTAATGATTTTAATAAATTACTAACAGACCTCTCTTAAATGACTCACATCAATACAGCAAGCTTCACCATAAAGAATACACACACTATATATATATTTATATATATTATTGTTTTTATTTTTTTCAGAGGAAGGATGGACATTCTCATCCCAGACTGGAAGTTCAGATCTCTTATCACTAGGGTGTATATAAACACTACATGTGCTGCACCTGCTTAAGCATGGTTTCCACTGATGTCAGTGTTTGTAACTGTAGTTGGCCATATGCTTTACATACACATTAAGGGCAAAAGATCTGCAATGCAGATTAGAGAAGAAAATTCTCCTCCTTGGGAAAAATTCATCCCTGCCTAATTCTATCACTTAATGACACTTAATGCATACCACTGACATCATCTCTTAATGTGACCCCACTGGGAATACAAAATTTGGCAGAGAATGGAGCGCAAGCTTTCTCACAGCACTTCCATTCCTAGCCACTTGTAGCTGGGCCAGAAAAACCAAGACAGCAGGCTCTTGCTTAGTGTTTCAGCAGAGTTGATCCTGAATGGAACCTGCACATGTAGAGGTAAGGGCAAGGGTTGGTGGTAAAGAAAGCTAACAGAGCATTTTAGACCTATCTGGAAAGGCTCAGGTCTGGCTTAGATCCTTAAGTGGGCAAAGTGTTTAGTGCCATGCAGGAGTAAGATGGCTGAGGGTGTCCTCAAGCAGATCTGACCATTCCTATGAGTTATCTTCCATCTATGGACTAGATATGACCTCTGCATAACCTGATCTCCAACAGCCTCAACACAAAGACGGAGATCAGATACTGGGAATCCTCTTACGAACTGTAACTATAGCTGCCAATCAACATATCTGTCTGTCTTAAGCAAAACACCTCTACATTCACAAATTAACAATAATCCCATTATAACCCTATATAACCAAAATTGCTTTTGGAGTCCTTTCTCAATACCCTGGGTTTTATTCACTGACCTGCTCCATCCTTTTTTCCCCCCAAATTAAGACAATAATAGGGCTGTGTGAAGCTTTGGGTGCTGATTCGCTTCGGAGGAGATTCAGCCCAATTCAGCAGCCAAATATCCAAATCTGAATTCAATCAGGAGACCAGTGAAAAGGTCCGAATCAATTCAAAGCTCTCCGAATTGATTTGGAAAAGATTCAGACAGCTTCGGCAATTTGGGCAGACCCCGCTCGCTGCCGCAGGGAGCTGGACCCAGACTACATGCTGTTAAGTAGTAGGCAGGGGAGAGGGGCTGGAGAAGAGGAAGGGGACCATAGGGGGATCCCCGCCAGGCCCCATGACCTGCCTGCTCCTCCAGCCCCCCTGAGCATCCCCCAACTGCTCTCCCAGCCCCTCCATGGCTGCCCACCCACCCCAGCTCCCGGCCTTCTAAAAAAAAGCCCCCACTCACCAGCTGCTGCCAGGCAGTGAGAGACAATTCCCGCTGCCCCCCGCTGCATGGAAGCCCGCCCCCCCATGGCTGTCCTGCCCACCTCTTTAAAAAACAAAAACAAAAAACCTGGGATCACCAGCTGCTGCCATGGCCTCTGGGCTTCTGGGGGCTCATAGCAGAGCCCCCACCACAGCACAGGGCAACGGGGAGCAACAGGAATCGCCCTTCCACCTGGCAGCAGCCGCTGAATGGGGACTTTTTTTTTTTTTAAAGAGTCAGGAGCTGGGAGAGTGCGCAGGGGATGGGGCTAATTCAGAGATTCAGCTGATTCAGCAGCTGAATCAATTCAGGGCAGTGATTCGAATCACTGAATCAAATCACTGTCCCCCAAATCGGCTGAATCCGAAGCAAATACTAGCCGCTTTGCACAGGCCTAGACAATAAGCATGTTTCAACAGGTGCCGTCTTTCATTGCACTGTCTAGCCCATGGGGCCTGGCAGTGCCACTGTAATGCAGCTAGACAATTGTCTGTGAAGTAGGAGATATCTCTACCTACTTCTACTAAATATAAGTGGATTTCTTTATTAGAATTCTCACACAGGGCTTAAAGTCAAAGGGGACCACTATGTTCATTTGGTCTGACCTCTGCCATGATGCAGACCAGAGAATTCCATTCAGCAATGCCTGAATTTATTAGAAAATGATATGACTCTCCAATACAAATATGGATGTGTGCCAGTAGGGTTCAGTTCCATTAAGTAACTGAACATAATGCATTCCATCCCAGGAGATACCTATTAATGATTTTGGGGGGGTTACACACGCAATCTTAACCTCTTAGTAGCCATCAACTTTACAGAGAAAGTTCATGCATTAATATATTTAAGCCACGGGATGCCACCTTCTAACCTACAGTATCTTTGAAAGAACAATAATTGTCAATATTTTATGTTTGCAAGGGATGAATTCACTGGGATCAGTATATGGCGTATATGCATCTGATCAGAGCAGTATACAAGTCTGCCTATTCCCAGGGAATAGATGTCACATCAGAAGAGCAATGCCCTGTTTGGAGGATAGGAGGCGCCAGGAGTCTGTGTGTTATGGAAGTGTTTCATAACAAGCAAATGTTTTCCCTACAAAAGGTCTTGTGAAGTCAAGAGAGAATTTATGTATCCTACTCTTGGGTTCTGGAGGTCTGGTTCTATATTTTTCTACTTTGCTTCTGACCTTTTGAAAGCCTCCTCCCAGCTCAGCCTTTGTTCATCTCTCTCATTCAAATCCCTCATCTGGTCCTCTTTCCTGATACACAATACAGTTAATAACTGAGCACCCCAGCAGCCCCTCTTCCAACCTCTGACCTGTTCCTCCATGAAGACTGACCTCTCTCCTTATCTTCCTCCAACAACATGGCAGCCAAAACTGAACTCATGAGCTTGTAGCCAAGCTTTCTCTTCCTCCTTCCCTGGCCGTCATGTCCAATGCTTCTCCTTCTCACCCAACATACTGGGAATGGTAAAGTCCCAGCACTTATTTATGAATGACACTTCAAAAGCACACTTTTTCCTCTTTTGTTATAGATAAATCATCACATGGGGATTTATATCAATTTTGTATGCCAGTGTAACTTACACTAGGACTGAGTGGATGACTCTTCCTGTGTCTTGCCAAATCCAGTGGAAAAGCACTTAACCTCCCTGCCTTGAACAAACGGTTACACCCAAATGGCTATGGACAGACAATATCTAAATCAATGTAACTGGCACTGTCAAAGTTTTACCTCTACTTCTTTCAAAGGTAATTCTATGCCGGGCTGGGGTGAAGTTAACCTCATATGGAGGTTTGTGTCACCGGTCCACTACTTTTTGTATACCATTACTTCCATGCCCTTCATTTTTCTGATTTTTCCCAGCCCTGCCCACAACTCTGCTTTTAATGCAGTTGCCCATTATAACAGAATTAGTTTACCTTCCTCTTCACAAGGCACGTCACCTGTGATACAGAGGCACACACTGTGTATTACCATTTGCATCCTGGGCCCTGTCCCACTTAAACAAAAATGTACCTTCTTCTGGGCTATCCTTTATGCTTTAGATGACTCCTTCTATCCAGTGTCAATCTCCTTTGTTAGAAGTACATTAGGTTCAAAATTGTTGGACAAAATCCTTTTTTACTAGAAAATGCTAATTGATAAAACTTTTTTTTTTGTGGAAACATTCTGGTTTTGATGAAACTTTCTCAAGTCCATAAGGACATTTTTGAAGAGAATGAGACCACCAGTTTTCCAAGAGTTCAGGCACAGCGATGCAAGTCCTTGTTTTAGAACAGGCATTTAAACCCATACTTCCCATATTGCAGGTGAAAGGAGTATCCTAGTCACTAAGCCATTAGCTATTTCAAAGATGGGTGCACGCTCCTTCATTTGGTAGCAAAGAAATTCAGAAGGTCTCATTTTCATTCTGGCAGCAAAGGAGAACAATTTTGAAAGCTCTCAGCACTTTTTGTGAAATAGAGCTCTTGTTTTCCAGCCAGTCCTAGTCAGAAGTACTATCAGCCAAGGTCTCCTACAAAATATTCTATTCTATATTCTGTAGCAATATTCTATTTGCCAAAGGACTCAAATATTGTAATATATCATATACAGTGCTATAAGACATCAGTAACAGACTGTAAGGCCATTTGTACACACCACGAGGGTTTATGTTGGTTTAATTCTCCCTAAATTGAAGCATGTGTACACCCCCATGGCGTGTACACATGGGTCGGGCCTGATTCTTACCTGTCTCTCCAGCAGCGGGGAGGGGAGGGCAAGCTGCCAGTGGGCCAAGTAGTCCCTGAGCTGCAGGGGAGGGCTGGTGCTTCCCTCCATGGCAATGGCAGCACCCCCCAGACACCTGTCTGCTGGCACCCGGCCTGGGCGGTCCTGGGGGGCACCGCAACTGTGGAGAGAAGCACCGGGCCCCCACTCAGCTCAGTAAGGCAGGCAGGCAGGCTCCCAGAAGAAAAAAAAAAGGAAAAAAGATCAGGCTCATCGCTTTTTTTTTCTTTCAATGGAGCCAGCTTGCATTGGCTGCCTGCACAGCCCCTGAGCTGCACGGGTCCCAGTGCTTCCCTCCACAGCTTTAAGGTACTACATTAAAACACCTCAGAAGTGTTTCATTTTGCTGCATCCCAAAGTCACGTCATGTGCATTATGCCATCAACATGTGTAAACAGCCGCACCATTAAAGTGGTGCAAAGGGGCAATAAGCCACTTTAAAGGCCAATTTTGTTGTATGAACAAATGGCCTAAGACCTCATTCTAGGGAAACTCCTCTCCCTCACAGACTGGGTAAAATGTCATCACCCTGCACTGGGTGACAGGGCAAATCAATGAAGTGAATGAGATTTTCTACCTTAAGGGCATTAGGCACCCAATTTCTACTGATTCTTAATTGTGACTGGCATTTCTAACTGCCCTGGGCCACTTTGGAAATCCCAGCTTTAACCTCCTGGAACCAACCTACTTGGAAGGAAACCAGAGTTTTTGAATCATTTCATCACAAGCATGAACTGCTCCTGCTTGAGCTAAATGACAAAGTCCTCTATACAGTATTTGTAGCCAACTCCCTAGCCTATTACAAGGATCATTCATGAGGTCCAACAGCACTTATCCTATTTCCCTTCTGCAAGCTATTTATGCTATTTAAATAAAACAACAAAAATAATGGGTTGCTTCTCTCAGAAAAATACCATATGCCTGCCCCTGGGGCCACAGCTACTCAGCTAAGTCTCACACTAAGTATTAGGCCCCTTCCAAAGAGAGATGCTACTAAATCATTCAGTTCAGTCAACCAACAATATTACAGGTTTCCACTGAGTAGCTGCTGGTGCTGGTTGCTGGTGACCATCATCTGAGCCAGTTTGACCTGCTCTGTACTTGACTGACACCCCCTAGACAGCTGGGCATGGATAGCTTGAACAATCAAACATTCTCCTTCCCAAAAGCTGGCTACTAGGGCTGTGCAAAGCTTTGGGTGCTGATTCAATTCGGAGGAGATTTGGTTCAATTCAGTGGCCAAATCTCCAAATCCGAATTGAATCAGGGGACCAATTAAAAGGTCTGAATTGATTTGAAGCTCTCTGAACCTTTGGAAAAGATTCGGAGAGCTTCAAGGATTCAGACAGACCACAGTGGCTGCAGCAGGGAGCTACAGCCAGACTCGGAGCTGGTAAGTACTAGGGGCAGGGGAGAGAGGACTGGGGGAGGAGACCATGGGGCACCTGCCAGACCCCTACCCCTGCCTGCT
>NW_017728943.1:26965134-27035721 GCF_001723895.1 Crocodylus porosus | reverse complement strand
ACACACACACACACACACACACACACACACACACACACATACCTGGCAGCACCTGCTGAGTTGAGGCTTTTTTCAAAGAGGCAGGAGCTGGGGCGGGCAGGGCAGCCATTGCTGGGGCTGGAAGAGTGGGGGATGGGCCTGGCTGATTCGAAGGTTCAGCAGGAGCCAAATCTCCAAATCAGATTTGGCCGAATCCAGGACAGTGATTTGAATCACCGAATTGAATCACTGTCCCCTGAATCAGCCAAATCCAAATCCAAAGCAAATACTAGTTGCTTTGCACAGGTCTACTGGCTACCCCCATGCCATACATGTGACTTTGTCTGATGCTTCCAAGCTGTTAGTCATTTCCATCCCTTGGCTGGATCCCTTGCTCCATGATCAGTGTTTTCCACCTTTTCCTGCTTCTCTGATCTTTCTAACTTGCAAGCAGTTAAGGTGCCTCTCAAATGGCCCCCTTTCCCACTTAGATTACATCCCTTGATTTTGCTTCATGAAAAAGGCACTGTACAGCTCTGGGCCATGCACTATGATTTACACTTTTTCATCTCCTGTATAAAGCTTACTTCGTATGTGATGATACCATTCAGCTCAGTTTACCTGAGAACTTAAAAAAATACTGTTGGTGGTTGTTTTTTCCATATGTGTAAATATTAGGGATGGGAGTATTCCTTATGGGAAATTTGGAACAGTTTCACTTTGTTGGCCTGACATTTCCTGCATTAATTGAAACTTTTGATGTTAAAAGATTCTGTTCAAATGGTGTCTCTTTAAGCCTGGTGGGGAGGGGGCAGGATCTGGGGCAGAGTTAGAATAGTGTTTCCCTTCCTTCCCCCACCTGTCATCAGTTAAACTGTAGAAGGTGAGATGAGTAGTTGTGAGGAAAGGGGTATGAGGAAGGAAATACCAACTGAGTTAGGTAATTTGGCTCAGAGGAACTGAGCAGAAGTTACAGGGCAGGGACAGAATAAGGCAATTGGAGACCCCTGGAATCCCCCATAGTGCACCTATGCCCAATTTCTGTAACTCCACTCTGTGACTTTCCCCTCTTTTGGACTGGCAAAAGTAAAAACTAGCTACAGGACCCATCTTCACATGCAATTAATGTGACTGAATAAACTCCAGTGCAATTTGAGCTGGAGTAAATTAATCTGATGTCACCATCTACATGTGCGTTTAAGCTCAGTAATTTACTGTCATCGGATAGTACCTGTGTCTGATGGGACTATCCAATGGCACTGTAGATTAGTGTACACTGGCCCAATTGCCATGCACAGTAAACAGTGACATTTTACTGTGCAGTAAATTAATCTACTTTGCAGTAAAGCAAGTGTAGACACACCCCTTGTCTTCAGACAAGCTGTTCAGTCCTGGGAAGAATGATGCAAAAAGAGGAACTTCATAAAGGATATAAGAAACCCATCTAGACTCAAACTCCTGTTTTCTGAGCTAATGGTCATGTCTACATGAGACGCTGCCTGAGCAGTTGTTATTGCGCAGTCATTTAGTACTTGTGTATGCAAGCATTCATTTAGTACTTGCATACACAAGTACTAAATGACTACGCAGTAACTAGCATTACTGTGCAGTAGCATCACCAAACAGCTTTTAGGTGACATTGACTGCATGGTAGCTCATTACTACTGCACAGTAGCATCACATCATGCTTCATGCCACATGACACTACTATGCAGTAGTAACAAACTACTGCACA
The DNA here is from genome assembly GCF_001723895.1 of Crocodylus porosus. Classification (NCBI taxonomy): domain Eukaryota; kingdom Metazoa; phylum Chordata; order Crocodylia; family Crocodylidae; genus Crocodylus; species Crocodylus porosus. The sequence goes on along the minus strand of NW_017728943.1, from coordinate 27,034,007 downwards.
GTCAACATCTTGTGTAGACATGGCCAATGTGTACCTTGCAGGTGGGATTTTCAAAAGTGCTCACCAATGGCCCAACTCAATCCCCTCTGAAATCAATGGGAGTTTTGCCATTGACAACAATGCAGTAGCCAAAGCTGACAAGCTTCAAAAAACCCACTAGCAACAGAGTCTTCTCTGAGAGAATCTCCTCCTGTAATAGGCTTTCACAAAGATGGAGCAGGGCTGAACAACAACATGAAGGAAAGTTTCAAGTTGCTAAGTGTCCTGAGCCATTGCTATACTTACTGGATCCTAGCTCTTCATGGTAGGAAATATCTTAATAAAACAGAGAGCAGGGCAAAGTGCAATCCTTGTAATGGGCTTAATTGCATTAGTCAGTCAGACAAAGTAACTTTATATGAAGAAATATTTTTGGCATGCCACAAAAAGGTTAAATCCTGTCACACCCCAACCAGTTACAAATGTCAAAGGCAACATAGTATGGACTTTATTTGAAATTGTAACATGTATTTGCATAAAAATCCCTGTCATAACTACAAGACACCCAGGCTTCCTTGTTTGGGTTTGTTTTTTCCCTTTTGATGGAACTCCCTTGTGCTCTCCCTTCCCTAAGCAGGAGAACAAACAATTCACTTTCCAGACTGGTTTTTCAGGCCTTAAAAAAACAGTGCTCCATGCTTTCCAAAAAGCAGGTTTCTTTAATGCATCTCAGATCAAACACCCAGAAACTGAGGGCCCTGGACTCACCAGGCACTTCTGAAAATCTGGGCTTTCATTTTTAAATATGAATCTTACCTTCACGTCGGGATAATAATAAACACGTGAGTAACCAAACTCTTGTCAGCAGACATGGTTTTTTTAGTAATGCTTACAAATAAGAAATTAAATATGAACAACAACAGCACGAGTTGGACCTATAGACTTATTTGTTTCAGAAGGAAAACAGTGTACTGCTAGAATAGCCATTGAGAATAACTGTTGTCATACACAGATGTTTACTATCCTTTCTGAGGCTCCCACTACAAAGAGAATTGACCGCAAACTAACTGTTTCCTTGTTCACCATGGAGAATTCCCTCAGGAACAGAGCAGGGAGAAAATGTTCAGCCAAGGGGTTTTTGGTTTTGTTTTATTTTGTTTTGTTTTCAATGAGCAAATGCAGATTTAGATGAACTGAAACATTTTTTCAATTTGTGTCACTTTTGGCAAATTTGTATGAGGAAACCCCCCCCCCCCCCCAAAATCCTGAATATATCAAAATGTATCATTTTGACATTTTTGAAATTTTGACATGTTTCTAAGTGAAACATTTAGATTTTATTCTATTCAAAATGGATTATTCAATTTGGAAATGACCTTTCTTTAAAAGCAAAACAAAACAACAAAAAACCCTAACGAGCTATAAAAGCACAGTAATTAGAAGCAACAGCTTGTTTCAGCCCAAACAGAATATTTCATTTGAACCTCCCCCAATTATTTTTGTTTCCTTTCTTATTCAGTTTGGGCCTAAATTAATTTATGTTATGTTATGTTATGTTATTTATTTATTTATTGAACTGTCAATGGACCAAAAAAATCAGCTGTTCAAACAACTCTACCTGGGAATCATGCATAGGCAAGTATTCAATGCTCAGTGGGTGCATCTATACATGTGCATTTACTGTACAGTAACCAAAATTACTGTGTACTATGGGCACATGTCTACAAATGCATACCCACACTATGCAGTAAATAAGGCAATTTATGCCCAATTAGTTACTGCACAGTAACATTATATGTGTGGGCTCTCTTGGGACTAACTTTAGTCCTAAGTCAGTTCACACACAGTATTAATGCACTTTAACGCCTGCACGTGTAGATGCCAGCCTATTCCCGCTTACTGCACAGTAACTTACTGCGCAGTAAATTTAAACCGGTATAAATGCATGTGTAGAGACATGCCCGGTGTATCTTTTCTCAGCAATGAGCAAGAAGTGTGGCTTTTTTCAAATTATGATAGTTTAGAATCCTTTTTTTATGATAATCGCACCAGTAGTATAATTTGGGGTAAGCAAATGGGGCACTATCCCCATGCTCCAACTTAGAGGGGACACCAGAATGGCAGTCCTAAGAGGAGTCTACACTGATAGCAGCAGCCCTGCCCGGTGGACTGGAGACACCACAGCAGCAACAAGCAGGAAAGGGCAGATAGCAATGCAGTAGTGGCACCTGGAATTTTTGAGTCCCTAGGGTAGGTAAGACTGACCCTCCCCGCTACTCTCTGGCAGTCAGCACCCGCTCCTCCCTCCCCTCCCATCAGGTGCAGGGCAGGCAGTGGAGAGGGAGTTGCTCAGGGAGCAAAACTTGTCAGCTATGCCTCTAAATAGCACCCAGGGGCACATCCTCACAAGTGCGCACATGCAGAGGCATGCATTTCCCATGGTTCAAATAGCAGTGGCACATATTTGTGCTGCTGTTATATGGGCCATTGCTATTTGTCCCCAGGCATGCCCCTACACTCGCACTCTGGTGCACAGCAAAGTGACCAGAGTGGGGTAGAGGAGGCTGCCTTACTGGGTTCCTGGAGACCTCCTGGAGCAACAGCTGTGCTGAGCTGGCTGCACAGAGCCTGGCTGGCAGCCAGTGTGGCCCTGGCTGGCTAGGCTCTGTTTCGGATGGCACAAGCTGCTGTCATGTATGCCGCACCACTTTTTTAGCAATTTTTTTGACACCGGGTCCTTTTGGTGTCAAAAAATTCCATGCAGCAAATTAGCAGTGCTGCAGATTAGCAGTGCTGCATGCAGCACATGCACTACATATAGTTTGTGGCACCTCAAACGGGTTTGAGGAGATGCAAACTGCACACGTGCACTCATTGGGACACGTCCAGAAGTTGCAACCAAGATTGGTGCCCCCTTATGCTAAATACTTTCCCCATCCTAAAAAGGTTACAAACAACACAGAAAAAAGTGGGAGGACAATGAATTAAAGTGACATGATCAAGGCCCTATAGCAGATCAAGAGCAAAGTTGTGAATAGAATCCAAGTCTCCTTATTGTTTCACTGCCCAGCTTGACAGGCCATGCTGGTTCCCTAGAAAGATGAATTGATTTGTCTCCTTATAGAACATATTCTGCTTGGTTGCAGAGCTCTAGTCTCCTGCCTGACTATTGAATCTGCTTGAGAAGCTAGCTGAATCCCAGTGGGTAGGGCTGAGAAGCCTCAGCCAGCATCATCCTTTGACCTTCCTACAGGAACTTGATTGTCTCTTTGGCTGACTGAAAGGGGAATATAAACCCACAGCATGAAACAATAAGGTCCTATCCCTGTGTGTGTTACATGCAAATCCAAGAAAATCGTGTGGAGGAAAAAGAGAACTATGGGGTAAATGGAAAGGAAAAAGAAAGCCAAAAAAAAAGGACAGAAATAAAGACAGTTGCTGTCTGGAACCTACAGCAATAATCAGTGAACACATCAACTGGAGAACCACCCGATCTAGATAATATTGTTATGGGTGATATAGTTATGACAACGGGTAATGGGAGATCATTTGAGATGGTTTAGAACTGGAACTCAATGTATGGGACTTGGATGAATGAGACTTGGCTCTGCATCAGATTAGGTCTCGATTATGCAACCTTATGATCTTCACACTCCTCTGTTATACAGTAGTTTCAACTTGGAACTAATTCCTAACATACTCAGCTGTAAAATCTGGACACATCCTGAACAATAAAAGGAATATATAAACTGGAACTTAGGTAAGGGAGTTGTATTTTACTATGGCTTAATTTTGGGAAACACCTAGGGCTTAGTTGTAGAGGATTCCATAGGCAAATGTCATTTGAAAACTGGAACAAAGAGATTTTAGCTAGAAACAAATTGCTTGGGCTAAATAGACTGTATTGTTAATCATATCTGCATCACTACCTTATGACAATTCTAAACGGCAATAGTTTATCCTGTTATACATCTTGTAACTAATATGGCATGATGTTTGTGAAACAGGATACCTATCAAGCCACATATCAGAGCCACAGGCCTGTGAAAAGAATGTTTTACCTACCGTGGCTATAATAAATAAATCAAGGCAACTGCACAAGCCACAACTTAGGTGGCACTAATTAGACCAGTGGAAATTATGACACAACGTAATTATCATTGCTACCCCACCTAAATTTAATTTTAGTGTTTCTTCCTATCTTTTCCCTAGAGGGTCAATAGAAGAGCTTAAATGCATGCTTCAACAGTGTTGATTTCTACAGGCAGCATGGAAGAGAAATATTGAATAATTACAGGAGTGTAAGTAAGAGGAAAGAGGTAGGACTATTATGGAAAGTAAAACAACACTCCTTACAACAATGGGGAAAAGAGGATTCTGGGTTAAATTTGCCACAAGGCCACTTAGTTATGCTCTCAAAATAGGCCTTACATGAGACTTGAGTACTGGACAGGTGTCATGTTGGCTTGCTACACAGGGGTGCATTTCACCCATTGAATACAAGATCCTGCTGAGAAGAGAGCTAAAGCACACATATCATTCTAAGCTCGTGTGATATGCCACAAATGTCACTGGAGCTCCTAACAGGCTTACCTTTATGCAGAAGATTAAGGGCCTTGGTGAAGAGGGTCAACAGGTTTTCTGTTTCTGGGAGGTTTTTTGTTTTTTTGCTGGAATTACTGGAACTCCTGAGGGGAAATAAACAGATCAGAAGAATGGCCCAATGGTTTGTGTACCATATGGTGACGTGTGAGACTTATGGGTCAGTTCCCCGGTCTGCTACAGATTTCCTCGGTGGCCTTGGAAAAGTCACTTAGTCTTGCGTGTGAGCTGGTTTCTTAACTATAAGTGGGGATAATAGCACTACCCCATGTCAGTAGGTGCTGTGAGGACAAATATAGTATAGACTATGAGATGTTTGGAAGAAACATATGAATACATAAGGAAAATGGCTTATTGTTGTTTGCAGGTGTGACCCCATGTCTGTCAGTGAGCTACCTTGTAATTACATCACACTGTTATTGTTAAAGTATCTACAGGGGACAGAGTGACTTTGAATTTGGAGCTGAAAATGGTTTATACCAACAACATCTTTTCGGCTACTGCATTTCATTTGGATTGAAGTCTGCATCATCACAGCAAATGGAAGAAAGAAAGGTTCTCTTTCAAAAACTCCTAGAGCTGATATATTTCAGCAGGTTAATTACAGCGGCTCTTCTTTGACCTTTTTTTCTGTTCATCTGCTTCTTGCTGCATTTACAATAAAGCATTTTCCTTTGACACTGTGCAGGGCTCTGGGCAAAATGAGTTTGGTGTAATCAGGTGTGTTCCTAGTGAGCTGCAGCCTGCAGTACAAAGGCACTACTGTTTTTCACAACCACATTCAGTAATATTCACTCAACAGAAGAGCCCAGCAACATGGCAGTATCCATCAGCCCTCTGCATTAGCTCATAATTAAAGAAAGGTCAGTGGCTGTACCTTTCTCAGTACTACATTTATCTTTGCACAGTTAGAAACAAACATATACAAATTTAATGGCCAAAGCTTTTCACTGACATCCAGGAACATGCAGCCCAAGACATGAAAATCTTTTTTCGTTGCTGGAGCCAAGGAGGCAGGTTCTTAGTTATGTTCTTCTGGATTCTGTTTATCAGTGAATTATACAGAGTGAGAAAAACAACATGCACCTGGAAATTTCAGTGGGATGCACATTATATCTTCAAACAGGCAGAGCTAGTTTGGAAAAAAGATTCATGGTTTTTTAACTCAACTAGATGCAGCTCTAAGGTACTGGGAATTAGTGGAGGGGGAGGGGGAGGTAGGAAGGAATTGCTTTCTGCCATAACTTTTTAGTTCTGGGTTCCATACAAAACCAGAAGCATAAGTGCCAGAAAACAAGAATATCCAGGGCTGGAAGAGAAATCCCAAAAGTCTCATCAGCAAATATGAATATGAATTGGTTTTCCATCAGCAACATGGGCCCCAAACTTAGACCAAGGCCCCATTGTGACTGGCAATGTGGATGTGTACAGTAGGAGACAGACCCAGCTCCAAATATCTTACAAAATAACTAGACAAGAAATATATCACCCCCATTTTACAGAGAAGGAACAACGAAATCACGGAACTCGGCCAAGTTTGCATAGGAAGCTTGGGGCAGTGCCGGGAAATTGAACACAGATCTGTTGAACCACAATCAGTGTTTTGGCACAAAGGAAGTGGAAATGTCCTGTAACTCCTCTCCCAAGGATATCACCAGAGTTTACAAAGCCAACAGTAGAAGAATGTATATATAGATATATAAAGAACGAAAGACATAGAAGTTTTGTTTTTTCTAGAACTCTTCATTCATTATTTATTTGCAGTAAGAAACAAACAACATGCACCTGGAAACTTTAGCTGGGCACAGTTCTCTACAATCAAAACAGCCTGAAAACTGGATGTTTTCAATGATCTGTGCGCAGACTATAGACCAAGAATTATTGACAGCAAGTATTCAATAACAAATAGTGTTTTTCCCAGGGACAATTCAAACAGAGAGTGAGAGAGAAATGTCACATGAATTACCAATTAAGATGTATTGCCTCAGCTGTAGTTAAAACTGGTGAGTAATGGTCAAGGGTTATGGAAGAGAGAGGTGGTCCAGTCTATGACTTGCACTCTCAGCCAAATGGCTTCCTTTTTTGAAAGGAAAGGACCCAGACATTCACTCATACACAACAAAGAATCCATCTTGCCTTCCATTCAACAGAGTCAAGAAGTTGCTCTATGATTTTTCCAAGTCTGGCAACAGCATTCTGACATCTCTAAATTCCTGAACTTTGAATCCCCTAAATCAGGGGTGTCAAACTCATCCCATTCTCCAGGCCAGATCTGAGCCACAGGTCACTTCCCAGCTGCAGTGGGACTATCAACAGCTGCAGCAGAGGCAGCAGCAGTAAGGTAAGCAGCCACAAGCGAAGCAGCCACTTGCCACAATGGAGGCAGCAGTGGTTGTGGGGCAAGCAGATGTGATCCAAGTGGCCATGAGGTGAACAGCAGCAGATCAAGTGGTGGTGGCCCCAGGCAGCTGCGGGGTGAGCAGGGCTTGGTCAGGACGGCCCTTGCTCACATTCCCTGTCCCTGAAGGTCCTGCCCAACAGGACCCAAAGGTCTTGGATTCCATAGCAGGCCCCACCCTTACTAAACATGCCCCAAAATTTCCTGGCCTGCTTGTAGCCCAGCAGGCTGAACAGAGTGGTTTCTATGGGGAAAGTTTTGATATTAGTTGAAAAATGTGAATTGAAAACTATTACCAGATGCAGAGAAAAAGGAAGACCCAATCTTAAGACAACAGCCTCCAAGGTAGGAGCCGTGGGTCCAAGTCTTTGCCCTACTGGTTTCATTGGAAGCTCAATGCCACCATGGATCTGGCCCTTAGGGTATGTCTGCACTGTATCTCCATTGTGTTCAGGGAGGAATACTCCCAAGCATGACCTGCATACCCACCCCTGTGCCAAGCCTTGACAGGCATCGAATAAGCCACTGCAAAGACATTCCAGAGAGCAAGGCTCTCCAGAAAGTCTGTGGGAAGGATGTCCCCTGAGCAAATCACCCACAGATTGATGGATTCAGCACATGTCAGTGGGGTGTACTCCTTACTGCCCTTCCCCAACATGCCAGGGATGTTGCACAGATATACCTTTAGTCTCTGTATGCCTCATTTCCCCATGTATAAATTGTGAATGGCTTGCTTTGTAGGTGTGTCAAGAAAATAAGTACACTTAGAAAGCTTTGTAGTACAGGGAACTATTGAAGGGAACAAAAACAACAGGACATCCCAAGCATCGCTACAAAGATGCATGCAAGTGAGCTATGAAGGCATTTGGAATCAATCCTGACCAATCACCTTGGTTCCTGACCAATCACCTTGATCACCTTGGCAAGTGATCATAACAAGTTGTGTCATCGTTTCCACCAAGGCATCAAAGACAACAAAAATTGGCTCCAACAGCTTGAAAAGAAAAAAGCCTAGAGGAAGCAAGCAGCTCCCCAACCACCCAACCATGACATATACAATTGTATCTACTGCCACATATCATGCAAATCTTGGATTGGACTGTTCAGTCACGTGAGACACTACAAACCTTCTATAATATGGGCTGCAATATCCACTGTCTCCCATAGATGAAAGGATGCCAAAGGGTGTCAGCTTCTACGGTTATGGATGGAACACAGAGTACCTTCAAATGATAGGCTTGAATAGGCTGAACAATTTTGCAAAGTCCATTTTAATTTACAGCAAGAGAAAAAAAACCAACTTCCGGTTGGTACACAAAGGTAGTGGGAGAGCACAACCTGATTCACTGTAACCGTCTCCAGTCCCCAGTCATCCTCCAAGCTCAGAGCCTGACTGCATTTCCCAAGAGAATCAGAGCAAATGGTTAATAACAACGTGAAACTGTGGCAGTTAAAAAAAGAAAGCCTTTGCAGCTCATCTGTTGTCAGTTTTGGCAAGCAGCATGAAGGAAGCGAAACACTGATAACATTGCTTTATTGTCCATGTAGGTCCCAACCTTAACATGCTACATCTGTATCTTCTGTCTCAAGAAGTTGCTTTCTTTTCATCAAACACATTCCAGAAGTCAACAGTAGAAGTACAGACAAGACACAGCAGATCGATCCATTAACTCTCACTCACTGCTAACAGCTCCTTGGCAGAACTTGGCCTCTGCATTCCAATTGGAAAGCTTTGCAGAGTTCAGAATTTAAATAAGCTCACCGGATGCTGCTGCTGTTGCTGCTACATGGTCATAGCAGGAGCAGCTGGAAACCTTTCCAGGTGCCGGGCCTTCTTCTTTTATGTACAGTATTTGATTAAAGGACTGGCGCAAGCCAATCAAGTCTCTTGTATGCCTTGTCTTAATGTTGCTTCCAAAAAAATGCAGGGTTGGATTCTCAGCAAATGCAAATCAGTGTAGCTGCACTGAAGCATCTTAATCTTAATGACATGTCTAACACCAGGAATAATGATTCATTATGTGGAATGAAGATACAATGGCAAGAACACATGTTTCCCCTCTGATTGACAGGTTGCTAAATATCCTTATTTTAGAAAGAGAGAAAATGAAAAACCCAGCTCACCACATCTCTAATATTGCCTTGCAAGCCTCATCTTTTATTTATAATGCTGATGAGTTGTTATTATTTATATTTTATTTGTGCCCAAGAGCCTGAGTTAGGGACCAGAACCTCTTGGTGCTGGGCATTGTACAAACACAACCCTTGACCTGAAAAACTTGGAATCTAAGAAGTCTCTTCCTATGGCTGCTAACAAGTGATGTACAAATGTATAGAACCTATTTCAGTACAATGTGGCTCTCTGTCTCTCTCTAGTGGCTGGTCCATCCCTAGAGGTTAATGAGTTTGCCAGAAAGGTCCTAGGTCTAATGCCCATACACAGTGGTGTTATTACATTTGGAAAGGAAAGTTAAGGATTGTGGTTCATATAAACAAGAAACTTCATTTTCCTTAGCATACAGGCAAGTGAGTCTTAATCCAGTTGTACTGACTGGAACCATGCTCAAGGCTTTTAGAGCCTATCAGAAAATCATTTCTTTTTCCCTTGCAGAACCATTTGACTTGCTGTCAAAAAGAAAGTTCTTGCCTTGAAAATCCAATTTTCTGCCAAAAAACTCTTAGTTTTAATACTGCTTCCAGATCAGTTAGAATAATTACAACTCATGTAATGAGGAGTCATCCCAGTAGCAACTGGAGTCCAGGTATGTATCTGTTAAGTATAACTCTCCCTGCTTAGTTCTGCCACTCACATGGATGAGCCTGGAGATTTGAAGCTAAGTGGTCCAGATTCAGTCCCTGTGAAGAAGATGAAGCAATGAAAAGTGAAGTGCGTGGCAGTGCTGCCATCCCTTTCAAGTGAGCCCTGGCTTCACACCAGGATGCTATTGCTATAAGACAGATTGTTACAGGTAATCATATGCACTTTAATTATCTGGTATTGACTAGGTTCCTCACTGCTGACTGAGCTCAAAGGTAATTCTGGAGGTACATTTGACTTTTACGAGAGGCCTGCTGAATTGTTTTCAGAACGTGGCTTCCTTTATGTTCCGTTGGTAATGTGCTACTAAGCTTCACCAACATGGTTTCACATTTTGGGCTTATTCATACACACAACTTCCACATTTTTCTTTCACAATCTGGATTCTCACTTCTATACTATTTGGCGTATCTTTCTTTCTCCCTGTCTTCTATCTTTTTCCATTCCCTTATAACGGAGGCAGATGAGTGACTGCTCTTCTATTTATTTAATGTCACAGGGTAACCCAGAAGCATGAGCAGCTTCTGAACTGCTACTGCTCAAAGAAAATGGGCATGCAGTTAACAGTACTGGGGTGGAACTCGGGGTATCTACAGTAGGTTTTTACCCAAGACACAGGCTTCCTGATGTGACCCTTGACAAGTCATTCATTTCAGATCTGTCTCTCTCTATATGCAAAGCAGGATTAATACCCCTTCCTAAAGTAGGAGCCCTTCAGCAGCAGGAACCATCTCTTGTACATCTGAATAACACCAAGTATGGCAGGATCTTGACATTAGCTGGGAACTATCAGAGTTGTTGTAATTATTAGTATTGCTGGGAAACTGTTGACCAGCTCTGAGTGTTAGTGCTAACCTACACAGCCACAACTGGATTTGTCAAGAAGTTTCCATCTACACTACAATTGTGAGCTGACATGCCCAATTTAACTTTCATGTAGCTAGGCTGGCTGCAGCTACCACTGAAGGCATTAGCAACTCAACTCCCAAGCGGGCTTGTACAACCCACACAAAGCCCATACTACTGCTGGCTTCACTGCTATTGGTACCAGAACAAGTTAGCTTAAACTAACTCAGATGTGCTTACATTTATTGCAGTAGCTTCTCTGATTATAGTGCAGACGCAACATCAGTTCCCCAGGGGAGCCGGTCTTTCCCATTACCATACTATAAGAATTGTCTTCAGCAGGGGACATACCCTTAGTATAAGCAAGAATATTACTGAAGATTCCTTGACAATGAACCCTTGTCTTCAAGACTGATTACCCATATCTTCTCTCACGGGAGCATGGGTTTGCTAGCCTTCTACACACTCAAAGCCCAAACTCCTTTCCCCTAGTTAATGAGGTAAGGATAAGCTGATGTTTGCAAGTGTTTAGTTTTATTTTGGTGACTATTTATTTGTTTGTTGAGGCAGGAGGAGTGACCTTTAATGTTTTATTATTATTACTTGCATTCTTTACTTCAACATATGGAACACATGTAAAGAGTACTGGATGGGCCCCTATGGAAATTGCTGGATAGCCAACAGCTCTCTCATGAGCACTCGATGAAATGAGGATGATTTCTACTGGCTACCATGGAGGAAGCAGGACTATCGCATGCAATATACAGCTGTCTTCATGAACCTCCACAGATCTAAATCCAACAGTTAAGCACCACCTCTGCGCTCTACTTAAAGTTATTTACTAACAGATGAAAGAAAACCACACTTTTGAAAGCCTAGTCTAGTCAGGAATCTCTCAATTAAGGTGCCCCATTAAGAAGCCTTAAAGAGTCATTTGGAGACATGCCTCCATGGTCTTCCTTGGACCACTGCTAACTAGATAGGCCCCATCCACTTGGGTGCACTAGGCAGAGTAGGCAGCTCAGGTCCTGTTAGAGAGAAGCTTCAGGCTGGACGCCAGGAGACACTACTTTACAGTTATGGCTGCCGGGCTCTGGAATGGGCTCCCAAGGGAGGGTGGTGCTCTCTCCTACCTTGGGCGTCTTCAGGAGGATGCTGGACAGATATTTGGCTGGGGTGTTATGGCTCCAGCACTTGTTCCTACCCGGGGCAGGCAGTCGGACCTGATGATCTGTTTAGGTCCCTTCCGACCCTAAGCACTATGAAACTATAACCACTGCCCTAGGACATATCCTCAGAGCCACTCCATCCACTTGGAATTCTGCCTGAATTGTATACCCTGGCTAATGGCCAGTGTCACTATACCTGCGTGAGAGTGAGTAGTAGGGGTTATTTTGTCAGCAGTGGTGGTCCTAAGGGCAAGAGGGATGCTGTGTAGACAGGACCTAAAGATGTCTCAGGTCCTAAACAATGACGTACATAAACTTAATAGTCACTTTTGAAAATCCCGACCTGTGTGTGCAAGCTTCAAAGTAGGGTTTGTAGCTGACAGGAAATTTGGCTTTTAAGGTCTGGCCCTGATTATTCAGATACATTTTCAAAATTAGAGCTCTGAAAAAACAGTTCTAGGCATTTGTGAAATCCCTGCTGACCTGCTACATAACTGGTCAGTGTCATGCCTTTGACTTGGTCCAACAATGTGCACGTTAGTAATGAGCTACATCAACAGGCTCAGTGTCTGACTTTGGCTAAGCAAACACAAGTTTGGATGCTTATTTAAAACTTGTTTGGACTCTTCAGTCCACAAAACTGGGGTGAAAATCTTGTTGGAATAGTCCTTCTCATGAGGTATCCAATAATACCTGAATCCAACTGGGCTGGAAAAACACTGTACAAACAGCCTGCCATTGTTTCAATGTCCAGAACCAGCAGGGACCTGGGTAAGTTAAGTTTTGCAAGTAGAACCAGCAATGAGGGAAAGACAAGTTCACTAAACTTTTGCAAACTTGTCTGCCTGTGCCAACCTAATGTCCCTGTGCATGGGTATACCTATAATCATAACATCTGGAAAAACACAAATATGGGCAACTGACTAAATGAATCATGTTTTCTCTTCATGTAAAAATACAACTGTGTAAAGTGTGTATGTCTGACTCTAAGCATTCAAATAATTAAGGGGAAAAAGTTGCTTTTGATTTAAAAACCCCTCTTGACTGTGTCCTTAGTAATTAAGATAGTATGAACGCAATAAATCAGTTGATGTGCCAACCCACAGAGGTCAAATATAACTAGGCAGCAAATTATAGTAAACATTTATGAATCCCTAGTATGTGGCGCATGGCCCCACCCATTCTTCTTGGCTTACAAATTCACCGTTGATTGCACTGGTCCTTCTGGCATTTTGTGTCCTCATGCAAGTCATCCAGAACAGCCTCCCTAAGCACTGTCCGTGAACAGGATTAGATTCATTCTAAACCCAGTGTGTTGTACAAGGGATGACTAATGCTCTGAGAGGATGGAGAAACCAGAATGGACAGGAAACATTTTTTTTAGTAAAGGAAGTAGAAAAATGCCACCAGAGGTTTCTATTTCAGCAACAAGAAACTTAGTTCACTCTCCTAACAGGAAGGGTGGCCTTGTGGTTAGTGCACTGGACTGGGTCTCAAAAGATTAATCCAGCTGAAGTCATTTGTGGCACAAGAAGCTTGTGTCAAATCCCCAGATTTCCTCTGTGACCCTGCATCACTTAATCTCCCTGTGCCTCAGTTCCCCACTTGCAAAATAGAGATGATCAATTTGATCATCTTCCTTCATTCCCATCCTGAGCTCTTTCAATTTCCAGGACTTCACAACAGGAATTGTCTTTTCCTCAATGTCTATACAGCGTGGAGCACAACTGGGTGCCAATCTCAGCTAGGGTTTCTAAGTGTACTACAAATAATAAGGGTATATGAGGTTAATGACCATCTGGCACAATGACCCTGGTCTAGGATACCTGGCACAGCTATCATCTCATTATTTGTATGTCATAAGCACTTAGGAATCCAAGCCACAGACCTGAACCTTTCTGTATGAGGTACTCAAGAACACAAAACAAAAAGATTATTTCTGCTCTCAACATCTTAAGATTGTAATACTTATCACCCTTCCCTGACCCCAATGGCTTATAGCCAGTTCATTCTAGAGCAAGATTTCTAGGCATGCCAGTCACCTTGATTGCTTAAAATCACTATTGGTGCTCCATCCCACCATTACACATGATGGTTATAAACACAATATTCTTTGTGTCTATTGTTCAAAAAATCAGAACATTTTTTAAAGAAACAACTAGAAAAGGTGACACTGCTCACAGTTAGTGCCAATTCCTATGTCATAGTAGCACTTTGATAAAACAACTGAATCAACTCTAGAGGTACCAGCTTTGCATTTCATCCAAAATGATGCTTTCCAAGCAAGAGGGTATTTGTCAGCATCTAAATCCACTGCTGAGTAGTTTGCTGTAACACTGATTCTAAAACTCTTCCTGGGGCAGGGACTACTAAAAGCAATTTATTTTGTACGGTCTGTAAGTCTAAACCTGTAGAGTCCTTCTGTCTGGATTCAGAGCTGCTAAGCTTCAAGTTCGTACAACTGTGCAAGCATTGAAGCAATACCCTGTGCAAACCCACCACATCATGAGTCTCCTCAGGCCAGGAGGGCCATCCTTAATTTTTCAGTCTTTTGAGGATTATGTAATTCTCAGTTTCCTACCCAGCATTTTTCGATTGACCCAGATCCTCAGAGGACAAACAGCTAGGCCACTCCTTGACTGAGAACATGGAGTGTGGAAGAAGGGATCAAGGATTTTCACTGTTCCCACATGCTGTTAGTGAAGAGACCTTCAGAAGTATGGGTCTGACATCTCCTTTCTTTATTAGTAACAGGAATGAGAAGCTATGAGAAGCTAACCCCACAGTTACTACCTTTCCACTGCCTTTACTGTACTTTCCTCTGTGCTGGGGGGCTGAGATGCTCTATATTTATTTGTGCAATAATTGGGGAAACCAAATCCTGGTTATCTCATGTTGCATTCTGGGATACCTCAGACACTGTACTACAGCACAGCTTGGATGGGGACAGGTGCATGGACTGAGATGGCTTATGTAAAGAGGACATCTTCTTTCTCTTGGTAGCATGGATCTTGGAGGGAGACTCAGATTCCTTCTTCCAGTAAACAGCTTCTTAGCAGGAGGCTTTTTACTAGCTGCATCAGAGGAAAGTGCCTTTGCAAGATGCTGACTTGGGACTCTCCCAAGCAGCAGGAGACATCTCTCCTGGGCCCACTTGGGTACATGCCCGGGGAAGCTCTGGAATGTAAATGATGCTTCCTTTTCTAGTTGTGCTTCATCTCCTAGGTTCCTGCCACCAGGGAAAGTCCAAGAAAGCTCTTTGGTATTCTCAACAAACTGAGAGTTCACTATCCAAGTGATAAGAGTTCGCTGAACTATCTCCAAACCTCATTGAAAGCTTCCACCATGGTTTATGAGATTGGCAGTGCTTCACACTATATGTTTGAATGACCAGGCCATTCATCTCTTTAAAACTAATAGGCTTCATCCCCAATGAGTACAATGCAGTGCAACTCCACAGCAAGTGGCGAAACAAGGCCAGTTCACACCAAACTAAGCATTTAGGAGGGGAGGGTTTGATGTGGAATCTGGACTGAGAATTAGTTGGGCTTTTACAAGTCTGCATTCAATGCCACTTTTTGAAAGGGAAAGACCTTTTTAATTGAAATGTTAATAACTAGAAAAAGAATAGGGATGAGTTCCCCCTACCTTTCCCACTGCCAAAGTGATCACAAACATCCCTGCTGTAAAGATGTCTGAGTCACTTTTCTTAGACAACAAACCCTTCTGAAAAAGGAACGTAAATAAAAGTATAAATGTGGAGGATGCCCTCTGAGGAGTATTAGAGGCATTCTTGCAGGGCAGAGATAACCTGGTGGTTCTGGTATATATAACATGCATCTGCATTTATGTAACTGGCATATTGTATACTTGAAGCCCTGGGACACTGCCATTTGTTTCCCCTCCTATCATTAAACAAGCCAAAATTTGCCCAGCTTGGACTTTTACACAAGAATAGGCCTCTTTAGACTTTCTTTTGGAAGAGGATTTGAAACTTTCTGTGGATCACAGCATATGTATGCATCTTGGAATGCACTGACAGAAGAGCTCACTCTCAGTAAAATGTCCATGCCCTTCTGGAGATCCATTCTGTACATCTTACTCTGGCAACTCTCCTAGCATGAATTTTGTCCAACTAAGAAGGGGTTAAGTCTTGCAGGAAAGGGCTCTTAGGCTGGATATAATAAGCATGTAATAGGTAGCTAGAAATAAAGCACTGCTTAGTCAAAATCACTCTCCGCCTCCCAGACATTCAGAGATATACAGCAACTTGTTTCCTGACAAGGATGTTGGGACCCAACCAGCACCCACTGAAGATAAGAGCTTTGCCACTCATGTCACTGGGATCAGGATATAGCCCTGTAATAGGTATCTGGCACACATTATAATAAATGCATGTAGGGTTTTACTGGCACATCTGATAACATTTATGAGTCTAGTGTTGGATCATATAATCTTCACACCACTTTATAATCTTCCTAGATTGTAATCTTTCCCTGGCACCATCTGACACAAATTATAATGATAAGGAATTTTCAGTTTAATAACTTGTAAATTTCTAAAGCAAATATATTCGAATGTGTTCCAGACAGTAGTCTCTGACTTTTTTAAGAGCAAGTCATTCTCGTGTTATGAAAAAACAATTTGCAGGTCCAGAAGGCAAAATATTCTCCACTGAGTGTCTTTAGATTTTTCCAAGAACTTCTCAGTGCAAATATGCAGTTTGACAGTTCTCTGGTATTCAGTGTTTTCCTTTAGCAGCACCTCCTGATTACATGTGAATCACAGCTTTTATTTTGTTATAAAAAATAAAAAGATGTAAAATTCTAGCCCTCATTTTTCAGGGAACAACTTGAAGTGCCAAGCTGACAGGCTTAAAAGCCAGGAGCCAAAGAAGAACTTTAAAAGATATTATTTAGAAACTCTCACGATTTTTAAGCTAATCTTATGATTTTGAAGAACAGGCTAAAGTCTTAATTTTTTTTTAACAGTACTAGCTTGCACAGTACAAATTGGCAATGGTGATATCTGAGATGAGTCGTATTCATTATATAGATATTAGCGAGTTTATAATGTATTCTGTATACTGTTCTACCTGGCACTCATCCAGGAAACGGAGACAATGAAGTATTCATTACGAGCCAGACTGTGATACCTTAGTCATGGAGAGCAGTACTTTACCTTGGTGAGCGATCCCTCTCAAACCGCTGTGCAGAGAAAGGTGCAGCTCAGCACGTGTAAAAGGAGGCAGAATCTGGGACACGTGCATACGCTGAATCCTTTGGGATATCAGATACTGCTCAGAAATGCAGAATCTAGCCCTGTTCATGCTCAGGAGTCCTGGATAGTAATGTAACAGAGTGGGGAGCAGCAGGGACAGTAAAAATAGCTGTCACTGCTGCAGCAACTGACCACACCACCTCTACTGACACCATGGCAGCTGGCGCCACTCTGTGTGCTGCCACTGCCGAGGGCATAGAGCTGCCCTGCTATGCCTCTGGTCCTGGATTCTGGTCAAGTCACAACAAGAATGGTGACATCCTTGAACATTTCCCAAGACACCAAATGGCTTTGATGGAAATCCATCTGAGGCCCTTTCTTCACTAAGGAAGCATTGTATAAATAGTCTACTATGCCTACAAGCTCACTCTGTTTCCCGGGTTCAGCAAAGATGGACAATTTAGGAAGCAGGCACTGGCAACGTTTTTTAACCTGTATCTATTGGGTTCCACTCCTGGCAGGGTCACATGACCTAGTTAGCAAAGCTGGCACAGTTAGTGACCTCTACTTGGAGCCAGATCCAAAGCCTATTAAAAGGCTTTCCATCGACTTCAGAGGGCTTTGGATTAGGTTCCCAACACCAGCTAATTAGAGCTGGTGGAACATTTTCCATTGACGTATTCCCCCCTCCTCTTCCTGATGGAAAAATGGCCTTTTTGACTAAACAGAAGCTTTCATCAAATGAAATTGCTGACAGTCATTGAGCTGCCATTGAAAAAACAGGAACCCAAACAGAAAAATTTTGGTATTTTTAAGCCAGAAAGTTGGTTTATTAAAAAAAAAAAAAAGCAAAATTTTTTTTTTTTCAGTTTTTCTTTCTCTAGGAGAACTTGACAAAAATCAGTTAAAAAAAAGAGAGAAATTATGTGTTTCACTGAATTAGGTTTTACATGAGCAAGCCATTTCTACACCTGCTCTATTGCTAATCATAGGGAGAACTGAAACAGTATTACTGTACATCGACAGAGAATTTTTAGAAGACCTGGGTTTTATTTACCTCTTGACTTGAAAGAACTTCCTCTTTACAGGCCACAAAATGGACTATGGAATGTACCTTTATAAACCAAGTAGACATTAAAGAAGATCTGCACTGAGGGGAAAGTCATGTTGAAATTAAATACATTCAGCCAGATACTGATGCTCCACAGGCTGAAATCTGGTACACTTAGTCATCCTGGAGAGTACCTTACATTATAATAAGCCCCTTTGACCTCAGTGGGACCACCAGTGACTTGTGGGTACTATTCAGTAAGTACACACATCACCACCTGGTCCACTGTAATTAAGTAATAGAATTTTAATTGTATATTGAGTTCTTATCTAAAGGATGAGGTAATCCACAGCATGCTAATGAAGGTTTATCAGCTGAGCTGGCAAAGCCTCAGGGGATGATAAAAAAAGAAAGAAAGAAGAGGAAAGAGACATGCTGGCTATGGAAATATGTCTTGCTGGAACAAGACATAATGGCATGCAGCAACTGAGCGAGAAAGAGAAAGGGAGAGAAAAAGACTTCCTGGGACAAGATACTGTGCTGAGGTTTGAGAAGATGAGCAGATTGCCGCTGACAGATTGAGGCACCAAAAAAACCAGATGCCTTACAGCTAAGAATCAAAGTTTCTCCAAGATTTAAGGTGAAGATTTTCAAAAGTGATTTTGGAAGGCTGTTTTTGGCTGCCCAGGGGATTACATAAATGCGGCCTGATTTCCAAAGGTTTCATAGCATCACAGGGAAGTAGGGCCAGAATGACCTCATGAAGTCATCTAGTCCAGCCCCCTGGCTGATTGAGTTCAGTGCTTTTGGATGAAGGTTTTTCCCCTCTCATTTAACCAGACATTTTCTAGTAAGGAGCTTAGCAACATGTCTCAGTCCAGCTGGGTTTTTAGATTATCTTATATTGTCAAGCTTGTCTTCATTTTATTTTCTGTCTTTATATACTACTGATTGAACTGGATTTCAGGACTGTGGGCTGAGTCAAGGATTTCAACCCTAGAGCAGAAAGGGTGAAAAGAGTTCAACCAAGCCTATAATCCAGGTCAAAAATATTGTGATTCTCTTATCAAAATAGCTTGTGGTAAAGATGGCAACAGATAGCATGTGCATGGGAACTGATTAAATATCTGAATCCAGAGGTATTTCTAAGCCAACCCTGACAGATTTCAGATGAAAAGGATTCCTTTTTTGGAAGACATAGGACTAATCCAGGTTAGATTCTTTAGGAAGGAAGCAGGTCTTGGAAACAGAACACTAGTAGTGGGGTTTTGTAAGCCACCTACACAATGTAGGTGACCAGTCCCCATTCATTTATTGTACTGGCCCTTTATTCAACTTTGACATTCTTGGCCTAGTAGCTGATTAAAAAGCAAGTGAAAACAAGTAGCATGCCTCCTGCAGCTGGGAGTACAGAGATGTTAGAACATACTTATAACTATATAACCCCCTGAAATCCATTTAGTGTGGATATACTCTTCATTGACAAACAGAAACATCTCTAGCATCAGAAAATAATTTTTTTTAAAAACCATATACCATCTTTTGCTTCAGAACCTGCTCTTAAGGAAAGGTGAGGTCACCTGAAAACACAGTTGCTAGGTACCACAAATGTTAGTGAGATGGGACCGGCTCAGCATTTCAACACCAGCCTGATGATAGCTAGCTGTTAGACATTCAGCTATCCTTTCTTCCTGCCACATGAATCTGATTTAGATCAGAAACAACTAAAGGGAAGAACTATCAGCTTCTCCATCACAGAGCCTGCCTCCCTGTCCTCCCACTATCAGATGCAGGCTGAAAAAAGAAGTCCATCCAAGTTCCACTCTCAGGGGAGAAAAGGTGCAAAGTTTCCCCCTGCTTATCATCTTACGTGTGTGTGTGTGTGTGTGCATGTGCATATTTGGGGGGGATGTTATATACACCCAGTGCAGTTCCAGCTCCCCCAACATCCCTAGAGGCATTTTAAGCTCAGATGGGAATTCTTAGCGTGAACCCGACCCTTTTCTCCTTCATGTTACTAGCCCTTGAAATCTAGAGTACCACAGCACCCCAGAAAGAGCATTCCCTGTTCCCTAGGTCAAGGCTAGGTCTCCTGAGCTCTGCTCCTTGCCAGCAGTTAGTAATACAGAGTGTCTCATTCTAGGCATTTTAAAGAGCCAGCATCAGGCACCATTAGCAAGTCACTTCCCAGGTATTTGAGAAGGAGTCAGTTGGCCAACTGACCATTCTCCCTGCCCCAAAACACGGGGAGGGTGAGCCAACTCTCTTTCTAATAGGACAAGGACTCTTGTCAACCCCTCAAGCTCACCAGACCAAAGGAGATTCCCCACTCCACCACACTCACAAGCTCCATTAAATTAACAGGGGTAAGAAAGAGACCTAGAAATACATTCCTGACTACCCTGAAGGACCATGTAACCAACCCCTAATTCAGTCCCCAAGGGCCAATATTAAGGACTCCATATAGATGTACAAAAGAGTGGAGGTTTTCCAAATCAATTACAGATCTGGGATACCTCAGTTTAAATGGGCCTGGCATTCAGGATATGCTTAGTTAGTATCTGCTGACAAAAATCAAGCTGCTTCAAGGTGGCACTATAACAGCGGCACCCTTACCTCAGTCCACTTACAAAATCTTAATCCCACTTGTGTTCAAAGAAGACCCTGGGAATCTTTGATTCCTACAACAGCCTGCAGAACCAGTGCCAATCCCCCACAGGAGGGCAAATGGCACAATATTCATATGACAATTTGTATCTATCCAAGGTACTCCCTAAACCAATCAGTCCTTCCCACACCGCATAAAAGTAAGCCATTTCCCTGGTAATAGTTAGCAATGCAAGGAAGCCAAGGTCAGACAATCCACAGAGCTCCCATATCATTCTAATGGCAAGAAAAACAAAGAGCAAGTTCTACAGGATCCTGGTTTTCTTGTCCATATTGGCCATCTCATATCAGTCAAACTCTTGCATCTGCAGTTTCCCCTCCCAATGCTGCTCCATGGTGTTATCTGGTGACAAAAGAGGCTACAACATCAAAGAAAGAACTTGCTGAATATCTCCATCTACTGGTAGAAAGGAAGTAAAATGGGGAAATATGTGAAACTGGCAGAAGAGCAGGACTAAAGGGAAGAGGAAAACTTGTGAACAGAAAAGAGAGCACTGGGCAAAAAAGGAACATCAAAGCAGTAGTACCCAACACAAGAAGAAAGGTTAAAAAAAGCAATCCATATTTCAGCAAAGGCAAGAAGAACAGCATCTGCAAGAAGACACCATACTAGGAAACCTATTTAGGTACAAGACAGGTCAAGAAGGACTCAAATGGAATAGAGAACTACCACAGCCTCTGCTCCAAAGCCAACTGAAAGGTGGTGGGAGCAGGTGGATATTTATTTTAACTGGTGAGAATGAGCACTGAGAAAAGCACAGCAGCTTCTAAATATGGGGGCAAATCCTCAGCCAGTGTAAAATAGCAATACTGGGTTGAGGTCACTGGATCTAGGCTAGTTTACACCAAGATTTAACAGCCAGAAGGAACCATTTGAACATCTAGTCTGACTTCCTCTAAAACATAGGTAGTAAATTTCACCATGACTGAGCCCAATAAATTTGTGCATTGCCAAAGGGTAATTTGTAGGGGTGTGCGAAGAGGGCCCTATTCGATTTGGATTCAGATTCGGGCCAAATCAGGGACAGTGATTCAATTCATTGGTTCGAATCGCTGTTCCTGATTCCATTTGACCAAATCCAAATCTGGAGTTTTGATGCTGATTCAGAGAATCAGCGATTCAGACATAGACACAGCTTTAAAAGTTTTTTCTACATACCTTGAGGTAGCAGGTGTGGCTTGTGAACACTGAGATGCTGGGGCACATGGAGCGTCCCACAGAAGTACGGGGGGGCCCTCCACATGCTTGGCAGCAAACGAGGAAGTGGACTGGAAGTACTGGGGGGGCCACCCCATGTCTTCCTGGCTTGATGATCGGCCACAAGGGGACCCTGGGTGCCCCTCCCCCAGAACTAGAAGGCACCAGTGGCTGAGCCAGTGAGGGGCACGGGAAAGCCCCCAGCATGCTCCCCGGCGTACTCTGAAGTGGACTAGAAATGCTTCTGGTCCACTTCCAGGTCTGCTGCCGAGCGCGCTGGAGAGCTCCCCATACTTCTGTGGGACACTCCGTGTGCCCCAGCATCACAGTACTCACAAGCCAACTGCTACTAAAGGTATGTAGAACAAGCATTTAAAGCTGTTTCTATTTTCAAATCTCCAAAACTTTCCAAATCTCTCCAAATCAATTTGGAAGGTTCTGATTCAATTTGGAGAGATTAAAGGGTCCTCTGATTTGATTTGGATTCAGAGATTCAGCCTCTGAATTGGGCTGCATCTCCACCAAATCAAATCAAGGACCAAAGCTTTGCACAGCCCTAGTAATCTTTGCTTAGCTAAAGCATCTTTTCAGGGCAAAGGTAAGAATATTGCCTATTGACTTTAATGGAGATGGGCTGATTTATGCTATCTGCCCCATAACCGCCATATGACTTTAAGTTACACAGCTACTCATGGAATAGCCATAAACTGGTAAAATCTTTACACTAGTATTGATCTGAATTTGGTATGAATGACCTATATATATTCACATACCACATGCATCTTTTTCCCAAAAATCAGCTCCCCCCAATTGGAGTATGCATCTTCAGTGAGGAAGATGAATTTCTGCCTAAAATAAAAGCACCCTCCACCTCTGCCTTTAATTCCTACTCCAGCTGTGATTCCTGGTCCCAGCAGCAGTAGCATTTCTATTCAGGCAGCTGAGAAAATCAGTTGACTTAATGGCTTATTGTTCTTCACTCTACAGGTGCTAACAATCATCTCTTCTTTTTAAATACTCTTGATGTTCCAGTAAGCATGCCAACCTGTCTTCTGGCAATTTTACTGTCTTTTAGCTACTCCTGGTCTCTCCTCCTATTTCATGGCCTTGCAGAATGTCTTTAGCTGTTCAGAATCAAAGATCCATTCATGGAAACCAGTCTTCAGCTAGGGCTCAGCTTTTAGTTAAGCAGGAGGAAGAGTGAGTTGAAGATGAGACACTGTCACTGGTCTATGCAGCCATACCCCTGTAAAAATTATTTTTATTCATATGCCTTATTTGGGGGTTTGTGATATGCAAAAAAGTATGGTAGTCTCCAAAATAAGGCAGGCTCTATGTTTTGTTATCATTGCTAAAGTCATCCACCCACTTCAATCTGTCATGTTCTTACCATAATTATCCCCCAAAGCATGGCTTCAAGGACCAACTTTACAAAGTCAGTCAATCACCCATACTCATAGTTAGAGGCAAGGCCATATTGCAAAAGGCATTTAATAATATTCGTTTGAATTTTATTAATTGATTTGCTAGCAAATTAATTTACTGACAAGAACATTTATGGGAAATTATTGGCAAAGAAATTTAGAATTCATCAATGTGAACATTCCCACCAAAAACCTGAAAGTAAGGGCTACACTTACCCAGTCCTGTCTTAGAGGGTAGAATGGACTGTTGAGCTGGGATGTAAGACTTCTGTACTCAGTACCTAATATACATCATGTCTGACCTTGGGCAATACCATCACTCTGATTCTAATAATGAGTTTGCAGCAGTGCAGCAACACATAACCCCTACTTATGGCAGTGGTGTTAAAGTCTCAGCCTAGACTGTATGGGTGTATATAGAAGTTACACTTTTCATGCAATGAGGCTACCAAAAGTGTTCTGTAGCAGTAATATAACAAATGCTCAGAGCTACAGAGTGCTCTAAAAATGGCAGATCACACAAAAAGTTAACTTTCACCTGATGTAGTATAAGATGAAGGCGCTCTAGGGCACAGCACCTTAGCTACCCTGCAGACAGGTTCACATTGAGGGCTAATTTGGGGAAATTCTGCTCACATCCAGGGGCCTTTGGGAACTGGGCTTGTGCTTTGTCTTGTCCCTGTAGGCAGGGGGTGGGAAGGGAGCTGCCTCTGCTCTGTTCCCCACTCCACCCCAGCTCCCTCTGCTCTGTTCCCCCCTCCACCCCAGCTCCAGGCACAGCAGCCAGGAGGCTGCTTCTGTCAAGTAGTTCATATGGAGAGCAGGGGGCAAGGGAGCCCACCACCACCATGCAGAACCAGCCCAGCTCCCCCTGAGAACCTGACAGGGGTAGTTGATGGGGGTCTCACAGTGGGGCAGCTCTATCCCCCCCTTCTCCCCCAGTCACTGCCAACAGTTGGCAGTTGGCAGGGAGTGGGGAGGCATATAGGGCTGAAGTACCCCTGCCTGCTGGCCACGGTGAATACATGTTGGGTTCAACGGTGCTCTAACTATGGTGCTTTTATGTAAAGTACCATAGATTGAGCGCCTCTCCAAAGGCTGCCTAAATATCTGTACACATCTTGTGATGGTAACTGTTCAGGAGTGCTTCCCAGAGCCCACTGCAACATGGCTATTTTTCAGTCATTGGAACACAAATATGAGTTAGTTAATGGAGTTTAAAGTGAAGACAAGCCCTTTCGTGTTAGAAGCTGAAAGCCTGGCAATGACTGCAAGCCGCTAAAGTTAAAATCCAAATTACCTTGCCTTCTCCTCATTTAATCTGAGACAGCTAACTCAGGTTAGCCAGCCCAAGTTAGGAATGTATCTGGTCTTTCCCACAGTGTAGACACACCTTTAGACCCTAATCTTTCCCACCATTTTCAGGCCATAGTCCTTTATAGAAGAGAGCAATTAGCCCCAAAAAGCTTACAATGTCTCTCCTTCTTTGGTTACAATCAACTCAAAGATTGTCTGACAAGTTGCCTCCTGCTCCTACTTTTCCTTCCCCACAAATAGCATGAACATCAGATTCTTAAAAAAGAAAATGTAATCTCTGGGTCTAAGAATCTGTAAGCCTTGGCTCTGTGTTGAGACAGAATGCCCTACCCATGCACAGCTCTGTGCCTTCAAGGGCTCTTTTTGGGGCTGCAGAGGTTTGTCTGCATGAGGTAGCTTGTAGGATTGGGACCTTAATGGATATCCATTATTTTTCCCTCCACCTCTTTCAGGTCTGCCCTGTGTTGCTCTTTGCCTTAAAGCAACGGGAACTCACATTCTACAAGAATATTAATTTTTTATCTGAACACCAAAGACAGTAACTGAACCTTGTGGCCTGCTGCATTCTGGAGCTCCCTGATCTATCCCTGCCTTCCCCAGTGGAACATGGCCTTGGGTCTTTGCAATCACACCCTATTCTCTTACACAGCAACAGCCCCTCCACACATGCCTCAGCCAACTTTCTGTCCTTCTTCCTTGCCTTCTTCATCTCTCTGATTCTCCCACTTCATTTGGCTCCAAGCCAAATGCCTCAGGTCTGAAAGCAAAACTCCAAAGGGACAGCATAGAACACAATCCCTATCCTTCTCAGGGGGGTTGGATATATTTTTAAAAATCTGATATATGAAAACTACCTGGATAATCAGAAGACTACTTTGGTAAGCAGCTTATGCTAGAATTTCATTTAAATCATATTTACATCCTTTTAATCAATATATCTTCTTGTTGTTACTAACGTTCAAAGGTAGGATTTTCAAAAGCGGGAAAGGTAACACTTTTAGAAGTGTCTAAGGGATTTAGACACCTAAGTTTCACATTCATCAATGAGCTAAGGTCAAGTCTGCACTAAATAGCCTCTTTAGGCATCTCTGCTCATCTGCTGTTGCCAAAAACCCTTCCTCATGTCCTGCTTAAATTCTCTAAGTGCAAATATAAACTGCCCAAGATGCCTACATTTCTGTCAATGAGCAGGGGCTGAAATATCTAAATCCTGCTATCTATGAGCAGCTTAGCACCTCACTCATGTCTCATTCATGTCTAAGTCTGGTAGGATTCGCAAGCCAAGTGTCCTCAAACATACCTGATCGGTGAGGGCTGACCTAGTACATGCCTCATGCATGCTTCGCCTCCTTCCCTTCCTACACACAGTGGGGAGGTGCTGGTGGCAACTCTCATCTTATACCCACAACCCACTGGTTTGACCCCTCAGCTGGGATGCTGGAAACCCAAGCTCAGTTCTTCCTCTCCCTGAGTTAGAAAAGGATTGTGATACAAGTCCCCACATCCTAGAGGAGTGACTCAATCTTTGAGCTAAAAGGCATTCTGAAGTATGTCCTACAGAAAATGGTCCATGCTGTATAAGATGCTCATTTAGCCTGAGAGAATGAAAGTGACTCCATAGCCTACTGATGAAGGCACTTGCTTGAGCACAAAGCAGGGTGTTTCAGTCCCTGCTGCCACGAACAACGGTCTCAAGTTGCAGCAAGGAACGTTTAGGTTAGATATTAGGAAGAATTTTCTCTCTAGGATGGTAGTAAAACAGTGGAACAGGTTACCTAGAGAGGTGGTGGAAGTTCCATCCTTGGAGGTTTTCAAAACCTGGATAGACAAAGCTTTGGCTGGAATGATCTAGTTGGGGACAGTCTTGCTTTGAGCAGAGGGTTGGACTAGATGACCTCCTGAGGTCCCTTCCAATTCTAACTTTCTATGATTCTATAAATATTTAAATGTTTAATCCCAAAGCTCTAATCTGAAAGACTGAAAGAAACCCATGGAAGCACACCCAATAGCTAAATGGTTAAGGCATGTTCCTGGGAGACGGGAAGCTGGCATTCAAATTTCTGGCTCTACGTTAACTGGAGGAGAGATGTAAACTAGGGAGTCATGCATTCCAGGTTAATGTCCTAAGTATAATGAGGAACATCAACACTTCATACTTGACTTTTTTTAAGAAAGGTCCAACCTGGATTATAACCCTGACTTCTTGACTTCCAAAAGGCCTTTGATCTAGTATCCCATGATGTTCTCATGGGTAAATTGGAGGACTGTGGGCTCAACAGTGAGACAGTTAGGTGGATAGGGAGCTGGTTGCAGGGTAGGACCCAGAAAGTCCTAATGAATTGATCTGTGTCATCCTGGTGAGAAGTGGCCAGTGGTGTTCCTCAGGGGTTCATGCTTGGTCCACTGCTTTTCAACATCTTTATCAATGATTTGGATGTGGGGGTGAAGAGCTCACTGGCCAAGTTCATGTACGACACCAAGTTATGGAGAAGCGTGGGTACGCTTGAAGACAGGCTCCAGATACAGGTGGACTTAGACAGGCTAGCAAGTTGGGCAGATCAGAATCAAATGAGGTTCAACACCAAGAAATGTAAAGTTCTCCATCTGGGGACAAAAAAACCCCCTACACGCCTACAGGCTTGGCAATGCCAAACTGACCGGCACCACGAATGAAATAGACCTGGGGATAATAATAGACCACAGTATGAATATGAGCTGACAGTGTGACACCGTAGCCAGCAGGGCATATAATACCCTGGCATGCATCAATCAATGCATCTCCAGCAAAACTAGGGAAGTGATTCTTCCACTCTTATTGATGAGACCGCAGCTGGAGTACTGCATCCAGTACTGTGCACTGCACTTCAGAAAGGATGTAGTAAAGCTTCAGAGAGTCCAGAGAAGGGCCACCTGTATGATCAGAGACTTGCAAGACAAGCCATATGAACATGAACATCTGTGCCTCCCAAGACTGGGGGACACGGCGACTGCCTGCAGGCAGCATGGTGGTGGCAAGCAGTGACTGCCTGCAGGTGACCACAGCAGTGGCAGTGAGGTGGGGTGGGGATGGCGAGCACCGAGTGGCAATCGGCGACTGCCCGCAGATGCTACCGGCAGGCAGCGGCTACCAATCTCAGGGGTTGCATGTGAACCTGCATGCACCCCATACACGTCACCCATACATACAAGGAAAGGCTGAGGGACGTGGGACTCTTCAGCCTGAAAAAGAAAAGGCTGAGAGGGGACTTGATAGCAGCTTACTGCTACATCAAGGGCATACATCAAGGACTCAGCAAACAACTGTTCACCAGAGCGCCCTTGGGAATAACCAGGAATAATGGCCATAAACCCCTGGAAAACTGTTTCAGGCTCAACATTAGGAAAAACTTCTTCACAGTCAGGGTGCCCAGACCGTGGAATAAGCTCCCTCCAGAAGTGGTGCAATCGCCTATCCTGGAAATCTTCAAGAGGAGACTGGATGGTCATCTTGCTGGGGTCACTTCACCCCAATTGTCTTTCCTGCCTGGTGCAGGGGGCTGGACCCGATAATTTTCCAAGGTCCCTACAAGCCTTGTAATCTATGAATCTATTAGTATTTCCAGGAGCGGATTCACGGCTATCAATCCCAAATGGAGGAAGGAGGTCTCCTAACTCCCTTGGCCTTGCTCTTCTCCCTAGTATTTCCATCAGGCTAGCTTAGGTAGCTCCCATGCACCGGATCTGCAGCCTGAACACTTCATTTGGGGCTGACAGTTCCATTAGGCATTTTTGCAACTGGCACTCCAGGGGCCATATTTGTAATGATATGTAGGTGCTTAATCCCTAATGAAAAGAATTAAACATTTTCAATCAATTTTAATAGGAATCAGTCATGTATATATCTATGAAAAATTTGACTTAAGTGATTTAGGAGCACAAATCCCATGGATTTTGAATGAAATATGCACTCCCAAGTCACTTAGAACCATATTTTATTCTATCTATAAGCACCTATGTAGACTTAGGTGACTCATTGTCATCCAATTCCACCCTGTTCACATCCCTGAAAAGCCATTAATAATTCTGCCCATGGGTCCAGAAATTTGGCAGTGCAGGGAACAGTGGCAGCATTAATCGACGCTCCCTTGCTGCCAGATTTCCAAACCTGTGGGGAGCCTCATAGCCTCATAGGATGGATAACATGATCCTGCACAAGAGATCAGGTTATGTGGGGTTGCTTTGGCACAGGATTGGTCCAGCATGCAGCCAGCTCTGGGCATGCTGGATTAGAGGGGCTAGCATTGCTGGATCACAACTGTGGACCAAGAACATACATTGAAACTGCATGGGATCCAGCCCATGAAGTGACCCTGCACCAGTCATCCAGCCCATAGGGCTAGAAAGTTGGGCACCACTGACCTAGATGAATTGGCCAGGTCTTCAAAAATGCTCAGCACCTGCAGTTCTCCACCATTCACTGCTCTCACTGCAATGGACATGACTTACCATTACTATCAGGAAGCTCATTTGGTTGTTGAGGGTTTTTTTGGCATGTGTAGTTTTATTACCCAGCTGTAGTCTGTCTCTTTTCACTGGCCAGATTCTTAATCCATGAGTAGTACTCTACTGCAAAAGAAGAACCATGACTCAAAGGCAGCAGAGGTAGATCAATGCTCATTCCTACTGAAAATATGACCCTTGAAATTGGGTTCATTTAAAATTGCAGACACTGAATGCTGGGTGAGTAATTCACTAATGTTTATTACAGCGTATAAGGAAATACAAACTAGATGAAAGTTGTGTAAGGTGGATACATATCTGGTTGGATCACTGTGCTCAACTAGTAGTCATCAATGGCTTAATTTATAGTTGGGTGGAGGTATAAAGTGGAGTTCCCCAAGGTGTGTGTCCTGGGTTCAGTATTGTTTAACATATTCATGTATTATTTGGACAGTAGGATTGAGTTGATGGCTAGCAAATTTGCAGATGATACCAAGTTGGGTAGGGTTGCAGACACTCTGGAGGATAAGACTAGGATACAGAATAACCTGGATAGACTGGAGAAATGGTCTGAAAACAATCAAATGAAATGCAACTAGGTTAAGTACAAAGTCCTGCACTTGGGACAAAGTAATTGCATGTACAAATACAGACTGAGGAAAGATTAGAGAGTCTGCAATATTGCAGGGAAGGAGTTGAATATGAGCTAAAAGTGTGCTCTTGATGCAAAAAAGCCAACAACATATTGAGTTATATTAACAGAAGTGTCTCTTGCAAATCAAGGGAGGTAATTCTTCCACTTTATTCTTCATTTGTGAGGTCTCACCTGGGGTACTGGGTCCAGTTTTGGGCTCTTCACTTCAAGAAAAATATGGACAGGTTGGAAAAAGTCCTGCAGCACGGAACAAAAAATATTACAGGCCTAGGAAACATGGGAAGGGCTGAAAGAACTAGGATTATTTAGTCTGGAGAAGAGAAGACTAAGAGGAGGATTTGATAACAAATACTTGAAGGGAGATTATAAAGAGGAGACTTTTCTCTGTGGCTTTAGGAGAGAAGATGAACAGGTTGCACCAGTGGCCTCAAACTGTAGCAGAGGAAATTTAGTTCAGAGATTAGACAGAAATTTCTAACTATGAGTGTGAGCAAGCACTGAAGCAGGCAACCTGGAGAAGTTTGGGAATCTTCATCCCCGGAATTTTCAAGAACTTAAATACTTGAGTATGTTGGTTCAGTCAGGGATGATCCTGCTTTGAGCAGGAGGCTGGACTAGATGAGCCCATAAAGTTCCTTCAGCCCTACTTTCATCTGATCCTATGATTCTTTTACATGATAAAAATAGTTCTGAGCAATGAAGCCATGCAAGAAGATGCCAGTCCTTTCACAGACTACTTGCAGATAAACTCATTCAAGTTACTCATCATTATGAACATCAATCAAAGAAATTCTGTCAAAATCTTGGCACGCAAAAAACCTGGGATTTTAACTAAATGGTTTTCATGAAAAAAATTCTTCTTTACTATGGAAAGTGTCGATTTTTTTGGACTGATAAACACATTTGAAGATGAAAATATTTCAGCCAAATCAGCTGTTGCAGTACCTCATAAGTGTATTGGCATGGTTCTCTTGCATCCTTATTCTCCTTTAGATCCAGCTCTCCAGCTAGATTACATTTCCTAAAGTGCATCATGTATCTCAGTAGTTCTCAACCATTTTATACTCAGGGAAAAACTTGTTAGTCTCAGGGCATCCTTCATAAAACACCATCTTTTAGCTTTCACTTGTCTTTTTGACTACAGAAAAATTAGAGCAATTCTTCTGTGGTGAAGAACTCAAAAAAACCCCCCAAACAAACAAAAAACACAACAGGTCAGAACAATTTTTGATAATGTGGATCCCTATCTGAAGTCTTTGGGTTTGCCTTGTGAATCATGAAATGAAGCTCCATGGCACTCTGGTTGAGAATTATTGTACCACCCTCTCTAAGAAGGAAGACCAACTGTAAGCCCAATCCCCTGAGGAGAAAAAGAGAATGAGGCCACCAAACTTTAACCTCCCTTGAGGTTTCATGGTAGCAGTCCCAACCAAAAATATCTGGGTTTCAACTGATTTTTTAGTATTAGACATTTCACCTTTTTTTTAATGAGCAATGATTATAAAGTCTTTGCCCTGTTGTAATATTTAGGTGGCATGTGTGGCAGGAATGCCAGGTAGTTAGTAGGAGAGCCATTTCTAGGTGTGGTTTGGTCACCCACATTTTGCCTGTAGATCTGTCCCTACCGGGTATGATTCTAATGTTCTAGACCTTGAGGCTGTACCAAGTAGCATCTATTGAAATTAAGCCCATACACATGCCCATAGATAAGCAAAAGACACCTGTCAGAGAAATGTTTTCCTTTTTTTTCTCTTAAAACATGCAATTCTTTCACCCTCTCCCCCAACCTCTGAAGAATGCATAACATGCAGGACTGCATGAGATACAAGGCAAACAAAATTAAATTCTGAACCAACATCCTGTAAAAGGTCTAATACCTAGCAATTCATGAAGGGAAGGAAATTCTATAACCTAGATTTTCAAATGTGACTAGTGGATTTTGGTGCTTGACCTTTTTGGGTGCTCCATGGACAACATCCTATTACATTATTATAAGTCTAAATGGAGTTAGGTGTCTAAGTATTCCTTCCTATTTGAGTCCCTGAAAAGCTGTGTATGCAAAAGATGGTTAGATTGTACTCCTGCTCACTGCTTTTTCTCACTTAATGCTAAGGCAAGGGTGACAAATGAGAGAGGAACAGTGGAAAAATACTTGAACGCACCCAATCCACTCTCCTTTTCAGCATCCACTCTCTGCCATTGTGACACAGAATACTTGGCAAGATGGACCTATGGTCTGACCCAGCAAATAGCAGTTCCTATGTTTTTATGTACAGGGATTGTAATGCTTTTTCAGGGACTCAGGCAGAGTGTAATAGGATTGCACTTCGAAGACTTGTTCCATTTACATGCCAAATAAGCGGCACAGAATTTGGCCCTTAAGATGAAATCCTGGCTCTGCTGAAATCAGTAGCAAAGACCAGTGTAGCGAGGATTCCACCACTGGCTTACATTAAAAGTGGTCCACTCTACTGTCTACTAGGTTGTGATGCTTTCCCAAGATTTTTTAAATCAAGTAAGATGGAATAATGGTCAACACTGAACAAAGCCAGGCATAATATATTTCAAGAGGAAACAAAGAAAGCACTGTTTGGTGTTGTATTGCTCAGGCTTGCCTTTGGACACACGTGAAAAAATGTTTACTAAATAACTCAAATACTTAGTAGTGAGATACATTTTATTTCAAACTGAATTTCCTGCAAGTGTACACAAGCCAAAAGGTGAGCCAACGGCCACCAAACTGTAGACAGGACCAAGTTGTTCCATGCTGTTTGGCAGAAATTAAAACCTCCATTTTAACAATAGATCCTTTAAAGAATAGAACAGCTTCCTATTTCCAAAAACACACTTTGTTTCTCTGTGTGCATGCAGCAGGGTGAAGAGTGCTCTTTTACTACTAGTACAGGGAAAGATTTTTAGCAGCTGAACGGAAAAGATCTTGTGGTTAAACCTTGGACTGGAAATTAATTCAGTTGAATTAGTTCAGTTGCATACTCTAGTAGGGGCTTTCAATTTGAGTTTAAACACACCACCTTTGAAAATGTAATCCTTCATGATCCAGGAACAGAACTGGCTGAGAAATAATTGTACTTATTCCACAAAAAAAGCAGTTACTGAAAAAAATTTCGAGTCTGGAATCAAAAAGAAGGATCAGCCTCTTAATATCTTTTTGCAAATTGAAAATTTGAAAAAGACAAAAATTAGGCCAGGTCATTTTGTTCCAGTTGTTGCTAAATATTTCACATAATTTCCAACCATTTGTTTTTACTATGCGAGTTCAAATTTCTAAATGAACAATTGTTTTGAATGAGAAAAAAATCATTTTTTAGTTAAAAAATATTGAAGCAAGACATTTTGAAGAGGCAGCTGGATTCTGTTTGGCCTATAGATCTGCACTGGAATACTTTTGCCTGTGGTAATAGCTATTATCTATAGCTAATCTATGTTAAAGGTCCCAAAAAAGGCCAGAAAATAATTGGCACACAAGGAACAAAAGAATTGTGTAATACTTGCCCCAAAGAACTTACATCCCGAACACAGGAGAGGCAGAAGCTTGGAAGAACTCAGGTCAGACAGAATCAGGGTGAGAGCCTAGATTCTCTAGGTCAACTATCCATCGGTCTGTGCACAGAACCTGTGGGACTTTCACAAGCCTGTTCCAGGAAACCATAGAGGCTACAAACCGGCAGTTACAGGAATAAAGATTTGGAGAACAGATTTCCTGAGCAAGAAAAGACTTTGGCTGGTGGCAATCTGAACTGAGGTATGGTCTCTCCAGTCTTCTGTTTCCACTGAGGAAGGAAAACACTTTTGGGTCAGATTTTATTTATTTATTTATTTAGACAAAGGAAGTCTTTTTACATTGCATATTTTCAGAGCAGAGCTACCCTTTAAATGCAATCTTATTGTAAGGCTACCTCAGTTCACTGGGACATCATGTAAAGCAGGGGCAGGCAATTATTTTGGGCGGAGGGCCACTTACTGAGTTTTGGCAAGCCATTGAGGGCCATATGACAGGCAGCCAGGGGCAGATAAACATTAATTTTCTAAATATTTAGGGGTGGACAGAATGGCCTGGCAGGCCACATTTTGCCCACCCCTGACCTAAAGCCTCTTGAAGACCATGAGGTCTTTCTCACTTCCTCCAATGGGCTTGGGCACATAATTGGGATCATAATTAAAAGGGAGTAGAAAGATTGATGGTTCAGTCATAATATTGAAGGGTTAGGGGCAGGGGTAAATTTTTCAAAGATATAACTCCCATTCCACTCAGCCATTGTGTGTTTGAAAATCTCCCTTTCCCTATGCCTGAAGAAGAGTGCTTGAGCCCCAAAGCTTGCAAAGAACAACTTTTCCAACTATTTAGCTGGTCTAATAAAAGATATCACATCTGCCCAAAGAACCTTGTCTACCTATGTCCTTAGACTAACACGGCTACAACCAACACCCCTCTGCATCTCAGAAACTGGCACTTGCAACAGAATACTTGTAATGCTTCTGAATTTGTCATTCTCCTTTGTCACTTGCCATGATCTATAGAAAAAAGGCACTCCATATTTACAAATGCAAAACCAGCTGAATGTGTACTTTGCCTGTATTTGAACAGAGCTTTCCAAATACTAAGGAAAAATGAAGTGTACTTTTATGCATGGGAGGTGAAATAAATATCTACCCTTTGTAGGACATGGCATCCGTGGTACTTTGTTAGCTCTCCAACATTTACAGTATGCTGTATACAATGGTAGATTAAAGCCTTAAATACACGACTTGTCACCAAATCCAACATCCATCCATTGCTATTAAACTTCCATTGCCCTCTGTCAATAGATAATGTATTCAGGCTTTTATTGCTAAGTACAGGGAAACTTTGCATATTAAAAACATAAGAAAAGCCATAATGGGTCTAGCTACCCTTATGTCCTGTTTCTCCCAGTGGCAGAGAGGGGATGCTAGGAGGAAGATTGTTTATGTAGGGCCTTTCCAGATGGATCCCCTGATCCTTTCCCCTAACAACTTCCAGCATACTTAGGCCAAGAAAATTCTAATTCAGGGATTGTTCCCCTATCAGATTTAATACCCACTGATGGACCTACCCTGCATGACTTTGTACAACCCCCCTTTGAGTCTGGCTACATTATCAGTGGTTGCACCTACATGTTTATTAATGCACTGTAGTTACTGCACATTAACTTTAGTACTTGCATAATGAAGTACTAAATCAATGCATAGTAACTGGCACTACTGCACAGTAGCGCCAGTGCACAACTTTTTACTGACGTTACCTGCACAGTAGCCTAATATTACTTCCCAGTAGCATATTAACATGGGTTTTGCCCAGCACACTACTGCACAGTGTTATTAGGCTACTGCACAGTTAGCGTCTCATGTAGATGCACCCAGTATTCACAACATTTTGTGGCAATGAGTACCACAAGCTAATTACTTTTATGGGAACCCAGCTAAACTATGGAAGACAATGAGAATGCTAGGGCAGGAATTTCGTTACACATTATAATTCATGCATGTTAAGACTATGGATTGTTGAGCAGTATTGAAGTTAGAAAGTGCTCTGAGCAGCTGCATGTTAAGGGTTACTATGATCTCTGACTTGCACCATTCTGACTTGCCACTAGAGGGCTGGCAAACAGGGGCATGGCTAATAGCCAAGACACCAGTGAGTTCTCACCTTGTTCTGGGTGACAGCCAGGCAAAACCATGGGAAAATTCGACTCAGCACAATTACTCCCAGTTAACTGAATTTTTCCCATGCCATGTGGCCCCATTTCCCCTAAGCCCTGGCAACTCTCTCCTGGCCAGGTGGTTTGAGGGGACCTATTGCCCCTGCATTGCCATCCTGGGGTGGGGGTAGGTAGACAGGACTTTTCTGCAGGGGGCCCCTGAGCCAAGCCCAGCCATCAAGCTATAAACAGTTTCCACAACCCACAAATGAACTTGTCAACAATTCACAACTCCTCTGCGTTGTGCAGAACACAGTGCCTCCTCCGTTCCCCTGGTAAATCACAGGGGCAGAGGCAATCTGCACTTCACATAGCCATATCTAGATCCCAAAGGCACTCTCACACCATGAGACACCCCAGAGCCCAGAGTCACCACTGCATCAGGACCACCCCCATCTTTCCAGGTCCCCAAACACACCACATCACCCTTTCCCCTGGAGTCACTGAGATTTGCCAGTATTGAGTTGTTCAGGCCCATCTGATCATAGAAACATAGAAAATTAGGGATAGAAGAGACCTCAGAATGTCATCTAGTCTACCCCCCTGCCCCAACTGGATCATCCTAGCCAAGACCTTGCACAAAACAGTGGGAGGCAGGTATGCCACAAATCAGGTACGCACCCTTCCCAAGTGTCATTCTGATCCCCTTCCCCTGCCTGATCTGCTACTCTGCATTCTCCTTCCTGCCCTATCTGCTGCTGTGCTGCTTGCCCCCTCCTCAATCTGCTGTGTGCAACATATAGAGGCTGCCTGTGCCACTTGTAGCACCCATGCTGCAGGATGGCTACCCCTGGCACAGAGAGAAGGCTACCAGCCTGAGTAAAAGCCAAACACAAGCTCTGAGACACACTTCTAGTCATGCTGATTAACCTCCATTTAAAGTACCATGAAACTTAAGTGTGAGATGTTTACAGGGGAAGGGGTCAAGGGGCAGCCACCCACTAAGAGCCTGGACTAGCTATCCATGGAAGACATATGACTTACAGTCAAAGTTCCCATGATAAGAAAGAATTTGAATGTCTCAATATTTGCAAAATGGCATTTAATTTCTGATAGGGTTAAATAAGAAAAAGGCCTCTCCACTTTCCAGCTGCACTACTACCTGAGCAAACAGCCGTGAAAGCCCATGAAGCCAATAGCTGTTAAAGAGTCTCTTAAAAGCAGCCAATCAACCCAAGAACTGCGCAAAAATGAAGCCCTTCACTTTCCCAAATCTGTCTTCCAATTGTATTGCTCCAAATTCAAATGCACTACAAACAACAAAATGCACATACTATACTTTCTCAGATACAATACACATTTTTCCCTCCAAATTCAGTTGCTCAAAATAGGTGCACATGTAAATGTAGAAATATGGTCATAGCAGATTCTGCCCCTGCAGGGGGAAAGTGAAAGTAAAGCTGCAGTGCTTTAAGTGGGGCTCCCTAATTGCTGGCTATGGATAGTTTTTCTTTTTCCTTACCCTCACCCCAACCCCACCCTACCCACAGAGGCTTCTGCTGTAGAACCTGCTGTGCTGTTTCTTACTGTTACCTTCTAGTATTTTCAAAGAAAGATCTTTTTAGTTCATTCATTCTTTCAAAAACAAAGTGCACATCTTATACAGGAGTCGTATGCAATCAAATATAGTAACATAGATCCCTAATAATGCATCAGAAAATCCTTCTGGGAGCTCCCCTGACATCGTCTGTTGCATCTGAATGTCAGTTTCAGCCACTTTTAGTGAAGTTTTTCTTTCTTTCACTCCAATGACATATACAAAGTTACCAGCTGCCAAGTTTATTGCCTTTAGTTCAAATAGGGAACTCTTCTAGGAGGTTTGAATTGATGGGTCAAGAACAGCAGTCCACTGGGACACAGTGGTCATATCTACATGAGACACTTTACTGTACAGCAGACTAATTTGCTGTGCAGTAAAGCATCACCTCTACATGTGCATAACAATAGGGCACAGTAGACTAATTTACTGTGCTGGTGGATAGTCCCGTAAGATACAAGTGGTACCTAGAAGCACAGTAAATTACATGCACATGTGGACAATGACATTGGGATTAGTTTACTCGGGGTCAAATTGAGCCAGAGTATATTCAGTCACATTAATTGCATGTGCAGATGTGTCCAGTAGATGTAAATTCAGTTAAGGCTCTACTGCAGATTCCACATATAACCTTGAGCAAATCACTTCTGCCTCCGCTCTCCCCTAGCAAAAAGAGTAATAATTCTGCCCTGCCTCACAGCGCCATTATGATAAAATCCTTAATGTTTGTGAGCTAATCAGAGACTGTGGGGACAGGGCGTTATAAACACCTGGATGGAATGAAATCAAGAGATTTGGAAAATAAGGGATTTTTCATTCCCCATTTCACATTATTTCCTTTACCAAAAACAAAACCAAGTAACTTAGGCTGACTGCAGTTCCACCTTCACACATAATGGTAATCATACCATGCAACTGTTACCAAATTTCATTCAGGGTTAAGGTTACAGTGATTTAGCTAGTGTGCAACACTAGAGGAGCATGGAGATCAAGAATTATATCGTCAGATCTGGTGTGTGGTTCCCAGAAGCAGCACCACCTTCTCTTCTAAAACAGTGAAAAATTCCATTTGTCTACTACCTTTAATAGCAGCTGGGGCGACACAGGTGCTAAGGTGCACGATTGACAGCCCACGGGTCACAAGTTTGGGGCCACAGCAGAAGCGCTCATAGTACAGCCTGTCAGATTCCAACAAAGCTGTGAATTCTGCCGAATACCTTGTCACAAGGGCATGAAACTATAATGCAACTATAGAGCAAGACACTGACTCTGAATCAAGTTTTCCTCATGCCAGAAATTAAGGGAAAACACCAGGAAGCAGCAATAGGAAATGCTGACAACCTCCCAGTTCTACCAGTTGGGTCAGAAGTCAGAATAAGTGTTAGTTCACATGTTTTCTTGTACAAACTCTGGCTGAGATTTCCCAAGGAACCTACAAAAGTTAGCCAACCAGATTTCACTAAATTTGAGCAACTAACACCTTTGAAAATCTTGCTCTCTACCAGTTTCACAGACATTTTGATAATGGCTTAGCACTGAAGTTAGATCATACAGAAAGAGAATTCATAAGTACTGTATGTAAGTGCTATAGCCACGACATGAAATTGTATCTAAACAGCCCAGTTTAGTGCCAGGGAAGATTTGCTTGAAGTTGGGACCAAATCAGAAGAAACAGATGATAAGAAAAATGATACTATGAGGGACTTAGATTGTTTAGTATGGCTAAGATTAACTTCCTGACTTCACAGACATTTGTGGTTGGTCATCTCATTATCAATGCAGAAAAGGCCATTTTAAAGCAATGGTTAAAATCACCAAAGGTCATTACAGGTCATAATGCAAAACTTAACATCTCCATGATAACACTGCATATGCTACATGTGTTATCATATTATACATGTTTTACAACTTAAAATAGCAGTATTTCAAGCTACACATTTAACCCAAAAACTGTGAACTGAAACACTATATACCAGCAACATGGCCAAGTTGCTAAAGCTACTGGAACCTTCAGTTCTGCATTACCTGACCTCAACACTTCAGAAGAATATATTTAGAAGTGCTTAGAGTTGACTTAACCCTTTCCATCTGAGGTATTATCTCCCAGAGACCTTGACAGGAACAGCTAGGCCAATGTTGAATCTATTTTTTAATCCTATTCTGCACTCTTAAATAAAGTGTCATCAACAGAGATTTTTGCACATCACTTCTTTGTTTGTTCTCATTGTTCTGAACTAAAAGAAAAGATTAAACGTAAAAGCAGCTTAAACTCTTTAAGGCTGCCTCTGACTCCTGTACTTGGAGATGGTGAAGCTGATGTATCTTTTGGTTTACAAATTTAATGTGGCACATATGCATTGGTCTTAATAAACTGCTTCTTGACATCATTGGGAAGGTTCTGTTCACTTTGATGGGCCTGTAATTGACTCTGTAAGTCTCTTCGTGACCTAAGAACTTAAACATGCTTCATGTTTCCAGAAATATTCACTTGTGTACAAGGACCAACTGTAAAACATTTCAGGCCCATGAACAACACTATTTCCAGAAAATTAGGGAGTATACAACATGGCAGCCTATACTGAAAACTTGATTATAGAAGGAACTACCTTTTATAGGCTCTTCATGCGGCTATTAAAATAATGCCATTTTTGCAGATTTTATTGGTTATGCAGCCCAGGTTACTCAGGTATATACTCCCCTTCACCAACTGAAGAGAATTGTTATCTGGCAGATGTGCTGTGGGGGAACTGCAGACAGCTCAGTTTTCCTCCATCCCTACAGAACCAGGCCAGGACAGTCAGGGGACTTAACTATATACAAATTTATTTACAATAATTTATCACAAGGAAAAAAGGAAAAGAAACATGGATATAAACATGTGTGTGTGTGTGTGTGTGTGTGTGTGTGTATATATATATATATATATATATATGATATGTAAACAAATAACATAAACAATACTCTCTGGTTAAATGCTATAAAACCTTACACCAGTGCTCCAGATACCGGTAAGTATCTGATCTGAAACAGATAAACCCCACAATAAACATAGATAGCCAACAGATAAACTATAGATAAGAATGGGTGAACAATAAATAAGTCACAAATAAATACAACTAAACAACAGGTGAAATAATAGCAACAGGGGGTCCCAGGAGAGCCCTAGGACTCTACTCATCTAATAATTTGCAAACATGAGAGTTCACAAAATATAAGGCACAACATCACACCACTTATGGCGCAAGAACCCCCAAGATAAACTTAATCCCAAGGGGAAACCTCAATGCCCTTGGGCTTTCCCAAGCCCTACAAGGAAGCTGGTAACTTTAGGGGCGTCCTCCCAGTGGGACCTCCCCTTTCAGGAGCCCTTAACTAACCAGGGGGGACTCTCCCTTGCCTGTGGGAATCCTCTTTTCCCTGCAACTCACAGCTCCCAGGCCTGGAGCATGGCCCTCGTCCTCTGCGCTAAGCTTCCCTCTTGCCTGCAGTGGGCTTCAGGGGGGTTGCTGTTCCCTGGAACAGGGCTCCTCTATGCAGGGCTTCTGGGGCCTCTGGCTTGGCCCTGTTGGCTGGCTCAGGAGCCTGATCACTGTCTGGCTCTCTAGACTCAACCTTTTGCTATGGGTTGGAGACCTGGGCTGCCTCATGCAGCACCAGGCTTGGTCTGCTCCCAGACCCTCCGTGCAGTGCCTCTTGCACCAAGCTCCCAGCCTCGTTCTGGGGGTTGGGGACATGAACTGCCCAAGCGCTCCAAAGGCCCTACTCTGTGCACTGGCCCGTGCACCATGTCTCTGGCCGCACACCCACTCTTCTCTGTCCTAGACGCACTTCCCTCATGCTGGGCACGCAGTCCTTCTATACACTCCAGGGCTCCAACCCTGAAGTCTTTTGGACCTGAGTGTTGCAGCCTTCAATCAGGTCCGGCAGGAGGTATGTGAGTGGGGGGGAGCTCCTCTCCCCCTCCCCTCAGGAAAGGGGTGTAACTTAACTCCTGTTGCTGCCTCCTGATTGGTGGATGGGCTCCACCAATCAAAACAGCAAGATTTCAAGCCTAGGTCTCAACCCAAGCTCCAAAAGGCAAGCCTGCTACAGTTATTATATCCTTTGTTAGATACAGACTTTAGTGGAGGTACAACTAATTTTGTTGGTTCTATCACTTTACTTCATTTAGAGTGAAATATGCAATAACCTTATTCACATACCACAAAATTAGATGATGCCATGTGTTAGATGGGTCACATGCTTCAAAAGGGAGCTTGCATCCAATCATGCCAGTTAGTAAGCAATGCCTCTTGCAAATTCCAGTAAGTCCAATTTACCCAAATGAGCAAGCAGAGCACCTCACAGTACTTCCTAGGATCAGATCATTTCTTATCAACACATCCATAACACTTTCTTGAAGAAAGGAAAAAGAAAAACCCATGAGGTCATATAACTCTGACACATGTACCTATACTGTTATAAAGAAAAAAACAACAAAGGAGAAAAGTTAGAGTCTTCCAGGTAAAACCTCTCCCGCAGAATTTTTGATGACATGAATCCTTTAACCTGATGCTTTGTCATCAAATGGGCTTTGCCCTGCACAAAAAATGCATTCTTCATGATAAGATAATATGGCAAGGTCCATTCAACTTGACTGGCAGTTGTTTCAGGATGAATAACCACAAAAGCCTGTTTAACAGCTAAAAACATATTTGCTAATCTGTACTTCTTGCACCTCAGAAAGCAAGAAAAAAAACACTATTTGCATATTGTGTATGCCTGGAGGTATGTGGCATTGGGTCAAAAAGTGGTCATAGCACATGTGTAGGGTTTGTCACTTTGGTAGCACAATGCTTTTAACAGCATTTCTAACACATGGAGTCACAATGTTTATTGTTTGTCAGATGGACAGTGAAATGTATACTACTGTCCATAATAGGATTGTGCAAGTTGTTTATTGTTTGAAAAATAATATGTACATTATACTCAGTGCCCTTCTAATGGGTTTCCCCTTTTATAGGAATTAGGAAGTCACATTTTTTTTATTACTTGTAGTAAATATCAGCTTTCAACTTTACAAATGACAGCTCATGTAGGCACATACTTCAATGGCATTAAGGGTGTAAAACAAGAATTTGCTAGGTAAACGGAAGCACAAAGAGCATATTATACTATAAAGCCATACATGGCATCTCTGATCACATATGTATACTTTTCACTTCCCTTAAGTACAACGACTTAATAATGAAGAATATACAATGATGCATTCTTAATGCACTGCTCAGAGACACAGAAATAGGCCTCCGTGCTGAATGACATACCCCTGGGAAGGTATTTAACTTTAAGCAAGGACCTATGTGCTACTGAAATCAACAAGCATAGTGTTTAAGCTCATGACTAACTTTAAGCATGTGCTTAAATTCTTTCC
The DNA here is from genome assembly GCF_001723895.1 of Crocodylus porosus. Taxonomy (NCBI): domain Eukaryota; kingdom Metazoa; phylum Chordata; order Crocodylia; family Crocodylidae; genus Crocodylus; species Crocodylus porosus. The sequence goes on along the minus strand of NW_017728943.1, from coordinate 26,991,499 downwards.
TGCATTGAGAATTGTATGCATTGCCTATTTCCCATATTTTAAGTCCACCATAGTTACTCAAAAATACTAGGAAATAGAGAGTGTGACCCACTTTTAATGATGGTCATGACTTGAACAATTTTTGCAGAAAAGATCGCCACAAAAAATGGTGGCTAAAAGCACCCGGGTCAGTCAGAATCTCCCTTCCTGACTGGAAAAGCAATGTTTTTCATTATTTTCAGAGTGCCTATCACTGACCATGCAGAGTAGTTGCAGGATTACTCTGGTTGTGAGTGCCAGAAAGCAGTTGTAGATGGGTATTTTGTCACCTTTCCTCTAGAAGTTCTTCTACTTGCTGGAGTCAGACCTTGTTTAAATAGTGTATTCCAGATATCCACTCAATTTTTTATCCTTTTTATCACCTCTTTATTCAACCATAGCATGGTTGGCACCCCCTCAGAAACTTCAGCTGGCAAAGAAGGTTTGCCCACAGTGGGTCTACACTTCAGTCACTGTTGGACACACCCAAACTAGCTTTAAGTGAGATGGTTTGGGTAGTATCAGAAGTGATCATGTGTCAGCTGCCAAACCCCCAAAAGAAAGCCAGATGGAGGTTAACTTGTCTTGAGTTCCATATTGCTGTGCCTAGGCTCGTACTGATCCCCAAGCTAGCTACTTGAAAGCAAACTTGAGTGTGTCTACATTACCACCTTGGCATGACTATCCCTTAGTGATGCATCACACAAGTAGGCAACATATTTTAGAGCAACTGCCTAGGATGGAGGAGATCTGGATTGTGTTCTACTGGGCTTACAGGGGACCTAGAGCAAGTCACGTTTCCTCCCTCTGTGTTTGCTTCCCCTTAGTTAAAATGCAAATACTGGTTCTGTCTCTTTTTGCAAAGGGCTTTGAGATCTATGGAGGAAAAGAACTATGTAATATTATTGTACCTATGGATGGCACTGGCTACCAGTCTATTAGCTGGAGAAACCTGAGGTATTTTTTTTTAATCTACAAAAATTCAGCATGGTTTGACACTTGATCTGCCTGATTTGATTTAGGAACTGGCTTGCTAGGGGACTCCTCAAAAGCTTATTGAAGCCAATGGAAAGATTCCCATTGCTTTCTATGGGTTTTAGGATCAAGCTTTTCAAGGCCCTCTCCCTTCTTTCCTTCTTCCAATAGTTGAAATGAGAAGATCTTCCTAGAAGTCCATGGATTTGAACTGTAAGACCAAGGTATTCTCAGAAGGAAGCTGTTGGCTACAGGGTCTCCCTATTTGTTTTGGTCTGACAAAGCCCCTGTTTTCTAATATTCAGAGCAGTAAAAGGTGAGATATATACATAGCTTTTTACTTAATAAATTCCATGGTGTTCTTTATCAGTGGCCTGGATAGACCTGCTTTGAATCACTTTTTGTAATTGATATGATTCATAGATTCATAGATTGTAAGGCCAGAAGGGACTTTGGAAGATCATCGGGTCCAGCCCCCTGCAGCAGCAGGAAAGATAATTGGGGGTCAGGTGACCCCAGCGAGGTGACTGTTTAGTCTCCTTTTGAAGATTTCAAGGGTAGGGGATTGCACCATCTCTGGTGGGAGCTTATTCCACAGTCTGGACATGCTCACTGTGAAGAAGTTGTTCCTAATGTTGAGCCTGAATCAGTCTTCCAGAAGTTTGTGGCCATTACACCTAGTTTTCCTCTTGGGTGCCCTGGTGAACAGTTGCTCACTGAGCCCTTGATGTACTCCCCTAGCATAGCAATAAGCTGCTACCATGTCCCCTCTCAGCCTTCTTTTGTTCATGCGGAAGAGTCCCAGACCCCTCAGCCTTTCCTCGTGTTGCTTGCCACATAAGACTCTAATCATATGGGTGGCTCTTTGGACTCTCTCAAGCTTGTCCATGTCCTTGCTAAAGTGTGGTGCCCAGAACTGGATGCAGTACTCCAGCTAGTGGCATTACAGTAGCACCAAACAAAGATGAAGGCCTTGTTGCGCAAGGTGCTGTATATAGGCATAGCATAGGACAATCGCTTTCTAGAAAAGTTTAACAGTTAAATACACAAAAGCACTTATTTTAGGGCAGACAAATGATTAAAAAATTAATCAAAATCAATTGCAAGATTTAAAAAAATAGTCCCAATTAATTGCAATGTTAATTGCACGGTTAAACAATGGTCAGCACCTGTCCCACCCAACAGCTGTGGCTTCTCCCTGTCACGCTCCAGCTGGACTCTGCCAGTTTTGCCCAGCAACAGATGCCATCAGCACTTTCCTCACAATATGAAAAGCCCCTATTTGGTTTGCTGCATGGCCCTGGCCATGTGCTGTCCGGAACCATAGGCAATCGTTTGTGCACCCGTTCATATCCGTTAGTTCTCGTTCTCGATCTCAGATCCATCGTTTTGTTTTTGTTCATTTGTCCCTTATCCAAACCGGGACAGAACCAAGTGTAACCACCTGCGCAGCCACATCAACTCCGGTGGTGCGTAAGTAAAAGATCAAATAAAAATGTTCTGGAACCGTTATGAGTCCACCTCTCCCTCTCGCAAACTAACATCAGGGGATACGACCCACCGGGGCAACAGTCACAACCTGGCTCGCGCCCCGCACACTCCCCACCACCACCAACAGCGCACAGCCCCAGCCTCAACTCCGGCTGGCTCCACACCTGCTCCAGACCCACCCCGGCCGGAGTCGACCAGCTGGAACCCATGCAAACAGCCACGACCCTGGACTGCCCCACACCTGCTCCAAACTCACCCACCCATGCTTAGCAACAGTAGTGGCCAGGCAGAGGCTGCTGCTCAGCGTGGAGGAAAAGCAGCCCCTCCCCCTCACCACTGCTGGGCCCTTCTTGCTGCAACCACCCAGAGCCCACACCTGGGCTCCCCTCCATTTCCTCTACACTGCCACCACTGCCCCGCTGGGCAGCCCAGAGGCCATGGTGAGGACAGCAGAATGGAGCCAAAGGCCAGCCTATGCATGAGCTCTCGGTGGCTGCAGCAAGGGCCTGGCAGCGGTGAAAGGGAGGGGCCTTTTTCCCCCCATGCCAAGTAGCAGTTTTTGCCCAGCCACTGGCACTGCTGTAGCTGCTCAGTATGGGCAGGCAAGTCTGGAGCAGACATGGGGCAGGCCAGGGTTGAGGATGTATGCATGCATTCTGGCTAGTCTGGTGCTGGTTCACTCCACTCCACTGATCAAAACAATGTGCATGATTAATGCAATTTTAAAAATTAACATGTTAATTTGTTTTTGCATTAATCACATAAGTTAACTGTGATTAACTGACAGCCCTAATTTATTTGCTATGCCCATTTTACACATGAGAAATGAAGATGTCTATACAACTTCCCTAAAAGTGTGCACACAATTCATGACAGAAATGGGTCTTGAACTCCAACTCATTTCCCAGTTGTGGCCTTTTCTTATCCCTGTTTTGTGATGTTGCTAATTGTGAAATGCACGCAGGAACTGTATAAGGCATTTATATTACAAATAAATCAACCCCCTCAAACACACCCCATACCAATAAAAGATATTCTTCTCTCCCCTCCTAAATAAAACCTGTTATGCAAACATGCCACATGGCATCGCTACCATCTCCGTCCACAGACAGCAATACTTCAGTGGCAAATCCCTTCAAAGAGCATGTTGGGATTCTGTAGATTCAGGTTAGCTACAGAAATATGTATCTATACATGCACACACTTATATACACTGTATGTATATGTTCCAGCTGGAAAATGAGTTAAGAAGTCGGCTGAGCTTCCCTGAGCTAAAGATGGTACAAAAGAGAACAAGAATGAATGGTGGGCCTGCGGCCATTTTTAGCAAGGTGAAATGTGGAACCTTAACTGATTTAAAAGCATGAAATTGAAGAGAATTAACTGATAGACATTTTTCAGTTCCCTTCTCCAAGTAGGAGGAACGAAAGGATTTGATAAGCCATGGAAACTCACTTACAAAACTCACAGCATTAATTCTTGTGATAAGCAAGTGGCTATTTTTTCTTGAAAGGGCCCTTTGTTCAGAAGTAATTTAAGGACAAATTCCAACTCAGGAAAACACTTTTCATATCAATATCTAATGTAACATCCCAGAGTGACAGGAAATGCAGGGCACTAGAAAGGGGGTTCTTTTCTTATTTCCTTTTTTTTTTTTTCGGGGGAGGTAAATTTTCAATGTTGATTTGTAAAAGTGTTGCTTTAGTCCAGTGGTCTCCAAACTTTTTAAGGTGTATGTCACTTTTTGAAATAAAGGGCAACCCAGGATCTACCGACTTTAAAGGGCTAGGAGCTGGGGCGGGTGGGGCAGCCATGGGGCGACAGGGAGAGTGGGCAGGGGTGGGAGGGTCATGACAGAGCCCCCCATTCAGTGGGGGGCAGTGAGAGAAAGCAGGGATTCCCCCCCAGCCCAGCAGCAACCAGTGCATGGGGGATTTTTTTAAACAACTGGGAGCTGGGGTGGGCACGGCAGCCATGGTAAGGGCTGGGAGAGCAGGCAGGGGTCAGGAGGTGCTCATGGGGGCTGGGGGCACAAGCAGGGGATGGGGTCGGTCAGGGGTTCCTGCATGGTCTCCTCCCCCCACACCTTACCAACTCAGAGTCCAGGTCCAGCTCCCTGCTGCAGCCAGCAGAGAATGCTCAAATCACCAAAGCTCTCCGAATCTTTTCTGAATAGATTAGGAGAGCTTTGAATCTATTCAGACCTTTTAATTGGTCCCCTGGCAGGCTCAGGATGATCATGGTGGACAGAGCACATGCCTGGGCCTCTGCCAGGGTGCGTGCAGCAGCTGGACCTACCCCCCTCCCCACACACCTAACAAGCCATCCAGGCTCTGACCCTCCCCCAGCCCAGTCAGAGTCCCACTCACCCGGTGGCAGGTGCTGCGGCAGGGCACAGAGGGGGATCATTCCTCTCACCTAGCCCAGCCCTGGGTAGCAGGGGGCACAGCTCAGCCCAGCCACATGTCCTGCTACTGTCCCACCGCTCATACATCCCACCACTACCAATCACGGAGACTCTGACAGTCGATCTCAGTCTGGGAGGACTGAGTGCACACATGCTCAGCCCTCACCCCCAGACTGAGATCGACTGTCAGAGTCTCTGTGATCAACCAGTCAATTGAGACCAACCAGTCAGTGACCACTGTTTTAATCAAACGTTTCTGAAGCCAGGATTTTTTGATGGTTTGGCTGCTTTTAGGAAAAAACTAGAAAAATATTTTTGGTTTTGGCTAGAGAAGAGAGTTAAAACTCTTTCTTAATTTTGACCTCCTTTGCATGCTGTGGGCTCGGTTATGATTGGTGTGAAGGTAGTGCCAAAAGGCTCAATTCAGATCAGTTGCAATTGTGCTACATGATGCAAAACAATATTGTCAATCCCAAGCACACAGAATTAAGGAATCAGCCTATCCCCTGGCCCCAAAACAGAAACAACGTAATGGGAGCACTCTCACAGAATCTCTAACCTTGTACTCAAGTCCTGGGTTGCTGGTGTACTCAAAGCAGGGAGTTGGGGCACCTCCAGAGTCCTCACCAGCTCGCTACATTTTCAGGGTTGACACACAGTACAGAGTAGGAGAAAGCAGATGGGGTATATTTCCTGAGTTTCTGAGCATTCTGCTGCAATAATGAAGAGTGATGTACCCCCAGTCATGAGCAAAATCTGCTGGGCTCCAACAACTGATAACAAGATGAAGCGAGGGATATTTCTATCACAGCCCTTTGCGCTATTCTCTATTTCTTGCCTGAGACCTGATAGCTCCCTTGATATTTCTTTCTATCTGAGTTTTAAGAGGGTACCCTAAGCAGCAGAGGAGTAAGCAAGCAGCTCTATGCCTTTGGTAGCTTCAACCCATGGGACAGTTCTGCCACAGGGATGGAGTGAAGTGAAGTGGTGCAGTTGCATCCCGCTTTGATTCCTGTTCCACCCAAACTTTAAAATCAATGCCCTGGGAAGGGAAGCAACGTTTCTATTCAGGCAATGCTGAGGGGGGTCAGTTGATTTCATGGCTCATTGTAATTTCTATGATTTCTGGTAATCTCTCTCCGCTTTACAGACGTTAAAGACCCTCTCTTCCTTTTAATGGTCTTGATGTTCCACTATCCAAAGTATCCTTTCCATTTCAATTTAACTGTCTGTTAGCCATTTCTGGTAATGTTTCTCTTCTATTACAAAGCCCTGCAGACTGTTTTTAGCTCTACCTAAAACCTTAACTCAGGTGTGGTAATATTAACTCAGGCATAGAAATAATGAAAAGTGAAGTACTGGAGACACTGTCGAGATGCTCAAGAAGGCTAGATTTTGTTTTATGAATCTGTATAAGACATGTACATTTAACTATAATGACTACGTGACTAACGACATAATATTGTTTAACTATTTTCTGCCAAGTTTGTTGTTTCTTTTCTTAAACTTTATATATACTCTAGCAGATTAGTGCACCTTCCAAAAGTTGTATTTACTTTTGCTTTGATCTTAAACTGAATAATAGCCCCCTACCATACTAGTAAAGCATATAGTTTCCCTTAACTGGAGAAAAACACGCGTTGTGTTATATGTGATGATGGGCTGCACCATCTGCACTCCTTTCTTCCAAATCCTAGATCCACCCGCAAGTGCTGCTGGTGCCCCCACCCCCAAAAACCAGTGCCCACAGCTGCCTGCCACTTCTCCCCCCCTCAGTTACACTACTGCTGAGCAGTTTACTCAACATGAGTCCTGATACTCATTTTACACAAAGGCCACTTTCCACTGCCCTAGAAGGCTTAGTCTCAACTGGCATAAACCACTGTAGCTCTGTTGATGGTGTTAGGACAGTTTACACAGGCTCAGGATCTGTTCCCAACAGCTGATAGGGGCATTAAGGTAGATCTAAATATAGATAATTCATGATGTGAGGCCCTCTCTGTGCTGTAAAGGGGCCTTAGTGGAAATGAGAATAGCCCCTTATAATCTAGGCACACTCTCACATCAAATTACAGTTAAGCCTGATTCAGCTTCAAGACAAAACCTGTATATCAATCAGATCAATATTGAAAAATACCACATCAAGTTACAAATTGGTTGTGAATGTTGGTGGGGTGGGAGGGGGTCTTTGCAAAATATTCATTGTTGCACAGTGTGCAAAAATTCAAATATGGCTGAGTTTTTGCTTAAAGGATGGAATCTGAACTTCCAAACAAGACAACAGGTGCTCCTGTGAGGCAAGCATTACCTGAAATATAATCAGGCATATGTATATATGGCCAGTTTATTATGCTGGCATGGGCAAACAGTCAGATGTGGCATTTGTGCAAAAGCTTATGAGATCACTGTGGGTCTCCTTAATGCAAAAAAAAATAAAAAATAAAAACCACACCAGCAACCAGTGAGAGCTGGCAGATGTGATGTTGAGATGATGTAATTGTACACAGTGGTGATGTGAGATTTTTCCTGGTTCCTAGAAGCTATTGCTGCAGACGTAATCATAACAACAACCATATTTGCTTAAAGTTTTTGGATGAGAAAACAGACTGAGTTAACAAGAAGCAATCACACTGAGACAGAGGCTGGCAACTGGCTTTTAGAAATGGAAGCAGGCAGGTCAAAGCCATGGCACTGAAAACTCAAGGTAGTGAGCAAAACAGCTCCCTCATTCTACTTCTCTAGCATTAACACGCATCTCTTTATTCTCAAGCCCCTCAGGGTTTTCCTCTCTCTCTGCCCAAGACTCCTTTATTAACAGCTGGTTATCTTATTAGTATTGCTGTAGGAAAAACTATGGTATGGAATAATTTACTAATAGCAGGCTCCCCTAGAGTAAATATATGGCACTGTAGACACTAGCAAAACAGGATGGACACTTAATGGTGAATCAGTGATTCAAGGGTAGCTGAGCTTTTTTTTTGTATTTGATTTGTTTAACATCTGACTCCGAATGCCTGATTTACAACATTCTGTTCTTTGGGGAACCCAATTTCTTGCTTTTCCTGCTGCTGGTAAATTTGCTAAAATTAACTCTTTAAAAAAAGCTGTTCTGTTCTCTATAAAAGCTGACAGTAGACAGGGGGAGGCTAGACAGGTAGAAAACTTCAGAAGAAAAACCAGTCTCTGCTTTCCCATAACTACATGCAGTCTTCATCAGCTTTACACCTCACGCTCCAGAATGCCCATGGTTGTTCACTGCACAGGTTCTAAATTTATGACAGATGAGGTATTGCTTTCCCCCCACCCCAATCTGCCTTATAATTGATGCAGGTCATGTCTGTAACAAAAATGAGTTCGAGACCAGTCTGGCCAAACTACTTTAGCCATGTAGCCTATTCCATTACAACTCATAATTACTGTGACATAGATGTTGCTATTTATAAACAGGACCCACAGTTACTTTGCAACTCAGCTGTAGGTTTCCCAGTCTAATGTGCTTGCGGGGTTGTGTCTGATTTTGGAATCAGATAGAGATGGGTTGAGTAACTTGGCAAACTAAAAAAAGCAAACAGACGGAGGTTTACTTACTAACTTTTAATAAGGTAACCAGGTAATTAGTATACTTTCTGCAATGATCTCCACTCTGAGTAGCAAACAAGGTGTCTCACACTGTGCCACTGTCTCTTGTTTGCTTTTCTGCTTTTATGGTCTGTATGGGTAAAACGTCACACAGATATATATAATTTGGGTCATTCTGAACTCCTCCTTGACTCGTAGGCACTGAAGGGCTGTGCCATATTTCATGCAAGAGCTAATAACCCACAATTTGCAATAAGTCTGGGACTTACAGGGATGAATAGTCACTGTATAGACACAAATGTAAACAAATTGCTTTATTTCAGATGGGCAAGAATTGTGATCATTGGCAGTTAGAACGTGTTAATTTTTCAAATGTAACTTATTTAAAGGTGACCTGCTAAGAGAAAATACATAAGCTGGGCTTACCAGTCTTTTGCTTCATTATGACTTGTTTTGGGGGCAATTTTGCTTCTTTTTTAGATTATAAATGAGTTCTTTCTAAGCTATTTTATATTAGGATGATTCTAGGGACTGGAGGATTAGGTTACTTTGAGATCTTTTGTTTCTGTTGACACCTATTTTGAGATGAGCAACTCATTTATATTTTGAGTAAAGATAATCTGTTGAAAGGCTCACACTTTCACTTTCAATGAATATTTTAAGACTTTGAAATTATATATAGAGATAGATAGCACATACACATCTCCCATATGTCTCTTGTTGATGCTCCAGCAAAGCCACAGAAGAAAAGACCCTGATTTTCCTGATATTTGTAATGTAAAAAATAAGGGGTGGGGAGGGAGAATCACCTCTGAAAGCCTTTTCAAGTTTTTCTTTATGCATCAGGTAGGAGTAATGATAACAAAAGCCCAGGCATGACAAATCCTCTGCAAAGTCCTCCTTAATAAATAAATAAATCAACCAAGCAACCCACCCAGCCACCCAAATTTCGGTTTTTCATCAAAATATTCCAGCTTACAAATGTTCCTGCACTGACTCAAAGAAGTGATAGTTTGGTTGGTTCTTGTCCTCCTTCCCTCTTTGGGCCACTCTTCCAATCCAAAGTAGGCTACATCCCCCAAATACACCAGGGCAAGGACACACATGTCTGCCTTTCCTCTCTGGAGGGAAGATAGCAGTGCATCCTGGGGAAATAGGCTAACCAGAGACCCTAGCCTACAGAGGAGAATGGGCACCCAAACTTCAGCCCCCAAAGTATTTCCAAATTGAAACATTCTGACTTTCAGTCAAGATATTTCAGTATTTGACTTTCCACTAAAAATGAAATTCATGTAACCCAATAATATATACGGCCATAATGTTACTAATGAACATGTAGTTTTCCTTCTGATTAGAAGGTGGACTAGAAGTCTCTTTTAAAAAAATCAGTTTTATGGACTTTGTACTTCTACCAGACCCACAATCACACTTCCCTCCTCACTCCAATCTGTTATGCACACATTATATATTGAAACTAGGCTCCGCTGTAGTCAGAAAACCCAAGGTCAAATAGCTATGTAACATCTACTACCACATTTCCTAAAGTTATTAAACAAAGCAATATTAGGATAAAATGTACAGCATAAGGAAGCTTCACCAGTACTCATAGATACTAATAGTACAGTCAAATGCATTAATGCTACATCACTGTACCACATAAATAGAAGCGAGACTTTTGTGGGTTATTGGCCACTGTGTATTTTCCCACTGAATCATAATTACATACTCTCTTTTACTGTCTCTGTTAAGTAATTCCACAATGAATCTGAATGCTGTGTTTGCACAGTGAATCATAAGGCTGCAAAATGGCTTTTTTTTTCCAGGTGTTAGGTTGAGTGCATACTAGCTTGTAGTAACCATAACATATCCAGATCCACAGGTCTGAATCTCAGAAGCTTCCTGCGAGGCCCATTTTTTGTGGAAGGAAGCTTTAGTTCCAGGCCCTTTATCAAGTGCAGAGTCTGTGAGTGTCTACCAAATCCCATACAACCTGAGAATTAGTGGAAGCACATGGACTTTGGTTGCGTACAGGTGTTCATTTCCACTGGAAGACATTTCTTCTTGTAGAACCATAGCCCAGGATCTGGACTGTACAGATGTTCCTCCAGCCCCGCGACTGGAGAGCTTCACAGTCAAGGGATGCACTGTGAGCCTCCCCCCACTCCTGTCCTTATGAGAGCCCATTGATTAGCAGCCTGTGCTCTCTCCTGGCTGGGAAGGGGGCACTCTGGCAAGTGTCAGCTGCCATAAACAACTGGGGAGGGTTCCAGCTCCAGGAGAATGCACACCCCCATCTTACTAATCTGCATTCTTGTTCTCCCCATCAGGAGAACAGCCTCATTCTTTGCACTCCTCCAGGCTGCAGAAGCCTTGCTGCAGGGCCATGGCAGATTGCCTCACACTGGGCTGCTCCGAATCACCCAGAACAGTGTACAATTAGCTATGGGCATTCTGCTATGATGGTAAGGACCCCAATTTTGCTGCTGCAGCACAGCAACCTGCCTCTCCCCACTCTGCTCTAGGTCAGTTGGTGGCAAAGAGAAGCCAGCAGGGCTAGGAGCCAGGATTTGGGAAAGCCTACACCTACTAGGCTCCTCTGGTTTTTAAATTGCCACCTCCACCTCCCAGCTGAGTAGCAGAAGGTAAGGGAAAGCTGCACAAGATGGGAGCCAACTTTGTGAGGCTTTCCCCAAACCTGGATCCTAGCCCCTCCCACTTTTAAATGACTGTCCCTACCATTCAGCTGAGTCACAGAGTGGGGGGAATGCAGTGGGAAGTTGTCATGGTCAAGACCAGGGTTTGCAAGGTAGGGTCATCACCCCTACCATCCAGCTGAGCACAGCAGGCAGAGCAAGGGGAAGCAGGCAGGGAGCAGCACTCCCTGAGCTCTGCTCCTGGTACCTGGGAGAGAAGCAGAAACCCTGGTGTGAGAAGCAGGCAGAGAGCAGCTGTGGGGAGGGAGAAAAGTAGCTCACCTCAACGTGCCTCCTCTAGACCAAGGTGCCTTCCTGAGACTCGGGTCACTGAAGCCTTTTTCCTGGACACACTCCTTCTGGTCCCCAGGAAGAGTTAGGCTGGGGTAAAGTGTGCAGATGTTCAGTCTCCCAAGGTAAACTCTCATAGAAGCAGTTTAACCCCAGAGCAATTTTTTTCCAGGAGCAGCAGAAGCCATTTTTGCTCTTGGGAAAAAAGCTTGAACATCCACATACTTTTGTTTTCTACCAGGAGAAAAGTGATTCTTCTCATACAAACTGAAAACGTCTGTACATGGCCATTACTCTGCTACCAGGATAATTAAACAAGTATCAATGGCCAGATCGAGATACTAAATTATATGGCCACCTCAGGAGATATCATGGGCCAGACCCCCTATGGATGTTAATAGATATGCCCCCTTTGACAATGGAGTATCAATGGCCAGATTTTTCCTGGTAGTAAAGCTTTTCCTTTTGGGATATAAGGGTCATAAATGAGCAGTATGCAAAGCTGAGATATCATTCAAGACAGCAACAGCTTCTACCAGTTCATAACTGGCACCTCTAGTCTTGGGAGACCTTCAGCTTTTTTCTGGACACAAGGGGTGATATTTTTTAAGCCAGTTTCATGACTTAGGCACTCAGATCTCATTTTTAAATCTCATGACTTAGGCAACTGCAGCCAGATATTTACAGGTACTGAAGTGCCTTTCTGGATTTCTAAACACGCCTTGGTATGAGGTAGACTCATATCAACCTAAGTCTTCCTCATGCTGAGAATTAACCACCACAGAAGTTTTGAAAATCACAGTAGACACTCATCTGCATCTCTAAGTGCATAAAATACTATTAATAATATCTCTCTCATGAATGTGTATCTCCTTGGAAAAAATGCCGTGGAACTTGGATTGCTAAGAGCCTAGGTCACTTTTGAAAATGAAAATCTGGATACTCAGACGAGGCTACAGCCTGGTGGTTAGGAGGGTCAGAAGGACATGGTGATTCAAGTCCACTCAGGGGAGGAATTTGAATCTGGGCCTCCCACATCCTAGGAGTGGTTCCAGCCACTGAATACCAGGTAAAAGGGAAGTACTAAATCTGCAACCTCCTGCTACAGCCACCGTATGTTATGAGAAGGAACTTGCCTAGGCTTCTTGGCCTGGAATAGAGACCATGACTGTAAAACTAAATGGAGATAGAGCACGCTGTCAGTGAGGGGTGGGTCCTAGGTACGTCCCACTGGTTAGCTTAGACTGCTCTCCTCTGAGTATGCTGATCCCTTAACTCTCCCCATGCACTGTATGGGAAGTCTATGCCTCATCTGGGGCTGTAGATTATACTAAGAGACAAGGTGCCTAAGTCCTTTGAATGGCTTAGATTTAAGGTCACTTCGGAGCTTTGGAAGCATTTCCTATTACAGTATTGAACTGCACAAACGAATCAAGTGTCTGAACAGACCCTGCAACAGCTATTTTATAAATCACTCTTCCTCCTTCCACATTCCCATGCCATCATGGAGACAACCCTGGAAGAGCTAGACCTTTATCTAGTGCAAATCAGCACTGGTTTGTGAAAACCAGTAGTTATGCCTTTTTACAATAGCTTAATATCTAAACTCCATCACATTCTCTTTGATACTCACAGAGCACAGACATAAACCAGAGTCTGGTTTGTATGAGTTCTCCCACCATTACAGCTGTGCCAGTGCTGCAGCAGCAGGAGATTTTTTTTCTCCCTCACAAACACTTCACTGCAGCCAGGGCCCGCTAGGGGCTTGCATATATCAGCTGCAAACAGGTAACACTGAATCGTGGTAAGTTTGCATAAAAGTGACTTTATCCCCAAATGTTCTAGGTTAACTTTCCCATGTCAGAAAGCACTAAATTGCTGAAAAGAAAGATGTAGCTGGATAAATTCAGCAGAGAAATGTCTATAAGCAGATCTCTGAAAAGGAGAGTGCCATGGTACAAAAAATACATGAGAGCCACTGACTAAGGAAATTGTGCAATGCTCTTGCAATGCTGGGCAGGAATTTAAGCTTGATTCCTGCAACAATCATCTTATGCCCTGGAGCATAAGATTTTATTGCCCTTATCTTATCATGCAAAATGGTAAGGTTGTTTTTGTTGGGGGTTTGTTTTTGTTTTTTTCTTTTTTTTTTGGTCATGTCCTCATTCTAGAGACAGAACTGGTTTACTAATATCCCCCAGCTGGTAGGCAAACAGCTTCCTCACTGCTGTAAACAATTGGCCCTGAAGCTGCAGAGAAAAAGAACGTATCATATGATTTCAAGCTTCCGTCCTTCTGGTTTCAGCTCCAACATCAAAGCCAAAGTATAAAGGATAAGAAGAACGTAGGTTACCCGTGGAATCAGAGAGATGTGAATTCCCATGTATCCCAAAAGCTAACTCACTGAGCTGCCACACAATCAGATCAGCCTCATTCAAAATAAACAAAGTGCTACCTGCTCTAAAAACAAGGCCCAAGAGACTAACTGATTTCCGGAAGGTAGAATTTCTAAAGTCTAAGACAATGGGATTCTCATTTGTTTGTACTGCTAAGACAGCACTGGTTCAGGCACTGTTGAACATGGAGCAATAGTGACATAAAGTGGCCTGCCAGGCTAATCACAGGTGGAAGACAGAGGCATTTCCCACTAAACCAATCAGTATCTTGTTATCCTATTCTAACACAATATTTTTGTACGGGAATGGGAATCAGTTACTGGCACAATTGGATACTGTAATAGTCCAGTAATAGTAAGTAACAAAGTACTTCATCAGGGATAAGTTATAAGTGCTGCCTTCTCCTTTCCCTGGTTTTCTGGTGAAAAGCAAAACAGAGAAATAGCAAATTCAACAAAGAATACTTCTTTATGTAAAACATGGAGATATCTGGAAATTCTCTGCTGGAGTTCCTATTCTTTGGAGAAAACTATTCAACAGTGTTATTACTAGGGACCTACTTAAGTCACGGCTTCATGATTTTCGTGGAAACTATGATAAATGGCATTGGCCACAATTTCCCAGGAAATGAACGAAAAATAAATGAATAAAATAAAATGCTGGCTCCCAAGTGGAAGGGGATGGTGAGAGCATGAAGGGCAGGAGCCAAGATGGCGGCTGCCCCCTCGCACCTCTCCACCAGTCATCACCAGGGGCAGGGCCACATGAAGGGCAGCCAGCAGTCAAGATGGCAGTTGCCCCCTTGTGCCTCCTCCGCAGGGCCTCTCTGTTGATCAGCACCAAAGGGCAGGCAGGGCCACAGAAACAGCTCTTCCGGCTGCAACCAAGCTGCGAAAATTGCTTTCTCTCACTGTGAGTTAGGCAGGTTCCTAGTTATTACTAGATACTGTTTAATCTTTGCCACTGACCATGAGGTAATTTGTCATGTTAAGAGTCATTCCAGAATGATGGGAACAAACTGTTGATGCCAGCAATGAGAAGGAAAACATCAGCAGGTCTTTACTTAGCCTGCAAAGGCAGAGCATTATATATGTTTCTGACTCAGATCAGCTCAATTCTGTACACACTCACCTGCAAAAGAGATCAATGTATCAATGCTAATTATACTAGCAAAATTAACAGAACCAATACTAACACATTTTTTTACAATTTTTTTTTAACTTGTAGGCCATTTCCATCGCTACCGTATTTGTTTGCCTCTTACAGAATACAGATCTTCCAAAAAGTATCTCTTTCCTACGTTTTATACAGTGTCCAGCACAACAGGAACCCAGTCCTAACTATGGCCTGAGTGTTACCATAAATGCATTGCTAATATAGTGAATAGGTCTAATTACAGGGATTAAAGCTTTGCATTATTAAGATATAATGTGAGGTTTGTTATATAAATATAAAGCAAATCAATGTTTAACAATAAGATTTTCACAGCTGCTGCATAATACAGATAAAAGATTCAGGCTGAGTTTATGGGACATAAAGCTGTCACACAGGCAGTAGAGAGGGAAGTACTGTCACTATTAAACCATGCACCCCCCCCTATTTAGACATGCAAATCACATACAACTCCTCTGTGACTTCATTCCTTCCTGCCTAACATGAGTGTCAGGATGATTAGCTCATTAACTGAATTTGCTGAGATTGAGACTTAGGTCATGATGTTGTCTTAACATAGGACTGTCCAGCTTCTAAGGAGTCAGGGGAAGCATGCCCCATAAACCACACCAGGAGTGGCCACACACCTTGGGGGCCATACTAACATAGCCCATAGGCCACCTGGGCTTTATGCCACACAGGCACCTGCTGCTGCAACCTGCATGTGCCTCATCCTCAGGCTTTGGGCTCCCTCGCTGCACCATGCCACACAAGCACTCTGTGCCACCAGCACCCCTGACACCAGGCTGTACCTCACCATGCTACCCTACCTGCTGGTGGCAGGAAGTGGAAACTGGAGGAGGGAGAGGACACCCAGACACTGTAGCTACTGCTGCAGCTGAAGCAATGGAGAAATAGTGGCTGGGTAGAAGCCCAGGGGCTGCATGTTAACCCCTTGCAGACTGCATATATCCCACAGGCCCTGTTCTAGTATATAGACCTTGATTCTCTGCTCTAAGGCCACTTTACACCACTTCAATGGTCTAAAGGGAGCTCAATATGGGCGGGGGGCAGTGGTAAGATGCAGTTCCTACACTGCAAGGCCTGTAATTGCTGCAAGGGTGGTGCGAATGGGATTTAGTATAAGTCCAAATCAGGTCTACAGGTATTGCTCCTAAAAGATACAAATAACTTAATGCACAAGGGTAGTTGGGATCATAGACTCATAGAAAATTAGGGCTGGAAGGGACCTCAGGAGGTCATCTAATGCAACCCACTGCTCAAAGCAGGACCAGCCCCAACTAGATCATTCCACTCAGGGCTTTGGCAAGCCAGGCCTTAAAAGCCTCCAAGGATAGAGAGTCCACCATGTGTCCAGGTAATTTGTTCCAGTGCTTACCACCCTCCTAGTGAGAATTTTTTTTCTAATGTCCAACTTAAACTTCTCTTGCTGGAACTTGAGACCAAGGGAAGTTTTGGGCTAGTTCTATTGGGCTAAGTACTTTCAGAGTCAGAGCCTTGGGCCTGCATGTTTTAATCTATAGACGTTACCTACACTGGCCATTTTCACAATTCATATTTCTCTCTTTGCAGGCACTGGCCTGAATTCTGATAGACACAAGTTACCAATGCCTCACCTGGTACTTGCTCTGAATAAGTTTCACTGAGGCTCTGTGTAGCAAGGGACTGAAAGAGTATCGAAATTAAGTTCCAGGTGCACCAGTATGCTAAGAAATAGTTTATAACAATATATCATAGCCTCAAAGACCTGACCCTGGCTACTGCAATGGAGGCTTTAAGGAATTTGGATGAGAGAGACTCATCACAAAATGAGAAAAAACATCTTGCTAATCAAAACCCATCCATTCTCATTCTTCAACACAGTATTCCAAAGTCCTTGTTCTACATCACAACGGGCCTGATTCCAAGACATTTGGACAGAAGGAATAATGACATAGATTTGGGGGGTGGGGGCGGGGCAAAAAAGATCCTTCCTGCTCTTTGATTAACTGGGCTTCTTGATGGAGTTAAGTGCAAACAGCTGCCCAGGCTCCAATAGCAAAGCCTAAATCTAAACACTCAGTGTTTACATAACCCAAACTTCTAATCAGGCAGCCGTATAATCCACCCATTTAAAGTATCCCTAAGAGTTTCAGGGAAATGTGATTTTCTTATAGCTAAGCCAATCAACAGCCCCTTTAAAAAAAACTCTAGCTACCGAGTTACTGCTTAGAGCAGCAGGTCTCAATGGGATGGGGTCATGACCCCAAGTGAATCACAAAGCAATTGTGGTGGGGTCATGGTTAATTTCCCCAATTTTTTTTGCAGGAGGTACAAATTTGGATCTATAATTCCCAGTAGAGTCCTGTGCTGCAAGGTAAATAAGTCAGTTGAGCTGGAGAGGCATCTAGTAGCGCTTACAGGCTTGCTAACTTGTGTGTTGCTCTTATCCTAAGGACTGAGGTAAAACCATAGATGGTAACAGATTGCACCTGCTGAAAATGCATAATTGATTCATTTAAGCGATTAAAAAAACCCAGCTGATTTCACCTATGCCCCAATAACTGAAATGACATCAGCTCCATGAGAATGTACACTAAATAGTCTAATTTACAGCCAGCGGGGTGAACGCTTCTGAGCCGATGATTGGAAGCAACTGTTTATTCTGCAAATGACTGTAACGTTTACAAAAACAGGAAGTAATGTGGTGAACATTCAACCTGGTCAGGCCATGCTTGCATAAACAGTTGGGCTTTGCAGTACCAGCCTATGTCCCTTTCAAATAAGCAAAAGTGAGGAGCTACAAATGCCCTCCTCAGCTTATGAGCAGTCAAAACTTTCAAATATTTCTCAAATCTGTGGAGGAGATTTAAGAAAAGGAGCCAGAGAAACATGTTTTTTATGTTAATATATCTACCATATTGTCTTGCACTCTATCACTAATGATCATTAATGATCTTCATCTACCCCATGATCCAGTCTTCCTTAAGTGGACTGCAACCCTCAGAAAGGGGTCTACAATAACTAAAGCAAAAGAAGCTGACTTTGTTCACCACATTGTTTGAAGAATTTTCACCACCTTCCTCAGAGTAACAGCAGCTTTTCCTTAAAAAAGCAATGCTAAAAAGTTAACAAAAAATCATATCATTCTCATTTGCATTGCCAAGAAATCAGCCCTTATCACATCCCCTTTATTCTTACCCATGTACTGTTTGCTTTTGGCATGGTATGGCTAAATAGTTGCCTCCTAGTTTTTCATAACTTACTACTAAAGGAGTAGGCAAGTAAAATCCGTCAGCTCTGTTTTTCAGGGGCATTCAGCTCTCTTCACTATCCCAGCTGCCCCTCTGCTCCTGTGGCCAAACTCACACACAGAAGCAGCAGAATTGCTAGCAAAAAGACAGAGTAGCACAGTCCAGCAACAGCCCCCAGAGAGATGGAGTGGCAGGTGATAGGAAATTGGAAGATTATTTATAAAACACCAAAATAACTTCAGTTCCCCCGCACCACCATCCTAATCCTCTTTTTCATCTCCGGGAGGAGACCACCTCTGTTTGGCTTCTTGGAGATGTGTTCCAGTTTCAGGTTGCCATTTAATTATTTTTAAAGGGCTGAGGGAAAGGTTGGAAAGTTCTGAGCTGTGCAAACAGAAAAGTCTGTATTCTCCTCTCCCTGTGAGGCTTTAACTCTTGAGTGTGCTGTGAAATAGCTGAGAGGGGTGCTGCCTCTGCTGGATGTCCCAGGTGAAAATACACCCTTGGTGGTTCATACTGATTCCAAGCCACATGATTGTAAGAAACTATACCTCCAAAAATTGCCACCCCCGTAGTATTTGCTTAAAATGACAGTATTTTCTAGTGCAGTGGTTTTCAATCTGTGGGCCGCAGACCCTTGGGGGTCTACAGACTATGTCTAAGGGGTTCACAAAAGATGACTATGATCAAGAGTATGTGAATACCCACACATACAATTCAAAAGGGTCCACATCTCTATTCAAAACACTGTAGGGGTCTGCAAATTAAACAAAGGTTGAAAGCCACTGCTCTAGTGGTAGTCTGAGACATGGATGGGAGCTACAGTCACACCTAAGGCATTATGAGAAGATAAGGTAGCTTTACTCTCCTGCACAGGATACTGACATTGTGAATGAAAAGAAGAAAGCTGCCACTAGGGGGCTGCTTACTCATCCATCCCTGCAGGTAGGTGGGGAGGAGGTGGGGCCTTGGCTCTGCTTGGCTGCTTACTGACTGCACAGCTGTGGTGCACCAAGGGAAGTAATGCAGCCCAGATTTAGGGCTGGTGATTTAGGGCTGGTGTGGCTAAGTCCCCTTTCACTGCAAGCTTGGCAATGAGGAGCTACCATGGTTCCTGGGAAAAGGCCTGCCAGAACATAAAGCCCTTTAGATGAAGGAGAAACCAGAGAGCCCAAAAGTCAATTCAGTTGCAACAAGATATGAAAAATGGTCACAAGAATAGAAGTAAAGGTCAGCAGGCAGAATAAAGGAACCAGAAGAGGACCCAAGGCAGAGAACTCAGATAACTGTGGCCAGGGTGTGAGTGTAAGGGCACATCTGCATTGCTCCTGGTCATGCCCCAGAAGCACTGCTGAGAAATAGGTTGCTACCAGTCAGTGCATGCCAAAGCCATGAAATTAAGCAATATGCCCAGTTTACTGCTGCATTGGGCACATCCCAAGAGTAACTCTCAGGATCTCTATTCAGGGTCATGCCAAGCCAACTGTACTGCCTAATTTCCAAGTGTTGCCATGCATTGAGCTGAAGCAAGTGCTTCTCAGTGAAATCCCCAGGCTCACTTCAGGGGCAGGACAGACATATGCCAAGAGAGTCTGGCCCTTCCTAACTATATTTTGCCTTGTGCATAGGGCTTGTGGTAAAACAGCTGCAATGGAACCCTGCATTTGTAACCTTGTGAAGCTGTAGTGTTTTAGTCCTTTGTTGAAGAGTAGGCTTATAGCTGTTTCTGTAGCAGTTGTTGGGCATGTCTCCATGAGGGTATATGTACTGTTTGTGGTGCCACAAACTGCACACAGCACGTGTGCAAGCATTTGCCGCACTGATAATTTGCAGCATGGCGGGGGTTTTTAACACCAGGAGATCCTGGTGTCAAAAAAAGCTGCTTCTTAAAAAACTAACATGGTGCATGTGTCAGCAGCTTGTGTGCAGTGCCAGAAAGGGAGCCTGGCTGGCCAGAGCCATGGTCTGGCTGCTGGTCAGGCTCTGTGCACTTGGATCACCACTGCTGCTGCCCTGGCAGGCTCCCAGGACCCCAGGTAAGGCTGCTGGGGCCAGTGCAGGTACCTCCCCTAGCCTGCCCAGGACAATTTGCCCCATGTCAACCCCAGGTGCAGGGGCGTGAGCAGCAGCAAAAAGCAGCCACACAAATTTGTGCTGCTGCTATTTTTGCCGTAGCAACCACACAACCCTGAATCTGGGGAAGAGCCCATTGTGTCCATTTTGCCACTTGAAAACCTTTCATATCCTCTTTAATTAGGCTGCTTTTGAGATACAACATCTCAATTAAAGAATGATTTATTCTCACTTGAATTCAGTTGGCTGGCTTCCCAGTAACTTCACTGAGTGTAGAAATAATAGAAATGTTGCATTGCAAATAAATGTGGTCTTAAAAACAGCTGTAAGTTTAACATTTGAAATGCAGGAGGCAGCTAACTTTGGGTGCACCCTGGTTACTTTGTGACTATAAAAAGAAATCAAAGTAACAGAAGCATTTCATTTGAACTTTGTTACCACTTTATTTTCAGCCTGCATTCTCTAAATGTTTAAAGATGATGTAAACATAGACTAAGATTTTTAATAACTAATACCTTGAATTAGACTCTTTTCCAGAGGCAAGGATTTTTGTGGCTGATATCTCTTATTGGACCAACTGTACAGTGGGGAAAGATATAGACAAGCTTCTTGGATGGTCTTGCTCTCCCACTTATCAGGTTATCCTTTCCATTGCATTTCTCTGGCCTGTTAGCTACCCGATAATGTCCCTTTTATCTTGTTTCTATTTACATATGGAGTTTTAAACAGGACTTTGTTCTGCTACTTCGCTTAAGCTGTATCTCCTTTTTCTCAGACCTGAGGGAGGCGACTTGGTCCAAGGGGATTTAGCATATCTCTCCTGACTCTGCAAAAATCCTTCCCTCTCACATTTTTCCTGGACTATCACAGCCACAACTGCTCTCTTCTTTCCATATATTAAGGTTGCTGTATGTCATGGGTCTGCAACCTATAGCCCACAGGTTGCATCTGGCCCCCACAACCTTTGAATCCAGCCTGCAGAGCTAGGGTTTCAGCAGTGTTTAGTGGCAAGGGCTGTGTCAGTGCTGCACCACAGTGCCATTCTGCGGCTGGGCATCTACGAGCTCTCTCCCATGCTATACAGCAGCCAGGCACCAGGGAGCAGTGGCAGCATTGGTGGCCAGGTCCTAGCACTTGCCCAGATCAGACCTGAGGCAAGCCATTCTGGCCTGCTACCATAAGCTTGTTAGAGCAAGGATTATCCACAATCTTCAGTGCCTAACCATTATCTGATCCATGCACTGAAGCTTACAGATGATACTATAAATTAACCTAAAGTGAGTAGCCTCAATTTGGAAGATGACAAGGACCCAGCAGGTCATAGAGGCCTATTGTTATGTCTCATTAGTAAGTCTCTTGAAAAATTAGCCCATATACCTAGACTACCAAATAAAGACATGGGAACCAATTATGAATCTGTATGTAAACACTTTAGCCATGTATTTTTATCATTCAGCCTTGTGGTAACTGTGATGAAAAGAGTAGGACTTTGGGTTACCACTTAGGACTCTTTTCCTACCCCTGCCACACACAAGTTGTTTGCTGCCTCTCTTTTGTCACATGGAGAGTTATTTGGCAGCAAAAAAATAAAAAAAAAATAAACTCAATGCTGACTCAGCACTCTTCTTATGCATTTGTACAGTACCTGACACATTGGTGCCAACACAAGAGAGGATATCAATTCCTGTCTGCTCTGAACATGACCTAGATTTCCTATAATGAAGGGTTCTACCATCAGCATTAACCAGGCAATGGTTCTTAAACGGGGAGTTATGGAGGTTCTACAAAGGCTGATACAGCTACTGATCCACTTCCTTCATCCACTACCTCCTCCCCTAAACATCCCTGCTTCACCGTGCAGCATTGGACTGACAAGCCGTGCTGCTGCACATATCCTATCTCCCAAAAATGGGATATAGCTGCCTAAGTGCAGGCAAGCTAATTAGCCCTGCTTAGCAGTCCAGGTGAATGTAACTATGTTGTTTAATTTCTGTAGCTACCACTTACGCAGCAAATGCTGGGATCCTTGCCAAATGTCCGGCAAAATGACTGTCCTGATTTACTTATGCTGCTCATCTTTGCATTTGCTTTTAACATGTAAACAGCATTCTGCTGCTTATGTGCCCTGAAGGGAACACTGCTTTCTGAAAGGTTATCTTAGCAAAATCATGCAAAAATGTTCCTTATAACCTCCCCAGCCCATTCGGGGCATGCCTACACCATTCAGGGCATGCCTACATGTTGAACAGGCCCCACTTATCTGCTTCTACTCTAAGCACACCACACTTGTAAATATGGTGATGAAGCCCCTGGAGGTAACCCCCACTGCTGCCCTTGAGCTCCCTCTTTCTAGATGCTTTTGAGAGTGACTGGAGCATTTTCCCAGGTGAGCTTCACCATCTCATTTCTAGGTTTAGTTTCTGAGGAGTAGAAACAGATGCATGGCTGAGTTATCCCTCTTAATCAAGCTCACAGTATTGGTATAAATAATATACCCATACTATAGTGCCTACAATTCCACTGTCTTTAAAGTTACTCTACTACTGCTATAGAAATGGGGTTGGGTGGAATAATAATAATAATAATAAACCAGTAAATACTTTTTAAAGTATTTGTTAATTTAATGCTTTTTTATTTTGAAAAGCATTGCAATTTTGATCATTTTACAATTGTAAGTATATATGTAGTATGTACACGCACACATATTTGACCTTCAAGGTTGAAAAAGATTAGCATTTTTTTCTAAAACTCGTTTTTCTTTAAATAGGTGGAAAGTGAACCTTCAGAAAATTGTGGCCAGATCTGTTTATGTCTGCTTTGTTTTCCATTCTCTTCCAGCATGATTAATTTTGGTTTTACTGCAGTACAACCATCCTCACTGTACTCGAGTTTGCCTTTTTTAACAGAGCAACAAGAGACAAAAATGGTTACAAAGGCAAGTGCGTGACTCGTCTGGTCAATAACTTCACTAGGTACATACCATTAACATTTTCAATGGCTGCCAAATGGTAGTTTGGTGGACCATGGAATTCATTCCAACCACCCCAGGGAACCACAGAAATGTTTGCAAGTCATAGCACATGCAAAAAAATGGAGGTGGAATTTTTTAAAACAATCAAAAGTATCAGCAACCCCTTCTACATACACACACTGCAGCAACGTGCTTGGCTGTGGTCCACACAGAGAGAAACATAAAGGAAGAAGTATGAGCTACAAGCTACATCTGAAGTATGAGTTTACAAAGAGAGGACAAAATGGGTTTCTCTCACGGATTCAAAGTTCAGCTATCAAATGTCCCAAAGGAGCAGTAGCTACCGTCTGTCATCAGCACGCTACTAACAACAGACAGTTTATTTGTCTGCTGACATCTTCAGCTACACAAAGAAATGGTAAATTGGCCCAGGGTGAGGGGGGCAGCAGTAAGCGAAAAGGACTGGCCTTGGTATACTGCTGGAGAGCAAGAGAGTTTAGGCATCTACACTTGCTTTGTGATAAAATGTTTTCAAGATGGTGTCACTTCCCTTCCAGACAGCCCAGCTTTTCTTAGCACCTGATATTGAATCAGTGACCTTCGGCGAATCTTGGCTAATCTCAGGATGTCGCATCTGTTGCAGCTGGAACAGATGAGCAACACTTATGCAGACTTAATTGAATCTTAAGATTGTAGAGCAGTGCATGATTAATTGACTGAAGGATTCCTGAGAGAGAGGTGAATATGATAGTGACCTTCCTTGGACACTCTACTTATCTGAAAGCATAATGGGCATTAAAAGAAATGCTCCTGATCAAGGTCACAAGGAACTGAGCAGGATTCTGTGCAAATGTGGAGTCAATGCATTAGAAAAGCTCTTTCCATATATGCATATGGGGGTAAATAAATACATGAAAATTATTTTAATACCTATTACAGGCCTGCCTCTACCACCAGTGTTCACAGTGGTAAATCTGATTGCTAAAAAGCTATGAAAGATTAAACTTTTTGCCTTGCACATGAAAAGTCAAGTTCCACTGAGTTCACCACTGGCTCAAGTGGGGCTGCTTTCATAGCATACAAGGTTAAGAACACAAGCCAGACTTTACAGGCCTTTTATTTACTCTGTAAATAAACCTAGTATCATAATACAGACTGCCTGCTCAATTTAAGAGGAGAAGGTAACAATGGATTCTAGTCACATGGGCCCTCTGTAAGATGATGTGGTAGCCATATCCCTCTTGCTTATACAGGGGGTATGGGGGGGAAACAACTTGACTTACTGACCACAACTGTTATGGTTCATGCACCTGATTAGGGATCAAGCACCACCTCATCTCCCTTGCAGCTTTTCTGCTCTACTGAAGGAAGCAGATATCACTCTGCTCCCCTCTCTTAATGCTATTCAGCAGAAGCAACTACAGAAGTGCTTAAATAGCCATTGAGGACAGGGAAGGAGCAGCCTGGAATACCTCTAAGGATGAGTTAGTGGACAGGTGCAGAGCAGAGAAAAGTTACTATACTCTTGTAGCTCCAGTCATCAGAGCTAGGGACAGACATTCAAAAAGCCTGAGCCTGAATTAATTCAATCTTTGCAGGTTAGTCTAACCTGGCTAGGCTGAACCAGTTTGTAACTATAAAGGCATTCCCCCTGGACTGAAGAAATGCTGGCTCATGCCTGCTGTGGCTCAGGCTAGAAGCTGGGGGGCACTAGAGCAGCCCTCCCTTCCCTTCTATAGTGCTGAGCTGGGGGGGCATGGTCAGACCCCAGCAGGATGCTCTGATTAAAAAAGGGACCCCACCCTCCCTGCTCCTGACCAGTGAGAGAGCCAGCAGGGAGCTGATAACAGCATTTAATTATACAGCAGAGAGTTACTCAGGGAGTTGATAGCATTCCAGACCCCATCAGAAAACAAAAGCCTCTCTCATTAGTTAAAGCTCTCCTTAAACAACTTTTTCCAAGGAAGGAACGGACAAATGCTACCAACTACCTGTTGATTACCTCCAAAAAGCCTTAAGTGGACACTGTCCTGTCTGCCTTACACAGACATCTCTCAGTATTAGCTAGCATACCACATGCTGGCTACAGTCCATGCTGTGGGGTGGAATCCCTGCTTGAGCACAGAGTGTGTTTTGGGGAGAGGGGCACAGGGAAGCCAGGAAGTCACTGCTGTACCTGCAGTCTCTGCCAGAGCTCCAACCAGGGAGCAGAGGTGCAGCACCACCCCTGCTGGGCTGAAGCAGAGAATAGAGCCCCTCCCAGGTTTGCGGAGCATATGGGATGCTGGGGGAGTCTGGTTTAAGTTAAAACAGGAAGGGGTCTGGGACAGATGTTGCATAAATTAGTTTGACCCATATCAGATAAGTCTGATACTAGATTTAACCAAGTTTATCTTAAACTGGTTTCAGCCATTTCCAAACTGGTTTATGTAGACTGAACATCTGTTCTGTTACAGGTTTAAACCAGTTTCTGAATACATAAACAGGTTTATGTGTAATGGTTGTCCCTAGCCATAATAGTTAAGAACCACTGAGCTAGGGGCTGTCATTTAGATCAAACCTCATTGTTCTAGGAACTGGAGTAACACACTGCAAGGCTGTTGATCACAGAAGATGTAATCAAACTGTAGCAGGCTGCAGAAATAAAGTACAGAAAGAAGTCAGCAGGACCCAGCTTAGAGGGATTTAACAAAAAAATAAAAAGTACCAACTACTTATTTTAAAACAGGAAAGAATGCCTCCCCATAGCATAGCATCAGCCCTTTCTGCCATCCAGAACGCCCCTTACATTTCCCCTTCACAAACCATGCCACAGCTAGAAAGTAGGGGTGTGCAAAATGGGCCATATTTGATTTGGATTCATCCTAAATTGGGGACACTTATTCAGTCAGTTGATTCAGATTACTGTCCTGATTCAATTTGGCCAAATCTGAAGATTTGATGCTGATTCAGAGAATCAGAGACTCAGCCGTAGACACAGCTTTAAATGTTTTTTCTACATACCTCAAGGTACCAGGCATGGCTCGTGAATGCTGCGATGGTGGGGCAGATTGAGTGTCCCAAAG
>NW_017728943.1:26956539-26965034 GCF_001723895.1 Crocodylus porosus | reverse complement strand
GGGGGGGAGGAACCCGCATGCTCAGGGGTGAACCCAGAAATATACCGGAAGTACATCCGGTCCACTTCCAGGTACACCACCAAGCATGCAGGGCCCCCCCCAATGCTCCCCCAGATCAGCAGTCAGTCACAGGGGGACCCTGGGTGCACCCCCCAGACCCAGGAGGCACCAGTAACTGAGCTAGGAGGCCTGGAGGGAGCCCCTGCACGCTCCCCAGCAGACCTGGAAGTGGACCAGAAGTGCTTCTAGTCCACTTCTGGGTCTGCTGCCAAGTGCACTGGGAAAGCCCCCATGCTCCTGTGGGGCGCTCCATCTGCCCCACCATCGCAGCATTCACAAGCCACCTGGTACCTTGAGGTAAGCAGAAAAAACATTTAAAACTGTGTCTATGTCTGAATCATCAAATCTTTCCAAATCTCTCTGAATTGATTTGGAGGGTTCCAATTTGATTTGGAGAGATTAAGGGGTCTCCTGATTCGATTTGGATTTGGAGATCTGGCCACCGAATTGGGCTGAATCTCCACCAAATCAAATCAGCAACTGAAGCTTTGCACAGCCCTACTACAAAGGAGCCAGGGCATTTATAGATGGGTTCCCTAACCAGATTTCTTTTCAAAGAGAATAGTTCCTCCCTCACCTCTTTGATTTACTAACAGTTTATCTAGCCACTCAGCCCTCTTTCCCTCTCTCCTGGTTCTAAAGGGCTTCACTCTATCAACACAGCCTTTTCTCTTACTTCAACCTTCCATAAAATAGATTCTGGAGGAGCTAAAGCCTGTCCCTTTCATAGTGAGGGAACTGAGGTGCTTTTCAGGCTTCCAGTGTTTTTCCCATCTTGCAGCCACAGGTTTACAAATGTCCACATGCTGAAGTTATGGCTTCATTTTATCTGTGCCTATGGAAAATTAAGAGGATGGGTACAGTGGAGCCATATAAGAAGTCACATGACAAAATTAAAACAGTCACAACCTAAAACTCCTGCAGGCCCTGTTATATTTAGATGGCACAGGACAAGGGGTGCTCAACCCCTGGCCTGCAAGTCAGATCTAGCCCACAAAGCCAGGACTCCCCAAGGACCTAGAAATTTGGCAGAGGGGAGAGTGGTGGAAGCATTGCTTGCCACTCCCCTGCTGCCAAACTCCCAGCCTTGGGGAGAGCACCGTGGGCTGGATAACACGGCTGTGTGCGCACAATTGCATTAGCACACAGTTGGACTCAGGCACATGGGGTTGGGCTGCTACATGGCCAAACCCAGGCATGTGGGTTTGAGCCAGTGTCTGCAGTTGCACCCAGGAACCAACTCCACATGGCTGGATTGAAGCATACAGGATCACACCCACTAACAGATGCCACATGCTGGATCCACATGGGATTAGGGAACTGCTATTTGATAATGTTGTTTAACTCAGCAGGATGGAAGATCCACTTTTCATATTAATAATCCCATCCTAATGCTTAAATCTTAACAAGGTTTTTTTTGGCAATGCACATCTTTCTCACTGTACCGGAGGTGACAAGTTGTGTGAGTAAACTGAGCTCCTGCTTGTTCCTCTCAGAGAGAGAGCAGAATTTAAATTGTGCTTTGCTTAGAGAATGGCATAGCTATCTGTTATTTCCAATGGGAAAGGCTTTGGCTACTGGAGACTTGTGCTTACTGGAGATTAATGGCTCATAGTTATACAATAAGTGCTGGGTAAATGTTATTAATCCTTCCAAACCCACTTCACATTAGTGACTGATTCATGCTTATTCAGCATACAAATGACAGGGCATTAAAGCTTTACATTTTCTCTCCTCTTTGGCCTGAGAGTCTGAATCACCGAGGATGTAGAGCTGTACTTTACAAACCTCTAATCTATTTATGTGGTTCCAAATGTGCTGAGCTGGGTTATATTTTATTATCTTGTTTTACTCAAAACGGCACTTTCCCTTGCCAGCTCCTGGCTTCTAAGTCTACTACTTTGCAATGTAGTGGTCCTGGGGCAAGCTGTCAAACATGGGGTTGAGCACTGGTTCTAGAAGCATTATAGCTTATGGCCTGAACTGTAAGCACTAGGTTTCTTAACCAGTCTGCAAAACACTTAATAACCATCATGTGACCAAGGGGCTAGAGGAAGACACTGAGCTAAGATGAGTTAAATAAGGCTTCTGGCCTCCATCCTAATGCAGGGTCAGCTGTATGCAACTCAGTCAGACTCCTATCCTGCTACCTTGTAATGGGATAAGCATCACATAACAAAATAATGAAGATCAGCTGAACCCCAGCCCTTTCCTTTGACTGGTTTTACGGCTGCTTTTAAGGAACTCCTCCAGTACCTACACAATCTATTGCTCTTCAGTCTCTGAGCAGCTCCTGTCTTGGCAACATCCCTGGCTACCCTGATCCTGCTTTTGGCTTGTTCCTGGATTTTGGCTTCGGATTGCTCTGGAGCTCTGTTTCCTGGCTCCTGACCCTGGTTTGGCTCTGTTCTTGAACCTCACCCTGTGGATTGTCCCTCAGATTTGGTAATTAGGCTTCTGATTCCCAGAACTTGACCCTGGCTCAGTATTTGCTTCCTGACTTGTGGCTTCTGACCTCCACCCCTGCTATCCCTGGTTCCATTCCCAGCTCTGCTCACCAAGCTGGCTGTCCCAGTGGACCATGTTAAGCTCATATAGTGTGTATTACAGATGGAAACACCCTGCACAGCTTGTGTCTGAGACCTGTTCTTATGGAAACAACTTGTTCTTATTGAAACAACAAAACAGATTATGAAACCTATTTGAGAGAGCAAGAATTCACTAAATTATGGGGGGGAGAGTGAAATGAAGAGCTTAGTGCATCCACACCGCAAGTCAATTCTCATTTACACTAATGCTTCCTTATGCTACAGCCATGCTGGTCAAGAGGTCAAAGAAACTCCATGTAAATGAGCACTGGGCCCTTGGCTTCCAGACAAGTGAGAAGGAAAGTCTTGTAATCGCTGCACTGGTGTCCAAGAAACTGAAGTTATGTTCTTGTGTGGCCCACATTATGTAACTCCTTCTGTGACTGTTTCCTGTGTGGACACTGGGGATAACATTGCTTCTCTGTCTGTTTAGATGCAAGCTCTTTGGGGCAGGAACTTTCTATTCCTGGTAAAGCACAAAGCACAACTGACCTTGGCTAGGGCATCTAGATATTACATCAACATAAACACTACTGAATTTTTTTACTTTGTTTTTGCTTCTCTACTGCAATATGTATTCCCAATAAAGTAACTATAGTAATGTACACATTTTCTTTCTCAAGGTCTATTACCACTCCTATGGGGCTCTGAAGACAACAAAACCTACAATAGTTGATCAAAAAGCTACAAGAGTGTTGGCAAGTTTTTTTTATAAAAGCATCTCCCACTCTTGCATTCTCAGTTGAAGTTGGTAAGGGCCTGAGTTAGGTACAGAACTGCCTCATCTTACGAACCACAGCTTCCTAATATGCCTATGGTCAGGGCTGGCCTTAGGGTGGGACAAAGAGAGTAGTAATCCATGTTAATAAATCCCTAGACATAAATTGCCAGTCTGTCCACTGTCCAGGGTTAAAGGCTTTGTTTTTGCCCTGGATCCTACAAGTGGGTGGGGGAGGGGGACATATTAATTACAGCAGCTCTTGGGAGCTGCTCTAATTAAAACACATGTAGCATCTTGTGTATTCAGCATCCTGGGTTTTTAAATGGCAGTGGGGGCACTTCAACTAAAGCTCATTGGATAAATTTTACTTAAAGCGCTCCCACCACCATTTTGAAATGTGGGACACTGAATACACAAGATGCTGCAAGATGCTGGAGCATTCTCATTAGAACACTCCAGGAGACTCAATTAATCTTCTTCAAACGCATCAGAGCATGTGTATAACCACTAGGGCTGTGCAAAATTTCACCAGCTGTTTCAATTCAACACTGTTTGGACTCATTTCAAGCTCAAAACAGCAAAATTGAATCGAAATGAAGGGCTTTGAAACAGCCTTGAAACAAAACAAGGCTAGTCAAAATGTTTTGAAAGGTCAAGTTTCGAAGCAGCCAGCAGCCAGGTGGCAGGAGACAGAAGAGAACCAGGGAATTTAGTGATCGAGCTCAGTTCCCTTCCCCAGCTTCCCAGTCCTAGGCAGCAGCACATAGCTTCCCTCCCTTACCTGGTAGCCAGATCAGGGGCCGCAGCCCCAGGAGGACTGGCACAGCCCCCACAGCCCTCCCGGGGCTGTGGCTCCCAATCTGCCTGCTGGATGAAAGAAGCTGTTTTGAGCTTCCCCATTACAGAGTATGGCTGAAACGTCAAAGCAGCGTCACTGTTTCGACAAACCAAAATGGAACAGTGGTTTTGAATTTAAAGTAATTTGAAACGAGATTCTGTTCCACCAAAACCTCAAAACTCAAGTTGAAACGGAACAGTGCCATTTTGCACAGCCCTAGTAAGCACCCAGAAAGACTAGTTCTGTGTATGGGATGACGTTAGCATGCCTGGAGTTAATGCATGAACTATAAAGTTATGGCCAGATCATGTCGTTTTGCAGCAGAGAGCAGAATTCTCATAAACGTCCATGGGACCAGGGTTTGGCCTTCAATAAGGGCATGTTTATCATAATAAAGTTTTGGCAAGCCACAGAAGAGTACCAGGATCTTCAGCATACTTTAAAGCATTGCTCATTTTTCCATTTTGAGACCAAAAGGTACCATTAGGCTCCTCTAGCCTGACCTAATACATAGCACAGGCTGCCATGTAATTCCTGTCAAGCCCATAATTTCTGGAGCACCCAACTTTGGTTTAGAGATTTCAGCTAATGTTAGCTAAGATGTTCCAGTGATTAGCCGTATGGGTAAAAAGCAGTGCCCTTTGTTTTAGGGTCAGTTTGTCTAGCTTCAGTTTTGGCATGAGCTTGTCCACTAATTTATTGAGCCCCCCTACCTCCAGAAATAGTTTCCCCATAGTGAAATGTGGACATTACAATCGAGTGATTTCTTCACCACATCTTCATCATGTTCTCTTTGCAGGCACCCATTCTGCAGAGAGCATACTGCATGACCTTTCACTGTGGGCCAGTCAGGGTTGACATTATTATTATTATTGGTTTTATCATTGTTATTATTATTATTGTGGTGCCACAGTGCTAACCTAAAGCCAGATGCTCTTTCAGCAGGGATAGCAGAGATTTTGATAAATTCACTTGCTACTAACAGCAAATTCCACCATTTGAATTGAGTTGATGAGAAAACATGTGGTTTCAAATTCTGAAATGAAAAATCAGTGGTAACACTGGTAGGCAGCAGGGGATTGACCAGAAACCAAAATGGAGTTGAGAGGTGGACACATCATCTCTTCCCTACATTTTTCTTAAGCAAAGCTTACAGAAGTCAAAAGAGTCTGAGGGTGGGGAACAAATATTACTCTAACATGTATTCTGCCTACCCAAATTTTGGCTTTTGAGGTCACTGGTTCAATCCTCCACTGTGAACAAGCTGGCATCCCCCATAACAAATGACCTCCAGAGCTGAAAGTAATAGACTCTGCAGTTTCATGATATCAAAAGTGACCGCTGACACCAGGTTGGATCCATATTTGCATCTGCCAGGGCTTGACTTTCAGAAAATCAGGTCCCTTGAAAGAGTCTCAAGTAAAGCAGCCAAAGGTTTAGGCACCCAACATTACTAGTCACTTTTGAAAATCTTGGGCTAAGGCCTGTAGTTGTGGTTGTAACAGACTCCTAATATCTGTGAATAAACCCCAGAGGGGAGCATGAAGCACAAGCTAAGCTACAGGTTACACATATATCTTTCGTTCCCAATTTGAGCATTCATTTATCCCCTAGCTTAGACCTAGTCAGAGAAAAGTCTAGAGTCGATAGAAAAAAACACAAGTGTTCTGGTCTTAAGCAATATCAGCTGCACTAGGGCAAAATGCAGTCTTTGCCAGCCTACACTGGGGGCTTGCTTTTCCAGTGATCATCTTGCCAGGCAAAAACTCTAGGATGGACCACACCACAAATAGAAACACTTAGCTATTATATAACTCTCAAAGTGTTTTACAACAGAAGTTAGCATCATTATCCACATTTTACAGGCGGAGAAACTTGAGTCATACAGAAGTGAAGAGACTTGCACTGGGCCATCTGGCATGGAAGTAGCAGAGGCAGGATTTAAACTAATCTTTCTTGAGCCTTCATTCTATGCCCTATCCTGTGCATTGCCTAAATAAGCCCTTGGGGACTTCCAAAGCTTCAGAAATAGGATGTTTAAAGAGCTAAAGAATGGCTCCAACAGCAACAACATTTCTAAAAAAAATCCAAAAAAACCCCCAATGACCAATGTAAACAAAGTAAGAGGCAACACACACATGAACTGTTTTTATAAGCATCTGCCCCAAGATCCACAGCACAAGAATGACAGCACTCGGGCATCACACATGTACACTGCTATGCATGAAAAAAAACACAGTTCCTTTGAGTCTTCTGAAGCCTAGTATCAATATAGCTTATTAGCTATACTGGAGAGTCCTCAAGGCTTGAGTTGTATATTTTTAACATGTACCCTTACTGGTATCCCATTCTCACTATTTGGCTGCTTTCCCCATCAAGGCTTCATTAGCTGTTGCAATGATTTTGGCATCTTAGATTTTACTAGTTTTACAGTATCCTAAAGACTGAGTGGGGAGGTGTGGCTTATTATAACAATTAATTACTGAGCCCACACAACAGTATTGTTAATTCAGAGCTGAGGCTGCTCAAAAACATTTCCTATCAATGCCATCAGTAAAAAGCAAAGAAGCCACCAGTTAAGGCAATCCTGACATTCACACCAACCACACTCTACATGCCTTACCACCCACGCATAATATCTAAAGGCACTCGCTGACCCCAGTTCCCCACAACAAACTCACCCTCGCTTCCAACATTCAGCCACCCACAGCAAGCATACACGCACATTCCTCCCAAAGCAAACTCATACATACAACTGGGGGGGATGGAAAGACGGAATGGAAAAGACAGGATGGAAACAACCTGTTGTAATGTTTGTAGGCTAAGTGAGACCATAATGGAGGGTACACTGTCAAGCAAAGAAGCCAGGCTCTGCTATTATATGAAAACAGTTGTTCAGTCCTCCTCAGAGACAGACCCCCATAAAAAGCCCAGGCTACATAAAGGCTCCAGCATGCGATTCAGTTTTAAGCAGTTCTACATGTACTCTTTCAAACACGAAACCTTGCAGCAGGCGTGTCAAACTAATTTTGACTGATGAGCCTGATCCAGACCATGGGATTCCTCACTGGCTGGATCTGGACATGGAGGGGCAAGGCTCATCAGGGAGCTGTGGGGATGACACAGCCACTGCTCACCCTACTGCCACCTAAAAATATGCTCAATGAGACTCCATACTGCAGCTCCCACTGAGCCCCAGCCCTGAATGCTTTATGTGGAATACCTAGCCCCTACTGCTGCTGCTGCTGCAGCTCCGTGGGCTGGAGGTTTGACACCCTTACAGCCTAAATAGAGTCATCCTTTTAGAGCTAATAAGAATATATGTTACGTTCCATGAAAGAATACTTTTAAAGATTGATCTTGTACCTTTCAATATGTTCTGGTGAATTTTTCAAGTTGTCGTCAGAATCACACAAAAATAATACATTTAAAAATATTTCCTATCCAAAATGTGATAACTGAACAACCAAAAGCATTTCAGTTTCAAAGTTTAAAACATTTAATGAAGGCAGGGGGTCTTTTCAGAACCACCCACTAAAATTCTAGAGGAATTTAAATTTTCTCAAATGTTATCAAACAGCTATTTAAGTTTTTGATCAGCTCTGCTTCTGGGCTGCATAGTCCACCATCTTTCAATGCAATGGTGGAATCCTTACACCCTGAACAAAGATACTGACCCAAACATGAGGGTCAAGAAGTGTTGACTATATGTTACTAAGTGTTTAGTATAGTACTGTAAAGTATAATACAGTACTATATGTAATTTCCCTTTGCTAGAATCTTAATAGGAAAATCAAAGTTATTCAGCTTTGTATGCACCTTATAGTAGCCCTAGACTTCAAGAGGGCCAACTTCAACGAGTTGAGGAGATTAGTGGGAGAGGCGCTGGGGTTCTCAAGGGCAGGGGAACTCAGTGCCCAAGATGAGTGGTCGTTCCTTAAGGAGACGGTACTCACGGCCCAAGGGGTGACCATCCCAACAAAAAGCAAGGGGGGCAGGAGTGTCCAAAAGCCCCCCTGGCTCACCAAGGGCATCCAGGAATTCCTGATTGCCAAAAAGGCGATGTACACCCGGTGTAAGGGGGGTGTTATCTCCAAAGAGGAGTATACCTCCTCTGCTCGGGCCTGTAGGGGGCTGACAGGAAAGCTAAGGCGGACATAGAGCTAGGACTTGCGTCCAAAATCAAAGATAATAAAAAGTCCTTTTTCAAATATATAGGGAGGATGAAGAAAGCACTGGGAAATGTGGGGCCTCTGCAAGATCCTCTGGGCAATCTGGTGGTTGCGCC
>NW_017728943.1:26894319-26954189 GCF_001723895.1 Crocodylus porosus | reverse complement strand
GAGGGTCCAGAGGAGGGCCACCCGCATGATCCGGGGACAACAGGGCAGACCCTACAATGAGAGACTGTGGGACCTGAACCTGTTCAGCCTTCACAAGAGAAGGCTGAGGGGGGACCTGGTGACAGTCTATAAACTCATAAAGGGGGGACCAGAAGGGTTTGGGAGAGACCTTGTTTCCCCTAGCACCCCCTGGCATAACAAGGAATAACGGCCACAAGTTGTTTGGAGAGTAGGTTTAGATTAGACATCCATAAGAACTACTTCATGGTCAGGGCGGCTAGGATCTGGAACCAACTTCCAAGGGAAGTGGTGTTGGCTCCTACCCTGGGGGTTTTTAAGGGGAGGATTGATGCCTACCTAGCTGGGATCATTTGAACCCAGTTTTTTCTCCTGCCCTGGCAGGGGGTCAGACTTGAAGATCTATAAGGTCCCTTCCGACCCTACTTCTCTGATTCTCTGATTGTACAATTCTATAGTACTTTCATT
Source organism: Crocodylus porosus (assembly GCF_001723895.1). Classification (NCBI taxonomy): domain Eukaryota; kingdom Metazoa; phylum Chordata; order Crocodylia; family Crocodylidae; genus Crocodylus; species Crocodylus porosus. The sequence goes on along the minus strand of NW_017728943.1, from coordinate 26,953,703 downwards.
TTAACTATATTTCTTTAGCATCATAATAAGACTGTCATAGGAGATAGCATCATCAAGGTTATATCATATCCACTGTTCTTCCCCAATCCACAGAGCCTTGTCATAGAAGGCAGTCAGGTTAACTAGGCCTGACTTGTTCTCAGTGAATCCATGTTGGCTGTTCCTGATCACCTTGTTGCCCTCCAGCTTCTTGGAAATAAGACTGAAAAAAACAAGTGCCAAGAAAGTCTTAAATTATCAATAAAGTAGAAATTATGAGGGTGAAAAAAGGCAAACACTTCCTGCCCTATTCCCCCAATAAAACAGAAGTCTATAAATAAAGTTGTCTCAGTAGGGTCATCTTTTCCCAATACAGTGAAAAAAAACCTGTAGTTTATAACATAAATAAAACAGCATTTAAATATGGACATTTGTATTGTAAACACTGTGATACTGGTGGAATGGACCAAGATGTTTGATCCACATTATTATTACTATTGCACTAGCACCAAGGTACCCTTGTCCTAGGCCAGGACTCCATGATGGTAACTGTTGTCTGAACGTGGGACAAAATTCCCATACCCTAGGAACTTAGATATATACCTAGGGCTGAGCCATTCCCCACAGAAGTGCCACTGAATCTGATACTTGAATAGCTACATACCAGCCCTGTCAAACTCAGAGTGGAGCTGTGAGACTATGCGAGACTTGCTCTGACTTTTACCTTCCTGTTGGCTCAAGGAAGATGATTTAGTGAGAAAGTGCAAGTGGGGACTCATCTATTCTATGAAAACCACCTCTGGGACAGAGTCCTTACAGATTAATAGATTTGCCTTTCAGGATATCCTAATTTTCTGAAGATGCTGTTGATGCCCAGTGTCTTTCAGGGACACTCAACATGTAGTGATCACAGTGTCTTCAATTTAGTTGATCTATCCAACTTCCGATTGAGCACAGCCCACCTTGACCCATCTTACTTACAATAGTTCTCCATGTTATTACAAACTGTCTCTTTATTATATAATATTATGTCTTGTTTAGCATTCCTATCTCAGTTTTGTGACATGATTTTCTGAGACACTCATAGTTCTAAAACCAGATGAAAACTGAGGCCTAGTGCCAATGGCATTTCTGGCACATAAACGAACTGATGCAAAACCACACAAATACAAATTAAATCAATTAAACCTTGCCATCTGTCTAGTGTACCCATAGGAAGCATTTCTAGGGCTCTATTTACTATAATATGTAGGCATCAATGAGAGTGGACCATAGTAAAACCAGGTATATTCAAGCCAAAACATGTTTGCAACCCATGACTCTCAAACGCACATGACAAGCCCTTTCTCACACAAAACCTAATAAACTCTTTTGAATCTGAATCAGAATGGCTTCTCCTTAGATTTCCAGAGCCTAATACAATTAAGTCATTAGGAACGTTTTCACTGATGTCAATGGGCATCAGGTCTTTAAACCTCTTGACTGTTTTAATTTCTGGACCATTTTATTAATGAATTCAAATGGAAAAAAAAATTTAAAAGGCCATTGCTGGGTTGTACAGCTGTTAGTGTGACTTTTTTGTACTTCTCAATTTGCAAGTGGAATAAATGAAACCAAAAGGTATCTCTATTTTATGGTAATACTGTACTGATCCAGAGTGCCTCTCCATAGGCAACAAGCGGTTAAATTGGACTATGCAGAAAGTCATTACTAGTGAAGGTTTCATTTATTTATATTCCCATTAGAGGTTTCTACAAAGACGTACATCAACAGAAACAAACCATTTTCATGCATTCATTGGCTGACTATCCATCAGTAGTTGCGATCTATGCCAACACGTCTCAAGATTGACAAGATATTATTATTGTAGTGCCAAGGAGGAAAAAATGAACAAAGCTGAGTGCTGATCCTGCCTTAACAATGAGACCCTATTCTCTTTCAGTGCACCTGAGCTCCACAGTTTCTAAACCAATGAACTTTTTTTTCATTGTTCCAGTAGCAGACACTTTGTGGTTTGTCTCAAGCTTAGCCGTTGGTCATATAGCACATTATTTCCTTAAAAGGGGCCATAGCTCTCATCACCTCCCTTTGACTACTGTATCATCTAAACTAAACAAATGATGTCACCTTATTCAACCAACCAGATGTGCAGATTTCCTACTCCCCTCCTGCCCAACCCTGTTGTTTGCGCTCATTGTTTAAAAAAGAGAGAGAAAACACCCTCACTCCTGTACATCCAAATCCCGCAGGCAGTACAAAGGATGCATTTGTGAAAAGCAGAGATTAGTACTGTTAGCTCTAGGCTTTTTGTGAAACACCTGTTTAATTCAAGCAGTCAGAAGGGGAAAGCAGAGAGTAAGACAAATTGCTGGCTTGAATGGGACAGTCTGAAAGGAAAAAGAAAAGTACTGGTATTGTGAGAGCTCCCCAAACTCATTGTACGAAGTGCTCTGTTTTCACCCTTCATTCAGTGATACAAAGGTCATAGGTGTGTGCTCAAATCCATGCACATGTTGCAAGGATAGCCCCCTCCTTATTGATTTATTAGATTTATATGCTGCCCTTCCCAACAAAGGCTCAGAGTGATGTACAATAAAAAATAACTTATAAAATCAGATAAAGCAATGAAATACATAACATAAATTCCCTAAAACAGAGTTTCCCAACCACTGGGCCATGGCCCAGTACTGGACCACAAAGGGATAGCTGCCGGGTCATGGCAGAAGTCCCCCACTCGGACCCCCATCTTTCCACCCGGGCAAGCGGCTTCCACTGCTGGCAGTCACATGTGGGGTTAAAGCTGGGTGGCGGGGCAGCCCTGGGAGGGAGGCAACCAGCTCCATGAGCCCTGTCCCACTCCTGTGCCAGTTTGCAGTATAAACAAGGCTGGGTACCACTGCCCTAAACCAATAGTTGAGAGCCTGTTTAGGTTGCAAGCCAGAATGACACAGCTCAGATCAGAGGCAGACAGAGGGCAGGTGCTAAGATGCAGCTGCCACTGCTGCTCCTGATTCTCCTTGATATGGCATTAGGAAATCTCCTGCCACTACTGCTTCTGTCCGCGGTAGCACGGGGAAAGCTCCGGCCACTTTCAGTTCTCCCCATGGTAGCATGGAGAAAGCAATCACAACTGAAGCCTCCCTCTGCCAAAGCCCCATGTCTGTGGGCCAGAACTGGCCCATAAGCCATAGGTTGCCTACCCACTGCTCAGTTTAGTCTTGCTTGCTAAATGCCTGCCCAAAGCACCTCCTTAACAGCTCACCTCATATTAAGTTTGTAGTAGAACTAGTTGAATAATGGCAGGGAATCTGCAACAATTTCATTAAAATATTTTTCTAATTCCTTTTTTTTTTTTTTGGCGTGTTGATTTCAAGAAATTCCCACCCCCAGTTCTTAAATATCCTACTATACACTTAACTTACAAGAAATCCCTCAGCAGAGGTTATCATTCTGCTTTAGAGATGTGGGTACATAAGGCAGAGAAAAATAATATCCCCGTTGTCAAATCTGCGTGCTTTGGGTGCTGCACTTTGATACCTTATTCGGCCTATCAAGCAAAACATCAGCCTTCTGTAACTCAGACTGCTTACACTTCTAGAAGGGATATGGAACTGAATGGTTAATCTGCTACCTTCTTTGGAAGTGTTTCTGGGTGGCAATGGACTAGCAAAAACCAACCTGAAATTGGCTCTGAACCCAGCTTGGCTCTGATCAACTTTTTTTTGCAAAAAGGCACAAAAAGAATTCTATACAAAACAGATTGTATAAGCCTGAAATGCCATAACAACCACAGATGGAGAAATGCCAGGCTACATTAATACCTGCTATTTGATCTAGTATAGGACACATAAACAGACAAAGGGTTTGAACCAATATGTGCTGAAGTCAGTGGAAAGACTTCCCATTGATTTCCATGGGCACTGGAATGGGCCCAAAATGAATGGCAAACAACCAAGGAATCAAAAAAATGGGGCTGGAAGAATTCATTTGTTCTAAACCTCTGCTCAAGACAGCATGATCTTTGTCTAACTCTAAACTATTCTAGAAAGATATTTATTTGGCCTACACTTAATCTGTAGAAATTACTCAGAACATCTGTAAAAGATAATAGCTAATAAATACCTGTTCTATACACTTTTGAATTGCATAGCAGAAACCTTCTCTATTAACATCATACAATGTTCCAAAAAACTATAGAAAGGGTATTTTGCTCTAGAATTCTATAGGATTTATCCATGAAGGCTGGCCTATGGCTTTCCCCATGGAACAATATAAGGAAGAGTAGGATTTGTCCATGAAGGCTGGCCTATGGCTTTCCCCATGGAACAATATAGCGAAGAGAAATTGAAGTGAATAACTTGATTGCTGCCTTTGAAATGAGACCGTGATACTATTGTCATTAACCCCGTTACATGATTTTTTACCTCTTTCTTGTGGCTATCGAAATCGCATCCCTGAATACTTATGAAAACAGGCAAGAGTGTAAGACATTTCCTCTGTGGCACTTTAGGCCTCAGGTCATCACCTTGACACAAAGGAGGCAGGTATTCCTGAGCCAGTATCCAGACCGTAGATTTCTAATACATATCAACATACAGCATTAACCAAGAACTGTAGGTAAGTACATCTAATGGCCATCTGTGCAGGTGTTTGCAGAGGTTAAATCAGGCTAAAAATGGCAGGCCTGTTCTAAATTACTTTGCCTGAGGAGGTGAACTAACTTAGATTGGAAATAGGTTAACCTGATCTATTGAATATTTGTATGCATCTGGAGCACAGCCCTAGGCCTGGGAAAGACCAGATACTTGCCTCAGGCCCAGGGCTGTGCTCTTCCTAACTTCCCCACCTTGACTGGGTTATTGTTTTATCCCCTTGCCTCCCACCCCTGGACGGACAACTCCCCTGATCCCACCACTCCCCTGTGAACCTGCTGTCTCCACTGCAGACCCGCCAGTCCCACCCATCACACCCCACACCCTAAGTTAGTCACGCCAGGTCCCACATGCAGCTCCTGGCACCAGCAGATGGCTGTGCACGCTGCTCCCAGTCTATGTTTAGGCAGCTTAAACTAAAAGAAGTTTAAGCTTCTTTCAGCTTAAGCTGAAAGAAGTTCATTGGTCAATTTAAAACACAAGGCTGACAAGTCCTAAGCAGTTGAAAATGGGATTTTAGAATGGAAATGCTTAAGCAACACTTAAACTACACCCATGGTATTTATAACTTTTCATTGGATTAATAAGTCTCTGGCCTCCATAGCATACTACTCAGTGGAGAAGTCTATTGCTCTCCAGTGTTACCTTATTGCACAAGTTGATCTGGAGTGGCACATTCAAGCCATTATTTTTTCCTTCCTGTTTGAGATACCACCAGTTCTAGCTTATCACCACCTACAATCAAGTGAGAACACAAGATAGATGTAAAAATCTGGAAAGTTTCATGTCCAGCCAGAAGCATGGCAAGAGAGACACAAAAGAGAATAACTGCATGGTAGAAGGCATGCATAGTGCTATAGCAGCTCCTGATGACATGGTTAGCCTTGTGCTGTTGGTCTCACTACAACATGCCTCTTTATTTTTCTCTTGGTCTTATAACTTCATTATCTGGAACAATAAGAGATCACACAGAATTGTTCCCCATGCAAGTGTTGCCCAGCAATTAGGAACATGTTTCATAACAATAGTAATAATTAATACTTAGTTCATTTCTGCTCCCATTGAAGTCTACGGGAGTCTAAACACTAGGCTTGAGTCTTCTGAGCTGCTCTGGAAGTACTCTGGGACAAGAAAGGCCTCCTGAGCATACCCATTGCATAGATGCAAATCCTTGGCATATGTTGAGCTGTCATAGGGACACTATATTTGCCTCATCACCAGGTCCTTGCATAGGAGCTCATTCACCATGGGGCAAGGGCAAAATACATGCCCATAAGGAAACATAGGAAGTAAAATCTAAATTAGAGCAACCCTGCGTCTGCTCTACCTTACTACAAGGCATAGGCTGTAGAAAACAAAGGTGGTGGAGTCACCTAAAACTAAGCCTATTGAGATTAATTGAGCAGGATTATGACCTTATTATAGTGATGGTCAAAGCTCTTTACAAACAATAATTAATTAACGTGCTTAACACCCTGACAACTAGGAAATGAAAAGAATCGAGCTTAAACCAAGCCTCCTCTGGGACCTTTGCTAGATAAGATTTGCTGAGGCAGCAGACTGGCAGTCATGTAGTACTTGCTTATTAAATAACCAACAGAAAAATTAAGAAACAGTGCAAAGCATAGGACATGAAAAATTATCTGGAGAGCAAGTCCTGAGTTTGCACCATTAAAAAAGAGACATCTGCCAGAGTGATCAGAAAGCAGTGAGTGAACCACAGACCAGAGCAGCCAGCAAGGTATTTGTAAATAGGTTTTATTCCCCATCCACACAGCACCCACCGCTCCCCTTCCCCCTCACCCCCACAAAGTTGAACATGTATATGGCATCACTGTCCTGCAGCCGCTAATCATCAAATATGTTGGCTTCCTCTCACTAAAGTAAAAAGCAAGGACACTCGGTTCATTATATACATTTGTGACAGAGTAAGTCCTTCTAGATACACAGGCCATGTCCACACAAGCAGGGAAATGCCTCTGAAGCAGCATGACTATTGGCAGCGCAAATTTGTGCTGCCAGTCTGTGCCACCATGCACAACCCTTCCCCCGCGCTTTACAGTGGGACATATTGTCCCACTGCTCCATGTGCTGCAGGGGGCATTGACTGGGTCACAGGGTGCCTCAGCACAGGAGCTCCAAAGTGCATGGAGATGGGAGGGAGGAGGCAGCCCTGGGCTGCCTGCTTCCTCGTCTCTGTGTTTATCCCAGCATGTGCCACTTTGGCATGCTTTGCGCTGCTTTTTTCTTCCAGGTTTTTTTGCTACTGGGAAATCTCAGTAGGAAATTTTGCCTCGGCACTGCAAATTAGCAGCAGCATGCAATGTGTCCAGTTTGCGGTGCCACAAACCGCACGTGCCTGCACATCTGGATCCAACCACAGAACATTCAGGAAGTGTGACATGTACAGGAGACGGCCTGGGTGCGGCCAGCAGAAATGTCTGATGGTAGCACAAGAACAGGGCAGCCACAAGACCCTGGCTAATGCAAGACTGTTACCTCTTTACTGTAAATAGTTGTATATAACAAACAGTTATTTCCACATCACAATGCTCCATATACTACGGTATTCATGTGGTCCACAAGGCCATTGATCTTCAACAAATATAAGACTGAAGGAGGAGGATTTGGATCACCTCTGAGCCTCAGACCCTGCTATTTGGAGACTTTGATGTACATGTGGACCATGGCAAATTCCTATTCTATTATGTTACCCTTTCACATGACTCGTCAATAGCAGGTTTTACCCGTCTGATGGGCAACTTGCCAAGCAGGCCATCTTGTCTGTCAACACTCCTATATTTAGCTCAGTTGTAGTGTGTGATAAAAGGTTGGGCACCTGGATCACCCAAAACAAAACAGAATTAAGGTTGTAATTAGCAGCCTGCCCTTGAAAAGTCAGGCTACAATACATACCAGGCTCCCTTATTAGAGCCACTGCCACATGAAGACACAGCATCCTTCCAGAAAAAACTGGAAGCCCAAAAGAGAAAGTGAGCCCAGACTTGCACTAAAAAGAGCTAAAAGAGCTGAATTCAGAAAATTTACCTGGGACAATTCTGATATTTTAAAAAATTGGTTTCCTGGCAAACTGATACAAAATATGAACTCTCAGAATGCTCCATGAACCGGAATATTCCCAAAATCTTTCATTTCTCCTACATTCATGAAACTGCATATCGTCAGACTATACTGCCTTATTTAACACTAACATTATAAAGTCAAAATGAAACAGTTCAACCTGAACAGAACAAAATATTTTGACTTTTTAAAAATTAAGTGTCTTGATAAATTCCCATCGACCATTTTGATGAAATGGACATATTCCTGAAGAACATCTGGATTATGTCAAATCAGCATTTTCTGATGGAAAACCTCTGCACAAGGAACATTTTAACCAACTCAAAAAATGGCAACCTGCAAACAAAAGCCATGTAGGATACTCAGGATTAAGTGCACAATAAAATGCTCAGACCAATAACTGATGTCATTACTCCAAGTTCTTCTTATGATGGGGGTATGTTGTGTATACCAAGGTAATATAGACAAGGTCCAGCAGAGATTTTTCCTTTTAGATACAGACATCTCAGGTTCAATTCCTACTGAGGAACCATTCAGAGATATTCTTACATTTGTAAATGTCACAGGAATAGAACTGTATGGATTGGAGCAGTGGGTGGTTCAAGAGACAGCAAACAGAAACATTACATACACTTGGAAACTTCTGTCCTGATTCTCCCCTGCCTTGCCCCTGGTATGATCATTTACACCAATGCAAAGCAGAGGTGAACTTATAACCAAAACAATCTTCGCCCCTCATTTGCACTAATAGCAGCAACTCAGATTCACTTTACACTGGTGTTAGGTGTAAATCATAATATGCTGCTCAAGGTTGAGAGTTAAATCTCTTTATTTATAACTGAATAAAAAACAGCACTTTGAATGCACTACCATTCTTGCACTGAACCTTTTCAGTTATCATCTTTCCAACATAGACAATGCAGACACATTCACAAATACACTGGAATTTCTCCTCGACAGCAATGGAAATTGCTGACTACATTCCTAATCTACCTTCTGGTGATTTGCAATAGTTCTCCATTGGAATCAGTAGAAACTGTTGAAAAGCTACAGCACTGTGTTTTGCCAGCAGAGGGCTTACATTCCCCCCAAATCATGGGGTATTAGAGAAAAAACTTAAATTTTTCCTCCCCAATCCTGTGTCTCTAAAAAAGCTTCAGAACAAGTGCAATCAAAGCAAGTTGTATTCTTTTGTGATTGGGGAAGCTGGTAGTTTTAAACAGCTCTTCAAACCCTATGAAAACCAATGCCAGGTAACATGCCAGCATGGTGTATTCCAGAAGGACAGTTCTGTCTCTTGGAAAAAAGATGACCTTGTGAAGAGGCGCTGGCTTGAGATCCAGGAAACTTCAGTTCAATTCTTGGTGCACCCACAGAAGTATTGTCATTGTAAAAACATAAGATGACTGTGAGATGGTAGGTTACTATAATGAGAAGAGACAAAGGAGTGCTGAGATGCATGCAATATGGAAGTATATTGCCTTCTCCACTTTGCACATAGTCCTCAGTCACAGATCAAAACAAGGCAAGCGAACACATGATACAGCTCAGCCACAGAGCTGACATATTGTATCTCCTGATAAAGCTTGCAGGTTCTCTCTCTCACATTAAAATTGGTGGTCTTTCAGTTGAAGCCTTGGAGAGACATTTCCAACACTGCTACTGACCTTGAACTAGTCACTTCCTTTCTGGGCCTCACTTTCCCCTTCCACTCTTCTTCTTGACACTGTAAACTCATCAAACCAGGGACTGTTTTTCACTATGCACTTGCCCATTAGGCCAATGCATGCACAAGTTTCAGCAGGATCAGAATCTAAGTTCTTGATTCCAGAGTGCAACGGAGAAATGCCACCCCAACTGCATATACACCATATCCCTACCCCTTAAAACTGGCTGATCCATGAACCTGAGCAGTGGTTTCATCCAGTAACAGTGAAGGGTATCTAACTAGGTTTAACAAGAATTTCCATCAGGGTTCATTTTTGTGGCAGATTTTCAAAGCTAATGAGTCACCTAAATTCATTTGAAAATCCCCCTGGCAGTGCATTAATATTGCTAACTAGTTCATTATAAGTTTCTAAACTTTATTTACAGAATCTGAGTCCTGGATCCTAAACTGTCTCCTAATTCCTAGTATTCTATTAAATAATTCAGTGCCAAACTCTCTGGAAGAAAGCTTGTTTTAATCTTGGCATTCTTTTAATCTATCTTAATGATCAAGCTCATGTAAGTGGGGAAGGTATATCAAATGAATTAGTGACACTCAAACAGTCCTATTACACATAGCCCAATTAGATTATTTGCACTGCAGCTGATGGATTTGTCATTGATGCAAACATATTTTAGCTTTGCTTGTAACTGAAACCCTAGTTCTACACAGCCATTTGGCTCAAAGAGCCATGAGAACTACCTTTTCCATGTACATAAACATCTCTCCTCGTCCCCCGTGTCACCACCTGATTAGATCTCTGGCATTGTTGATTTCACTTTGGCAACCAGAAGAGTGTCATTTCACCAAGTCTGCAATCCTGTGTTAAAACTTGGACTTGAGGTCTTAAGGCAGAACAGAGAAAAAGGCATATGTTTCATATAACAGGCTTGCCCTTCTGCAGATTAGCTTATTTTTTCCGAGGCAAAATTCACTGGATTAATAACCAATAAGACCAGTCAAGAATGCAGAAGACTCGTGATTACCATCTTCTTCCAAACAATGTGAGAGTTTTGCCTCCTTTTTTATAAAGACAATAAAAACATTGCAAAAGGTCCATGGGGATAACAGGTTCAGGTTTTACTAAACCAACAATGAAGTTTACGGAAAGTCAATAGCTATTTCTCAGGCCTCAAATAAAAAACTCTTGTCAGCAAATGCAACCGTACAGAGAGATTCAGGTGAGATGTGCCCTCCACCCACCAGCGGGCCCAAATGATTCCCAGGGGCAAATGATTCCCAGGGACAGATCTACCCAGCTATTGGCTCTGCATCCCAGTGCTGCAGGCATCTCCTTCTCTCACTGTCCCTGACTCTCTAATAGGAGGATCCTTCCTGCTCAGTGGCCTCTGCATCCTATGGTTGCAATGCCTTTCCCCATCACATCAGAACAAGATCTTCCCCACCTGGTGGCCTCCTTGTCCAGCCACAGTTCGTTTTCTCCCTGCCCTCCTCTACCCTGTGACATCCAGTACCATTGTACACTCAGGGTAGTGGGACCTTTTGATAGCAGCCTTGCAGCCCTGCAGACTATGGTGAATACAGTGCTTTAGGGGCTTCTGCTTTGTCTGGATTAGATGGCACTGACTATCCCTGAAGCTTTTCTCTGAATATGAATAGGACAAGGAAGTAGAGAACCAGCAACCCACATTGATTTTTGACCCAGTGGGAACTCCAGGATCCTGCTGGGGAGAGCAGGAGGTGTTTCTCTACCTCATTACAATCCCAGCCTGATGGTAGCCTGGGCAGGGCTGAAATACCTTGGATCCTCCTCTGTCTCATCTGGTGATGTGACAGTCGGCAACTCTCAGAGACAGCAATCCCTCACTAACCAATTCTCCTTCAGCTTACACTCAAAGCACCTGCTCCACTGAGCAGCCTGGACAGTCTCTGCTGTTGTAGTTTCATAGTTTCATAGTTGGTAGGGTCAGAAGGGACCTGAGCAGATCATCAAGTCCACTCCCCTGCCATGGCAGGAAAGATGCTAGGGTCAAATGACCCTGGCGAGGTGATCATCCAGCCTCCTTTTGAAGATCCCCAGGGTAGGAGCGAGCACCGCTTCTCTTGGAAGTTGGTTCCAGATCCTAGCTGCCCTGACAGTGAAGTAGCACCTCCTGAACCTACTCTCAGTCAACTTGTGGCCATTATTCCTAGTTACTCCGGGTAGTGCTCAGGGGGAACAGGGCCTCTCCCATTCCCCAGTGGTTCCCACTGGTAAATTTATAGACGGCCACCAGATCTCCTCTCAGCCTTCTCTTGTGGAGGCTAAACAGGTTCAGGTCCCTGAGCCTCTCCTCATAGGGCCTGCCCTGCTGCCCCCTGACCATGCGAGTGGCCTCCTCTGGACCCTCTCCATGCTGTCCACATCCCTCTTGAAGTGCAGTGCCCAGAGCTGGAAGCAGTACTCCAGCTGTGGCCTGACCAGTGCTGCATAGAGGGGGAGGATCACCTCCTTGGACCTGCTCAAGATGCATCTGTGGATGCATGACAAGGTGCGGTTGGCCTTCCTGACTGCATCCCCACACTGCCGGCCCATGTTCATCTTGGCATCAGGAATGACTCCAAGATCTTTTTCTGCCTCTGCACTGATGAGAAGGGAGCTCCCCAGCCTGTAGGTATGGTGCTGGTTCTTCCTCCCCAGGTGCAGTACCCTCCACTTTTCAGTAGTGAATCCCATCCTGTTCTCATCTGCCCACCCCTGTAAGCTGTTCAGATCTAGTTTTAGCCTGTCCCTCCCTTCTAGCATGCCCACCTCTTCCCATCTCTGTGTCATCCGCGAATATGAACAAGGTGCTTTTCACCCCCTCATCCAAGTCACTGATGAAGATGTTGAATACTACAGGCCTGAGGACCGAGCCCTGGGGGACCCCACTGCCCACATCCCTCCTGGTCAAAAATGACCAGTCCACCACCACTCTCTGGGTGCGGCCCTCTAGCAAATTTGTGACCCATCTGACTGTATAGGTATCCATGACACAGTCGCCTAGTTTTTTAATGAGAATGCGAATTCAAGTTGTACAGCTAACAGGTGATAAACACTCCAAAAATGCACAGCATGTGTCAACAATCAATAAACTCCAAAATATGAGATGCAAGAGTTCTGTAGTGTTTCCTCTCCTCTAGGTGGTCTCTTCCTCTTCCCTCTTTACTGAGGCTTCCTTTCCCCAAGTGTCACTCCCTGGTGGGAAACCCATTGCCCAAGGACATTCCCATGTCCCAAGGAGATGGGTGGGGCAGTGTTCACAGGCTCCCTGGCCTAGCTAATGTTTCTCCATGGGAGGGATCACTCCAGGCCTCAGGGGAGTGGCGTGACGCACTCGCACATCCCAGTGACTCAATCCTTCTCAAGGGGAGTTGCAGACCTGGACCACCTCGAGCATGCCCAGGGCTGGGTCACTCCAAATACTGCTCCCCGCACTCTGGAACCGCTCCATTCCTGGGGCCTTTGTGGACCCACTGCCAGGGATGAGTCCCAGATTGCCCAGCCCCCTCCTTCTCCAAGCCTTACGCCCTGCAATGACTCACCCCACAGTAGCGCTGGCTCCCGTACCTGGCCTCACGCTGTGGTTGGAAACCCGAGCTGCCTTGCTGCGGCTACCAAGGTCCTGATCCATCGTGGACCCTCCATGCAGCAATGCCTGAACTGCAACCCGGCTACATGCCAGGCTTGGAGACCCAAGCCACCTCGCTGCAGCTCCCAGGGTCCCAGTCGCTTGCAGACCCTCTGTGCAGCAATGCTTGCTTCTGTCCAGTGGGAGAATCTTCAGGCTCTTCTGGGCAGCCAGATATGCCCACTGGTCAGCTCTCCCAGCTCTTCTTGGCCCAGGGTCCTCTTCCTTCTTCTTCATCCCTTGCTGACCGTGCTGGGTGCTCAGCACGCAGCTGCTTATATCTCCTTATGGGGCTCTGCTCCCAGATTGAAAACAAACCAATCAGGGGGCTGCAACTGCAGTTCCCAATTAAATCCACTCCTGCCCCCCTTTGGAGTAGAGGGGGAGCAGACTCTCTTCCTGGCTCCTCCCCTTCCTGTCTCTGATCGGTGGGTTTTGCCCCACCAATCACATTTGCGGTCTCCTAAGCCCGGAGAGCTGAGCAAAGCTCAGCAAGCCCACCACACATAGTAGTCGAAGGATAGAGGGAAAAGTGGACACCTCTTGATGGCTTTTCTTAAGGGAATGCTCTCCATAGCTATTCCTCTTCTACTGGCTTTGCCACAGAGGGCTTACCTCTCCAGTCAGAGCTCTTAAAGATTAACAACATGGATCACATGCTTCTGGCCTTTTTCAGCCTCTCAGGATGCTTTGAACAGAAAATAGGTTGGACTGTCTCCCTTGTGTCTAGGGGGAGGAAGCAGACCTTCTCAGCTCTATGGGATCTCACAGGGTTCAAAGGATGAGGTCCATCTTGATCCAGCTCAGTCACCCCACTGGAGTTTGCAGGGAAGGGACTGGGACAGCAGGCAGTTTACTGTCTTTTTGCTCACAAGACTCAGGACATCTTTTAAAGGATGGCTTTGTTCTCTCTGTTGCCTCTCTCAGAGTCAAAGTGATGGCTTCAGGCTTCTTCAGGCCTGCGTGTTCAGCTAAGGTACTTGCACCTTTGTACATGTATGTTCAGCTGGAAACACTTCAGCATTCAGGTCCTCTCCACACCTGAAGCCTGGCTTCTTTAGTGAAATGCTGGCAAGGCCATCACAGGTTATGCCTATGTCTAGGGAGGGACACTACCAAGCATACCCAGGCTATCCAATGGGAGTAAAGTCATTGGGCCCCAGGAGTAAAGTCAATACTGGGGCCTCCCACCACAGTCATTCTTGTAACCTCTATCTCTTGGGTGATTCAGAGTAGCTTGTGAGGGATGCCCTTATACCAGTTTCACTGTTGCATTTCACTGTTTTGATCATGCAAGTGGATGGACAGCATGTACTAAGAAGTAGGACTGTGCAAAATTTTACCGGCTGTTTCAGGTTGACACTGTTTTGACTCATTCTGAGTTCAAAACAGCGAAATCAAATCAAAACAAAGGACTTCAAAACAGCCTCAAAACAAAACCAGGCTAGTCAAAACATTTCGAAAGTTTTGCAAGGTTTTGAGTTTCAAAGCAGCCAGCATCCAGATGGTGGGAAACAAGGGAAAACCAGGGCTGCACTCCCAGCAGCAGCCGGGAGAGCAGCCCTGGCTCTCCCTGTCTCCTGCGGCCCAGCTGCAGGAAGCCGATCACGGCACAGGGGAAGGGAACTGAGCCTGGACTCAGTTTCCCTCCCTAGTGCTAGACTGGGCTGGGGAAAGGAATTCCGCCCAGCTCGGAGGGGGGAAACTCAGGCTGGGGAAAGAAACTCAGCCTGATTGTAGCGTTGGGGATGGGAAGTCAGCCCAGCTGGGCCGAGTTCCTTTCCCCAGCCCAATTTAGCACTGGGGAGGGGAACTGATAATCAAGCGCAGTTCCCTTTCAGCAGCACCCAGCTTCCCTCCCTCATGTGGCAGGCAGATCGAGGCCTGCAGCCCTCCCAGAGTTGCGGGCCCCCATCTGCCTGCCAGATGAGAGAGGCTTTTTCTAGCTTCCCCATTATAGTGAATGGAAAAAACGTGAAAACAGTATTGAAACAGCCTCACTGTTTCGATGAAGCGAAACGGAACAGCTGTTTCGAATCGAAATGAAATTAGAAACAAAACGCTGTTGCATCGAAACCTCGAAACACAAGTCGAAATGGAACGGTGCCATTTCACACAGCCCTACTAAGGAGCATCCCTCTTTGGCCACACCAGGGACACAGACCAGACACCTACACAGAGACTCCTAGTCTCAGCAAGTCACGTGGCTCCCATGTGAGGAGTCCTTAATAGATTCTTCCTTCCCTGAGATGCCTTGACATGGCAGGGACATGATTCTGGGCAACAACATTCCCTTTCCCATCAAATTTTCCTTCAACTCTTTGATTTAATCACTTGTCTTTAAAGTCACAAAGGTGGAGAGCTGCTAAAAAGAACATTAGTTCTTTTCTTCTTCATAGTTCATAGTCCTTAGCAACTCGCTCCAGGATATGAACTGTACTTACAAGGGCACCACTACTGAAAGGTAGATGTTGCCCTTGAGAAAATGCCATTCTTTGCTAGTTACCTCATCCTGAGATCATGAGCACAAATGGGTTGTTCCCTTTCTCTCTCTCTCTCTCTCTTTCTCTCACAGAGTTGGTTTTCTCTGTGAACTAGAGAGCACTCTCCTCTGGGTCTTCTCATGACCTTAGGAATGAATGAAAAAGGATGCTTCTTTCCCTCACACCACTGCATGAAAAAATGTGATCCCAACATCAACCCACAAGAAACTATCACTCAGGACCAGCCTAAATGGAGGAAAGTCTGCTATAAGGTATCAATACTCTGAAATCTTACAACGACAACAGGAGATGGAAAAGCAGAAGTGGCAGAAACAGCATGTCACGGACCAAACCAGAATCCAGAGTCACCCACCCTGCATGGAAAAACATGCCCAAGTTGCAACAGAGTCTGTTGATCCCAGATTGGCCTCATCAGCCATCTTTGGACCCACAGATATAGCAATCCTGAGAAACAAACACCTGTGACTGTGAGGGATTGTTGATGATGCCTTGTCTGAGGAGTAGGAGCATATCTTCTCTTCTGTGCTGGATCCCTCTGATGGGCTAGCCTTCCCCACACCTCTCCCTCACAGTGACCTCTCTTAGAGAGCCACATGGGCAACTAAAGAGAAAGTTGGCTCTATTCCCCTATGCATTGTTCCCCTTTCAGCTTTAAGTCAACTGACTCCTCCTTTGCCCCTGTGGCCTGGGTGTACCAAGGTAAGTGTTCCCTCCTCCAATGGAAGGGAAGTATTGGCTAGGCAGGAGTGCTGTGAGAGGGATATGCGAATGCAGACCAATTCCCTATACAGTCAGGCCAGGACAAGGGATGCTTAACTATATACAGATTTATTAATATATACAGATTTAAAAGAAAGTGTTATTAATAAGTATACATATGCAAATATGCTATTATCATATAATGCTATATCCTATAAATGAAGGCAAGAAGATTACACCACCTCAAGAGGCATCGAACAATACATAGGTAAACAGTTGGTCTAAAACAGGCAAACAACGAGTACAGGTAAGTAGCAGGCAAGGGTCCCAGCGGAGCCCCAGTAAGAATCATATACTCCACACTCTATTAAACTACAAATATAGAAATAAAATGCACAAAATATAAGGAGCTCTCTCACAAAATATATGGTGCATCATCAACAAGTTAAACTTAATTCTTTAACTTCCCCAAGGCCCTGGCTCATCCTGGGGCATTGGCTGCACTCCAGCACCCAGTGGGAAGGGAAAATACCCAGTGCCCTTCAGGCCTACTGCAACCCCAAAAGAAAACCCAGACCCGGGGAGCCCTTTTTCAGCTTCGGCTTCCCCTCCAACAGGCAGCCTCACAAACCCAGGGTGACTATACTCTCCTCTGTGGGAAACCCTTTTTCCAGGTAACTCATGACTCTGGGGTCCTAAGAGAGTGGTCCTTGGCCCTTCCGGCACATTGCTCCTCACTTGCGGGAGCCTCCTGGGCCTTTGAACCCTTCTGGGCCACCCACCTGCTTGCAACCCTGAGCACAGTCACGTGCTCCTGGAGGCTTTGCTTTCTGGTCAGGGTTGGGGGCTGGAGCCTCCTAGCACAGTCCCAGGGCCCAGGCATTGGCTCCAGCCTCCCCTACCTCACCCAGGACAATTTGATGTGTGCCAGAGATAGCATGCAGGGGTGTGCCTTGGGGCACAAAGCAGCAGCACAACACAGCAAACGCTTGCCCTTGTACATGTGTACTCATTTGGACATGTCCTATATGACCCTTCTCTTTATATCCAATCCTTCCCATTTGTGCAAATTCCTTCTAGCAACAAACCTTAATTCTGCCCCCAACCTAGAGTGCTCTGCATTTAATGAGCACCCCACAGTCATTTCCCCTGAAATCTAGGTCAGACAGAGGAGAAAGCTCTCCCTCATTTTCCATCTACCTGTATGTTTGCCCATCCACACTCCCAGATCTGTCCTGTCACACTGATCATTTTTCAGGGCTGAGCGTTTAGTGCCCAGATCTACATAAAATAATGTTTAAAAGTGTTGTTTCACAATTTATAATCACATAAAAGTAGGGCTGGTAGCAACTTCCAGAAGTCATCTAGTCCAAAACTGCCTGAGACAGGATCATCCCTCTTCAAACAATCGTATTCAAATCCATTGTCTAATATATTATCAAAACTATGCAGTCAACTCTGATGCAACCACAGGACACTGCACCTGAACTGGCTCCAGATAAAACAGGAGGTCCATGGCAGACAACGTCCTGCTGCTACAGGGTGTTAACATACACTTAAGAGACCCAAGGAAGAGGGCAACACCCTCCACTACAGATGAAGGCAAAATCCCCCAGAGTCCATACTAATCTGATGATGGGGAAAAATTCTTCCCTGGCCCCAAATGTTGACTAATCTGACCCTGAGCAGAAGGAAAGGCCCTCAAGCCAGAAATGTCCTGGTTTAAGTGATAGCAGGAGCACTAGTGTCCCCCTAGTCAAAACCTACAGCCTTGGCTGCAGCTAACACCCAGTGCTTCTGAAAAAGATTTAAAAACATCCCTGAAAAAATCCTCTCCTGCCTCCATGTGGCAACCAGGGAAGCCCAAAAGCATGGAAAATACTCCTAGTAGAACATAGATATAGCTACGTATAGATCATCCTTGACCAAAGCCTGTCCAACCTCTTTGTGAACACCTCCAATGATAGCGAGTCCACAACTTCCCAAGGCAGTCTAGTCCGCTGCCTCACAGATCTAACAGGAAAGAAGTTTTTCCTGATATCCATTCTAAACCAACTTTGCTGCAACCTTAAACTATTGGTCCATGGCCTACTCTCTGCAGCAAGATAGAGAACATGTTTTCCCTCTGCTTTATGACAACACTTCTGGTATTGGAAGTCTGTTGTCACATCCTTTCTTAAGTGCCTTTTCTGTAAGCTGAGCATGCCTATTTCCTTCAATCTCGCTTCACATGACTTCCCTTCCAAGCCTTTTATTGTTTTTGTCACCTACTTCTGGGCCTTGTGAATTCTTCACATCCCTTTTAAAATGTGGAGCCCAAAACTTCACACAATACTCTAGAGCAGTGGTCTCCAAAGTGGAGTGTGCACACCCCAGGGTTGAGCAAGACAATCCATTGGGGTGCAGAAGAAAATATTAGAACTTCTATTTAGATGTATATTTATATAAATATACATATATTGGGGATCCATGCTCAAAAATTTCTTACAGATAGGGGTGCACAATCAAAAAAGTTTGGACACCACTGCTCTAGAGGAGGCCTAACCAGTGCTGAGTAGAGACACACTATCACCTCCCATATCTTATACTTAATGCTTCTATTGATGCATCACAAAACTGAATTTGCCTTTTGTGTGCCTGTATTGCACTGCAGACACATACTGAGTCTGTGATCTACCAAGACTCCTATATCCTTCTCTATACTGCTGCCATCCAGCCAGATGCCACCCATTTTGTATTTGTATTCTTAATTATTCTTCCTGAGGTATAGCACCTTGTATTTGTTCGCATTGCACTTCAGTTAGTTCCAGCCCAGGTTTCCGAACTGTCAAGTTCCCTCTGAATTGCATTCCCATCCTTCAACGTGTTTGCAGTCCTTCTCAGTTTCATGTCATCTGCAAACTTCCTCAAGAAGATCTCAATTCTAGCAGCCAAATCATTAATAAATGTATTGAACATCACGGGGCCCAGGATAGACCTCAGTGAGACTCCACTTGAAGCCTCCTGCCATTCTGACATTGATTAATTCATAATGTCACTTTGCTTACAGCTATTGAACCAATTGTCTATGTATCTTACAGTAGCTTTGTCTAGCCCATATTTCTCCAATTTGTTAATGAGAAAAACATGAGACCTTGTCAAATGCCTTGCTCAAATCCAGATACACTATCTCCATAGCGTTCTCTTCATCAACCCAAGTAGTTACTTTGTCAAAGAAGATCAAGTTTATTTGACATGGTTGGTTCTTAATAAATCCATAGTGGGTACTTGTGATTATCCTTTCCTCCTCTAGATTATTGCAAATGGACTTCCTTAGGATATGTTCTAGTAACTTCTTGGGTATTGAGATGAAAATAAATGCATGGGTGACTGGTGCTGCCTTAGTCGGGGGGGGTACATGCCCCCCCCCCCATGAACAGTCCCACAGACAGAGGGCGTCCCCCAAGGCTGATCCTGCTGACTGGGGAGGGGGGTCCCCCACAGCCAAACCTCCAGGTGATTGCTGCAGCTGCTTCTGGAAGTGGCTGCAGAGATCAGCCAGCACTTGCAGGGGGGGAACCAGTGCTCCTGCCTCCCCCTGGTCAGGGGGTGCACTGGCACTGTCAGGGCGTGCATGTGCACCCCCATGCACACCCTACACATGACCACTGGCTAAATGGTCTGTAATTACCCATGTCCTCTTTTTTGCCTTTTTTAAAGAGCAGGACTATATTGGTCCTTTTTCAGTCCTTTGGTACCTCCCCCATCTCCCACAACTTCACAAATATAATTCCCAAGGCCTCCAGGATCACCTCTGCCAGTTTCTTCAGTATCCTAAGATGAAGTTCATCAGGCCCTGTTGCTTCAAATTCATTTAGACCCATCAAAAGCTCCGTAATTGTCTCTTTTGTTATCTCATCCCTCATCTTGTCCCCTTCCTTAACCAAATAAGCTTTATTAGGTATCTGATTGCAGCTTAATTTGTTTCTGAAGATCAAGGCAAAGTCGCTGTTCAGTAGTTCTGCCTTATTTGCATCTTCTGTTAAGAATAAACCCTGGCTATTTAACAGTGGACCCACAACTTCCTTCGTCTTTTCTTTTCTGGCCAAAATACTTATAAAAAGTCATCTTGTTGCCTTTAACCTCCCTTGACAGGTACAGCTCATTCTTTATCTTTGTCTTACTGATTTTCTCTGTGCAGATTATTGCTGTTTCCTGGTATGCTTCCTTGGTGACCTGCTCATTCTTCCATTGCCTGTATGCTTTTATTTTGCATCTGATGTATCCTAGAAGCTCCTTGTGCAGCCACATTGGTCTCTTTCCATTCTTCTTGTGCTTTTATTACATGGGAACAGTTTCTTATTGGGTTTCCAATACTGTGCCCTTTAGTAGCTTGAAGCCCTCCTGGGCACCTTTAATCTTCAGTCTGTCTTCCTCTGCCTGTTATTTCCTTGAGTCAGTTGAAATCTGCCTTTTTTGAAATCTAGCTTCCTAGTTCTGCTGACCTCATGCTTTCCCTGTCTGAATTCTGTCACATCATGATTGCTTCCTCCTAAATTTCCCATCACCTTCACATCCTCCACCAATTCTTTCCTACTGATCTGGACAAGATCTAAGACAGGCAGTCTCTTCGGGTGCTTGTACATGAGTGCAGAGGCTCTTCTGCTGCACTGTAATTATGGGGATTACAGGCAAAACAGCTGTTAACTTTTGGTGTTTCTGCTAACAATTCATGAACTAAACAACCATCTGTATACTCTGCTCCAGGCTGCTAACAAGCTCCTCCAGTGCTCATTCTCTTGATTATTAAGTTCCTATTGGACTTGAAAAGGATTTGGGGCATAAATCACAATAGCTCAAGTCAGTGTACCCTATCTTCAGGCAGTATAATATGACTTGGTTTCAATGCTATGTTTTCCTGTCTTCCATTAAGCTTACTTCCCTATTCCAGCTATGCTTTCTTTTTCCCTTCTTTTTCAGCAATCCCTCAAAGTCAAGGATGATTATCTTCCATGATTGTCTTATCTGTATGTCCAAAGATGGCTGATGAGGCCTATCCTGGATTGACAGACTGTATTTCTTTTTTTTTTCTACACAGTATTGAAATGCACAGAATCCTCTGTTCCAGAGGCTGACAACCCACAGCCTGAAGATACATGCGTGTCATGATATCATTCACTGAGAGACTCAGGAGTGGCAGTGGTAAAGGGCGAGGCAGCCAGTAGTGTACTGCTAGCTGAGTTCTCCCTGTTTGCTTTCTAGTGGCCACATACTGTAACCACTGCTTCTCTCACCACCAAATTAGCCCTTTATGGCTGTTGGTGGCAACAGCAATCAGTGGCAAGAATAATGTAGCAGGCAGCTTGGATGGACAAAGGCACTGATCTAGGTCACAAGTCTTACTTGTGATACCACCTATGGTGGCCTATCTTTGGAGCAAACTGGCTTAATTTGACCCATCATTCCTAAAAGGCTGTCAAGCCCTTCTCCAGTGGTAATTATGAGACCAATATGTTATTGCTATTGTTAAGTCATTATTATAATAGCCCCTCATAATTCATAGATTCACAGATTCCAGGGTCAGAAGGGACCTCAGTGGACCATCTAGTCCAACCCCCTGCCCCTGGCAGGCAAGAAAAGGGTCATCAAACCTGGGATCATGTGATCCCAGCCAGGTGCCTGTCCAGTCTCCTCTTGAAGATCCCCAAGGATGAGGTAAGCACCACCTCCCTTGGAAGCCCATTCCAGATCCTGGCAACCCTGACCGTGAAGAACTTTTTTCTGATGTCCAGTCTAAACCTACTCTCCAATAGCTTATGGCTGTTGTTTCTTGTCATTCCAGGGGGTGCCCCAGTAAACAGATCATCACCTACTTCATGTTGCTCCCCCATTATGAATTTGTATGCCGCCACAAGGTCCCCTCTCAGCCTTCTCTTGGAGAGGCTGAAAAAGTTAAGGTCCCTTATTCATTTCTACAGGCAATGGCTTTATCCTAAAGGGCCCTTTTAGTTCGCCTTCTAGTCTTTCTTTTTACTAACATATTCATTGCAAACTCCTGGCAGACAATGATTAGAAGCCAACTGAAATCGTACTGCCATCCTGGGGTCTAATGGTAAGTCTGGCAGGACAGCATGGACCATAACAGGGCCTGAAACTAGTGCCCTGTTACAGGCTTCTGTAAAGAAGAGGGAAAGCACGTTTCCTCTCTTGCTGCAGTGAAGAAGACATGGATCAATGGCTTGAAGTCACAGCAGAGTAAGTTTAGATTGGATAGCTGGAAAAACTTTGTCACTTTTAGAACAGTGAGGCCACAGAATAGACTGTCTAGAGAAGTTGTAGACTCTCCGTAACTGGAGCTGTTCAAGAAAAGGTTGGACAGCCACCGGTTGTGGATGATATATAACTATGCCTATGCTCTACTATAGGTATTTCCCATGCTTCTGGGCTTTCCTGGTTGCCCCCTCTCCCCCTGCTTTTCTGTTATATGTGTCGGGCTGCTTTTAAGCATTCCCAGAATCATTGGGTGTTGGCTACAGCCAAGAGTGAAGACTATGACTGGGGTATACCAATGATCATGCTGAGACCAAAGCCAGTGGTTCCTAGCTACAGGTCCCTTCCCTCCTCCTCTACCCCCACTCAAGACTAATCACCACATTTGGGGTCAGGAAGGAATTTTACCCTGTGGTCAGATTGGTATGTACTCTGGGAGGTTTTGCCTTCCTCTGCAGTGGGGTGGGGTAGGGTATGGCCTTCTTCCTGGAACCTCTTGAATGTATGTTGACAACATTTTATGGAAGCAGGACATTGACTTCCATGGTTCTCCTCCTTTACTTGTGGTAGGTTAGGGTGTTAGGTCTATGTTGTGTCAGGGTTGATTGTACTCTTATGTTGAGTTTATATGACAGTTTGTATGGGGTAGTTTGGATAGGGATAATCCTGCCTCAAGCAAGGGGTTGGACTAGATGACCTCTGGAGGTCCCTCCAGTCCTACATCACTACAATTCTATAATGAATAACAGTGGTGTGTATGCTTTTGCATAGTCCACTCTTTCAGAACGCTTACTGAACTGGACTGAGCAAAGGTCTAACAAGACCATAAACCCTCTAGCAGATGGACACTTTTACCCCCTCCTACTTTCTAAAAAAGGCAAAGAAAAGACAAGCTGACAGTGGCACAGACTGCACTTCATGCTAAAGAATGTTTTCCTTTTAATTCAGTGTTTGTCTGTGTTACCTACAAACCAACATGGTTTCAATTTAGTTTCTTATTAATCTTGGACATGCCTTTCAAGTGCTATTTTAAAAATAGAAACTTCATGCTGAACATTTTAATGACATTAAATTTCAAAGGCAATGAGCTGCTGGAGCAATTTTTTCCAAAAACTTTATTGCCAGATGTAAATACTTGTGATTATTGATATTTTTGTTTTCCCATATTTTTTCTTATTAAACTGTATTTATTTAGTAAAGTAAGTCCATGAAAATAAACACTGTTCACCAGGAGTTTGCAGCAAATGTGTTAGTCCTTAAGTAGGAGATATACTGAGAGAATATTTTAGCATCTATCCATTTCCTAATTTATTCTATAACAACCACAATGCTGCCCTACCAGTGGTGCCCTACCAATGTGGGTCTTTCTGCTGACTTGAGTGTTCTTTGAAGTAGCCCCTAAAATCTAAAGGCCAATGAGACCAATAGAAAGACTTGCATTGATTTTGGCAGGTCTTAAACAAGGCTTTTAGCTATCTACCCAGCCATTAGCTGTGCAGAGGCCCAGACAGAGTCTCAATGAGGAGATTTAGACTCTGATTCTACCCCAAAGAAGTCACCTGGAGTTTGGCCACTGAGTTCATATGGAGTAATATCAAGCCCTTTAATAAGTCTACCACCGCATAGGAGATGGAAGCATGCATCTCTGAGAAAACATATAATCAGGCAAAGAGCAGAAGCTGTTTTGGAAGCTCAAACAACAGACTGCTCAGTTGTGGTGGATGGTATAAACTCTTTGGAAGTCTTCATGCTCTTGATCTCAAGTAACTCAACAAAAGCCAGACATTTCTGGGAGGATCAGGGGAGGGGAGTACAGAGAATGAGAAGCTAGAGGCAACCTTTCCAGAGTCTCAGAGAATGAAACACATTCTATCTTAAAAAGACATTTAGGACCTAATCCAAAGCCTGTTGAGATCTATGGACAGATTATCACTGACCAAAGTGAGCTCTGAATCAGGTCCATAGAGAAGATGGCATCCATGAGAATCTTGCTTTTTTCAACACATGATGTGCTAGGGAGGAGGGATGGCTTTGCACTTAAAGTGCTGGCCTTAGTTTTCAAGACACCTGGATGCCGTGTCTGGCTCTGCCATTTATAACTTCAAGCAAAACACTTCCTCTCTCTGGACCTCAGTTTCCCATTTATAATGTTAAATAGAATTATAAAAGGAATACTACTACTTCCTTACATTATCGGTGGCAAGGGGGGACAAGATCATTATTGTTTTTGAGATAATGGCAAAGAGACACTGAGAATTCCTTTGGCAGGCTCACCAGCATGCCACATATACCATAACGTTGGTACAGTTACCTTCCCCCACCTTATTGCGTCCAGTCATCTAGATTGGCCTACGTATGAAAAGAGTCTGCTGAGGTATGTGTGGAACCACTGTCCTAACTAACCACCTGAGTATTTACCCAGCTCTTTGAGCAGACTGTGCAGCCTTAAGTTCCTTCCATGCCATTGTATCTACGTTGTTAGCAATATTCAGGACAGCTGGTTTAAACCTAGCTGTCCTACACCAGCTGCAGTCCCAGCAGTGACTGCAATGTGATGTGGTGCACAACACACATTTTTAACACACACACATAACACAACACACATTTTTCTTCTGGTAAAAAGAAATTAGAAGCTTTCCTATATGCTAGGGACCTAGGGATACATTCTTCAGTTCAAAATGTGTGTAGGAGGGCCATTAGGAAGGCCAAGGCAGGGGTGCAGCTTAGGCTAGTGACCAGGATTAAGGACAACAAAAAGTCCTTCTTCAAATACATTGGGAGTAAGAAGAGTGTGCCGGGTAATGTAGGGCCCCTGTTAGACTCAAATGGTAATCTTGTGGCTACGGCAGATGAGAAAGCCAAAATTTTTAACAAGTTCTTTGCCTTTGTTTTCTTGGACAGGGACCAGGACAACTCTCCCAGCACAGGTAGGGGCAATCTCGGGGATAGCACTGCCAGGCCTCGGGTCTGCACAGAAGTAGTTAGGGATCTTCTGGAAGGGCTGGATGTTTTTAAATCTGCAGGCCCTGATGCCCTCCACCCACAGATATTGAGAAAACTGGTGGGGGTCATTGCTGTGCCCTTGGCCCGGCTGTACGAGCAATCGTGGTTCATGGGCCAGGTGCCTGGAGATAGGAAACTAGCTAATGTGGTCCCCATTTATAAGAAAGGGAGAAAGGAGGACCCAGGAAACTATAGGCCCATAAGCCTCACATCGGTCTTGGAGAAAATCCTTGAAAAAATTATCAAGGATCACATCTGTGAGTGGCTAGCAGGGGAGATCATGTACAGGGGAAACCAACATGGGCTCATCAAAGGCAGGTCCTGCCAGACCAACCTAATTGCCTTTTATGACCAGGTAACTAACTCCCTGGATGATGGTGTCACCATGGACATAGTCTTTCTGGACTTTAAGAAGGCCTTTGACACTGTCTCTCACCCCATTCTCATTAATAAATTGAGTGACTGTGGCATTGATGCTTACACAGTTGGATGGGTCAGAAATTGGCTGATGGGACGCACTCAGAGAGTGGTGGTGGACAGGTCGTACTCGACATGGCGGGATGTGAATAGTGGGGTCCCCCAGGGCTCAGTCCTGGGGCCAAACTGTTCAACATCTTCATCAGCAACTTGGACGAGGGGGTGGAAAACACATTGTCCAAGTTTGCCGATGACACCAAGATGTGGGGATAGGTAGGCACGCTCCAAGGGAGAGAGAGGCTGCAATTAGATTTGGACAGACTACAGAAGTGGGCGGATGGTAATAGGATGGGGTTCAATGTAGATAAATGCAGGGTGCTGCACCTGGGGAGAAGGAATTCACAACATACATACAGGCTGGGGAGTTCCCTCCTTGAAAGCACAGAGGAGGAAAAGGATCTTGGAGTCATTACAGACTCCAAGATGAACATGAGGTGCCAATGCCAAACCACAGCCAGGAAAGCCAACCGCACCTTGTCGTGCATCCAAAGATGCATCTCAGGCTGGTCCAGAGAGATGATACTCCCCCTCTACGCGACACTGGTCAGGCTGCAATTGGAGTACTGCATCCAGTGCTGGGCACTGCACTTTAAGTAGGATGTGGCCTGCCTTGAGAGGGTTCAGAGAGGGCCACCCACTTAGTTGGAGGGCAACAGGGCAGGCCCTATGAGGAGAGGCTGAGTGACCTGAACCTGTTCAGCCTCAGCAAGCGGAGGCTGAGGGGGGATTTGGTGGCTGCCTACAAACTTGTTAGGGGAGATCAGCAGCAAATAGGAAGGGTCCTATTCTGCCCAACAGCATCTGGGGTGACAAGGAACAATGGCCAGAAGCTGCTGGAGAATAGGTTCAGGTTAGAGATTAGGAGGCACTATTTCACTGTTAGGGTAGCTAGGATCTGGAACCAACTTCCTAGGGAAGTGGTCCTCGCTCCTACCTTGGGTAAATTCAAAAAGAGGTTGGATGAACACCTGTTTGGGGTGTGATCCCAGAGTGTGCTCTGGCCAGTGGCGGGGGGTTAGACTAGACGATCTATTCAGGTCCCTTCTGACCCCTAACTACTATGAAACTATGGAAGATTGAATAAAAAATTAATATAACTTTATTGGAATATACATTCATTTGCTATATCATATATTATATATAAATAATAAATATATTGTCATCTGTTATATACAACAAACTAAGCAACTAAGCAAAAATAATCAAAATATGCTGTTTTTTAGTCCTGTTGTCAGTAGAATTAAATGCACATCTCTTTCAGATCCATAAAACATAATCTACCCTTCTTGAACATCCTGACAGTGCATCCAATACTAAACTGAAAGTTATTTCAACATCTGAGTTGATGCTTTCATCAAGGCCATTAAAAAAGGAGAGAACATTGTTAACACCTGTGGAATGAAGAGTTTAGAGGGAATCAGGTACATTATAATAAACCATAAGGTCAAGTGACTGCCTGAATCAAAATGCTGCTGCTGCTGCTGCTGCCAGGCAGTTGGTTTTAACTTTGGGTGTCAAAGGGGGGTGTGAATGCCCCACTTCACGCTCCCTAGATCTGCCCCTGGATACACTCTGATCCACCAAAGCACTTATGCACTTGCTTATCTCTCAGCATATGAATATTCCTATTAAAGTCAATGGAATATGTGCTTTAGTGCCTTAGTTAACTGGAGTCATACTGTGTGGAGTAGGCTTGAGCTGTGTTTCCCCTCAGAATTATGGACAGCTTGCCTATCAGTCTTTAATACTATTTTAACATACACACACAAAAATATTTGCATACTAACATGCACACGCATGCACATACACACCACCTGTCCTAAGTATACTCCTACTGGCAGCTGGAGCTTCAGAAAGCCAAATGCAAACCACATACTGTAACATTATTCTTTTGTTATATGTAACAAATAGAAGAGATTCCTTTAATAACACTTCAAGGAAAGGTATGAATTAAGCCAAGAAATTAAATACTAAAACCATTTTTACAGCTCAGAAAGAACAAACTGCAAACAAGCTGCAAAAGCCATTACAGAGACAGCATTTTATTATTCTTTCCTCCCCCACCACCCCTTCTCTTCAAAGCATGGCTCTATTCTCCAAGCCAAGCATACTTTTCTAGGATGAAAATTTCACATTAGATTTCCTATGCAATGAACTTTACAGGATAAGGCAGTTACTTAGGACCAAAAAGTCACTTTGTTTCTGAACAAGCTACATGAACGGTCTCAACAGTAATAACCCTTCTGATATAAGCACATTAACTGGCCCACTCAGGCTTCCATAACCATCGGAAAAGTGTCTACCTCAAGGAGTATTCAGGCCTTCCTTGGGGCTCTGGGCATTCAGGTACAATTTACAGTAGCCTTCTCTTCTTAATTCAAAATGAAAGCTCAAGCCTGGGCCAGGATATAAGCTACTCTGCATGCATTCCCTAATCTTTGCAGTTATCTAATAGCTGTGAAACAGGAATACTTTGTAAAGGTTCCCCCCAACACATCTACTCTCGTTTGCAGGTGAGTGCAATTAGAAACAAGTCAGAGGTAAATTGTTTTTTTCACACATTACTTTACCTGTAGGGCATGCCCACAGGAAGTAACAATACATTTACATATAAAATATTAATCAGCCACTTGCTATGTCTCCATCCTATATGAAGTTCTAACAGGATGTGGTCCCAGATAAATAAGAGAGACAGAGCTGGAACGCAAGCTCCATTGAAGCCTATTGATGTGAGCTTACACTTTATAGTTGTTTGATAAACAACTCCGTGTGGGAGTGCATATCCTGGAGACATCTCACTTGCTCACTTATTCCCCCACTTTCGAGTCTCCCTTGTTACTTGTCCGCTGTGCCTTGATGTTCAAAGGAAGAAAAAAGAAAAGAAGGGAGGTGAGATGTTCATCACAGTCAGTGGTAGAACTTGAGGGCGAGCTCTTTCTTCACAGTGCTCCACTTGCCCCACACCCTGATCTTACCACACCTATCTGGGCTCAGGTCCATGATCTTTCCTAATGCCTCATCCTCACATTAAATACTGGATGGTGCCAGGCTACAGACTGATTGTTCTGGTTGCTTGCCAGCAAGAGTCATCTGTTAGTAATCCAACCCTTGCTGGCTTATTCAACTAATTAACTATTTTATAATCCATTTGTTAGCAAATCCCTCATTGCCAGTTCACTAAATCAAGTGTCCCTCATTTATACTTTGCCAATGGATGGGTTTATCATCACTCTATTGATCTTTACTTATGCTTCCTCAATTAACGAGTTTATCATCACTCAAGAGATCCATCTCTATACTCCATAAATTAACGAGTTTGTCATCCCTCAATCCATATTTCTAATACATCAGTGAATGAGTCCATCATCATTCAATTAATCTGTGCCTTACAGTTCATCAGTTAATAAGTTTGCTAGGCGCTGGCTTATCCCCATTATTACAGTCATCTAAGATAGGGCACTTTGCAAATCACTCCCTCACTGGTTCCCCAACCAATTAATCAAGTTTTATCTGGCCACCCTTGCCAAGCCCTTTATTCTTGACTCACCAATTCTGTTAGCCCTTCCTGTTCAACAGCTCTTGGTGCAGCCTCTCCTGTAGAGCAGTTCATCCTTTCCCTGTCCAGCTTTGTCCCTGCCTCTGGCTATGTTTCTGGTCCTGCCTCCTGGCACTATTTCCACAGCTCCATGCAGTTCACACAAGCTCCAAGAACCCTATGCCTGGGGATCTTCAAGTGTGCCAGGAGCCCCTCTGGGCTTCCAGCTGAACTGGCAGTCAGAAGGGGCCCACTCTGGCTGCGCATGTCAGCACACCACCCAAACCAACTGTGTCAGACATGGCCCATCTTCAGGAGGCCAGCCGTGTGTCTCTGGCAGCTGCACCACAACCCCTGGGTCCAAAGGTAAGTCTCCCTGTGGCCTCCAGTCCGGCAAGCCAGCACAGATCATAACAGGGCCCAAAACTAGCTCCCTGTTATATATATCCTGTTTAACACAGGTTATGATTCCCTATATCATGGTTGGCCAATCTGTGGCACGCATACTACAAGTGGTATGAACAGACTGTGTGTGGCGCGCAGCAGATCAGGGAGGAGACAGGGAGTACAGCAGCAGATGGGACAGAAAGCAGAAGAGAGAGCAGGACCCTGGGCAGGGAGCATAGGACAGGAAGCAGAACAGCAGATCAAGCAAAGCAAAGGGATTGGACTGGCACTCAGTGAGCTAATCTGTGGCACACCTGACCCCACTGCTCTATATCATGACAGTGAATTTCCATGTGGCTGTTCTATTTAAAGCCAATATGTAGGATTTTCAAAAGGCCTCAGCTTTGGCCTACTTTTGCTCTTGCTGAAACCCATGTTTTCCCATCTGGCTTATTTGGATACCTCTAGCAATATGACACATTGTAATAAAACAATAACTCAGAAGAGTGGGCAACACCATTGAAATGTAACAACTTATTTTCCATATTTCTTTTTTTTAAATATGTTTTGTCCATTATATTATTTCTGAATATTTTATAAGATGTGTTCTACCCGCTAAAATCCATAAATAATCCTTAATGTATAGCTCTTTAAGATATTAACACTTTAAACAGCTTACCCATTTCTGTAGGAAAATCATCTCCTTACCATTCAGAAGAAGTAGCTAAAGAAACGTCATCTTATATACTGATTATAAAAGGCCTACAGAACTGGAGTTACAATAAGCCTTAGTAGTGAGCCTTAAAAACATTAAAAGCAAGTGCAATTTTATATCAAAGATCTGAAAACAAACTGAAGGCTATTTTTTCTTTTTTGGGGGGGGGTGGGGGGAGGAGGGAGGGAAGTGCGGGATTTTGATCTCTTTTTTTTTTCCAGGGAGAAGCCAATATCAACATGACTGATTTTGTACTATATTCATGAGTCTTTATGTGGGTTAATAATGTCAGAGTTATTCCACTGCTTTTTCAGACTTTTCTGGAATCAGCTCCTGGGTGGAACAGGGCCCTATTGAAGAGTCCTAGATGTGCATAGCATGGGCAAGACATTTAGGTCTATATTTCAAAATAGATGTGCATGTTTAGGGATTATGTATTTGATGCATTGGCTTTATTGTTATCTTCACAATGTATAAGCACATGAATTTCATTTGGTGAAAACAACCATCTCAATTAAAAAATTTAAATGTTTATGCCATAAGAGATTCCCATCAAGAATGCCTCAGTAAAAAACTTATGGATGTCAAAGCGTTTTGATTAGGTTTTTCCATTGGCATAGCAAGACTATTACAACTATCTAATGATTCAAGAAATATACATTTCAAAGGTTCTTTAATCATTCTTATTAGCTATATTAGAATATTCCAAAGGCCCCAAATGAAATCAGGACTCCATTGTAATTGACAGGCCTTGCCCCAAGGGCTTTATAATCTCACCAGACAAAGGAAGCACTGTTATCCCCATTTTGTAGAGAAAACTAAAATAGAGAGAGTGAAATCCTGCCCATTTCAAAGTCCAGTTAACTCAGTGGTACCAGAATTTAACCTTCAGAAAATAAGCAGTTTTCTTCAAGTCCTCATTCAAACTCAGATATCCTGAGTCCTGAGCTACCACCAAGAGGCAAGACCATCCTCTCTGATGACTGGAAAATGAACACCAGGTGCACTGAAATCCTGTTGTATGGGTCAGGCATGGTATACGTGATACACAAATAGTAGCAGATCCACTGAGCATTTTGAATCCATGATGCAAAAGTCATCTGGTCAGCAATTTGTTGCTTTTTCCTGAAATTGTTCAGCAATGTGTCTCCCTTTTCCCCTACCATTTGCAGTCATGATCACAAATTTTGCTGTGCTTTGCTTCTTCTTCAAAAAGACACTAGCTATTTAAGATCATGATACTAAGTCACTAAATCAAACTAAAGCCTTACCATCAATGTCAATGGCCTCTACAGTGCTATAAAACACATGAGACTTCTGCAGGGCAAAACAGAGACATTCACAAACCATTAAGCACTCAGGAATGTATGTTTCTGATTCTTTCCTCTTTTATTAGGAGCTAAATATTTGTTTCCTGACTGTTTAATTAGGTTATGAAACTTCCCTTCAAGCCACTTGCTTCTTCCTCTCAAGCAGATGACTATCTTAGGCAAGGAGCTGGTGAGGAATAAATAGGATCCTATAGAACATATACATTGCAACACAGCTGGGGGGTACCCCTGTCTTCAAGAAGTAGATAACCCAGCAAAAGCTCCTAGTAGTTTAAATCATAATGAAGCACTAGATGATAGTATAAATTAGCAGTAGCAGGAGAGACAAGGGCAGTGCCTCCCCTGAAACCATAAGCAGCTTTGTTCAAGATCAAATTTAGCCTACTGATGCATATAAACTAGGATTTTAAAATGTTTAGAAGTTAATTCAAATTAATTTCAAAATTAGTTGTTAATTGTTATTGACAGCCACTACACATTTACCTAAATCTTTGCTTTTTCCAATCCCATCCACTATATATGTGAGCAACAGTACTATATTTACTCGAATATAAGACAACCTTGAATAAAAGATGACTCCTAGGACTCTGTGAAGTGGCAAGTATTTACTGCAGGTTCGACTGATTTGGAAGGACAGTGATTTAATTCAGAGATTCGAATCGCTATCTAGATTCATTTCAGCCAAATCAGAACTGAAGATTCAGTGCAGCTTCAGAGAATCAGCCATAGACTAAACAGGCAGCAGTCCTCACCATGCTGGACACAGCTGCCTCCAGCTAGTAAGTCTGTTGTGGTGGGCAATAGGGAGGAGGAAAGGGACATGAGGGACTGGGGCTGGGACAAGCTGCCCAGCCGGGGCGGGGGGTCGCAAGACTCAGCAAGGGGGCAGGGTGGTGTGGGATGTGGGAGCGGCACCACCAGGAGTGGGGGTTATGCCCTGCTGCCACTTGCCAGAGAGCCACTAGCAGAGAGGTGCTAGGCGGAGCTGCCCCAGGGGGGAAGTGGCCCGGGAGAGCAGCCAGGGCCAGGGCAGGAGGATGAGAGCCTGGGATGGGGGCACCTCAATGCTCCCCATGGCTCAGAGCTGTGGGCCACTTGAAAACCATCCGATCTACGCCTCCCAGCCCCATGTGCCCAGGATGCAGGGAGGCATGCTCAGACGCAGAGGCAATTCACTTGCATATGCAGCTGCAGAGGGATGGATACAGGAAGTGCAGAATTGAGTCCTGGCTGCTGCCAATGAAATGCAGAGTCAGGGGCAGCCCCATGGCCCCTTCTGCCCTGCCTGAGTCCCAGCTGCAGCTCAGGAGGCTCCAGGACACGGCACGCAGGAGCTCACTCACAGCTGCCCCAGCCCGGCATCAAGCCCTGGTGAGGGAAGGTGTGGGTGAGACCCCGGCCCAGCGTGCTAGAGTGGGGGAAGCACATATTGCAAGTGGATCCCTGATGATCCCAGCAACCCACCTGGTCCCAATCCTAGTGGGAAGATGCTGCCCAGGGTCTCCCAGCCATCCCGGCCCAGCTCCCGTGCCACCTTTGCCCCACATCCCACCTGTGGAGCTGGTCCCCACCTGGGAGCCACTCCTGGGCATGGGCAACAGCCCCTGCCCCACTCCCTCTGAGCGTTTCACAAGACAAACCCTGGCCCTGATGGCCTTACCCTTGCAGCGACTCTGGCCCAGCCCAGAGTCATCCAGGGACACAGCACACCAGGGACACTTCCCCTGGGAGGAGCAGGCAACTGGGGCTGCCCCACAGCTGCTCTC
The DNA here is from genome assembly GCF_001723895.1 of Crocodylus porosus. Taxonomy (NCBI): domain Eukaryota; kingdom Metazoa; phylum Chordata; order Crocodylia; family Crocodylidae; genus Crocodylus; species Crocodylus porosus. The sequence continues at coordinate 26,920,006 of NW_017728943.1, read as the reverse complement.
ACTGCTCCCTGCCCCACTTGCCCAGCTGGGGTGGGGGTACAATGCAGGCTCAGCTCACTATCGGTGGAAGGGGACAAGCAGCAGCAGGGCATAGCCCCCATTCCCAGTGCTGCTGCACCTGCATCCTGCACACCCCTCCCCCCTGCCCTAGCTGGGCAAGTGGGGGCAGCACCTGCATCCCGCATGCCCCTGCCCAGCTGGGCAAGCAGCAGGCTATGCCCTGTGGCCACTTGCCTTCTTCTGCCCACAGTGAGCCACCTCTGCATCGTGCCTCTCCCTGCCCCGGCTGGGCAAGCGACAGCAGGGCATAGCCCCCCACTCCCAGCACTGTTGCGCCTGCATTCCATGCCGCCCCTCCCTGAGTGCCACCCACCACGCCCAAGCTGGGCACCTTGTTGCAGCCCCAATCCCTTCCTCGCTGTGGGGGTGTTGATCTGCGCCCCCCCCACATAACTTCCCTCCCCACTCTGCCCACCACAACAGACTCACTAACTGGAGGCAGCTGTGTCTAGTGTACTGAAGACTGCTGCCTGTTTAGTCTATGGCCGAATCTCTGAAGCGGCACCGAGTCTTTTCCAAATTGATTCTGAGGCTTCTGATTCGATTCAGGCCTTCTAATGGGTCTCCCAGTTCAATTCAGATTTTGAGATTCAGCCACCGAATCAGGCTGAATCTCTTCTGAATCGAATCGGCTACCAAAGCTTCACACAGCCCTAATGACTACCCCAATTATAAAATTGGTTATACTTTTCCACGTATTGAATCCAGTTTTTGAAGGTCTACCTTGAATTTGTTCACCTCCCGCTGCTATAGCAAGGAACATAAATCAGGGTCAGGTAGCTCCTTTGTCCTCTGCCCCCTCCCCCAACTTTTACCTTCTATAGCCCCTTCCCCCTCTGCCCCTTCCTTCAGACCCTGCTCTGCCTGAGCACATGGAAGTGAGGGGTAAATCTGAAAGCACTGGCTTTGAAATAAACATGCCTGTAGTAATTTAGTTCATCCAAAATTGATGCATTTTATCTTTTTTAAAAAACACTACAATTTTTAGCACACATATTCCATAAGTACATTTTTAAGCAGCACTTTTGTACTCACTTCCATATATTACAAACTATGCACAATATTAGTCCAAAGCCAAAGGGCTCATGATTTACCATATATTTCAGTGGGTTGGGCCCCACCAGTCAACAGTATTTCAAGCCATGGTGATCCCATAGCTCAACACTGCTCAGTATGTGTGTGTATTCCAGATCCCCCACAAAGCATCCATGTGCTAATTAGCCCCTACTCATGTTTAGAACCAGGCATTCTTGTCCCAAGTTCTGGGATGCTCCAAAAATGCTTATATACATGAGGTGCAGGGCAACCTGATCCAGCTCCACCTCATGGAGGGCAGGACTATTCTAATCACACATGACAGGCTGAGAGAGAGGGCGACAAAGGGATTCTGAGTGAACTGTTTGGGGCCCTGTTTGGTGATGTTTGTCAGACATTTAAGCCTGGTGAAGAAACAGGAATCATTGGAAATGGAGAAGAAATGGATGCAATATAGAGGCTCTCCATGACCTGAAAAAGAGTTGGTGCTGAGGGGGACTGCACACAATAGGCACTAATATTTATTTTATTTAGATGGGTTCTACTAGCCTATCTCTGTGGTAGGGTGGCAGGGGAAACACCATGTATTTGGGTCCAAGAAGACAATTTTCTTAAGCTGTCGCAGGGATGACAGTTCTTCTGGGACGATTTAGTACTTGCCGAGGTGTTGGGGCTTAATGCCCATTTTATGGAAATGGGAGGCTCCTCCCTAGCTGGTTCCTGCAGCCATATGGCTGAGCACAGGTGAAGCTTGGGGGCATCTGAGCCCCAAGCCTCTGGGCTTGGGCCTGCACATAGGATGCCTGCCAAAAGATTTTGGAAATATCTGAAGCCCCTGGTGGGGGTAGAGGATGTTTGCTAGTTCTAAGGCCATTTATGGTTCTGGGCTGACTCAGATTTGGACTTGATTTGGCTTGGAACACGAAAAATTTCTTTAAAAAAAAATATAGGTCCCATCAACATTTTTGGCAGCAAGGGAGGGTGTTGGACCTCTTGTCTCTTTGAGTGTCTGCCTGGTATTCATTCCTTCCTACGAGAACTACTGCCCGTTTATTTTAAGGGCCACACACACACAAAAGAGTTCAACATCTCAGCCTTTTGGCTAAGATCAAATGTGACATTTCTGGAACCAAGGGAAGAGTGTCAGGGCTGGTTCTGCCCCTCCCAGTGCTGGCCTGGTATTGCAGTACCTCCAGGCCTGTTACCAGTTCCCTGAGGAGCAAACACCTGCTGGGATTTTTTAAGAGCCAGAAAAACTTCCCATCAGTATGTTTGCCCAATATGAGCCATGCATTTTATAGTCATGCTCTGTGCGGGCTACATTTAATCAACTTCATAGTTGGTTTCCATTCCTGAGCACATACTGCTTTTGGCAGCATTTTAATGATAGACAATGTATTTAATGAAGTTTCCTTGTATGTGAATGTAAGACAAGTAGCTTTTTCCCCCATGCTGACTGGGGGAAAAAAAATTGTCTTATATTTGAATAACTCTGATATTAAAGATGGAGGTGGCAACAACCTTCTCTATTTCATTCAAGTTCTATGAAGCATTTGGGCTCCTGACCTGTTGCCAAAGTGGTACTTAATTAGACAAAATGTGGATATCCCTGCTGTGAATCAGGGGCACAGCTCTATTTCACCTAGTGGACAACCAGACTGCAGCTGTGACCAGATTCACCCCCTAAAGTGTGGTAACTGTTCTACTACTTTCCCCCCACCACTCCCTTGGGGGTAAATAATTGCCCCAGTTATAGGAATAGGGAGATGTTGGTGCATCTCTGAAGAGATGTCCTATACCTATAAAGAAGGCACATACAAACCCAGAGCAGGTAATAGTTGGTAATGAGCTGCATTCTGGTTGCTCTCAAGGTGAAAAAGAATTCCACCCTAAACATCTTTAAGATTTGGCTTCCTCCAGCCTAGAAATAAAATTAAAAAAAAAATAAAACAGTTGCATATTTTGGCAATTCCAGTTTGCTGGGAGCAGGAGGTAGCTCTGTGTCCTCAACAGACTAAGCAGGATGCCAGGTATTTGCTTATTTTTTAATGTGATATGCATTCAGCTCTTTGAAATGTCTCATTCAGAGGCCTCCAGGCTGTGTTGTATTTCTCTCCTCCTATATTTAGAATTTTAAAAAGGCAACACGCAGTTGTTGTTTTTTTTATAACTAACCACTCATGCCAATAAGTGCTTGGAAAAACTGCTAAACCCCAAATAAAACAATACAGCTTTCTTTAAATACTTTTTCTTCCAGTGACAGTGAGGAGACATTGACAGCAAGTGTCAGTTTGAGTGACTGAGAATAAACATAAGTGACGAAAACAGTGATATTTAGTATTAAATCCAGATTTATTCAGAGGAACCATATGACAAGTATCATTATTTTCTCAAACAGCAACTGCTAGAACTCTAACCCATAAAGAGTGGTTATTATGTTGTTATGAAAACTGAAGTCCTTTAACACTGGCATTCCCCATGCAAGTCACCATTAACTCTCCTCTTCACTCCTTTGGTTACCATTCCAACTTGACTGACATTATTAAACATATAATGACAATAGACAAGGGAACATAATGAATAAAAATACCAGATTTGACTTTGCTGCGGGGCAGACGTCTCCCAAAAGGAATAGCTCCTTACTCCAAATACAAGGCATACAAAATATCACCACCACTTTGACATCATGAAAAACTACTACTTCATCTATGAACAGCAGCATGCTCATACTCAGATGTCTTAATTCCACATTAGAGAAGAATATATTAATTTTTTAAGACAATTCCTATAGTCCTGAAGAGATAAGAACAATGTAAATCTTGCAATTTCAACTAGCTATCAGTTTCTGGATATATTTTAACAATAGCATTTGTTTCTCCCTCCACAGTGTTAATGAAGAAAGTACATAAGTGGTTCTAAATAGGGGATCAGGTAAGTCAAGGCTTTCACTGGGCGGACTGTACTTTAATAGGTTGCCTCATAGGATGATCTCTTATCTCATTCATAGTTCCTCAAAGCAGCTTGTCTCATCCACAATTGCATAACCCATGGGTTAGATCATGCAACAGGGACGCAGAATGCCTTCTTCCTTTCCTTGGCCTGTCTGTTGTGAGCCATAGGATAAGTCAATGATCTTCTCTATACCTCTGACTCATAGAATCATAGAAAGTTAGGGTTGGAAGAGACCTCAGGAGGTCATCTAGTCCAACCCCCTGCTCAAAGCAGGACCAGCCCCAACTAGATCATTGCAGCCAACGCTTTGTCTAGTCAGGTCTTAAAAACCTACAAAGATGGAGATTTCACAACCTCTTTGGGTACCCTGTTCCAGTGCTTTACAACCAGCCTAGTGAGAAAGCTTTTCCTAATATCTAACCTAAACTTCCCTTGATGCAACTTGAGACCACTGCTCCTTGTTCTGTCATCTGCCACCACTGAGAACAATCTAGCTCCATCATCTTTTGAACCACACTTCAGGCAGTTGAAGGCTGCTATTAAATCTTCTCTCAGTCTTCTCTTCTCTAAAATAAATAAGCCCAGGTACCCTCAGCCTCCTCTCGTAAGTCATGTGTCCCAGCCCCCTAACCATTTTTGCTGCCCTCCAATGGACTCTCTACAATTTATCCACATCCTTTCTGTAGTGGGAGGCCCAAAACTGGACACAGTACTCCAGATGTGGCCCCACCAGTGCCAAATAGAGGGGAATAATCACTTCCTTTGATCTGCTGGTAACACTCCGACCAATGCAACCCAGTATGACATCAGCCTTCTTCGCAACAGGGGCACACTGTTGGCTCATATTCAGTTTATTATCCACTGTAGCCCCAAGGTCCTTTTCTGCAAGGCTGCTGCCCAGCCAGTCAGCCCCCATGGGATTGTTCTGTCCTAAGTACAGGACTTTGCACGTCTCCTTGCTGAACCTCATGAGATTTCTTTGTTGTCTCTGAATCTTAACCCTACCCTCCAGCATATCTACTACTCCCCCCAACTTGGCAGGAGTATCTCCTCTCCCTCTGTTGTCTGTTTTTCTATTTATGTGGTCAGTCCTTCTGGAGATTTTATGTATTTGTGCAGCACATCACACAGCAATGTTTGGATCTTAACTGTAATCTCTCGGTGCTATGCAGTACAAGTAATAAACAATAATATTTATTCATATGGCAAATATAGGAGTTGTTCCCATGGCAAAGTGATATTAGGAAAGTATTAAGTACATATTTAGCTCCTCTTAATGAAAAGGAACAGCTGGGATTATGCAGAAAGAATCAGCACCTGTGATCCATCTGGTTTTTGGAGACCACAGAGAAGGGCCACCAGTGGGCAATGGACCACAGTTTGAGGAGGTTTTGCAATTGTCACATGAAAACTCTAGGCTCTTTGAACCTCTAGGAAGGTTCAGTTTGGGTTCATTTCAAGATTTGGGGGCAGGTTTGTTTGAGCTAAAGTAGCATCTTTACCTTGAAGCTTCTAACCTCTGTCATCACTTTGACTCAATAAACTGATGCACAAACAACTGTCACAGATGAATTACTCTTGGGTAGGTAAGATGTAGATAAACTATCCTTATCGGCATACTTCGGTGCCATTCCCAGGAATCACCTCATTTGCAGTACTGTGCTTTAGGCAATAATCTTACGTTACAAACAGACATTGCATTTGTCCTAGAAGAAAGCCTCTTGTTGTAGAAGCATACAAATGTACATGCCCACTGTCCCACTTCAAGAGTCTCTGAAATGTGCTGGATAAAATGTACTAAAGTTGGTTTTTTTTTCCCCAGCATTCAGTTGTATGCCTGTATGGTTATAACAGATCGTTCCAGGTGCAAGTTCATCAGGCTGTGTGCTCTCAGTGGCCATCTACTGGCAAAGGACCAACAATGCATCTTAGAAAGGCAATGTGTGTAAATGGCTGTGCCACTCCTATTTTGACCCAGGTCAAATTCTGGAACAATCAATCCCTCGTCAAATGAGACATCTGTTTACAGCCTTAGACATCAGTGGATGCATAAGAAGCATTACTGGGAGTTAATATAGGCTGAAGCTTTTATAGGCTGCTGCTTATAATTCTCTATCTGTTTATGATGAGGATCGAACGTCGGAAAATGAAGATTAGGAAGGATGGGGGAGGGTAATTGCCTTTGCTGCTTGTATGGAAGTCTGCATGGGACTCTTGCACACAGATGCTCCACTACCATGCTGTGTTGGATGCATATGTTAACCACTGAAAAAACACATATGTCTTAAATGGACCATCGCACACAATTATCTCCAATGAAGCAGGGTAAATAAAATGTTTCCTTCATTTTTTTTATACAGCATGCAGCACAATGCAATCCTGGTCTACACTAGGGGCTCCTAGGTGGTGTTACCATAATGAAAATAGCCACCTTCTTCCTAATTGTCAGCTACCCTTAATCTCTCTCTCTCCTCTCTTTTTCAGCACAACAACTTAAGTCAGTAAAAAAACTAGACCCCAGGACAGCAGAGTTGTTGAAATGAGGCAGTTCCCATGTACCTGCCCACTGAGAACACCAACTTTGTCCGAGTTTTTACCTTAGGAAGTGATTGGTAGTAATAATTTACTGAGTGCTGACAGCATGCTCTTTTCTCTCCAAAGTATCTCCACCCTACTGAGGCAGACAGTACCCTATAAATCATGATCAAATTCAACCATGCTGCAATGATTCAATATGTGATTCATTTAATATTAGCGGGGGGGGGGGGGGGGGGGAAAGAAAGCTAGGAAGAGAAGGGATAAAAGCACTTCCCTGAAAAGTGCTGAGTGGAGATCACAGACTATTGTCAATTAGATGGGCTGGCATAAAACTCTCGCATGCAGGCAACAACTGGTAGTCATGTGAACTGTCTGCTTTATTTGGATCAGTAATGCTTAGATGTCCTTCTCGAGAGCTACTTAAAAAAACAGCTCTACCTCTGTTTATCTGGGAAGGGGGAAAAAATGATACACATGTTCTGCCTTTGAGCCCTCAGGTTATGTCTGTTTTCACCAAGATCTTACTAAGCATTTGTTCTCGCATCAAAAGATACTTCCCCTGGATGAAAGTGAGTTGAACAATTTGAAGAGAGTTGGCTGTGCATTAAGTCTTGCTTTAAGGAGTTGGGAGTTCCTCAGAAATCCTACACCAAGAGTTTTCTGACGTGTCAAAGGACTCAGCGTCAACTTTGATTCTGAGGAAGGGAGGGGGAGTAAGGGCACAGGAAAGGAAGTTGTCTTGGGGCTTTGCTGTCTGAAGAAGCAAGCCTTCAGAGAACTCAGTACCTGTTGTCAAACGAGCTTTCAGAGCTTTCTTGTGTGAACAACTTAAGAGTTCAAAGGCATTTTTTACCCAGACCTACCTCTGAGCTATTCAGCTTCATAAGGAGCTACTTGTGTTAACTCTTACAGTGATGAGCACGTACAGAAGTCAATAGAGCTACTGTGTGGGCAGTTACTCGCCAAAGTGAGTAAAAGCTTCATACTCTGGCCTTAAGTTCTCTACTGACCAGATGCATTTTAGCTCATTTTTTCCTTTAACTCTAAAAACATGTCAGGTATCTAGGAAGAGACACAGGCAGGATGTACGGCTACATATACACAGAATACATTTTGGTAGGACAATATCTATGTTCCCAATAGATTCACCTACTGTGCCGACCTAATATCTAAGCCAGGGCTGCCACTAGGGTCCGAATGGCTCAGGCCACTAATATTGAAATATCAAGTATTTCAACTTTAGGTCACTGGTTTCAACCAGCTTCATTTGGCAAGCATTGGAAATGTGTGCTATATGATGACTGTTTAGTGGCCTATATAAAATCAATTAGTAGCCTCAGTACAGATGATAGTACTAAACAGAAAAGTGCATCACAAAGTCTACCACCAACTTCCTAAAGGCAAAAGGCTCCTTTAAATTTAATACACTGAGAATAATTCATAAATTAGGACTTTTTACCTTTGAGTCATCAGCACATGTCAAATTGGTTTCTTCTTCTGCTTCCAAAAACCATCCTGTGATGAAATTTAATAACCACCTGTATATAGCAATCAATCAGCAAAAAGTTAGGCATTAACTGTGCTGCTAACCTACAAAAGCAATGAGTGGTCAATATATCCTAAACTGTAATTAGGAACATTGAAAATCCCCAGCATTCGGAATATTTGTCAATATACATTTATCTTCACAGTCTTCAGAGCTTACACTTTAATATGAACTTATTGGAAATGATGTGAGGAATTCTTTAGCGTATATGCAGTGCTTCCAGCTGAAAATTAGGAGATGATATATCTTTAATATAAACATTCCCACAAAAGATGAGAACAGTTAGTATGACTATAGAGCCATTTATCACCCTTGGTAACTCACTTTCACTCGCTAGCAGTCAATAGTAAGATAGTTTCTTCTTGTGGCTCTGGGAAGAAAGCAGTGATTTAGCATGACAGCTTCTCTCCTGTGAGGGTGTGTCCAGAATATATGTGGGTAAAGGAAAACTCTTGACTAGTCAAAATGATAATTACTTTTCATAGCTAATAAAGAATAATATGTACTTTTCATTTTCATAGATATCATGTGTGAAAGCGCTTTCTTTAGTACAAGAAGTTCAGGTTTTTATGAAGCATTCTGAGTAAAAAAATGATTATTCAGTATAAATGTTTGTTTTTCAAAACCTAAAATCTGAAGGCATTTGCACAATTTCTTTATTTTTGACAAAAAAGCCTTTTTTTCAAAATTTGTTTTCAATCAAAATATTTTGACTGGCTCTACTCTTAGCTAAAAGTGCAGCAACCTTTAGAAGACTAGCAAAGGTTCATGTGTGGGAAGAAACTGGCTCAGACCAGGCAAAAGTGATGCTTTACTAGGATTCCAGGATCCCCCTTATAGCAGAAAAGTCTCTTTTTAAAATACTGAATAACTTTATTAGAAAATGGAAAATAATAAACATCTCCTCTTGTCCTAGCTATCTAGATCTTCCCAGCCCAACTCATTACTTCTATTTTAAGTACTGTGCAACAGGTATGTTTAGACTCATGGATGGATTCGGGAGGGAGGGAGAGAAAGAGTGGTGCATTGATGCACTTGTATCCCGCTTTGATTCCTGCTCCATCCCAAGTTTAAGGCCAACTGCCTGGCAGTGGCAGCAGCATTTCTAGTCAAGCAGTGCTGAGGGAGTCACTTGACTTCATGGATCATTGTCATCTACCTCATCCCTTCTAAACTCTTCATTCCAAAGGTGTTAATGACCCTCTCTTCTTTTTAATAGTCTTGACCTTCCACCAATCAAGCTATCCTTTGTTCTGCAGTTCTGCTGCTGGTTCACTACTCCTGGTAATGAAGCTCCTATTTCACAGCCCAAAAGACAGTGTTTAACTATTTTTAACTGAAGAAAAATATGTACTATTCCATATGTGACAATGCACCACATGATCTGCACCTCTCTTCTCAAAATCTAGAGCTGCCCATGTTTAAACCCAAGGAGCGCATTGAGATGAGCATGCACATGTGTTTCCCTGGGGACAAATAGCAGCAGCACAGCTACTTGTCTTTGAGGAACACACATGCATGTACAATCTAGAGTATGCCAAGTTGCCCCAGGTGGGGTAGGGGAGGCTGGGACCAGCACTTGGGCCTTACCTGGGGTCCCGGGGGCTTCCCAGTGCTCCAGCAGTATCAATCCAACACACAGAGTATGGCCAGCAGCTGGAGCATGGCTCTGGCTGGCCAGGCTTCAGTTTCAGGCAGCACACACTGCTGCCACATGTGTGACCCCGCTTCTTTCAGGCATAGGATTTTTTTTTGACACCAGTATCTTCCAATGTCAAAAAAAACCCACCACACAACAAATTAGCAAATTAGCAGCACAGCAAATGCCTGTATGTGCAGCATGTGCGGTTTGTGGTACCACAGATGGTTCGTCTAGATGTGCCCAAGGGGGTGGCAGCTTTTGAACTTATATATAACAAGTTCATACCTGATGTATCCCAAATAAAAACTGGGCCATTCCCCCACCAGTGAATTCAGTTATGTGTTTTATACTGAAACGCTGATGTTCCACATTAACTGCTTCATGCCTGTGCTCCTATTTCCAAGGGAAAACTAAACCACAACATCTTGGCTGCTTACAGACATTTTAAAAAAAAAACCAAAAAACCAAAAATGCACTTTACCAGAAGAAGCAGTACAATAGTTAGACCTGGCTCCACAGTGTCTTTATAAATCAGGTGCTTCAGTGGGGCTTTTTGGCACTTTTATCTAATAGCTGATTCAATCTGCTATTAGATAAAAGTGCCAAAAAAGCCCCACTAAAGTATCCAATCTATACAGATATTGGACAAGCCAGGTCCAAGTAACACGATGCCTCTTATGTGTATATGCTGGACTCAACACATAAGTACACCGAGTTTAAAGTAAAGCACCTTTTGTAGGGGGAAGAGGAGGGCTAACGTTTGTAAGCAGCTTTTATGCCTAAGTAAAACAGAGCTAAATCAACACGTATTAGATTTAATTTACCATGGAATAGAAGTAGACACAAAAACAGTTTATAATTTGTCTGTCTGTCTATACCTTCATTGTTCTCTCTAAAAAATACGTTATCGTTCAGTGAAAGTTGGTGGTTTCATTGCTACTTCACTGAATAAACATCCATGGCCTAATATTATTTAGAAGTCAAACAAGATGAGCCAAATGGGCTTAAAATTATGAATCTAGATGAAAAAAAGAAAAATAAAGGGAACGTGCTGTTGTTAGTGATACACTCTTTATACTGAACATGCCAGAGTCAAGAATTCCAGTGAATTACTTGAATTCTCCACTTCCACTAACCCAAAATACAAGGTCTAAGATTTTCCTCCCCGAAGCTAAATATCTGACCATTCTCTGCCACCTGCCTAAGGAAATCTTCTCATATTCCATCTGCTCTGTTGCATCTATAGTTCCTGAGAAATCTTCATAATGAGTATTTCATCCTAACTTCTGAGCACTGGTGTGATAGATCTGACACTTAAGGTAACAAGACAAAAGTCATTCCCTTAGGGTCTTGTCAAAAACTATTGTAAAACACAAAGCACCTACAGGCTTTGATTTCAATACTTCCTCTCTACACCAGTTTATGATTCAAAATGTTTTTTTGCAGTGTATGTTTCATCGCCTTGAAAGAGATATCGCATCAGCTAGAATTTATAGGTGCTTTATCTCAATCATGCCCCCAAGGTCGATTCACTAGAGAGCAAATAAAAAAAAATTGTCATAAAGAAAAAGGAATACACAAGGGTTGATTTGATCTTAAGGAAAGAAGCAGACCCTTGCTCACAGTTAAGATGGAAAGGGATCAAGGACAGAAATCAGTGAGATCGCTTGTCCTAAACCAACTGACTGGAACTGCCAGAATATACAGGAAGGATGATTAAAAGGACACCTAACTTGAAGAGTTTAGATGCAAAGGAAGAACAGTGGAGTGGCCTAATGGATAAAAGACAGGAGACTGGGAATCTATTCTTTGCTCATCACTGATTTGCTGTTTGACCTCAGGCAAGTCACTTCAGCAATCTTGGCATCTCTTTCCTTTCTTGCTGCAGGTTTGCCTTTTCTGTTTCTGTTTCTTTTGTTAACAACACCTGGATTTAGAAGTAGACTTGATTTTGTTTTTCAAATCCCATGCTTTTGAAAGTCCCATCTTTTTTCTTAAAGCTTTTTTTGAAGTTTGTACTGCACCTAGCACTGATTTCAGTTGGATACTTCAAATCTTACTGGACACTGACAAACCTACAGTTCCCTGGTTTAACTCATGCCACTTCACGGAAAGCATAATGAGTTAGACCGATGCTCCCAATCCAACAGATGTTCACTGTTGGGGCACGAGTGTGGGAGATCAAGCTCTGCTTTGGAGTTGATTCAGCCAAGGAGCTGCATGTTGGCAGCTTCTCTTCCCTCGCCTCCATCCCTCTGCCCTGTCCCCTGCTCTGGTGCTGTCTGCATGATGGGAGGGGTGGAGAAGGGAAGGGAGGGACCTCAGGCTGTGGTTTGCCCAGCCTGTGCTGGAATGGCAGGCAGGTGGATTGAATCCTGCCTTCCGCCTCCACACCCCACCACCCCAATGGCCCTCCTATTGAGCAAACAGTGCCAGGGACAAGGCTGGGCTGCATAAGCCCAGCCACCCAAGCAGACAGAAGTTAATGAAGGTGCTCTGCTTTGGACTGCCTTCATCTGAACAGGCACTCTGCAGCCATGCACTTCTGTCATGGCACAGCTGTAGAGCACTTTCAAGGGGCTGATCATGCAACAAATGTAACTTCTGTCTGTGCCCTCTGGGCATCTATACACATGCTCCTAAGTGGAGTGGGATCCTTTAATTACAGCAGCTCTGAGAGCTCCTCTAATTAAAGTGCCCGCAGCATCACATGTATTCAGTGTCCCAAGCTTCAAAATGGCAGCGGGGAGGATTTAACTAAAGCTCATTCGACAAGTTTGACTTAAAGTGCCCCCAGCACCATTCTGAAGCTCAGGAACACTGAGCACTAATTAGCACGCTCTAGCAGATTTGCAGCAGACTCAATTAATAGAGTTTGCTCCAATGCATACTAATTAGCACACATTGGAGCAGAGCTCTGTCACATGTATAGGTGTCCTCCATGACTCCATTAGCTCTACATTTATAAGAAAGCAAGCTGTTGGTGTATTTTTTAAAGAAAAAATACTGAAAAATTGTCTAAAAAGATAATGTAATACAATACCAAATGGAGACTGAAACAGAATTTAAAAAAATCCTTAGTCCCCAAGTACCTGGATGTGTCTTGCCATCTCTGGATGAAAGTTTTTCTGTAATGATCAGACCCCGTAAGTGAAGGCATTCAACACCTCATGGGGAACGCTTTGAAGCTGTAAGGATTGAGCCATCCATCTCGGCTGTTAGTGCAAATTGTTCAGAATCATTTCCTGGTTCCTTCACTGAAACCAGTAATGAACTTGGCCTGCTAAGTTAAAAACAAAAACCTCTCCCTTCATATTAACATACTTATTCACTTTGATTCTTTTGAACGGGCTATTCTGAGATGATAACAGCAGCAAATGTTAAAGATGTCAGGCAACTATGTCATTTCAAAACCCGTGTCACCATTTACTTATTGCTTCTCTTCAAGAAGCCCCTGGACTCCATGATATAATTGTGCCAGGTGATATAGAGACACACTGTGAGAGGTCATTCCTGCTTGAAAGACCGAACAGTCTAAATGTTCAGCCTAAAAAGTTTTCCCTTAACTGTAACAGGGTTGTAGTTTGTAGCCGTGTTGGTCTAAGGACACAGGCAGACAAGGGATGAATTGCACCCTCACACCACATAGCAGCAAAGCCAGAAAATGAACTTAAAGCCTCAATGAAGTGCCTTAACTGGAAAACCATTCTTCCTTTAAGCATGTAAATCAGTTATGTTTAAGCCCAATCCTGCACTAGATTCAAAGGATCTGGAGAGCACTCGAGAGTTGGGCCCTAATGTACATTTTAAAAGGCCCCTTCTCCATAACTCTAGCCCATATTTAACAAGCACACGTCCTTCCTTTTGAAATAAGTGTTACAACTCCTGTGGTCCGAGACATAACATACTTCATAAGACACTGTATTTAATTCTATGGCATTCCCAGAGAGTAAAGACAACATTCTATTACCACTCATCTAACTAAGCACAGTGCCAAGATAAAATGTTAAGCCCTGAGGCAATGAAATTCATCCAAACTGAGAGGCATCCGGCTTAATGTATGCTGTGTTTAACAGGCAGCTTGGAGATAAAGAATGCATCCACCTACCACAGAAAATGATGTGGGGCAAAGGGTAGCTTTGGGCGAGGGGAAGGGGAGGTTCTGAAAATGCAAAGGGAGCAAGATGCCTAAGAACATCTCTATGTGAGGACACTCAGTAAAGTTAATCTGTATTAATTTTCAACTTGGATTTGGCAAACTACATTAAGCCCATGTGTAGAAACATGGGGTGCCTGTAGACATGTGGGGATGCTGTTCCAGTGCACTGTAATTACAGCACATTGTGCATCACGCATCAGAGCAGAGTCAATCAAGTCTGCTGGAGCATGCTAACCAGCATGGTCCTGCAACCTTGTCATCTTGTGTATTCAGCATCCCCACACTTCAAAATGGCAGTGGGGGCACTTTAACTAAAGCTCATCCGACAAGCTTTAGTTAAAGTATCCCCACCACCATGTTGAAGCACAGGACACTGAATACATGAGACACTGCGGGTGCTTTAATGACAGTGGCTCCCAAGAACCACCCTAATTAGAACATGCCTACCCTGCTCTGGAGCATGTATAACGATGCCCATTAGCTCTCCTGCATTTCCTTGTGTAACAAAGCCCTGACTTTCAAAACCCCTTCCAGTATACTATTAATACTGTACTAAGAGGGCATAGCAGAGAGCCAAACTCCACTGCACCAGAAGCTACACAGAAACATGGTAGGATCCATAGGTTGTAAGGCCAGGAGAGACCCTTACATCGTATAGCTTAATCTTCTGTCTAATACAGGCCAAGGAATTTCACCCACCAGCTCATCTTTCAGAAATGCATTCGGCCTTGATGGGAAGACTCCAAAGGATGTGGAATCTCACCTTTTCCCTTGGCAATTTGTTGCAATAGTTTATTGCCATCACTGTTGAAAATGTATGCCTTCTTTCTAATTTGTACTTGTCTGGATTTGACTTCCAGTCCTTACTGGCTCTTGCTTATGCCTTTCTCTGGTTCTCTCTAGCACCTGGTATTTTCTACTCATGAAAAAAAACAGACCCTGTGCTGAAAACCTTCATCACTGCATGATTATTTATCACTTATTTTAGGGACCTATCAAAGCATAGACCCAACAGAAGTTAACAGAATGACTCTACTAATGAATACCATGGACTACCACCTCTCATTAATCAATTATATAAAAAAGTTGCCTGCTGATTTACTTCATTTGATGAGCTCTGTAGTAAGATGGCAAGATGGATAAAGTCTGATGTGGCAATATAAATGCGGTGCCTGGGAGCAATAAAATCCAGTGCAAACTGTGCCATAGTTTATTGTGTCACATTAATATCACATGTAGATGCGCCCACTGTGAAAAAAAGCAGGTAAGAGGAGGATGGCCCCCAAACTTTTTGCTTCAATGGCTTGTCAGGGCAAAAGCAGGTTGGAATAGTACCATATTTAGACACCTAACTCTACTTAGACATATAATAGGTGGAATAGGATCTGGCCCATGGTATTTTTAGATTCCCCTGGAAAGATCCCTGTCCCCTGGGAGAGGGACTTACAAAGAGAGCTGGAGACATATCAGACAAGCACAGGCTTCAGCCAAGAAGGGAAAGGTTCAAAATTCTTCATGATATGAAGTCACAAGGCTCTGACTGGGCTTTTGGCTCCTAGAGTGGGGCCTGCAAAGAAAAATAAGCTGCAGGGAAAAGCCAAGCAGCAGCTGTGAGGGGAAGGGAGTCGTGGTAACAAACAATACGTGGTTTCCCCCAACAAATGAATTGCTAAGTTTGCTCTAGATCCTATCCTTACGCAACCTTTGCCTCCCACCCCAAACCCTTGCTAGCAGTAATAAAGAGCTGCATATGGTGGGCACTCTCACCCAGATGTTCCCATTTGAAGTGCTGTTGATATGTTGTATGTTTAGTTGCTACGGTGATTGATTTTTGTTTAATGAACTTGTGTTATTGGTTGAGATTCTTCTGTGGTGAGTCATGCAGATTTTGTGCGGTGAAGTTCAGATGGAGGCACTGTCATCTAGAACAGCAGCAAGTTAAGAACTCTGCCCTTCAGCTCACCTATATTAATAGTCCCAGCTGAAGTCAATTTTACAGTGAGAGAGATAATACCACCAAAAATTAAACACTGAGTTAATAACACTGTTGTTGTAGTGTTGCTTTTCGAGACATGGCAACAGTAGCTTGTTTTAGTTTGAGCTGATTTAGCTACTCAGGTGCTTTAATGATATATTATGCAAGCACGCTTACAGGAGAATAATGCCACTGATCTTTGCAAGCATATTTGTATATAAAATATAGTTTTTCCCTGGCCATACAATATGAGACTATTAAAAGTTACACCTTGATTTGGCCCATCTAAAGAGGCCAGCCAAGCTGGCATGCAATGGAAATTCAAAGGCTCTGATTAACACAATGCTGAGTGGTCCGAGAGGCCTGGAATACTGTCTTGTGAAGTCTGGAGACCTGAGTTTTGCTCCCACCTCTACCACTGACAGGGCAGGTGAACTTAGCCAACTCCCTTTTTGACCTTGGGCCTCAAACTCTCCATCTACAAGTGCTTTGAGATCTGCTGATGAAACATATTATAGAAGATCTGGGTGTAATTATCTATGTGGATTTCCAAAAGCACTCTGCATAAACCAGCAGATTCTATAAGTCCCACACCTAGTGTGATGAATTCTTCTCAAAACTTGATGTAACTGATGGTGCCAAAGGCCATGCAGGACATCAGGGTAGAGATGAAGCAACTGAACCTGCAACCCTTGAACCTGCCATTAGAAGACCAGCATAAGGACCCAGATGACTGCCTTATAAAGGCTGAAGCAGCTTCCTTCTAGTTACATTGTTCAACATGTTGGGGGTTTTTTATCACATTGTCAGCTCTATCATAGATTAGTGCCAAAGCACTTCTAATTACATAGTAACAGTAGCAATTGCATAACAAGGCTTGCAACTCACAGCAACAGCTCTGCTCCACATTCTTCGATGGAATGTCACATTTTTCCATGCTTTAAGGATCTCTTTTCACTAACACTGAAACCAGTTGCTTCTAGTATTGCAGAAAAGAATGAAAAAGGCCAGAACTAAAACCTCTAGAAACCCTAATAGTGTGTTTACAATAGTCTTCAGGTTCATTCTTAACCGCTGGGTCTGTGACCTTCTAGTAAATTATACTGTACTGGAAGGTTTTAGCTGCTGTTCCAGCTCCTCTGAAAACATGTAAACTTGAGCCATCTGTGCTTTTTTAATATTTCCTGTAAAGCCTATCACTACACCAATCTGCTGTTTCAGTTGGCTGCACACGAAGTCATTGTGTGCTAATTTTTCCCAAGGGCACTTGATCCACTTTATTAAATATTTTTTTTTGCTTCCTCATTAAGGCCTTTCCACAACAATAAAACTGTGTATTTTGGATGTCCAGGCCAGCAGGGTTTAGTACGTGTTGTTTAGGATGAAAAAAATCTCACTTCTGCTATGCTTTCTACTAAAGAACAATGCCAAGAGAGAAGGAGTTTTTAAAAAACCCTCCCTAACTTTTCCTTTCATGATGCCTGCAGGGAAAGTGCTTTAAAAGAAGTCTATATGAAGTGTTTGGCCCAATGCTGTAGAAGAGAAGGAAAAACAACTGCTGCAGGAGCATGCATAGGGTGCCTAGTCATGCATTTCTTGCTTACCTCTGTCTGCCATGGACTCGGTCAGAGTTTGGGGCATGCAACAGAATAGAGAACTGGATTAGTCAAATATGATCTCCTCTCTAGCACTTCCAGCACCAAAAATTTTGGGAAAAAGTGCAAAGAAAACACTGTTCATGGAAGCACAAAGATTTCTCATCTTTACAAAATCTTCATTACTATTAGATATTATATTAAATACTATATTTGACACTATAACTATAATTGTCATTCTGATAAGTACCCACTCCTGTTTTTTTAATTTTGCTAAATTCTTGGCCTCAGTAACATCTTGTAGCCAGCAATTACAGACTCATCACATCCCGTGTAAAAATGATTTGGCTTGAGATAATGGTGAAATGGCTTGCTAATGGTGAATTCTGATTTAAGCAAATAAAGAGTAATTCCTAAATTCTAAGATCAAAAAAGGCAACTGGGATCCCACAGGTTGAACCAGCTGCATAACACCAATTTGTGGCCTTTTAATTTTTTTAAAGCCTCATTTATTAGCCTTAGAATACATTAGTGAATCAAACTATAAAAGTTGCACTCACCCTTCCTGGCTCTGCCATTACCCTCTGTTCAAAAAACCTAGGCTAAACAAGAAGGTTCAAGCAGGTGTTCAAAAACTAAGCACCAGTCAACTCTCTGTAAATTTAATCTGACATGCTGATCGGCAAATGCTGAGCAAAACAATTGAGCCAAGTCCACAGGCTTTGAAGCCGCTGCTACAAAAATCACAGCTGAGCATGGAGGGGATGTGGGGGGAGGCAAAAAGGGGGGGGGGAAAGCCTCTTAGCCCTAACAATGTGACTGAGCCTTTCCACTGAAGTGTGTGTGTTTGAGAACACCTCACGGATGTGCAGGGCTTTTTTGCTGGAAAGCTTTTCATTTGTCATTTCTTTCTCCACCGGCTTTTAGTTCTGATCCTGAGCTAGAAGAAAAGGGTCCTTGTTTGATAAGAAAGGCTGATAACCTGTAGCCTCACCAATAAAAGGGATTAACCCATGACTGAAGGCTCAATACTAGGTCCTTGCCGATGCATGGTTCAATTAGACTAAAAGCTGTCATATAGCATTAAGGCAAGTTACCTTCATTTTCAGCTTCAGTGAAATAGACCCCAGATGACAGGATAGGCAAACAAGGACTTTTTCACTTTTCACAATTGCTTTCATCCTGTACTGCCAAAATTATTAGACTTTAAAGAAAGTGGAAAATCAGATGAGTGTTCCAAGTAGGTGGTCTTCCAGTATTCATTACACTCGGGCACACTCAGTTGGGTAGCACAGCAAAGCTATGCAGGCTTGGAGTTCATTTCTTTGCTCCTCTTTCATTTTCACCTAATAAAAATGATTTTCTACCTTAAGCAATGCCCTACTGATACAAGATGAGATAACTCTTGACACACAAAGAAATCAGACAGTAATGCAGCTGCAGTGCTGTCTCATACTTTGCATTGCACCTTCTGTTGCTTTGGTTTCTTTAAGCCAAAGATGTCTCCTTTGAGATCATATGCCTGGTTACCAAATACAGAATTCATATCCTATTATTTCACTCTGACAGAGCACATCTCATTACAGATCTCAGTATTTGAGGAGGTCAGAATTGCTGTTATGTTACAGGTAGTGAAACTGAGGTGCAGAGACACGTCAACTTGCCCAAGGTCACTCAATAGGTGGGACAGTACAGCTGGGAACCCAGTTCTCCCATAGATTGGGCCAGTGCTCTATCATGAATCCAGTTCGGAAAAATGTAAGGTCTGCTAAGTACAGGAGGCAAAATGTACAGTATAGGGCTGAAATTTTAGCTCTTTCTTTAGGGTTGTTTTTGATGTGAATTGTGTAGGTCTCAGGCCAAATGAGGAGACAGAAATGATATTGGAAAGACAAATACTCTCCATAAGTGACCATATTATATTTATCACCAAAAACATCCTTGTGCCTCTCAGGAGTAAAAACAGCAACAAAAATACCCCTGCCCTGACTCATTTGCACCAGCAGGGTGAGTCTGAATTTTCGCTTTCTTCTTAATGAGCTCATATAATTGTGGAAGCATTACTGAAGGGAAGCCTAGATGAAAAGATGAGACATGCATTCTCCCTGAATGTGGCAAGAATGGTAGATGTTCTGATTTCACCTGTTAGTGATTGCCAGAGTCTCTGGTCATCTCCAGTGAAAGTTTTCTTCCCCATAGTCTTAACTAGAGCTAGTCAAAAAAAAATATTTAAAATTAACACCCTCCCCACTCCCCAACACACACACACCATTTTTTAAACTAAAATTAAAATGTTCACTTTGGACGAAATTTTCCAGATTTTTTATGGGGAAAGAGAAGGATAAACTAACTATTGAAGTTTTTGGTAAGAATATTCAGTTTTCAGGAGAAAATGTTAAGTTTTTGTTTTGCTTTGCAGATGATTGTTTTATAGAAACCTCAAATATTTTGCCTAAAAACCTTTTTTTTAAATTTTGTCTTCCCATTTCATTTTTGCCTTGAAAATTAAATGTTATAAACTTGCAGTGTTACAAAAACTTGCATTTTTTTTGTAAATTTCCCGAAAAAAGTATTGACATTTTTTATTAAATCTACCTTAACATTTTAACTTCAGTATGCAGCTGGCATGGCACATCACAAACATACCCCAATTCCATGAAGGCTTTGAATTGTCCAGGACCAGATCCTATGTTCAGAATAGTCAGTGAAAAGTACAACACACTGGAACAACTTTTTGTTAGTAATGCATATAAACTCTTATATTTTGAACCACCTGGAAACGTCTTAGGCCAAAGGACTTCACTCCTAGAGCCTCAACCCCACTGCACTTCTTTTATGTTGGGCAAAAGGTCAGGAAAGGG
Source organism: Crocodylus porosus (assembly GCF_001723895.1). NCBI lineage: Eukaryota > Metazoa > Chordata > Crocodylia > Crocodylidae > Crocodylus > Crocodylus porosus. The sequence continues at coordinate 26,899,643 of NW_017728943.1, read as the reverse complement.
CCTGAAAAGATCTGTTCCCACCACAGACATGATAGAAGATACTGTAATTCATCGCAAGCCCTGGAATCAGAGGTATGCCAGCGGAGGTGCTATGGTAGGTTGAGTCTGGAAAGCAGACAAGCATGGAGCACTGAAACTACATCCAACAACATTAAGTCTAGTGATCTTGACTGAGGTGGGCATTTTTTTTTGGCACTGTGGCTATAGTTAGATATCCAAATGCTGTATAGAAACCTGACTGCATACTAGGATAGATGCTTTTCTTGTCTTAGGTTTATCACAGCAGGGTGAGAGGTCTTCAAAGCACTTTCTACCACCTTCATTTTTTTTTTCATCTGGATTCAGCTACCCTTCAATCCATTCTGATCTCTGCTCATCATCAAGGAAGATTTGAAACCATGCAGCAACCATGAGACCTGACATGGGGTGCTTCTGATAGCAGCTTCCTCCAGAGCTCAGATTTCTAGAAGTAATGGCATGACATGTCTATATGCACAAAGGTAGCTATGATACCCACAGTTGGCAAATGGAATGGTGTTTCATTTCCAGCTTACATTTCTAAATAGTGGTCAGTGTAAATAAAACTGCTTGCACCAAAACATAAGGAACCCTTGATAGAAGCATATAATCACACAAAAGAAAAGTGGAAGAGATCAAGTGGACACAGAAGCAGTGTAAGCTCCTAAAATAGTTCAGAAGGGACAGCTGGTTGGAAAGTATTGAGATAATAAGGTATAATTTTGAGGTATTTTGCTGAATAAAAAAAAATGAGGTAAAGCTTGTTTCATGTGTAAGTATGAGTGGATTTCTTTTAGGTCCTAGGTATAAATTTGAATGACACAAGACAATTACAAGCAGGAGCTACAAAAAAAAAATCCAGTGTTGTCGACTCTCATTGTTTTTGGCATTGTTCTTAAAGTTTACACTTCAGGAATGCAAAAACCTTAAGCTCTTTTGTGGGCACACGCATGTGCATGTGCGTGTGTAAAAGAATGAGCTAAGTTGTTCACATTCCCAAAACGCAGACTTTAAGAACACCACCAAAAATCATGCAAGTTGGCAATACTGAAAATCATGTCTGAAACAACCATCTACTAAAAAATATCAGAGTGTGTCAGACAGCCCTGCCTATCAGGCCTTATATCTACAAGCTTGGGAGGAAAAATATTTGAGACAAAAACAGGTCCCACTGAAGAGAGGTTTATTTTCTGGGCATGAGGCTTAATTTTTCAAATCCTACTACAGTGACTGGGTCCAATTCAAGATCCCAGAAGCATGGTAAGGGCAACATTGAGGGGCTCAGATTTGGCATGACTGTCCTTACTGAAGCCAACAGAGTGGTTTGAAAATCCCACTCTAGGCAGAGAAAACATGGCCTTTACTTCAGAGCTAAACTCAAATCCTTCCTGACAAGACAGTGTTCTGCAAAGGAGGTAGACCATACACAGCTAAGGTGGGGGACAAAGTGATAGACCATAGCAGAAAAGGGTGCTTGAAAGTGATAGACCCAATCCTCCACTTGAGGAAATTGGCATAGTGCCCCTGGCAGTCAATGGAACTACACTGATTTTCATCAGCTGAGGATCCAGCCCTATGACACCAAGGTGACTTTCCCTGGAAGGTTTCTTCCAAAGGCTACTTTAATTGCCTATATTTCTTAACAGAAAACAACAGTTTTGCAGGTTGATTTAATGCTAGGGTTAAATTTTAGCTGATCTAAACCAAGGGTTATAGCACTCTCTTCGCCTTCCATTACATATTTTTGAAAGTCAAGAAGAATCATTCCTTTATAAACCCCCTTCACGGCTGCTCACAGTGAACTGTACTGCAGGAAACTCAAGGTTCCTGCACTTAGAAATGCGAGACCAGGTTGTGTCCCTTGAGAAGCCTACGCATACTCTATTGAGCTGAGTTTCTTGACACACCATGATACCAAAAGCTCTGTGGATATCAGGTGGTGCTATCACACACATTACATTTTTTAAACACATCTAGGTCTGTAATGAATGTCTGAATGTGATCCTGTTTTATGCCATAGACCTATACTGTTCCTGGCATATGTGGTCAAAAGACGGTCCCTTTAAGATAAGTGTACTGTAGCATTGTTTTTTGTGTTCTAGTAAAGTACATGATCCCAAAGTCAGGGGTTACAGTTGCTTTGCAGGGGGAGCTGGTAACAGCCCTCCTACTTAGACTACATAACACTCCAGCAGGACAGGAAAGATTCTGTAACCTTTTTAGACAAGCGCTCAGACCTCTGTTTGAGGTAGCAGACCCTTGAAATTCCACAGGGAGAAAGCATTAAAGGCAGAAAATTGCCTTTTTGTGAAAATCCATTCAAGTTTAGCTGAGATATTAACCTCTGGAAATCACTCTTTCCCTTGTGTCATTTGCCTTGTCAGCAAAAAAAGTTCAGCTGTATGCCAGAAGAATAAACCAGACATCTTCTTGGGACTGCGCCCTCAGCAACGTCAGTGGTACGAAAGCTTCATACATGCTACTGGGAACCCCATGCAAGTAGCCTGCTCCTACGCCCAGCAACCCATATGGAGAACATTGCATGCAGCCAACCTTGTTGGGGGAAAGAAATTGGGAGCTGGGCCAAGGTCCTTCCTGTGTCCTGGATCCAACATTTGGCTCAAGTACCTCCCTCATTACCTCTTTGAAAGAAGTAATGAGGAAAGCAAAACAACAGTGTGTGGTGCCAGCAGAGACAGTCCTCTAGTTCCAACTATAGCATGGTACTGAAGGATCAGCCTTCCAACTTTGCTGATACAGAATGGAAGGTTATCTCAGCCACATACAACAGAATTTGGTTTTACCTTTTCCTTTCCAAAAAACTATAGGAAAATAACATCCCTAAAAACCAAAGCATCATTTAGGTTGCAAAGCCAAGCACTCAAAAGCTTAAAAATGAGAGAATTTAGCCTGCCTACACAACCATAATTGTGTCCTCTCACCCCTATTCATTAATATATACTGAGTGCATCTACATGTGAAATTATTGTGACACAAAAATTCCAGTGCAGTTTGCGCTGGAGTTTATTGCTCCTGAGCTCAGCATTTACACATGTGCCTGGGACCACAGCACATTGAGCCAGGGCATCACAGCCCAGGCTGGCAGTGGGCTAGGTGGGGGTCAGCCTGCCAGCCCAGAGCTGCTCTGACCCAGGTCTACACGCTGCAGGTGGGCACTAGGGTGCTACAGTGCAGGGCTAGCTGGCAGGCAGCCCCACACTATAGCACCCTCGTGCCCCAGCCAACCTCAGTAAGAGTCAACATGTGCATTGCAGCACAATAAATAATTTTTCAGTAGAATAGTACTTGTGTTGGGCAGTACTATCCTACAGCAGAGTTAGTTAGTTTACTCTGGGCTAATAGTACCGCTCATGTAGACAGCAATGCTTTACTGCACAGTTAATTAGGCAACCCTGCAGTAGGTATCTCATGTAGATATACCCGCTATTTAATTGCTTGTTTCCATTACTGTTTTTCCCCAAGTCCGTTGTTCAGGAGTGAAGCAGCTATTCAGTATTTCTTTTTATCATCATTCAGTGTGTGCTTGTTGCCCTGTTTACTGCACACAATTCAAATCCCTGCATCAAACACTATGTTACTGATTTCCTCAGGACTTTCTCTACAGCATCCATCATCATAGTATCTGAATACTACGCAAATAGAAAGGAATATATCTCCATAGGTACCCCATAATTGTTAGCCCTGTTTTGCAGATGGGAAAAAAATATAAAATAGAGACTTGCTTGAGTCCAGAGTGTGAATCAGTGGCAGAGCTCGGACCAGAACATAAGACATGCTTGTCCCAGGTATCTAGACATTTAACTCCTACTGCTTGTATATCTGGGCCCCAGACCCCAAGCCATATCCCTATGTCTCTAGAGAAGGAGTCTGCAACCTTTAAAGGATACAAGCCTGATTGACCCAATTCAGATCAGAGGCAGGCTGGGACAGTGAAAGCATGGAGCTAGGACCCAGCTGCCATTGCCACTTTTCCCCACTTCCAGCATGGGAAAAGAATTCACTGCTGCTGATTTTCTCTGTGCCTATAACTATTCTCATCAATAAAGTAAGCACCTGTGGCATTGATGCTTACACAGTTGGATGGGTAAAAAATTGGCTGATGGGGTGCACCCAGACAGTAGTGGTGGATGGGTCGTACTCAGCCTGGCAAGATGTGGGCAGTGGGGTCCCCCAGGGCTGCACTGTTTAACATCTTCATCAGCAACTTGGACAAGGGGGTGGAAAGCACATTGTCCAAGTTTGCTTATAACACTAAGATGTGGGGCGAGGTGGACACTCTTGAAAGGAGAGAGAGGCTGTAACTAGATTTAGACAGACTACAGAAGTGGGTGGACGGTAATAGGATGGGGTTCAATGTAGACAAATGCAGGGTGCTGCACCTTGGGAGAAGGAATCCACAGCATACATACAGGCTGGGGAGTTCCCCTCTTGAAAGCACAAAGGCAGAAAGGGATCTTGAAGTCATTATTCACTCCAAGATGAACATGAGCTACCAATGCCAGACCGCAGCCAGCAAGGCCAGCCATACCTTGTCATGCATCCAAAGATGCATCTCAAGCTGGTCCAGATAGGTGATCCTCCCCCTCTATTCAACACTGGTCAGGCTGCAGTTGGAGTACTGCATCCAGTGCTGGGCGCCGCACTTTAAAAAGGATGTGGCCAGCCTGGAGAGGGTCCAGAGGAGGTCCACACACTTGGTGAAAGGGCAGCAGGACAGGCCCTATGAGGAGAGGCTGAGGGAACTGAACCTGTTCAGCCTCCACAAGAGGAGGCTGAGGGGGGATCTAGTGGCTGCCTACAAACTCATCAGGCGAGATCATCAGCAAATAGGAAGAGCCTTTTTCTCCCCAGGACCACCTGGGGTGATGAGGAACAATGGTAATAAGCTGCTGGAGAATAGGTTTAGGTTAGAGATCAGAAGGCAATATTTTACAGTCAGGGTGGCCAAAATCTGGAACCAACTTCCTAGGGAAGTGGTCCTCGTCCTTACTTTGAGTAAATTCAAAAAGAGGTTAGGTGATCACTTGTCTGGGATCTTGTGAACTCCGCATTCATTCCTGCCTGTGGCAGGGGGTCAGGTTAGATGATCTATTCAGGTCCCTCCTCACCCTAGCTACTATGAAACTATGAAACTACTGCTGAAGCCCCATATCCATGGACCGCATGGCTCCACATAGATTGCTGACCCCTGCTCTAGAGCTCACTGACATATATCACTTGACCAATCTCATTTCCTTCTATGACCAGGTGACCTATCACCTGGACAAGGGAGAAGAGATTGATGT
>NW_017728943.1:26787357-26893396 GCF_001723895.1 Crocodylus porosus | reverse complement strand
TTATCTTGCTGGGATCCTAGGACCCCAGCTGACTTCCTGCCCTTTGGGCAGGGGGCTGGACTCGATGATCTTCTGAGGTCCCTTCCAGCCCTAATGTCTATGAAATGAAATCTATGAAATATATCAATAGAGCCAATGTACAGCTATACCTTTATTAACTTCAACTGAAACTTTGAATGTTTTGCACTTCTGCAAAGCAGAGCCCAGCTGTCTCAAGTCTGCCACCCAGAAAGAGAGGAAACCAGGATTCACAAGGAGGACTTAAGCATCAAACTGCCCTTTTAGGTGCCACTGGTATTCACCAAGCCACTACTCAGCTTCTTGGCTCATAACCCTCACCAAGCACAGCAAGGCACCTGAATTTCTGTCCTTGGACATGTCTAAAACTGCCTGACACTTGACAGTGCCCATCTCATGCGTAAGGCTTGGCAAATTTCTCTGATTAAGATGTACCCCGTCTATCTGACCTCTGGGGGCCAATCTGGGAGACATGCACACCAGAAAACTAACCTCATACAAAACACTGGGAGAAGGAGAAGCAGGGGTGGTAGAAATGGTTTAAGATTGTGAGGAACTCAGATATTGTCTTGATGGGGATGGGAAAAGACTGGAAATGCCATAAAGATGCTGCCTAAAATTCTACTCATAGCAGCCAAGTCTTTATTAAGGATTAACTTCGCTGTACATTTTGCTACATATCATGATAATAAGGCCACGATTGCTGGCTCACTATAAAAACACTGGGGCAGAATCTGTACGCACTTGCTCCAATACAGTGCTATTTTATTACCAGTTGCTTGCAAGCTTCAACGCGCTGAAAGTCGCACACCAGGGTTCCTCACATGCAAGCCTAATGATTCATCTGTACCCAGCACGGTCTGTGGAAAATCACTTTAATCATTTCTCTTGGTTTTTCTGGTGGTTGCCAGCTGGAGAGGCTCCCTCAGTAATGGATATTTTGCATCTTTTCCTGTCTCTCTAGGCACAGAGCAGCCAAAACCTGTTCCTAAAAGCTGCATAGGAAATTCTGTCATTTAACTCAGCTGCAAGGTGGACTGCATGATAAGTAAAGCCCCAGTGCTAGCTGAAAGGGTAATCATTAAACATGCCTGACTTCTCTGTAGTGATTTTCATCAGTAGGTGCCACAGTACTTCACAAAAGAACTCAGTATTACTCAGGGGCATGGGGACCACTTTCATCACCCAGGGTGTGGAGGTGGGGGTGCATTTTGCTGACCACTGAAAAGCAGGGGCAGGGGTGAGAGGGGGAGGCAGAATCTTATCTGATGGGGCTCGCCTTGGGCAGCAGCTGCTTGTGCTATGCTCTGAGAAGAAAAAAAGCAGCAGTGTGGGCCTCCTGGAGCCCCTCCAGGTACCCTGTTCCCCCATTCTCTCCTTCTCTCTAGCCCTCACGTGCAGGGCTAAGTCTCCTAGGGGAGGGAAGTAGAGGCATCATTTCAACCTCCCCCCTCACTTTTCCACCCCGAGTTACACTACTGAGTGCAGGGCTGTGCCTGCTCAGCTCCTATGGCCAAGCAGAGGCAGAGCAGAATTACCATACATCTGAGTTTTCCAGGACATGCTCTCTTTTTGGGTCCTTCAATCTCTGTCCGAGCAGTTTTCTGAAATCTGAACCAATATCTGGGATTTTGCTCTGCTCCACTGGTGGGAGCAGGTGAAGGGTGATTAGAGGCACTGGGCACATGTGTGTCTGCACACACACATGCATATGGCCATCATGTAGCCAGGCAGGGTGGTGGCAGCAGCCTTGGCAACTGGATGCAGGTAAGTCTATAGGGGGTGGGGTTGGAGAGCCAAGGCTTGGAGACTGCCCAGGGTGTGTGTATGTCTATGGCAGGGTGTGTGGAGAGGATGGATGTGTGAGGGAGGTGGGTGCCTGCCAGCAATGGAGGAAGCTGTACTGGCACAGGGGCTGCAGCAGGGCAGAGGAGGCAGAAGAGGCACCTGAGATGAGAATGAGAATAGGAGGGATGTGAGCAGTGGGATCCCCCAGGGCTCGGTCCTCAGGCCCGCACTGTTCAACATCTTCATCAGCAAATTGGAAGAGGGGGTAAAAAGCACCCTGTTCAAATTTGCTGACAACACCAAGATGTGGGGGGATGTGGGCATGCTAGAAGGGAGGAATAGGCTGCAATCAGACCTAGACAGGTTACAGGGGTGGGCAGATGAGAACAGGATGGGTTTCAACAGTGACAAGTACAAGGTGCTGCACCTGGGAAGGAACAACCAGCACCATACCTACAGGCTGGGGAGCTCCCTTCTCATCAGTGCAGAGGCAGAAAAGGATCTTGGAGTCATCATTGACTCCAAGATGAACATGGGCCAGCAGTGTGGGGAGGCAGTCAGGAAGGCCAACCGCACCTTGTCATGCATCCACAAATGCATCTCAAGCAGGTCCAAAGAGGTGATCCTCCCCCTCTATGCGGCACTGGTCAGGCCACAGTTGGAGTACTGCATCCAGTTCTGGGTGCTGCACTTCAAGAGGGATGTGGACAACATGGAGAGGGTCCAGAGGAGGGCCACTTGCATGATCGGGGGGGGCAGCAGGGCAGACCCCATGAGGAGAGGCTACGGGACCTGGACCTGTTCAGCCTCCACAAGAGAAGGCTGAGAGGGGATCTGGTGGCCGTCTATAAACTTACCAGGAGGAACCAGTGGGGAACAGGAGAGGCCCTGTTCCCCCAAGCACTATCTGGAGTGACTAGGAATAACGGTCACAAGCTGGCAGAGGGTAGATTCAGACTAGACATCAGGAGGTGCTACTTCACTGTCAGGGTGGCTAGGATCTGGAACCAGCTTCCAAGCGAAGTGGGGGTCTTCAAAAGGAGGCTGGATGATCACCTTGCTGGGGTCATTTGACCTCAAAATTCTTTCCTGCCATGGCAGGGGGTTGGACTCGATGAGCTGCTCAGGTCCCTTCCGACCCTAGAAACTATGAAACTCTCCAGTGGGGAAGGAGTTGCAGGGGGGTGGGCTTTAGCCATGGTGGAGAGCTCCTTGGCTGGGCCGGAGGCACAGGGGTCAGTGCCTATGCTTGTGGGGGTGAGGTGACTCCAGGAGACACTGCCCAGAGGAGAGCGGGGCTGTGGCAAAGCTGTCTGGTGCAGTGCTGGAGCCCCAGCCCAGGGTGAGGGGTGCCAGAGGCCTCTCCTCCTCTTCCCTCCCACTCGTGCCAGGGCTGGACTCACTCCACTACCACCCGCAGAAATTGGAGTCACTGCACCCCAGCCTGGTTGGGACAGAGGCAGCTGGACCCTCACCTCCCCACATCCAGGCAAGGGAGAGCAGGGGGGTGCAGGTTGGCTGTGAGGGGCACTGGCAGGGCTGCCAGGGGGGATGTGGCTTGGAAGTGAGGGGCACCAGCACAGCCGGGGGGATCTGTGGGTTGGGAGTGAGGTGTTCCCCCAACAGGTGACCTCTTCTTTGAAACTGGAAATATGGTAACCCTAATGAAGGGCTACCTTTGTATGGCAGAGTCCTGAGGGGAGGGGTCCATATTGGCACCCTCTCTTCACCATTGCGCGGGGCTTGTGTCCTGCTCTCCCTGCCCTAAGCTACACTACTGGTATTACTGACTCCAGTTTACAAACTGGGGAATTGAGGCAGAGAGGCAAAATGACTTGCCAAAGACCATACAACAAACCAGTGGCAGAGCAGAGGATAGCATTCAGGCAGCATATGGATGCAGATGGGTGCCCAAACCACATGGGCAGAGGTAACTTCTGGTTGCCTCTGTAAACACAGTTGTAAACACGTGGCTGCCACCAGCAGCCACTTTTTTCACACCCATCCCCATCAAGTCAGTACCCATTCACCTCATCTCAGTTACACCATTGAACCCAGGTCTCCCGAGTTCCAACCTTGTGCCCTGGTTCCTGGGCCAGGAAGAAATGAAGGGTGTTTTAAAAGACTTTTTTAGAAACATTACTTTGTCCTCTTTCTGGGCTCAAGAGATGTACCTGCCGCTAGCATCATTTCATGAAATGCCTTACGTATTTTTTTTTCTTATTGGACATAGAAGTTGTCTTATTGGGTAAGACAAGTAGAGCTGGACAAAGAAAATCAGGTTTTAGAACAAATCTACTTCCTTGTGACACCTGTTGCAATCTGAGGACAAGCTGCTATCTCTTATGATATAAAGACCTCAGCAAGCTTAATACAAATGTGTTTCCTAAAACCCTGCCTGCCTTCCCTGTCACTTATTTGCTAATAAAACCTATGTAGGACCAGAACTACAGCATAAAGAGAAGAAACAGCTGCACTCTAGAACAAGGTTCCTTCACACCAGCTGAGGATCTAGGCAGGGCACCTGGTAGTTCTCTGTAGCAGCACCAGACCCAGGGCCATGTTACGCAGTAATTTTAGGCAGCTTCCGGAGCTCTTAACTGGCTGCAGGTTAAAACCTTTTAAGTGTCTTAAAGCCCTTGTTATTTGGCTGAAAGTTATGCCATTCCAGGGCAGAATTCTCTCGAATCCACCTAACGTTCCTCCTGTTTCATTAAGGTGTAGCCATTTCCTATAGCTTGTCTGCCCAAGTTGAAGTCCTCCAGCATCCCACAATGCAGTGGGTAAATGGGGATCCCAGGGCAAAGCAGTGCCAGACACAGCACTTCATGCCCAAGGGATGTGGGGCAGAACGCAGCCCTGGAGTGCCACAGTGCCTCCCACTACCACCCATACTGGCTCACTGCTTCTGCTCCTAGAGCTCCGAGGGGCAAAATCCGTTTTTTCTTTGGAGTGTGTCCCCCTGCGCTACCCGCAGCTAGGCACTGTCTGAGCCCCTTCAACCTGCTTCCCCCCACCCCTACTCTTTGCCACCACCAGCCAGGCTGCTGGCCAACTAGGTGCAGCCTGACCTCTGAGGTTCCTGATCCTTTTTCCTCTGGAGTTTAGGCAGCACCCAGCTGGGAGTAGCACAGGGAGACAGGATCCAGAGAAAAAAAGGATTGGGCCCCTTGGAGCTCAAGCAGAGAGCCAGTCCAGGTGGCAATGGGCAGCTCCACAGCTCCGGGCATGCTGGGGCAGCAGAGCTGGCTCCATCTGGCAGGAGCAAGAAGCTGGTCTTTCCTCTAGTGTATTTATTTGCATTGCAGCCAATGCCAATAAATATGACAGACCAAACACAAACACACAAAACATGAAGATATTGTGGCTGACAGTGCTGACTTGGTTTGCGCTGAGACAGGGGTTCTCAAACTGTGGGTTGCAACCCCCCAGGGGGTTGCAAGCAACTTAAAAGGGGGTCACTGCCATCTAGCACCTTGCGCAGCTTCCACCACCATGCACCACCGGCACTTCCACTTTTGCCACCGCCACACTCCCCTTCCACACCCCCAACCCCCACCCACTCGTTGACCAACCGCCAGGGGTACACCAGCCAAAAAAGGTTTAAATCCCCTGGCTTTAATCAATAGCTTCAATCATGGGTGATCGCATAAATTTATATATTATTTTATGGGGTCGCAGTATCACAAAGTTTGAGAACCCCTGCACTAAGAGGCATTTATAGGCTCCTAGTCCTGCCCCTGCTCGCAAAGCCTCTAGTGACAAGTCACAGCTGTGCAGGTGAAGGACAATCACAGTCTCATTAGAAATGGTTTTTCACCTTAAGGTGTGACTGTTCCACCAAACCGAACAACATTAAGCCAATTAACATTTGTTCAGCTTATAGCCTCAGGTGTAACAAGGCCCTGAGGCTGAAACCAGGCTGCAATGATGAATCTTTTCCTATATTCCCAAACTCCTGGAGCGAGGATATTTCAGAAAGTGTGCTCATGAGGTCACGCTCATCTTTCTAACTCAGACTGGGATGCAGACTGTACCAGGAAACTGCTAGGCCTGTTCAGATCTTCTCTTATTTCCTCCCTCCTTATTCAAAGTCTCTTACACAGGACCAGGGTTATGGAGCAAATTTTCTCCTCCATTCTGTTAAACTGAAGGGCGACTGTTTTAACATTGATACCTATTAATGTTATTATAATGAAGAATACTGCCGATATCACCACTCCTGTTTGTGACAAGCAAGTCCAGTGGTGTCATCAGGAGAATAGGGGTCTGACCCAAAGTCCACTAACAGCAATTTTCCTAAAACTTTCAAGGTGCATTAAATTTGGCACTGAGCACACTGGTTGAGGCCCTCGAAATACAGCTCACATCCTTGTTGCATGTTAGTTTCTAATGGTGTGACCCATGCTAATGTACACGTGGATGGGTATGACCTCTTAAACACCAACCCTAGCTCTGCTGATGACACATGATATGTAAGACCTACATATTTTCATGAATATTACTATGACCATTATTATCCTTCCAGGAAATCACATAATGGTAATCACCATGACTGTTTTCATGATGGTAGTTCCAAGAAGTCACACCTAAGGCCCCATTTTATTAGTCACTGTACTAGCATATAGTAGTAAGATATTTTCTGTCCCAACACACATATAGCCTAAAGAGGCAAATGAAAAGGGAAAAGAGGTGCAGAGAAGGGGAGCGACTTATCCATAGTCACACAGGACCAGAATCATGAATAGCTGCTGTGTCTGGCAAGAACTGTGTGCTCTCTCCACTAACTGCAAACCAGATAAGTCCCATGGCCAAATTCATAGGAATGTAAATGAAACAGAACCCAAGGGGATCTTCCATTGACTAGTGCTAGAAAAGTGGGCAACAAAGAACTGGACACAGCTGGAGAGTATAAAATGAAAGACTTTTTTTTGTGTGTGTACTCATAATGTCATGAAATTATAGTGTGGCAAATGTCCAAACTCCGGAAAAGTATGTAACAAACTGAAACCACCATGTTAGCCCAAGGCAGCTAGCTTGCTGGAATGTTCTTGGTGTAAATGAAATGCTTAGCTTCCTAGCAACACGAAAGAGCCACCAACGATGACTCGGGGATTGTCCAAAGGAGACTGCCAAAAGTAGCAATTATTAGTACTAGTAGTAGTATTTTTTACACAGTTCATTCCAGAAATTCCTCTTTTCTCAGCCTGGGTCACAGAACGTGCTATCTGTCATACCATCCTTACAGTGATAGCCTGGGCTGGAGGCTTCAACGCTAATCAATGGTCATCTTGCCCTGGGCAAAGGTTGCTGACTGCAATGTGTGGGAAACCGGAAAAGCAGCTGAAAAGCCGAAAATAAAGTTGTGGGACTTGTGGAGAGTCATTTCATTTAAGCAGCTCTGTCTGTGAGAAAGGGAATTTATGAGATGTTGATTTTTCTAGCTCTTAAAACAAATTGAACTGTGAACATTTGCTGGAGCAGCAGATTGTTTTGATAGCCAAGCATGTAAAAACTTCTGAAATAATACCTATACAGTTGAACTTTAACCTGCATATTGATCAAATTGGGAAGGTCACTGAATCCAAAGCCAGCCCTGACTGGTACTGTGATTTAAAGCTATTTTGTTAACTTTGACTTTCTCCTTCCAAAGGATGACAGCCAATCAGAGCTTAACCCCAATATATCCATCATTTCCAGCACCAGGAATTGTTCCAGTGAGTCATTAACTGGGGATGGCATTTTAACATGACAGAGTGTAGGTATAAAACTTCATATTCATTTTTAGATTGGGTAAATAAAGTTACAACAGGTGTCCCCAGGTGGCACTGTTGCACAGACGCTTCCAAGCTTTTGTTCTTGGTGTGCAAGCCAGTGCAGATGCTAGGGGAGAAATGCTGGGTTGTTATGTACAATCAGTTTTGGGGGGGGAAATAAGTTGTGTGGGCAGCGGGTGAATGTGCTCTCTGCTTTGGGCTCTGAACAATGTCTGTTCTTGAAGCAGAGCTGCTACTAACCACCAGGCATTAGAACTGGGGTGCCCCTCAAGGAAAAAGAGATCCTTCATAGTTCAGGCCCATCTAGTAGTCTCAACACTGGTATTTGTGCTAAATAAAGCATGTTTTAATTAGACCAGCACTTCTCAACCAGCGTGCTGTGGCACCCTGGGCTGCCTTGACATCCTTTCAGGGGTTCCATGGGATGCTGCAAAATGTTAGCATAGTCAGGTGTGCCAGCATGATTCACAAAACAAACCCAGATTTTTCAAATAGGCATCCATGGTTTTAAAACCATTCTAGCTCATTGTGGTCTCTGTGAGTACTTTGCAACAGAAGAATTGCTTTGTTCTTTTTCTGTAGCCAAAAAGAAGAACGAAAACAAAGAGTTGGCATTTTCCAAGTGGTGTCTCGAGTGTATTGAGGGCTGCCTCCATTCTTAAAAGATTAAGAATCACCAATTTAGACTAAACCCAGACACTGTCACTGGGAAACTGAAATGAAAGTCCTAAGGCAAGGTTGGGTAAAATGCAGCCCGTGGGCCAGATGTGGCCCACCAAGCCATTCTACCTGGCCCTCAGGGCCCCTAAAAAATTTAGAAAATTAATATTTACCTGCCCTGGCTGCCTGTCACGCGGTCCTCGATGGCTTACCAAAATTCAGTAAGCGGCCCTCCTCCCAAAATAATTGCCCACCCCTAGCCTAAGATATTTACTGACACTTGGAAGCACAGCAACACTGGTGTTCAAAGACAGTGCAATAGTGCATTGGTCATTTGTCCACTTTTCCACCAAGCACCTTTCTGTTTCACCAATGCAGCCCCTTGTGCAAAGGAGAAAGTTCTCATAAAAACCCACAAGGCCAGTATATTATCCTTCTTAAATTTTCCAGTTCCTCTTTGCCTTTTAGATCCTCACTGTCAGGGTGTCTACAAAACACTCAGCAGCAATTAAGCAGCTGGTATGCTGTGACCCTCCTTCTTATGCTACTCATAACCATTCCACTGTCACCTTGTATCCCTTACAATTGTTTGTCATAGCTGACTGTTGTTTCTTATTTTTAGATGTAGAACAAAGAGAGGGTCCCAGCTCAACAGAGCACAGAAACTAAATGCGTACAGCGCCTTGCACAATGGGCCTTGTGGGGGGCAGGGGGTTGCACCACCGCCAGAGCAAGACTGGGCAGGCTGTTGAGAGAGAAACTCTGCCCACCCACACCCACTGAGTCACAGGACCTGAACACAGTGCAAGGGTGTGTGCTTGAGGCTGCGCCCACCTGTCTGCTCTGCAAATATGTACCCAGCGATCTGTAGAGTGGGTGCAAGTAGACAGGGTTTATTTCTTAACAGCATGCCCAGCCTGGCCATGTAGATATATCCTGTGTGCTTGAGTCAGGCCTCTGAGTGCTGCTACACTACAAACAGTAATATCATTAATAACAATGACATTAAGCTACATTAAGCATGTTATGCTAGCACAATAAATTGCATTCATGTGTTAGAATCTTAGTGTTACACCCATGATGGCCATTATAACCCAATCTTTGCCCAATATCACTACATAGTCTGAAATGGCCATTTTCTCCTACCTAGGAAAGCTCAGCCCTCTCTGAACCAGTAAGTCTCTAACCACCCTGCCCTGCCCTCCGCTTGACTTCAGACTAACACAGCTAACTACCTTTCTTTAACATTAGAAATAATTTATGTCTATCAGGTACCATATGACTGACAAACAACCCATTTGGGAAGGATAAAAAGGGGCAAGGTGATACTCTACTCTTAAGACCTAGAAAACATCCAGAAGTTTCTGATTAGAGGGTCTTGTTCCTCTGCTTAGGAACAGACCAATCACCACATCTCGGATCAGGAAGGGCTTTTACCCCATGGTCAGACTGGCATGGATTGTGGGGGAGTTACCTTCTGCTTACAGCAGGGGGGTATGCATTGTCTTCTTCCTTGTATCTGTTGAGTGCATTTTAACAAAGTACTTTCTGTTCTTGCAATGTCAGGACATTGACACTGTTCTCACCCCCTGCTTTACCTGGTGACTTAAAAGGTGTTTTTGATGATTTGGGAATTTTGTCTGGCAATTGGGCATGAGTGTTTTTCCCAACATTTTTCAGAACAGATTAGATAAACACCTATGAGACAGTTTAGACAGGAATGGTCCTACCTTGAGCAAGGGGCTGAGCTAGATGACTACCTGCAATCCCTTCAACCCTACTTTTCTATAATTCTGTGAGTCTATGAAAGACAGTTTCACTTCTTTTAGAGCTATCAGTACCACAGAAGCACAGGATCAAGAATGCATATGGATCCATGTGATTACTAACTAGGGCCCTGAAGGGGCTCTGTTGCAGAGCACAAAGGGAAAGAGCAGTACAAGTCACCCCTTAGGCATCTAACTAAAGTATCAGTTCCAGGCAGCCAGTAGTCAATTGAATGGCTCTATAATTGTCCCTTCTAGCCTTCAGATCTGTAAAAATATGAACTGCGGGCAGCATGTACGTTCTAACAAGCTATTAATGAGAATAATGATGAGGCCAGCCTATTGCTCTCATGAAACCTGAACCACTGGTCTAGGAGTAAAATGGTTAATGCTATAGTGCCATCTTGGTGCTGGCAAACAGGGAGTTGGTCATGGAATTACTTGGACCCAATCCCAATGCCATTTTTGTAAATCATGAGCTAGGCCATCAGCTAACATAAATCAGATTAGTCCTATTGATTCCAGGTGAGAATCTGGCCCAATGCTTTTAGGTTATTATCATTTCTTAACTGCTAGTGATATGCTCTGTGCTGTGAAGGAGAGAAGGTAAAGCGTTCTCCTTACAAGAGATGATAAGTTTAAGGGGAAGTATAAGGGCAAGACATACTTGAAGATTCAGAAGGCAGTAGCTACTAAGCATGGGAATTAGGGATACAGCCTCTGAATCACAACTTCTTAGACCTTAAATGCTGGAGGCTGCAAGTGAGAGAGGAACAGTGGAAGAAACCCTGGTCATATCCCTTTCACCATCCATTCTCTGCTGCAGCGTGCCACAGGATACTGAGTATGATGGACCTATGATCTGACTCAGTAAATGGCAGTTCTTATGTTCATTAGCAAACGTCTGGTCAGGTTTTCTGCTTTGCCAGAAAATAAATTGTGAAAAACATGAAAATGACTCTGGTGCACCTCTAAAACTCAAACACCAGAAAGCAAAACAAAAATAATCTAAATTACTGCTGGTTGGTTTTTGGATTGTTTTTTCAGTCAATCTTATCATTGGGGCGGGAGGGAGTTAATGATGATTTTCGAACACTTATAGCTGGCAGAGATGAAAGAGATTTTACCTCAATTGAAGAAAAAAGCTAAACTCAACTTCACACTTCTAAAAAATAATGCCCTCTCCCGCCTCCCCAGTTTCAGAATCTGGCTCAAAGACTTGTTCTTGAAAAAAGCCTGCTAAAAAAAGAGCAGTTATATTTCAGCAGAAATAAAAATGTGTTTGATTTCCAGACTACAGTCTTCTCTCTCGTTTTCACTTTAAAAATCAAGCTTCATTAGTGTCTTTGCATTCTTATGCCCCTGCCCTCTGTCATAGGGTCTAATTCTTCCATACCCCAGAGGACTAAGGCATGAAATCAGCCCTGTTATAAATACAGAATTTGAGTGCAAACATTAGGATGACCTTTAATAAGAGAGGCAGAGCCGACCCCTACATTTCTTCACATTGTCAAACAGTCAGAAGATACAGGTCTGGTAGGCATGTTAATGTTCAGGGAAGAAAGTGAGAACTTAAAATTCCTCTTAATGGAGTTAAAGCACATTCTTTCAACAAAAAAAAAAGCTCACTGAGAATGTGGCCTTTCACTAATATAAACAGTTTCAAAGAACAGTTGTGGCACAGAAGCAGTGACTGGAAAATCTGTATAAGAATTGTTGTCATAGTGGATTTCCCATAGGGATTATTTTAATCTAGGGAAGCCATTAAAGACATTGGTTTTACTGGAGGATCTCAACCTTTTTTCCCCCCTCTCTCTCTCTCCAGACTCATACATCAAACTCTATTGGGCTGTCACGTTATCTCCAGAGCTCGCTAAAAGTCTGTGGCAGCATTAAAAAGTAAACATTTGATACAGTCTTGTGAACAACAAACCATTAACAGTATCAAGGCATTAATAACCCTGTAATCCAAAACTGATAATTATTCCCTCAGTAGGCAATGCAATTAGTGGCTTAGTATATCACAAGTGTGAGGTATCCAGGATTCATAGTGGAGCTAAGGGGGAATTGTCTTGAGAAAATCAAATAGAGCATTTCAAAGCCTCAAGGTGCTTGCGGTACCCATGGTTATGAATGTGAGAGGTTGTTTTAATTACCGCACTTTTAGAGGGACAGATCTCAGCCTACTGGGGAACTAGGCAGTGATGTGCGTCCTTTCAAGTCAAATAGTTTCTCTCATGAAGATTTCTATGTGTTCATTCTCTGTTTATTGACCCTCTTTGAAAATCATGTGGAATGCATTCATTACTGGGCCAAAACCTTCAGACCCCAAGATGGATTTGTCCTTACATCACAATGTGGGAGGAGGCCAGTTAGTGCTGGAGTCCCTTCCTTTCCCTTATCTTTCTGATAACTTTACTAATTCCCTTTTAAAACTAATCTGGAATAAGGTGCCCAATGGAAATCCCACAGAAAACAGCAGAAGTCTTTCCATTGATATCAGTGGGTGGTGAATCAGAACCAAAAAAAACCCAGTGTTCCTAATTTAGTGGGATAACCAAAATCAGGAAGGCCATCATTGCTTAACCTGATGCCAGGAAACAGTGTGCTGCTTCAACTAATGAATTACTAATCAATTAGTAAGTGAGTAAAGGAATTAGAAAGGATTGGAGGCTAATTCAGCCATTCCCAAAACTGGAGTAACAGCCATGAAGCTTGCTAAGGAAAAGTTCGGCCCACCCCCCGCCTCCTGCTATTCCCGGGAAGAATCCTTCAGAGCACATTGTAGATATTCCAAGTGCTGTGCTGTGCTGTGCTGTGCTGGAAATCTCTCAGGAGCTTCAGCTTGCAAACCCAGGCAGCCAAAAGTGCAAAAATTCCAAAAATGAGCATACAAGCCACATGGTTAACTCTACCCCATCTCACATCCTGTATATCATAAAGAAGAGATTAAATAATAAACAGTAATGCCTTACATGCAACGGACAAAATTAGATTGGAAAAAGCCTCTAGTCTCACCCTGCATGTGTGCACCACGGCTGAGTTAAAATAACGAAACCAACCATGTCTCTTGGAATCTCCTTGCTCCGAGTGCTTTGACTCCTCAGCTTTCACAGTGCTGCAGTGCTAGTTTTTACACGTATTTTCTGTATTTTCCCAAGTGAACAAGAAAAAAACCTCCAGCACTGCCACTTCTCAGTGCATCTGTTAATTCAGTCATTGTAAAATACCATCAGGATTTCCAAAAACATAAAGGAGTTAGATACCCAAAACCCACTGAAAATGCAATGAGACTCATGAAGCTAACTCTCCAAAGAGCCTTAGAAATTCCCCATGCAAGCCACCTTTAATTGAAGAACCATTAAATGAGACATTCTTAACTCAGACAGTCTTTGCAAGAGCATCTTTAACAGATGGATGTTGCAGTGAGCAAGTCAGGAGATATGACCCTGTAAGGAAGCAGAGCTGAGAAACACTGGTCTCTTGGGCATGGAGACGTAGGTTGAGGTTTCTGCAAAAGCCAGCGTGCTCTATGTTCCTGGAGGTATATTTCTGTGAATAAATGGAATATACCAACATACCTGACTTCCATTACCAGCTTTTCATTCAAGTGGCAACAACCCTGAGAAGACTTGAATTATGACTTTCCATTCAACTTCAGAGGCAACACTAATAATCCTTAATTTAGGAAACAGATTGTCCTGAGGAAATGCATTGAAACATTCTGATGAACACAGGCAAATTTGTCTACTTTGACTCTAAATAGTCTAATTTTTCAAACTGCAGAATGTTGAATCTCCTAGAATTTTTTCAGTCAGTCAAGCTTTTTAATACTACTACAGTCACTTTAGGCCAGAGGTGTCAAACATATGGCCCATGGGCTCAATCCAGCCCTCAGAGCTCCATAATTTGGCCTCCAGTGCTGCTCCACTGATCCACATGCTGTGTCAGACTGGGCCCATATGCAGTGCCCAGAACACACTGCATATGGCACTTACTGGGTCTGAGTCCTGGACCACCTCACCCATGCAGCTCTCCTGGGCTGGGTTCCAGGCTGCACCATGTGCAGCCGGTACTCAGGCCAGAGTCCTAGACCAGCCTGGGTCAGGCACATGGGCAAAGGGATCTATAAAACCAATCCATCCCAAGCCACTCATCCAGCCCATGAGGCCATGAATGTCACGTGCCCCTGGCGACTTGGGGGGCATGGCTGCACTGGGGGCAGTAGGAGTGCAGCAGCAGTGGCAGGAGCCTGGCAGCGGTAAGCACGGAGCTCCCACTGTCAGCGGCGGGGTGGTGGGGGCAGCGGCGAGCACCAACCAGCAGTCAGTGACCACTGGCAGGTGCTGCCGTCAGCAGCAGCAGCAGCCAGGGGTGATCATGGACTGCCCGCAGATGTCGTCAGCGGTGTCAGCGGCAGGGTGGTGAGTAGTGACTGCCAGCAAGCTCTGCCAACAGTGTTGGTGGTGCCTTTTTGCAAGAGGTGCACCACCACACTCAGGGGGTGCATGTGCACCCGCAACGTGTCGCCCCTGCATGGGGCCAGATGAGTTTGACACCCCTGCTTTAGGGAGATTGAGAATCCCAATATGAAAAGCAATAAAATAATATCAAAATGACCGAGTTAGCTCAATAAGAGTTCCTTTATATAAATTCTTCTTCCTTCTTAGCTTCTGTTTCTAATTGATTCCAGCTACAGATGCTACCAACTGAAATATCTGCTTGCTTCTCTACTTTTTAATCTATTCCTAAATTATTTAAAAAGTTCCAACAGGGAATCAAGTCCATGCACCCAAAATATTGAACGATTCTATCCCTCCTTTGCTTTATGTAGATGATGTGCTATTAGGGTACATACAGGTATTACATTTAGATTGACCTAACTAGGGTTGGGTTGATTTAAATGCCTGGTTGTACAAGCATGCAGAAGGCTTAAATCATCCAAAAATGACATGTCCAACCTAAGTTAGGTCACTTGACTAGGTGCACTAACATAGATCGAGATCTGGTTAACCCAGTCTAAGAAAGGGTTCACCCAGTCTTCAGAAAGCCTATACACATTCACAGCACAGTACCAGGGCTGGGAAAATTCAGCTGCTCACCCCATTCCCAGGGCTCTGCTATTCCCACCCCCACCCCTCCAGATTCTGAGTAGTAGAAGAGTAGTACTGGCAGCGCTAAAGATCTGTAGATTTAAGATAGAATCCACTTTATTATGTGGAGCTGAACTATGGGGTGCTGACCCCACTGTTTATTCCAAAATAGAAAAAATTCTAATTACTTTTTAAGGAGGCTTTTATCTTTACCAAACTCTACAGTTGGAGGACCCATGTGATCTGAAACAAGATTGCTTAATGTGAGCAGTTTAACAAAATTAAGAACTCCAAACCCTTATTTAGGTGGTTAAATAACATTTATAATCTCCTCCAGACAAATGACCTAGGAAATGTGCTGACAGCTACTGACCTAGTGTTTCCCCCATATTGAAAACAAAATATAAATGTATGAATTAAAGACCCCAGCATACAGAGAGATATGCAGGCAGTGAGATTTTCTTGAACTTCCCCATTTTTTGAGCTTATAAAAGCAGTTTTTGGCCTAGAAACTTATCTATCTGAAGTACAAAACCACAAACAATGAGAGGCCATTAGAAGACTGCAATTCACTCTAATGAGATCTGCACTCATTATAGGGAGGTGGTAGTGAACCCCATATTCACACAGGACATGTTCTTACAGGAAGGATGACACAGATGACTTAAAATCACTACTTGTGGTCTTTTTTGTTCTTTGAAGAAAAAAGAAAGAAAGACATTTCTCTATTTGTGGGGGGAAAAAACTGTCCTGAGCTAATGAGGAAGAAACAATTTAGGTCCTCTCTAAAAACTTACTGCCTGCCTTATGCGCTGTAGGTGCATTTGCACTACTCGCACAAAGAATATGGGCCACCATCAAAATAGAATTTCCTGTTATTTTTTAGTCTATTATTTTATATGACTTCATTTTATTTATTTTTATGTATTATCATATTTTATGTTTGATTTTACTTTTGTCTAAATGAATAGACCATGTAATTTTATTGTATGCTTTTACCAATTGCCACAAATCATGTTATTAATATATAATGTTGTTGTTAATTCTATTGTATCATTTTAGTGGAAGCTCTAAACAAACTACTACTAGAGAACATATTTGCCAATTTGTGAGGAAAATCACATGCTAAAGTAACAGGCAGACAAGGTTCTTTGGGTGAATCTGCTATCTTTTATTAGACCAACTAAAGAGTTGGAGAACAATTTTTAAGCAAGCTTTCAGGTTCAAAAACCCTTCGTCAGGTTAAGGAAGTGTCAGCAGTTGGTGTGTGCTCTTCCTGGGTGGAATGAAAAGTAAAGCCAGAGGCTGGGCTGGTATGCATACAAGACAGTGAAGATGTAGATTGAGGAGTCAGTGGGTGAGAGACTGGCTGGGGGGTGGGGGAGCCAGGGAGAAAAGGCGGATGAATAGTGGAGAGATACCTGGGGAGTCAGCTGTCAGGCAGGTTATAATGTGTCATAAATCCAATGTCTATATTTAGTCCATGATTTTTAGTGTCCAGGAGGTTGATGAAGTGGAGTTCATAGGCTTGTCTCTGAGAAGTGTTTTGTAAGTTTACTTTGAGGATCGGGACTGAGAGATTGGAGAGAGAGTGGTTTTCTTATGAGAAATGTGCCCCACAGGTAACTGGGTATTCCTGTCTTTGATGGATTTCTGGGGTGCGTTCATTCTGGTGTGCAGTTGCTGTTTGGTCTCTCCTACGTATTTTCCATTGGGGCATTTGGTGCACTGGATGAGATATATTACATTTCTGGAGGTGCAGCTGTAAGATCTGGGAATGCTGATGGCTCTGTTGTGGGGTATAGTAATTGTGGGGGTGGTGGAGATGTGTTGGCAGGTTTTGCATTTCTTGTCATGGCTCATGGCATGGTCTTCGATCCATTCAGTGTGTTCTGGGCCTGAGGAAGTTTGCTTCTGGTGATGAGGTTGGAAAGGTTCGGTGCTTGTTTGAAGGCTAGGATGGGTGGCTCTGGGAAGATCTCTTTAAGAATAGGGTCTCTTTCTAGTATGGATTGTAATTGTTTGAGGATTTTCCATATCGGTTCAAGGGAGGGGTGATATGTCATAACCAGTGGTGTGCGATTTGTGGGGCGTTTTCTTCTGTACTGCAGCAGTTCTTCACGTGGTATCCATGTGGCTCTTTCAGACGTGTGATCTATCTCTCTGGAGGAGTGTCCTTGTTGGGTGAAAGCCTTTTTAAGATTGGTGAGGTGACAATTCTGGGCGTTCTCTTCAGTGCAAATTCGATGGTATCTGAGGGCTTGGCTGTATACCACAGCTTTTTTGATGTGTTTAGGGTAACTGCTGGTTCTGTGCAGATATGTATGTTGGTCTGTGGGTTTCTTGTATAACATGGTCTGTAATTTATCATTCTGGATACTGATCATCATGTCTAAAAAGGAGATGTTGGTGCTGGAGTATTCTAGAGATAGTTGGATGGAGGGATGGTGATCGTTGAATTTCTGATGGAACTCAGAGATTGCAGGTTTTCAGTCCAAATGATGAAGATGTCATTGATATAGCTTAATTATAGCAAGGGTTTGATGGTACAGTTCTTGAAGAAGTCTTCTTCCAGGTGGCTTATAAAAAGGTTGGCATATTGTGGGGCCATTTCGGTGCCCATAACTGTTCACATCTTCTGGAGGAAGTGTTGGTTATTAAAAGTGAAATTGTTGTGTGTAAGGATGAAGTGTATAAAGTCAGTAATACCTTTGGGTCTGTATTCTGAGTTGTAATCTTGTTCCTGTAGATATGTAAGGCAGGCTTGGATGCCATCCTGGTGTGGGATGTTGGTATATAGGCTGGTAACGTCCATGGTGGCTAGGAGGGTGTTGCTGGGAAGGTGGCCTATGTTTTTAAGTTTCTGTAGAAAGTCTGTAGTGTCTTGGACAAAACTTGCTCTGTGGGTGACGAGCAACAGGAAGCAACAGGAAGACTCATGAGTTGGATATTCTCACTCTTGCTCAGCTCTACTTAAAAGCCTAACTTCCATGTCTGTATACAAAAGTGGCAGGCACTGAGAAGACTTGAGTCCCACAGATATCCCATGAGTTTTAGGGAGGGCAGTATCTGAATCACATTTAAAAAATCACAAGATGCTTTTGAAAATGTTGCCCTTGACACTTAATGATGTTGTGACCACACACCATCACCACAACTCTTAAAGTTACATACACCAAAATATTTTGCCAATGTGCATTGTGTTTTCTATTACCACCAAAGGCTGCAAAACAAACCAGTCTGAAGTTTTAGGCTTCAGAGGTTTCTGAGAGTGCAAAAGCTTCATTCCAAACGTGATGGGCAACATGTATTTTTATCATGCTCCCATTGTTCAAAATCCTCTCAGACTTTCCAAAAAAAATTCACCTTAGGGCTTAGACCAAACATGGAAAATTTCAGACTGAAAAAGAATTGCTTTTTGGGAAATTTATGAGAAAAGTTATGAGGGTAGAAGGGGGATTAAAACTCAGCCTTAACTGCAGTGCTTGCTATTGCAACTTGTATAATAATTTTACACAGAGGCTGCATACCAAATTAATTTTCCTAAGGCTTCACAGTCAGACTCAGCAGCCTACTGTGTGTATGCACTGACTTAGATTGTACCACAACATCCCATCTAATACGGTGATGTTTTGGCACGCAATGCAAATAAATTACTCTTATATGGCCTGCTACCCATTGGTCTTAAGTCTTTGTTCTTGCTCCCAGTTGTGTGTGAAATAAATATTTTAGCTGTGAGGAGGTTTGCAGAAGCACTTCTATGTCTAATAAATGCTATCTGTCCAACAAAACACTGGAGCAGTTAATGGCATAGTTTATTGCCTGCTAAGGTGGCAGTGCTGCTCTCCTGGGGACCTGGATTGGAGAACCAAATAGGAACAAAGCAATTTTTGTTCTAGTTTCCACCAAAAGTCTACCTAGGGCCTGATACAAACCCCCAGGGATCTGCCAAAGGGTTCTCACTGACTGTAATCAATTTGTACCAGTACTTTTGTCTTTCAATCTGTATCCAACTGCAGCATCTAGCACAGAGGTGTACAAAATATGACCCATGGGCCAGGTGCAGCCTACTAATGGATTTTATCCAGCCCGCAGTGGGTCCCACCAGGTGTGCTGGACAGAGCAGGCAGGAAGGTGGGTAGGGTCTCCATAGAGACAGGACCAGGACCCCCATGGGCAAAGCATAAATGGCCAAGAGGATGGGATGGGGCTGTGGGCTGGCAGGGAGCAGGACATGCAGCCAGTGCCGGGACCAGGGTCAGGGCCAGGGCCAGGGCTGGGATTGTGGGGTGGTGACACCCTGCCACACTGGGCCAAATCAGCACCTGCCCCCACCCTGCTATGCTGAGCTGGGTCAGCATCCCCTCCCCACATCCACACTGAGCCAAGTCAGCATCCCCCCCTACTCTGCAACAGCTCACCAAAACTCCCCAAGTGGCCCTCCAGCCAAAATAATTGCTCACCCTTGCTCTAGCAGCTGTTTCAGAGGAAGGCAAATAAAAGGGCCAGTGGTGAGAACAGCATTTACCACTTTATCAGGTGCTTTCTGCATGACTTTAGACTGAAAATCTAGGCCCATGGCTTCAAAAGGTCTTTAGGCACCTAAATGTCTTTGAAACTTTTGTACCTCGGCTCTCCATTCCCATACAGATATTTGTGCTACTCTGTCACCTAGGCCTATTGTAAGGATAAACGATATAAAGATTCTATAAATATTCAGATCCTAGGATACCTTACAAAAATCAAACCAGAGTGTGTGATGATCTGCATAGTGGGACAAGTTGTGTCCAGCCCTTATTAGTTAGAGATTGGCTTGTGTCCTGAAGGATGAGGGCCATATTCCTTCTAAAACTCCTGGGGGGGTTTACTGGTATCTGTGGCCAAGTTCTTTGTTTGGGTGATATGCTATATGGATGCAAAGTCTTCTTATTGTACCAGTGTGTCATAATACTGTAGTATATTTACAGCAATTCAAAGAAAACATTGCTATAAGCACAGATGGCCAATAAAATTCTGACACAACAATGTTCTGCCAGATAACACTGATTGGATAAAATTAAAGTGTTCTGCAGGTTTCCACCAAAACTTTTCACTTTTGACCAAACACACTTGGTCCCAAACCTTGTTGGTCTGAGCTCTGTTTTAGGAGAGAGTGGAGAATGACTGAACACAAACAAAGCCTCTTCTTTCAATCCATAGCTTTTTGTTAACTATCATGGCAGTTGGAGCTTTACACATAACTGAATGCCTGTTCACCAATATAAGAATACACATCACTCTCTCTGTGAGCCCTACTTGGCTTTAAGCATCTATTTATTTTGTGTTTTAGTAGTTTTCCTGCATTGCTTTTGACCCATTGTTATAAGGGTGTAAATCCCACATGAAAAATCCCCTTGTACAAGTTAGAAAACTCCAAAGACTTATAAGCTGGTGTGAAAGATTGACTTAATTGAGCAGTATATTTTTGATTTATTAAAGATGTCTAAACCCTTTGATTAAACTGATGTATAGATTTTTGAGAGATTAGCAAATCGAAAATGTATTAAAATCCAGGTCAATAAAACTATTTTGACTATACCGACAATAGCTAGAAATGTGAAATAAACTGAAATGCAGTTATTGTTGGCACTTACTTTGGGCTCTGGCTAATACAAACTTATTCTCTAGAATACTCTCGTAATTTGGTCACTATTTAACATAGAATATATATGTGTATTCTGTGCCAACAAGTATAGGTATGATGTCTCTCATCATTTTTAACAGATTGATAAAGTTAATTATATTACTGGAGTATTCAGGGGCAGCAGCAGTGTCCTCAAACATGCCATACAAAAATAACCTAGCTCTGCAGGTAGGTTTGATGGCACTGTTGCTCAAGGGGTTAAAAACTCTGTCTCGTACTGCAAAGATGTGGCTATACTCAGGGCCAGTCCAAGGGTAATTAGGACCCTAGGTGAACTGTGTACCTCAGCACCGCCACCACTTCCAATACAGAGGAAAATAAGAAGTCTAGAATGAACTTTTACAGCTTAGTGTGGAGTGCAGCCCAGAGAGCAGCCCCTGTAGCCCCAGCACCAGCCTTAGCTCTGGCTCTGGCCCCACAGGGTGGGTGCACTGGGCAAGAGTGAGGGGCACTGCTGGCCTGGGGACAGGGGCTGCAGGTTGGAAATGAGGGGCACTAGCAAGGCTGGGACAAGGCTGGTCCAAGGTGGAGTTGTAGCTGGCCAGGGCTGTTATTTAGAATTATGTTCCTGTTATTTTGTTTTGCATATAACTTTGGTGCCTTCCAAATTTTGGCACCCTAGGTGACTGCCTAGTTCACCTAATGGTTGGACCGGCCCTGGCTATATTGTGACTGCTCCAGGCAGTGGCTACTGCACGTGTCTGAGGACACCATTGCCAGGCTGGGTAAGTCTGGACATGGCATAAGAGGCAGTTCCTGCCCTGAAGGATTTACATTAACATAGACAGGCGGTGAGAAGGGAAACAAAAACACAACGAGCACTGACTTCAAGAGTGCCAAAACATGTTGGAGTCAGGTCACTGAACCTATACCTCTCAAATCACTATATAGTCTGCTGGGGTACCTCTCCAGCAGCCCCATGATTTTATTTTGCTTGAGAAGGTCATGTGTGAATTTAGCATGCCATTCCATTGTTATGGGAGGGACCTAAACTGAGACAATACTGCCTGGTCTAGCACTATTACTCACACATGCATAGCATTTCACAGAAGCAGCTGTGCCACTTCTGGTTCAGAAGCCCACCAAACCAGGAGTTGTGCAGCAAAATGCATACCTGTCAATAAGCTCTTCTCCTCAGCAGAGCTCCCTGATGCACACACAGTGCCATGCTAAGCCAACTACATTCCCTCTCATTTAGAAATTAGCTCACTGAGGGGAACATAGGGCTGGAAGAGCCCTCCTGGGACACTGAGGCCAGTCCTCTGCATTCGTAGGCAACCATTTACCCTGAAATCTGCACTTTGACATCTTACAGTTGTTACTGCACAGACCAGAGTTACTGTGCAGTCCCAACACTACACAGCTATGTTTAGAAGATACTCCACAGTAGCATTGGCATCACAGTTCATGCCCAGTCACGCCACATCACCATAGCTTCTCACTCTTAGAAATTATCAGCACAACTTTACAGTCTATAGAGTTTCAAAGCATTCTTCATCAGAGTGTAAAACTAGGCTCACTAGTGCCTAAACAAATGAATGTATACCCCCAAGGCTTGTAGAATCAAAGCTAGGGCAATCACTTTTGGGAGGCAGTGTGATCAAAGGCAGTGGAGGCCAACTTTTTGCCAGGCATGCCATGAATTAACCCCACATTTTGCTCAAGTGCCACTCAAGTCCCCTTCCCTTGCTTGATCTGCTGCTCTCCTTTCTGCTCCCAGCCCTGTGCTCCCTAGCCAATTTGCTGTTTTGCTTTCTGCTTCCTGCCCTATCTGCTGCTGTGCTGCCTGTCCCCTCCCTGCCCTGCCATGTGCCACACCCAGGGACTGCTCGTGCCACAGGACAGTCACCCCCGATTTAGGAGACTTCCATTCTATTCTCATCTCTGCCACAAACCTGAGCACATTCACTGAGCAAGCTACTTCATTCTTCTTAGTCTTTCTTTCTTCTCCCATTATTTGTCCATTTAGATTGCAAACTCATCAGGCCAGGAATAATCTCTTCCTACATGTATGGGCACAGCCCAGCACAACACAGCTGAAACACCAGCTGGGCCCCTGCATGATATTGCCAGATTTCTCAGCCATTACTTCCCACAGGACCTGTGCAGGTGCAAGAAAGGGATTGCATTCCTCAGTGACTGCACCGCTGGGCTACAGAGGTAGAGCAGTTTTGACACCTTGTACAGCCCCAGAAGCCTAAGATCAAGCTTTGCTCTGGACTTGTGGGCACCCAACTGCAAATGGGCCCTTGGCCTATCAGGCTGAGGAGCCAAAAACAGCTGGATCAAATGCTAGCAACATCACTGCCTTGCCTGCTGCTGCCTATAGAAAATCCTGTGTCAAGACGATGCCAGTATGATGGGCTCGTTGCACAGGTACTGCTTTGACTTTGACTGAAGCCCAACAAAATGGTATAAAAAACTAATTGCTGTTTGTCTTCAAGCTTGCTGAGCCCCAATCACAGTCTTCCTTTCCCTTATCTATTAGTTTTTGATCTTTCCAACAAAACCTGGGCTGAAACACAGAAGGTAAAAAAGTACCAAAGAGAAAAAAAACAAAAACAAAAAAAAGAGAAGAATAAAAATATTCCTGCCAAACATGCAGAGAAATAAATTAGCAGAAAATAAGCCCTGTTCTCAAGAGGCAGGAGAAAGGCATTGTATAGCAGAGGGTCACAGGCATAGCTCCAGTAATTACATTTTGCATTGCTTTAGGTTTTATTTATGCTGTCAAAACTGTTTTGTCACACTGGATTTTTTTAATGCATTTCAGATTTTGCTAATCTCTGGAAAATCTATATATCAGTCTAATCAGTGGAACGGGGGCTCCTGGCTGTATCAAAAATATACTGCTCCATTAAGTCAATCTTTCACGCTGGCTTATAAGTCTTTGGAGATTTCCAATTTGTTAAAGGAGATTTCTTTTTTCCCCTGTGTACTAGTTAAGCTTTCCTAACGATGGGTCTTAAAACAATAAAAGAAAAAGGACAGATGCAAAATGCAATGGTCATCATTAAGAAGTCAGCATTTGCTAAGAGTCACTGCACACTAGTATTTGAGATTACAAAACCTTGCTCTGAGGCAAGGGATAGAAAATAAAAAATTGTCATAGTGGTTAGCACCTCCATTCTGGCAACCCATCCCTTTGCAGCCTTTCATTAGCCCCTCCTTTTCCACCACAGCAAACAAAGACTTCTTGGGCCAGACTCTATTCCATCTATTATGCATCCAAGTGTGATCCTTATTATACACCATTGAAGTCCTCAAAATCTGTTCATGCATTTACTCTTGTAACAGGTCATCATCTAAGCCTTAAGGTTAAGTCACAAGCAAGTAGCAAAGAGGAGGAGCACCTGCCCAGTTTTTCCATTAAGCATTTTTCAGGGACTCGAGCAAGATGGAACAAAATCACATTAGGCACCTAAGTCCACTTACACACCTATTACATGTATAGGATCTGACCATTTGTCTTGGTTTCTAAGGTTATTCCCAGCCTACATACATCCTATCTTTTCTCATATGCTAGTGAAACACTGGCTTTCAATAGTGCCAGCTTTCATCGCCCATTTCATTTTCCAAAAAACAAGCCCTTTGGTGCTTTCTTACATGGAAGTAGCTCACTGTAAACAGCTGCAAATCCACTTCATTGTCCTGCTTCTGATCACTCCTCAAAACTCTTCTGCGCCCCAATGCTTCTAAAACACTTGGCAACACTAGACAGTCTGTGTTCTGTTTTAACTCTCTTTAGATACAGGGGCAGGACTTGGCAGGCCCTTGGACTGTTCCTATTAGAGTAAGCACGCCCAGAACAACGGAGCCATGTTTCTAGGGGAGCTTGAGGCAGCATGGGCCGGTCTATTGAGAGAAGCTTCCTGAATAAATGAAGATGAGCTTTGGCTCTGACAATGGCAAACCTAGCGGTTGTCTTGATGCTTTGGACAACTTGCTGTCATAATTCCCAATTGGGTCTACATTGTCATGCTAAGATGGTAACCTCAAAGATCTGCATGCTCCTAATTTTTATACAAGCAAACACAAGGGCTGAGGGACATGAGAGTTTGAGGGTCAGTAAGATAGAAACCATGTATTTCTGAGATCCATTTCTACAATAAATGTAAAGATATTAGCTCAAACATGTTAATCTCTGTGTTCTTTTCAAGAAAGGCAAGGATTTGTTTTGTGATATCTTTTATTGGACCAACTGTATAGTTGGAAGAGATGAGAAATTCTTATCTTTGAGTTCAGTGCATATTATCTACTTTGTTTATCAATGTTTATCTATTTTTATTAGACACAGAGGGTTTAGTAGCTAACCTAGACAGTAGTCCAGATAGGATCTGACCTCCCAGCAACAGGGGGAACAGTCTGTGCCTCCATTTTTCAAGATAATCAATACTATATTATGTGTCTGTCTGCTGTAGCTACACCTGGTAGTATAAGATGGCAACCTTGTGGGACAAGGGCTGCCTTTTATTAAATAGTTTGTATACAATTGATGGGAAGAGGGAGGAGGAGGGGTCAGAATTACTGTTCTCATTGCACAGATGGGGAAACTGAGGCAGAGAGAGGCCAAGTGACTTGTCCAAGATTGCCCAACAGAATATACAGTAGTGTAACTGAAAACAGAACCTGGTCTGCTGAGTCTCAGACTAGTTGGCCATGCTACCTATTTGTCTCCAGGCATTGGAGGACTCTGTGATAGTAATGCCTCCATGAAGGCATTATTCAAAAGGTGCCAAATACATGAAGGACCATTGCTACATGAGTATCATTCATGTGTCCGCATCTCTTTGCAGCCTACTTTTAATTGTAGTGGTCATGTACAGAACTCAGCAGGGTATAATTGTTTCCATGACGTTGACTGAATAATTACTTTGTGTCATGAGGAAAATCCAAATTGCGTAGATATTTGCTCTTCAGACAGTGTCAAACAAACAACAAATTGCCTGGTCATTTACTTGACATTGCATCCTGATTTTCTGGCCAACAAAAAAGAAAACCAGCTGTTGTGGTGGTACTAAGACACAGCAACTTATCTAGGGTATACTTCCCATCAGCTCAGAAAGTTCTGACCCCAAGAGAATCTTTACCTTGGCAAGTGGGGAAATTAATCCTATGAAAGGATAAAAGCTAGCTACCTGGTAGGTACTATGAAAGAAAGAACTTTGTGTTCTGCCTATGGTAAACCTCCGCCCATTATGTGAGAACTGCAGAATCTTTAATCCTTTGTGCCACCTTGCCATAATTCAGTGCTATTATCCCCATTTTTACAGATATCATACTAAAGCACTGAAAAAAGTGACTTGCCTAAGGTCAAGCAAGGAATATGTGGCATAACAGGAAATGAAAGTTAGATCTCCCAAGTGCTTTTCTATGACCCTAACTCCAGAACACTCTACCTGTCTCTGCCATGCCTGATGTGTATCAAAAGTCTAGGGTGACTAGGGAGTGAGTGTGCTGGGCAGAATAGACTGGTTCCTTTTATACCCAACCTCAAGTATGCTCCTGTGCAACAATCAAACAAGTCCTGCTTGGTGGTCATTGTAACTCAAGTCATACTGAAGCAAACAACTCCTCTGTGGGCATGTCTACATGTGCATTTACACTGGCTTAAATTTACTGAGCAGTAAATTAAAGCAGGAACAGACTAGCATGTATACGTGCAGGTGACCTGGGACTAAATTCAGTCCCAGATCAAAGCAGCCTGCCATGTGCTCTTATGGCCACCTGGGGGAGCTCCAGCCTCCAGCCACATGGCTGTCAGCATTTGGGACTAGCAGGGAGACCCCCTGGGTTACTGCGCAGTAACATATCTACACGTGTGTTACCATGCAGTAATTAATCAGGCATAAATTTGATACCTGCATGGTGAAGCTATCAAATTTATGCTCAAGTCAATGTAACTCACCCTATTTACTGCACAGTACAGGTGTGCATGTGTAGATGCGCTCCCATGCTGCACAGTAATTTTGATTACTGCTCAGTAAATGCACATATGTAGATGTGCCCACCATTTACTTCAATGAGGGCTGAGGGCCTACTTGCTGCTCAACCCCAGGAAGGGCTGCAAACTTGTGCACAACAATACATCCATCAGGTCAATGGAAGTAATAAGTGCTCAGCAACCCTAACTTTGGGGTCTTAGCATGGATTTTAGAGCCCAGCTACATTCTTGTTGCCAATAATCTTGGCCCTCAGTTTGAAAACTCTGGTCTTGGCATCTTCCAGCAAAAATTATAACCTGCACTGGGCCTATGGCCACCTGGGTCAACAAGGTTGAAAAGCACTGACCAAAGCCCAGTGAAGTCAATGGAAAACTTGTCTGTAACTACAATGGAGTTTGGATCTGTCCCTAACAACACAAACAAAATGAAGCGTACTGAGGCTAAAGACAGCCCACATTGCAGAGCTCGGTTATCAGGCAGGGTGATTCACTCTCACAATGGGTGGAATATAAGTAGCTTCTTACTCCCCTTCTTGTTATCCCAAATCCATTGAAAGCAAGATGATTAAAGTCCACCTGGTAGATTTACAGGGCTTTGTGCTGATATGAGACTATTTAGTCATGAGAGGCAGCCTTTTGACATGATTCAGTTGACTGCCCATGGCATTTGACATACACCTAAGAAGTCTAAGTGGTTACTGCTATTAGCAAAGACTTGAAAAAAGACACTTGTCACATTAGGTCAGTTATCAGTTAACTTCATCCTGTGAAATGTCACCAGTACCTCCAGGGCTCCTCATTTCTTATCAGTCTGTCAGATATGGGTAGTTATTGTTTTAAAGTGCTAGGAGTGAGGGGAAAAAGGGGGAGAAAAAAAGAGGGAAATAGATATAATATAGCTTTTTTGTTAGACAGCATTAGAGGCAAATTAGTCCTGGAAAGAATAAACATAGGGAATCTATGGTTCCTTATCTCACTGCTTCTTTTTTATATCACAGAAATCAATGAACAAGCTTTGAAAAATCATACTGATCACATAGGCTGTTGTGTGTGAACATATGAAAGCTGTGATTTTCTGTAACATGTGCTGGGCCAGAGTGTCTACCTGCTGTGTAAAGTGGCAGCTGAAGAGTCCTGAAGCAGGGTAGGGCATAGCTGCCTCTGTACCAAACCCTCCTTTGGGAAATGTGTAAGGGCCACGTGATGCTCCAGTCATCCTTGCTAATATACTGGCCCTTAGAGGAACATTCTGAGTTGGCAAAGTTGCTGTAATGTACATTAAAAAATGGGTCAAAAATGGCTGCCAACAGTTTGCGGGGTGGGGAGTGTAGGAGCTGGCTTAAAGACACCTCTGACCTTTCTCCCCTTGGGCAAGATGAGTGGAGCACTGTCATGGAAAGGACTGCAATAAAAACATTACCACAGCAGTTCTCCACCTTTTTAGACTTGAGGCAGCCCTCAGAAAATGCCAGCTGAGAGTTTTCACTTATTTTTGACTACAGAAAAATACAAATTTCTTTTTCTGTTGCAAAGAACTCAGAAAAGCCACAGCAGGTCAGAATGTTTTAACACTATGGATTCCTATTTGAAAGCTCTGAGTTTATATTGTGAGTCCTGTTTGCACGTAGAAGAGTGCTAAGATTGTGTGGCACCCCACAGCACCTTTGAAAGGATTTCAAGACACCCCCAGCTGTCATGGCACCCTGGTTGAGAATCACTATTTTAGCAGATTAGGAAGTCAGTGGGCTATATTTGCTTCAGGCAGAGATAAATGACTTTGAAATGGAATGAGGAATCAGGCCCAGAGGCTTCAGTGAACTTTTTCTGACCATATACCAGGTTGCATCTTTTAAGCAGGTGAGCGGTCTCCTGACCTCACTGGGACTTCAGGTGCGTAGGCTTAAATACCTGCTTTAAGTTTAAATATATGCTGGGTCAAGGCATGACTGCTCAGGCTCTTACAGAACCAAAACCCACACCAAGGAAGAATCAGATCCCACATGCTTAACCCTTAATTATCATTGCTATTTAACTTTGACATTGCCCCTCCTTCTTATCCAATGGGTT
This sequence comes from Crocodylus porosus, assembly GCF_001723895.1. NCBI lineage: Eukaryota > Metazoa > Chordata > Crocodylia > Crocodylidae > Crocodylus > Crocodylus porosus. Next base: position 26,864,600 of record NW_017728943.1, on the reverse strand, counting down.
ACATCATTCGCTCCCTAAATATTCACACCTGGATTCTGACCAGAATGATAGCTCCAAAGAGCCCTTTTAAAAATCATCCTTGCTGAAATGAAGAAATAGCAGTACCTCACATTCTCTGCCTTACCCCCCTGTGAAAGCAGAACCCAGGTCCTCAGATTCCTGGCTGTACCACTAGGATAACAAAACCTCTGAAACATGATGGGTAGGAAGTGAATAGGGGAAAGAGACAGCATACACAGAAGAAAAAGGGACCTCACTGAAAGCTCTTCATACCATCTTGGTCAGACAAGTTAATGCCTGACAGCCTGAATTTATGTGAGCATTAACAAGGCTGATAATTCAGGGCCTCACTGGGCTTGGTACCATTCCAGAAGTAATATTTTGACAAAGATGAGCTATTATTGGACAATTTCTCCAACATATTGAAAACAAACGTGCTTTTCTCTTAAGCTCAGGCAGGCATGTACCTCCTTGATTCAGTTCTCCTTTGAATGGTAACAGTATACAATCTTGGGAGCCAAGGAAAACTGAAACCTTACCTTTCTCTGGAGGTCCTCTATGTCTCTGTTGAGACTTTCCCCAAGCCTAATTAAGAGATAATGGATTGCCCCTCTTCTTCCTTTAATCAGTTATGTCTATGCTACAGTCTTCTGCAACTATAGCTGTGCTGGTCAGGGGGTGAAGAGGTATGAGTCCTGGTACGAATGCTGTTATACCAGCAAAACTGCACTTCTATCAGATTAGATTGTTGCAGTCAAGTTTCCTCCACTGGAATGAAATGCAGTTTTGCCAGCTGTACTGGCGTTACAAGTGAAGACCAAACTCTAGGAAGGTAAAGTGGCTCAGTCCAGCAGGCTATTAACAGACTAGAAAGCAGAACCCAGATCTCAGAAGTACCCAGGCTACTGCTCTATTCATATGGCCATATGTCCTTCTATCACTTCAGGAGCAAAACAGGTGATATTCTTTATCAAGATGGTATGCATCATAAAGGTTGTAGTTTCCTTTCCTCTTCCCTTCCTGCCTCCACATGGAAGCAGGGTGCAATCTGTAGACTCCTCTTTTTTAAGAGGTTGAAGAAATAAATTATTGACCTGAACATACTCCTGGTGAAGTTTTATAGTTTCCGTAATAATCTTGAGGTAAGCCAGCAACGGTCAGATAACAATGGGCCATATAACACAGGCTATCAATTAAAGCACACTAAGCCCAGTCCTGAGCTAGTCTGAATCAGCATAGCACCACGACTTAAGTGGAGCAATACTAATTCACCCCAATGAGGACCTAATCTATTAAATTTAATAAAATAAATATAAATTAATTGGGCATCTGAAACAATCTATAACGATACAGATAGGTTGTATAAACTATTTATGCTGGAGAAAATTGCATGATTATAAGGCAGATATATAAAATTACAGATGCTAATTAAAAGACAACTACTACAGCTTTAAAGAACTTATCAGTAATTGCTGGCAATACTCCACATAGTTTATACCATGAATGTATCACTGCCATGATCATACTTAGCATTTATATAGAATTTTTCATCTTCAAAGTATATTACAAGTATTACCTAATTCATTCTCCAGCTCTCACATCAGACACATTTGTTCTCTTACCATATAAACATTGCATATGCCATCTCTAGGGGGGGAATTAAAAAAAAAAGCATTTGCTGAAACAGCCAGTGTTTAGAATGTATTATTATTTTTAGAACACTGAAAGAGCATAGGCATCCTATTAAGAAAATAAAAAGTGTCAAACTGTCAGATCAGTGACATATCTAGTAGGCCTGTGCAAAGCAGCAAGTATTCACTTTGGATTTGAATTCAGCCGATTTGGGGGGGATAGTGATTCAATTTGGTGATTCGAATCACTACCCCAATTCAATTCAGCCGATTCAGATTTGGAGAATCGGCACCAATTTGGAAATTTGGCCATAGATTATAATGAAGAAATCACTAAAATACTTATACTTTGTCATTTTTTTTGAAGATTTAGATGAAAACAGCAGAGATGGTAGCTCCTTTTTAGGGCATGAAGCCTGCCAAGTTTCAAGGAGATAAGTGCAAGAGTTTCCATGAAAGTGCACCTCAAATTGTTGAAAGCAAAACTTGTATCACTTGTGTGTGTTACAGCAGAGCAGAATGAAAGCAGCGAGGATGGTAGCCCTTCATGCGGGCATGAAGCCTGCCAGGTTTCAGGCAGAGTGATGCAGGGTTTTCTGTGAAAGTGCACCTCAAGGGTCTGAAAGGAAATTAAAAAAGCAGATAGGTGCGGGGTGAGGAGGGTGGCACCCATTCTGTCTGCACATGGAGCTTAGGGAACCCCAGCAGCAGGAGGTACACCTTGAGGAACACCAGCTGCTTCACCAAACCAGGATCCAAGGAGGTGCGGTGGGGTGTCACAACATCCCCAGTAATGCTGAACACCCTCTCGCTTGGAACACCAGTCGGTGGACAGGACAGGTGTTGCTGGGCAACTGTAGCCAGATCCTGCCATACCTGGCTGCGGGGTGCCAAACAGGTCAAATGGTGGCAGTGCAGCAGCTCCACATCCTCGGTGAGATAGGTAGCCACCAAGGCCTCCATGCTACCTGCCTGATGGTGAGGTCTGGTGCCTCTAGACCCCAACACTGAAGCCATGCCCATAACCCACATTGGCAGCAGCTGTAGCAGATTGGCTTCTGAATGGAGTACTGGCATGGAAAAGTGAATCTTCCTCTTCCACATCCCTCTGCCTCTGCCCTTCTGCCTCCCTGACTCTGTTCACCAGCAACTCCATGCAGTGATCAATGCTTTTCCTGCTGCAGACACTCCCCTTCATCCTCGGGTTGCATATGACCATCAGCACATGGACTGTACTGGATGCAATGGATCGAGCCATTTTTTGATGCCCTCCTTCAGCTGCTTCACCAGTGCCTGCACCTCTGGTGAATGCAGCTTGCTCCAGCCAGGAACATCGATCCCCTGGAACTTCTCCATTTCATTCTCAAGCTCCCTCACTATGGGGATCACCTGGCTAAGGAGGGCATCACCAGCACTGAGGGTCTTGGTGGCCTTGAGAAATGGCTTGAGGACCACAAGATCTGGGAGATGGTATCCCACTCCATTTTGCTAGGGGGGGTCACTGATCCCAACCTCCCCAACCAAGGCCATCTCATGGACAGCTTTCTGTTGCTCAACCATCCTTTCAAGAATCAGGTATGTGGAGTTCCACTGAGCCTCCACATCTTGCATAATTTTGTGCTGCAGGATGCTCAGCTCTGCCTGTTTGTCCCGCAGCAACTTGCTTGCAACCTCGTTGCTCCAGTGGAAGTAGCTCACCTCCTTCCTGAATTTCTAAGCTGAGTCGTAGTGACAGCGCCTTCACTAGAAGCCCTGTCCCCCTCCAAGTCATCCCTGACTATGAGGTGGAACTTGTGTGCCACACAACAGATGCCAAAGAAGTTGACATCATGCACCACCTTCACCCTATTGGCCCCGTTGTCCATGACCATGTCCTCGCGGGTGAGCTCACTCTGCCCAGGGAACCAACCCTGTACCATGCGGTTCATGGCCACCATGACCTCCCCTGCTGTGCAGTATTCATCCATCAAGTCTGCTTGAAAGAGAGTCCACCAATGCCCTGACTGGTCACAACAGTGCCCTGTGAGGGAGAGGTAGGCATGATCTCCACCCTGGCTGCTCCAGATGCCTGAGGTGAAGTGCAAGGCTACCTACAGCCCTACCTTTCACAGCTCCTCCCTCAAGTACGCCCTGCATACCTCATACAGGGAGGGCACCACCATCCTGCTAAAGGTGGTGCATGTAGGCACTTGGTAGAGTGGGGTCATGAGTGCCATGAGCTGCCTGAACCTTGGCTGCTCAACTAAGAAGGGCTGGCCATCCAGAGCAAGCATCTCCCCAATGCTCTGAGTGATCCTGCTTGCCTTAGGAATGTGTTCCTCTTTGTCTCCGCCTTTCCCCCACTGGTCCAGGGTGGCCTACCTCTTCTTCTTGGGGACGAGGACTTTGGAGCAAGAAGGGGACTTCTTTTGGGGCACACTCCCACTGGTGCCAGGCTGAAGAGAAACAAGGGCAAGGGGGCGCTGCCTCCTGAGATGCAGCAGCATTGCCGTGATGGCAAAATGTTTCACCTCCTTGCCCCAGCTGATCTGCCTTTGGCAGTGCTGGCAGATAGCATATCTGGGATCATCTGCCACTGCAAAATGATCCCACACTACACTACTCCCCCGCTTCTGGGTTGAGGGTGGGGATCCTGCCTTATCCCTCTCCTCACCAGGCAGGGGCACAGCAACAGGAGGAGCTGAGCTACCTGCCCCCACCACCTCCTCCAAAGTGCCTTCCAGAGAAGGAGATCTGCCTCTAGGGGAACTTTGAGGGGTGTGGAGCACAAACTCAGACTCCCCGTCCTTCCCCAGAATTTCCTTAGCTGTGGCACTTAGCTTCTCTACTTCCAGATCCTCCTCTTGTACTGGAAGGCTCATGCTGGGAACTGAAATTGGAGTGGAGACTGTCATGCTGGTGGTGATTATTACTGGTGTTAGTGGAGATGGTGCAGATGCAGACACTGCTCCCATCTCCTTGCTCCCACTAACAGCAGAAGACTTACTATCAGGAAAGACGATGTCTGTGTTTGGGCTGGGGGGAACTTGCAGCTCTCCCTCTGCCCCCTCTCCCTCCCTTGCCAGAAGACCTTGCACCTGCCTTTCCAGCATGCTTCATAATGTTTGGTGTGCTGCAAAATGTGTATGTGTGTGTGTAATATATGTTGTGCTTTCCTGCCACACTGTCAGGGAAAATACAGATTGCTTTTTATGGGGGGAAAGAATCAAGACAGACTAAGAAGAACAAATAAGAGGATTTTGGGGGAAGAATAAGTTGAAAAGAATGGATAGGGATAACAATAGGGATTGTAGGCAAGGGTAAGTAGGAAAAGATTGAATAAAACTTACAAGAGAGACTAGCTAGCAAGCCACAGCCTTTCAGACACTGCTGCTCCAAAAGAGAGACAGCTCACAAAAGGCACAGATCACTTTAGACACAGCTTTATATGTTGTTTCTATGTCCCCCCCCCCAGAGCACTGTAATTGGAAGGGAACTCAGAGAAAGATCACAGTCACTGGCTGCTACAGATGTCAATATCAGAGCAGTCTTCACCTTCGCCCCGAGGATTTTCCATATATAAAAGATCACACTCACCCCTCCTTCTCAGTTACTGTTTACTGCAAGCCTTCCGAATCTCTGAATCTCTCCGAATTGATTCAAAGTCTTCTGATTAGATTTGGACCTTTTAATGGGTCTCTTGATTTTATTCAGCTTCAGAGATTCAGCCACTGAATCAGGCCGAATTCTCTCCAAATTGAATCAGCTACTGAAACTTTGCACAGCCTTACTATCTAGCCCAGTATCCTGTCTCTAACAGTGGCAGAGAGAGAGATGATGCTTTAGAGGGAGAGCAGTTTGAATTCAGAGCTTGGATAGCACCCCTAACAGTTAATGTTAAGACATTTAGCATTATAATACTGCTGGATTTAAGGCAAAACACTTAAATGTTAAAATCAATGGAGCTCTTACCTACTTAAAATGAAGCACCTGCTTTGCTGGATCAGGGCCTTCTTATCCTTTTCCCATAGAGGGTGATGCGACTTTCCCCAGAAACCTCAGTGAGAAATGGCCACTAATTTTAGATGATGAAGTAGGCACATCCATATTAAAGTGACTTGACATAACTTGATTTTTATGGCTTATAACTTTCAGCTTCATTTGCTAAGGCTACTCATTTTCATGATTTGTATCTCTCTTGGGCTGATTTTGTCTTCCTTTTTTTTTTCCTTTTTCTTGGAAAGCTGAGGAAAAAATATGAAGTCATTTTAGAGGATAAAGGTATATAATGTAGTTTTGCTCAGTGTTTTAATAGCACTCTCACCTGCCTGATGAGGACTAAGATTTTAAAACCTATCCACAGGGAGAGCACTGTGTTCAGAAAGCTGCCCTGTGCTATCCTCAGAAAAAAATATGGTTGTATTTGACTGAGTTTTAAGATGTGCCATTTACTGAATCTTTTAAAATGTCATGCTCTTTTCCACTCCCTCCTCCCATAGACCACAATAAGAGAATACCACTAAAAGTGCTGAACTAAACCCTCAAACATTAGTATAAACCTGCACTAAGGTTATCCATACAAGTTTAATTTGCTCTTTTGTACACCTACATTATGACACAATGTTCCGTCATATAATCACCTACAGGTTTTTTTTCCCCACAGACTCTCTGAACAAGGTGTTAATGGAGGATTTTCACTTCACTCCTTCAGACTGAGTGCATTTACAGGTGCCCTTCACTGAGGAGTTGACTAATTAGCGCCACAGTCACTGTCTACATGTGTGCCAGTATTAGGGTGCAGTAAATTAACTCCACCATAGGATAGTACTGTCTAGGACAATACTATCCTATAGCAAAGTATTTTACTCCACCAAAACATACATGTAGATGATGACAGGAGCTGGCTAGGACACAAGGGTGCTAACATGTGGGGGGCTGCCTACCAGCTAGCTCTGCACTGTAGCAACCCTAGTGCCCCAGCCAGCCCCTCTACCACCCAGCACTGCCACCTGGAGTCCGGGACTGGCCCCCTGAGTCCCCTGCCAGCCCGGGGATCCTCTGCCCTGGCTCAACGTGCTGCAGTCCCAGGTGCATGTGTAGATGCTGCACCCAGGAGCAGTTTTTTCTGGCATGACCTGCACTGGAATTTATCGCGTCATCTTAATGGCATGTGAAGATGCACCCACGAAGTCTAAGTACAACCAAATCCTTGCATTTCCATGAGGTATTAAACTCCCTGAAAGGAAAGAAGGAGGGAAGGAGAAAGATGGAGCTCTGACTTACCTGATTTCCACCCCGATTTCCACCTGATTTCCACCCCGCCTCCCCCTGCCCCAAGCCTGCCTGAGCTGTGCGAGGACCTGGTGCTTCCCTACACAGCTGCGATGCCCCTTGGAACCACCCAACCTGGGTGCCTGTCGGCAGGTGCCACCTGGAGGGTGGAGGGGGGGGGGGGCGCCACAGAGGGAAGCACCCGCTTCCACCCCCCGCTGCCCAGGAACCGTTCCACCCACTGGCAGCTCACCCTCTTCTCCCTGCCAGAGAGGTAGGTAAGTCAGCAGGGTGTGTGCATGATATGGGCGTTTAATCAGCCCTAAACTGATCCAGTGTTTTTTAAAACCCACCACTTCAATTTACAGCCCTCATTTTGTCTACACATGCCCTTTTGATAGGATGCAGTGTTCTGTGGAGTCTGCAACCAGTTCCCTTTTCCAGTGAAAAGAAAAAAGCAATGGTTGCCTTCTCTCATGAAGTAGACAACCACAGAGACTACAGTTGTTTGGCACCTTGCATTTAGCCTTATGTTAGTAAAAGACATGAGCAGCCAGAACAAACTGAATGTACCTGCTCTTATTTGGTTTTGAAAGCTAAGCAGTACTGGACCCAGCTAACACTTGGCAGGAATCTTGGAAATCACTGATACAAACAAAAGTCTCATGGCTGAACACTGGACCTTAGACACAAAATGAGCAGCAAGATTTCATTCAGTCTCATTTTTGCTATTTTGCTCATGGACAAGAATGAAAGGAAGCTAACAGAGCAACTGTGTTTTCCAATGAAGTAGAATGAAGGAGCGTGAACATTCTCTGTTCCTATGAGCTTAATTCTACGAGTAAATAGCGGAGAATTCATTTAAACTCATGAGGGTGCACAGAGCCATTGGTGCATTTACTGCTGGGCTATGTGCATATGTGTATAAAGAGAGACATTCAGTAGGTGCCACCAACAGCTTCCTGCAGCTCATGGACTATGCCATTTTGATCATATGTTGCAAAAGCTGATGACGTGCCATTATGAACCAACTCATCAGATGGGCACAGGCTCTTTCTGTTTCTTTCTTCTGAAGGTGGCAGATAAAAGACAAGGTATTCAAGTAGCTGACAAGGTAACCTCTAAGTGCCCATCCTAAGCAATCTACTTGTCAGATTTTCTGGCTGAGAGATGAGACGTGTGCCACAGCTGTCAGCTTTGTGTCATCTTTCCTCTCTGCCTTTCATCGTCCTTAGTCCCATGAATGGAGGTGTTATTTGACTTTTTGGCCAGGCTTGTTGAAGAAGCATACTTGTCCTGCTAAACTAATGCATCTTGTGGGAAGGAAATTCTGGTCAGTTCCAAGGATGGCTGGGTCAAAAAGACATAACTGTTTAGCAAGAACACTTAGGACTAGGTTGATTGATTCATATGCATCCCTACACCAACCTTCATGCAGACACTGGGCCTCAGCAGGCTGCAGTACATCAGTTTTGCTTCGTGAGCCAGTGTAAAGTGAAAGAGCTTCTCCCCATTCCCTTCTGGGGATTTGCTCTCCAGGAAGTCCTGAAGCAAGCCTCATAGCACATCTGACATTCCTGTAGGAAGTAGAGATTCACTTGGCCTAGACATAGAACATGTTGTCACCAGTGTATTTTATGTAGATTTTGTATACCAATATAAACTGCAAATGGATCTAGAGCAGACACATGATCAGTTATCCCACGATCAGACACTAAAGCATAATTCCAGCCCAACATACTTGGGAGTGTCTTTATACAGAACCCTGACTTTCTGGATAGTATCAGCAAAGATACTTCCTGAAACAACTTGCTAGCCAAGCCTGGATCAACCTGGGGAGCTGAAGTCACAACACCCTGGACCTCAGCTCTTGTCTTATCATACTCAGCAGTAGAATATTGTGCACCTGTTTGGCAAAAGCCATCACATACACATCTTATTAACACTCAGCTGAATGCAACTATGTGTATCGTAACTGGAACCCTCTGCGCAACTCCGCTCCCCTGGCTTCCTGTCCTTGCAAATATCACTCCCCCACACATCCATCAACTGATGATGACCTGAAAGGTGATAGAAGCCATTTGTGCTGCACCCTACCTACCACTCTACAATGACCTGTTCAATCCACCCAAGGCGCACCTTCCTTCGTGATATGCCTTATAAAAGAACCTCTCTGACGAAGACCTGTTTGTAGATGCCCTCTGGATCAAGGAATGGGAATCACGGGAAGTCACAAACAAGTTCCTTGTGACAAACCCCACTCGTCAACCTGTTGGCTTTGAACTATCATGGCAAGAGTAGTCCCTGCTAAACAGGACAGGCCAAGGCTCCTGTGCAGCCAACCTTCACCCCTGGGGCCTCAGTACTAACCCATCATGCACTTGTGGAGAGATACAAACAATGCCACATGTCACTAAGGAGAAGTGGCAATACATAGGGGGTGCATGGTTGTGCATGTGCACCCCCTGAGAGCAGAGGTGCACCCCCTGACTGGCTGCGCTTGCCACTTAGGCGATGGGCGGGGGGCAGGTGGGAGTGCTGGTGTCCCCACGGAAGTGCCAGCTGATCGCTGCGATCGCTACAGCCACTTCTGGGAGCGGCTGCAACAATTGGCCTGTGCAGGATCGACTGTGGGGGGACCCCCCTCCCAGTTGGCAGGACTGGTTGTGGGGGGGCACGTGCCCCCCACCCCGACTAAGGCGGTACCAGTCGCCCATGCGAGGCATATCCCCTCTACAAACTAAAAGGTGGATTAATAACTTTGAACTCAGATAACGATGAAGCTATTGCTTGGCTTTGCGGATTTGAATTCACTATATAAATAAAATCCCATGGTAGCTAATGCTGTAGGCCCTATTACAGTACCTCACCACCTCATCTGCTGGGGAAACAAAGAAAAGCCTGTTTTCATCAAGCAAATGTGTATTCCAGAATAAACTGAAAACCTACAATACCTGAACCAATATACAAGGATGAAAAGACTTACACTTCCACATTTTTTGTCCCTGCAGCAACTCTAGCCTAGATTCTAGTAACTCGCCCTGATGTAGCAATTATGTCATACGTCCTTTTTTAACATTGGTCTGAGTATGCTCTCCACACTATCACAAGACTTTCATAAAAGATATTCATAGGAGAAAACTTCCAGATTTTCAAACCAATTAAAAAAAGAAAGCAGAAGCAGAGTTTCAACCATTTTGGTGCTGGTCTGAGGGCAAATTTCTGTTAATAGACCTATGAGACAATTGGATGTTGAGGTTGTCATTAAAATTCTTTAACTGTTCTTAAAGTGACTTGCTATTTGGGTAGGAGAAATATTCATTCACAATATGTCTCACTCAGGAGAAAATTAAACTATAAAAAATTACAGCATAATTTATTTCTCCAGTGTATATGCTCAGGGTTTTATTAAAAGAATATCCTAAGGAGATGTGACTATCATACAATCAAGCCGTGTAATAGATAATACATCTGAAATTTTCTAAAAATAATGTGATCCTACTTAATATCTTTGTTGTTATTTGGCAAAAAATCAAGCAACATATTTTTATTCTAGCAGTGGCATATGATCAAGGGCACCATCAGCAATTAAATTGACACTGTAATTGAAAAGTAATTGTTCTATAATCAGACATCAAACAAGCAACACCATCAGAGTGTTTATACCCAAATCACTCTAGGTTAGTCTAATTCATCTCCCACTTAAGTCAATGACCAGACTCAGCTCAATACTGAACACATTTGAAAAAGCTACCCTTAAGTCTTTCAACAATAAAACAGATAAATATGGCAAAGTACCAAAGTCTTTTCTCCTTAGAGGCAAATAAGATGTTCTAGTAAAATGCCTATTCATTCATGAATGCTGCATGCCCCTGAAGGCTGGGGGCGGGCAGGGTATACAGCAAGCTCCTGCAGGCAGTGGTGGCAGGAGCATGGTGGCAGCGAGCAGTGATCTCCCGCAGGCAGCCAAAGCGCTGTTGGCATCAGGGGGAGGTGGGGGGCAGGATGGTAAGCACCAACCAGCAGTTAGCGACCACCCGCAGCAATTGAGGACAGCCCGCAGATGCTGCCAGCGGTGTTGGCGGCAGTGGGGAGGTGAGGTGGCGAGCAGAGACCACCCACAGGCACCGCCAGAAGCTCCTTTTTGCAGGGTGGGCACCGCCAAGCTCAGGAGGTGTACGCTGCACCCGCGTGCACCTCCTACGCATCGACAATATATTCATTTATATTAATCAGGCTGCATTACAAAACCTATCCCAGCAATGAGAAAACCAGCAACATTTAATGGCCAGTATTATCCATAGCCAGAATGTTATAGGTTGAATTGATAGTTCGATCCATACTTTCTTTTGTACTATTCATCAAATAGACAAGCAATAATATATCTTTTCTCTGAAGGGCCTCAAAGCAAACTATTTCAAAGGCAGGAAGAAGTGAATACCTGAAGCTTTCTAATTACAGTGTTTGAGATATGCACTGCAGATTATTAAAATAAATGATATAGATGAATTATCAGAGGAGAGAGCAGGGCTGAGAAACCATATATAGTGCACTAATCCCAAATGTTTGTTTTGCATTCTTTGAACCTTTTAAGATGACAGGTTCTGATCAACTGCTTCCCTCAGAGGCTGGCAACTTTCCTGCACTAGCATTTAATTTCTGTTTGATGTTCTCAACTTTGTGTCAATGTACAAACTACTGTTAAAATATATAGCAGCGATTAAAATAATTCATCCATCTGGTTATAATTAAAGGCCAAGTTCAATGTAATGACAACTTTATCTAGCAAAGCCAGCTCTCATCTTTAAAATGAAATGTGTCTCTTCAAAAAATACCCATTTTTTTCTTGGGAGGAAGGGCTGGGGAGAGGAGTGGCTTATTGCTACAGTCTTTCAATAGGAGTGAATTTATTAAAACTTAATTTATAAAAGAAACATAATTACTTACGTGTAAAGATAAAACAGAAATAAGACAGGAATTGTACGCATAACTTTTTTTGCCCATGATATTTCATCATAAAACAGAAGTTTCCAGTGGACTGCCCAAAGCATCATGGGAGATCAGTGAATTCGATCTCAGGAGTTTTAACACAAGAACAACCACAAGGATTTTGGAAAATAACAAACATTCAGGCAGTACTATATAACAGTACTGATGTGGTATGTGAGTCATGATCCATTCCTGGGCCTTCTGTAGCCAGTGGCAAACCCCCCCTCTAATACAAATGAGTAGGATCAGATTTTTACTCAGGAGGATGAATGCAGAAGCAAAACACATATTCCTATCCAACAGAATCTCCCTCCCTAGTTGCCACTCCAAACACCTTTCCCTCCCCAGTCTGTCACTCTCTCCCTCAGCTGATCTGACCCCCCAACCAATGTGCTGTATGCCAAACACAGCAGCTGTCCATTCCACTTGTGGCACACAGGGCAGAGGTGGCCAACCTCACAACATATATTAAGATGACAGCTGGCTGGATCTTGCACCAGTTATGCCAACGGGAGTTTTTCTATTGCCTTGAAAGAGAACAGGATCAAGCCCCAGAACATGACAGTATGAACTATAGCGTTGCTTTTTGATTCATTGGCAATACCAAGAAATAGAGGGATGAGGACAGGTTTTCAGTCTAATTGAAACAATTCTTTTGAACTTTTCAGCACAGAAAAAAGTTATAAAAGTTTAATTCTATGAAACAAAAAGTGAAATGATTTAAGTTGTTTAAAATTAAATTGTTGTTTTGGTTTTCAGAGGTTTATAGATCTTTTTTTTTAACTTCAGGAGTGGTAGAAACAAAAGCCCTTTCCCAATGAAAACTCAAAATGTTTCATTTAGAAAATTTCAGAAATCAGCAAAACAAAACATTTCAACACTCTCAGAATCTTAGGGCTTTGCTTTACGTCAGTGGGGGACAACCTTCTTGGCATGCATGACACAAATGCTGGCTCCTACCCTGAGGGTCTTTAAGAGGAGGCTTGATGCCTACCTAGCTGGGATCATTTGAGCCCAGTTTTTTCTCCTGCCCAGGCAGGGGGTCGAACTTGAAGATCTACAAGGTCCCTTCCGACCCTACTTCTATGATTCTATGAAATTATCCCTGTACTCTCCCCAAGTACCACTCTGATCCCTTTATCTTACTGTTATCCATTTCTGCTCCCTGCCCTATCTGACACTGTGCTGTCTGGCTCCTCCCCACTCTGTTACATGTCACATGCAGAGGCTGCCCATGCCACTTGTGGCGACCCTGCCACAGGCTGGTCACCCCAGCTTTACATTTTGGTAGGAACAATTGGACAAAACTAAAAACAATTGTGAAACATTGTTTTTAAAAATAATGCTTTAACTAAAAATATTTGCCCACATATACGTAAGAAGTTTGCTCTACTGTAGACAGATCTAGAGTTTCGAAAAGAAATGGGTATAGATGGTGTGGTGCCTCATCGCATTTAACACAATACATGTTTCTCCAGTTAAAAAGAAACTATAAGCAGGAACTATATTATTCAGTTTAAGATGGAAGCAAAAACCAATATAACTTTATTGGAATGTGCGTTACCTTACTATATCATATATTACATATAAAAACACAAACTAGGCAAACAATAAATCAAAAAATGTTGTTTCGTTAGTCCTGCAGTCATTAGAATTAAATGTACATCTCTTTTTTCAGATTTATAAAACAAAATCTAGCTACCCATGCTTCGCTGGAAGTTATTCTGCACCTGAGTTAATATTCCTACACCTGATTTAACATGTTTAGCTAGTTAAAAACAATCTGCAGAGCTGTGAAAATAGGAGTTATATTACCAGGAACAGACAGCAGAACTGCAGAAGAAAGGCTAGCTTGATTAGTGGAACATCAAGGCTAGGGACAGACATTCAAAAAGCCTGAGCCTTGAACTGATTCAGTCTTTGTAGGTTAGTCTAATCTGGCTAAGCTAAACCACTTTGTAACTGCCCAGACATCCCCTATGGACTGAAAAAATTCAGGCACATGCCTGCCGTGGCTCAGCCAGAAGCCGGGGAATGCTAGAGCAGCACTCCCTTTGATTCTACAGGGCTGAGCTGAGAGGGGCATGGCCAGGCCCTGGCAGGATCCTCTGATTATTCTCCCCACCCCCTCCTGAGCTGCCCAGCAGGGAATGTTTCTTTCTTGGACCTCTATGCTGCGTCCAGTTTGGTTTTTAAAATAGGATGAAGTGTCCAGGTTTTCTGCTGTCTGGGTCTGGCTGCTCCAACCTAGGACCAGCAGGCAAGCTGTCGGGGGGGCTGCCAGGGGTCATGTGCTCCCTGAGTAGGCTCCAGGGAGAGAGGGGGACCAGGCATGCGCACAATGCAGGAGCTGCTTGGCCTGGGCAACAGGGCTGGGAGGGACAGGGGGCTGTAGGTCTGGAGTGAGGGACACCAGCAGAGCTGGCAGGGGCTGTACATAGGGAGTGAGGGGCACTGGCAGGGCTGGGGGGCAGGGCAGGGTACTTCTGTTTGGGAGTAAGGGGCACTGGCAGAGCTGGGGTCATTGGGTCCAGAGTGAGGGGCAGCAGCAAGGCTAGGGGTGGGATGTGGCATGTCAGTGAGGGGAAAGAGAATGGGCAGGGGCAGGGCACCACCATGTCACCTTCCTCCTCCTCCCTCCCCAAATCATATTCCAAGCTCTGAAAGAAAGAAAAAAATCAAGACCAGAGCAAAAAGCTAATTAGCACTGTCTCCCAGCCAAGCCAATGTAGCTCCACTCCTGTTAGGGAGCCAGTGTGCACACAGCAGTGTAAATATGCTTGTAAGCATACCAGAAACTCCAGCCTTTAGGTGCCTAAATACAGCTTTGGGATCCTAAAGTTGGGGGTGGGGAAGTTGTTTTTAACATTGGCCTTCATTCCCAGTTCATCTTTCACCTCTTTGGCAAAAACTGCCAGTCAGCACTGTTAATAAAGGGCTGAACTATGAAGCCACACTCAGTCATCATGAAATGAGGAAATAAATTGTTTATCACCTTTCTTAAGAGTTTTGGGAGCTGTAGATTAAAGCTGTATTTAAAGTGCCAAATGTTATTATTTTTTCAGGCTCATAATTACAAATAGACAGACCTTGCCCCAAAGAGATTATATTCTACAAAGACAGGGGAAAGGGTGTGGAGAGCTGAAAAGTCTTGTCCAATGTTACTTGGCAGGTCAGTGGTTTGAATAAACTGAGAAATCACCCAATCCGAGCCTTTAAAGATATTTGGTTCTATGAAACTTGACTCTGCCTAGTTTTAACCAGGTCAAGGAGTAGGTTGAAGGAAATGTGGTCTGTTTAATATAGCAATGTTCTCACTAATGGCTGATGGAGGGACTTGATGAAATGAAGAACAGCATCTGCTATAGTTATCTCTAAGAAACCTGGCTTTGGCTTAAATGCATTCCTGTTGAGGGTGAAGTCCCTTTCATTAAACTAAGATAATAGGTTTAATATATTAAAGGAGAGCTCCCTTGTTTGAACCCAGATTAGGACCTGACTAACAAGCCCATACAGAGGAGTGCAAGGAGAGCTAGGAGGACTGTAGATACAGTGCAAAACACCCAATGCAGACACACTACTCTGCTTCTCATATATGTGGCTTGGTGGGGGAACCTCAGCACTAACTCTCACCATGTTGGCCCAGTCAGCTGTTTTGCACAGCAGAAGGAATCATCTACATCAAGTATATAAGGCTGGGGCAGGTTACATCTTCCCATTGGAGGTAGGGATCTGGGATAAAGAGTGGGATGCAAGGGCTTTTCTACCACACTCCTCTGTGACACACCTGGGATTGATGCCAAGAAGAAGACCCTGTTCTCTTGCTCCTGCTCAGCGTAGGCCAAATCCTGGAAATGAGGCAGTGTAGTCCACTTAGCATGGCCCTGAGTGCATGTCACAATGCCTCAGGTACTCTGTCTCAGGCACACTTATGAGCACAAGGCTCCAGCCCACTCTAAAATGGCTATATGCCTCATTCCCTAATATACCCTACTTAGAGCGGCAGTGAATGGGTGGGTTATGCTTCTCAGTGGCAGTTCCAGGCACAGTCCTGGAGCCTAGGCAGATAAGCCCTAAGTGACAATCTGGTTCCTGGTTTGCTTCTTGAGCAGCACAGCTCCACAGTGCTTTTTATACAGGGCTTGTGGCCAAGCCACATTTTAGCCTGACATCTTATCATTCAAGCCATATGTAAGCTGTGTCCCACCTGGCACCCGACTGCAATACATTAAATGGCATACTAATGAAACAATGTTAAAAGAATGTCATTAAGGGTGCAAAGCAAGTGCTCAAAACCAGGAAATGACATAAAGAAGGGCACTTGGCTCAACCTTAATTCAGCCCTATGGTGCAGGGGCATCATGATGTCATCTTTAATATATATGATCACAATATCACCCACCTCACATGTGTCACCCCCCTCCCAATAGTTCAAAAGCCATACTTTAAGGAAGTACATTTTGGTTCTCTTTTCTTTGCCTTCTTGCTTTTGAGCCTTAAGGATTTACACCAAGAATGCTTCCAAACTTTTGACAGAAACCAAAAGGGCCAGACACACATTTTTTTCGATGGAAGCTGCGTTTTTCCCAATTACTCATCTTGGGTATCTGAGACTTTAAATAAAAGCACCAAATATCACAAGACTTGTGACAGAGCTGAGAGAGCTGGCAACACTGATAGGTATTTTTTTCCTAAAGAATCCCTCCTGTTTAAATGTGCAAAATCCAGTGCTTTGAAGTTTTAAAATGACCTCTACCTCAGTATTTCTTTGTCTGAGTTGGGTCCAGGAGCAGGGAAACACACAGAGGCTGAGATTTCCAGCTGGCCCAGCTGAAACCAGGAATCAGGGAAAAATCTCATGAGAAGCCATGGTCTTGTGAGATTTCTAGCCTGATATCCAGACCAACTTGAGGTGACCTTTCCATGAGCACTAAAAAACCAACAAACAATAGTAATAACAATAGCAATAACAATAACAATAATAATAATAATGTTTGGCTCTTCTTCCTAATTAAACATCCTGACCCTATTGCTGAGTGAAACCCATGCTAAACATTAGCCAAAGCAAAGGCAGAAAAGCATGACATCCACAAGATGTAAATAATGTGGTTGTTTAGGGACTACTCTCTCTACTGCATACTCCATATTGGCTAATAATTACAATCAGATATACTAATGTCTTTTCTGTGCTAAAAGCTGTTTCATAGCATTTGTGGCCTTAAAAGTTCAGCCTCAGAATCTCTTATAGAACACTCTTTTGTGGGCTAAATCTGATCTCATTTGTCAGAGCACTGTGGAAAGGACTAACCCAGTGAATTGCAGAGGGAAGAGAATGACTTCTTAGTTGGCAAATTTAAAAAGAGCTACAGTACTGCAGGAAGCGCCCTTCCTTACTTTCACCAATCTATTTTCAATCTAGAATCTGGCACTCCATAAGTAGTTCCACAGACTTCAATGGGAAAATGACAAGTAAGATACTATTGAGTGTGAGCAAGGGTATTAAATGCTGGCTTCTCAGGGTTTTCTATGGGTACACCTACACAAGAGCTTCATCTTGCCACAGAGGCCATAAGTCTTACCCATCTATTCCCTTTCTAAGCATGCCTGGTGTGCAGAAACAATCCCAGCAGGGTGTGGGGCCCACCTCCCTGTCCCATGATACACTTATACCTGGGACTGAAAGCCCTGGCACCTCGGATGTGGCGGGAGGGGTGGCAGCCGGAACTTCTGGCCAAAATAGGCAAAGGGATGTCCAACGCACCGGGCAGCAGGGTGGGTTACACTTCAAACATGGCAGCTGTGGCCTCTCCACCCAGGTTTGTGGGGCCCCCCAAAGTGTGGTTGCCCCAATTTGTCTCCCTCTCCCCCACCCCACCCAGGGACAGGTCTGCTGGGTGGATAACCTCCCCAGAGTACTCAAGACCTGGATTTCTGGCACGTTCAAAAGAGTGCTTTGTGGTGTCCTCACTGTTCCACATGGAGAAAAGGAGCGGGTGGGGAGCAGACATCCAGAACAATAGTCACTCTGGCAGCCACTGTCTGTGAGTGATAGCAGTAACATGCAACTGATGCAGAATATTCACTGCCATAGCCACATCTCCATGTATTTGCTACCCAAAAAATCTAGGTTTAGGGTCACAGCTCCCAAACCCTGTCCTGCACTGCATTTGCAACAGAGTACAAACACTGCAGAAAGTTTGATTCACTAGAGCCCATTCAAGGTTCAGCTGTTTTTAATTTAGCTAAATATTCAAATGAATCATTTGATCTTTTAATTTTTAATCCAAGAAAAACCTCTGCATGCGAATTTTTTGTGGTTTGTTTCCAACTGCTATTGAATTGACAGTGAGCACTAGAACGTGAAGCAAGCGTGCAGTACAAGCACATGGGACACCCTGCAAAATTCATATTCAGGGTCCCATATATTTAGAAACTTTACTCCTCTCTATAACCAGGGTGTAGGGAGGCTCCTTAACACACATTCCTTGGGGATGTGTTCCTGGAACTCAGATGTGAAAATCATATGGTGGAAAATGGGAGTCAATCTGCAACTTGCTTAGCTTCTCTTCTTACAGTATATCCAGAAATGTTCCTTCCCATCCACTCTGACAATTCATTATTGTAATCCAGGTTCTTGTTCAAACTGATCCATCAAATCTCAAGAAAGCAGAGCTCCCAGGAATAGCTTTTTTGAGAAGTCAAACAAGTGCAGTAGTATGCAAGAAAAAGGCATTGTTCTTAAGCAAGATTACTTCCACTGCGCCAACTCATACATATGTTAGAAATGGACAGATGTTTTACACAGAATCATGAAACAATTCCTGTAGTCCAGTGGTTTTCAACCTGCGGTCTGCAGATCCATGGGAGTCTACAGACAATGTCTAAGAAGTCCATGAAAAATTACTATGATCAATCAAAAATAGTCCAAATCCTGTTCTCCTGTTATGAAATACATCACCATAGAGCTAACAAGCACCCTTACTGCCAGTCTCTGCATGGCCATAGAAATGAACTACTCCCTAGAAGTGGGCTGTCTGGTTCTAGATGAAGAGACACTGGCAAAGTAGTATGGGGAAGCTTGCTTGATCATACCAAACTTCTCCAGAAGAGAAAGACCCTCACCTAACTCTGACAGATAGCAGAGGAAGCGCTTCTTCTTCCAGGGATGTCAGTCTGACAGTAGGGTACACCTATCTCCAGTGAAATGGTTTGCAGTCCCTCTCCCAGCTAGTCCAGAACCTCCTGCTTGAGGTTCCCAGTCCCTCTTCCAGCTGCGCCTTTCTTCAATTCTACACAGACACAAACACCGGCCCTATCAAGTTGCAAGACACTTGTGATACTGACAAGATAACCTCTCCTCTGTCCAGGGTGAGGAAGCTCAACTAGAGGCTACTCTGTAATCATAGGCCCTCCTTCTACTCCCTTATCATTTCAGAAATCTCAGAAGAGTTCCTATGTGAACCAACTGCCACCTTCTTGGACTTCATGGAGCAGTGGCACTGTCCATGGCTTTCAATGTGTGTCCTATTCCCTGGTTTTTAAATCTGTGACAGTCATTTCCATCCTTGTTTTTTTCCACTGTTTGTCTCAAGAATTCAACTGCATTCTGCATCTCAACCCATAGCGGAGGGGAGGAGCTTCAATTGCAGAGGGTGGTCAACACACCAACAGGTACGAACCTCTTGCAGCCCCAGCAGAGCCTGCTAAGTTGCCAGCTCCTGCAGCCAGCACAGGCTCAACTGTAGCTATCGCCCCTGCTCTCCCTAAGACAAAACACAAAGTGTTTGTTGTGGGAGACTCCATCTTGAGGGGGACTGAGAGGGCAATCTGCTGCTCTGACCCCTTAGCCCAGGAAGTCTGCTGCTTCCCAGGAGCCCATATCTGAGACATTGCGGAGGAGATCCCTGAGCTCCTCCAGCCCACTGACCACTACTCTATGTTCCTTATCCATGTGGACATGAATGACATGGCACAGAGCAATCCCAGTCAGGTCATGAAGCACTACAGGGATTTGGGAGTGGGACTAAAGGATTTGGGGATGCAGGTTGTGTTTTCCTCAGTCCTCCCAGTCTCGGGCTACAGGCTGAGGAGGGTAAAGGAGGATTGAGGTAGTGAACCAAAGACTGCGGCACTGGTGTCATCAGGAAGGTTTCAGCTTCCTTGACCACAGTCCGCTCTTTGGCGACAGAGGCAGTGAGCTGCTGGGAAGGGAAGGCCTCCACCTCTCTCCGCTCGGGAGGAGGTTCTTCTCAGCTAGACTGGCTGAGCTACTCCACTGGTCTTTAAACTAAGCCTGCCGGGGGATGGGGGCACTACCACCACTGCTGGCCCTCTGAGCAACCCTTGCAAAGCCAACAGGCCAAGGCACTTAAGGGAGCCCACCCCTGCCCCACCCCTGGAGTGAGCTGTAGGCAATGCAAGAGCTCCCAAGGGGACGCTTGCCCGCCTGTACACAAATGCCAGGAGCTTGAGGAATAAACAGGAGGAACTTTTCCTCCTGCTTAACACAAATCATTACGATGTCATAGGGATAACGGAGACCTGGTGGGACTCCACCCATGACTGGGCCACAGGTATAGATGGCTATACCCTGTACAGGAGGGATCAAGTGGACAAAAGGGGTGGGGGTGTAGCTGTCTATGTAAGGGAAAGCTACACGTCCCTGCAAGCCAACATTGGCGCCCAGGGTGGACAACTGCAGACCCTCTGGGTTAAAATCTATGGGGAACACGGCACAGAGGACACAATGATGGGAGTCTATTACAGACCCCCTACCCAAGGTCAAGAGCGTGACCAGGGAATTGGCTGAGGCTGCACGCACCCAGTGCATGATTGTCATGGGAGACTTCAACTACCCGGACATCTCATGGAAAGAGAGCCCAGCCAAATCCGAACAGTCGCAAAGCTTTCTCCCATGCATGGATGAGCTCTATCTGATGCAACAAGTCTATGGGCCGATGAGAGGTAACGCGCTGCTTGACCTGGTAATGGAAATGGGGGACGACCTAATCAGCAACCTAACAATCAAAGGAAAGCTGGGTGACAGTGACCATGAGCTGATCACCTTCACCATCCGTTGTAAAGCTGGCAAGTCAGTCAGCAATGCAGAAGTCCTCGACTTCAGGAAAGCTGACTTCAACAAGCTCAGGAGGCTTGTCATTGAGGCCCTAAGGGACCATGACCCAAAGGGGAGGGGAGTTCAGGACAAGTGGTTGCTCCTCAAGGGAGAGATCCTGGATGCACAAGCAAAGTCTATTCCATCTCAGAGGAAAGGCGGGCCCTGACAGTTTACACCCCAGGGTACTCAAGGAGCTGGCAAGCATCATAGCTCAGTGCCTGGCGTGGATCTTTGAGAACTCCTGGTGCTCTGCTGAAGCACCTGAAGATTGAAAGAAGGCCGATGTGGTGTCTATCTTCAAGAAGGGGAGGAAAGTGGATCCAGCAAACTACAGGCCCATCAGCCTGACCCCTATCCCAGGGAAGGTCTTAGAAAAGATTATCAGAGACCATTCTTAACAGACTGGCTCACACCAACATCCTAAGGGATAGCCAGCACGGGTTTGTTGCAGGTAGGTCTCACTTGACCAATCTTATTTCCTTTTACTACCAGGTGACCTATCACCTGGACAAAGGGGAAGAGATTGATGTTGTATATCTTGACTTTAAAAAAGCCTTCAGTCTGGTATTCCATGATCACCACTTAGCAAAACTGGCTAACTGCAGCCTTGGCTTCACCAAGATCCCCTGGCTGGAGAATTGGCTCCGTGGCTGGACCCAGAGAGTTGTGGTTGACAGAAGTCAATCGTCTTGGTGCGCTGTGACCAGTGGGGTCCCTCAAGGTTCTGTCCTTGGGCCAACACTATTCAACATCTTCATTAACGATGTGGACATTGGTGTCAGAAGCGGACTGGCCAAGTTCACCGATGACACCAAACTTTGGGGTAAAATGTCCACACCTGAGGACAGGAGGGTGATCCAGGCTGACCTTGACAGGCTCAGGAAATGAGCAGACAAGAACCTGATGGTGTTTAACACCGAAAAATGCAAGGCTCTCCACCTTGGGAAGAAAAACCCACAGCATGCTTATAGGCTTGGCAGTGCTACGCTGGCTAGCACTACAGACAAAAAGGACTTGGGGGTCATGATTGACCACAAGATGAACACGAGCCATCAATGTAATGCTGCGGCTAGTAAAACGAGCAAAACACTGGCTTGCATCCATAGATGCTTCTCAAGCAAATCCCAGGACATCATTCTCCCGTTGTACTTGGCTTTGGTGAGACCACAGCTGGAGTATTGCATCCAGTTTTGGGCTCCGCAATTCAAAAAGGATGTGGAGAAACTTGAGAGAGTCCAGAGGAGAGCCATGCGTATGATCAGAGATCAGGAAAACAGACCTTATGATAAGAGGCTGAGATCTATGGGACTGTTCAGCCTGGAAAAGTGCAAGCTCAGGGGGTGATCTGGTGGCTGCCTATAAGTTTATAAGGGGTGCTCAACATTGATCTGGGGGAACGTCTGTTCACCAGAGCCCCCAAGGCATGACAAGGTCAAATGGTCACAAACTCCTCCATGACCGTTTCAGTCTGAACATAAGGAAGAACTTCTTTACTGTCCGAGCCCCCAAGGTCTGGAATAGACTGCCACCAGAGGTGGTTCAAGCATCTACTTTGAACACCTTCTAGACACATTTGGATGTTTATCTTGCTAGAATCCTATGAACCCTGATGACTTCCTGCCCCTGGGGCAGGGGACTGGACTCAATGATCTTCCAAGGTCCCTTCCATCCCTAATGTCTATGAAGTCTAATCTAACTCTGTAGCCATGGCTCACAACTCTCTACAGCACACCAGTCTGTAACTTCCTAAGCCACTTTGCCTCAATGGCTTTCCAAAGAAAGGGAATAAAGGGAACCCTTCCCCAATCGTGTTCCAGCTTAGCCCTGAAGAATCGCCACCCCTCATGGTCTACCTCCAGCCCCTGCTCCCTTCTCCCTAAATCTCCTCCTTTTCACACTCCCTGGACACAGACCACAAGAACTCATGAAACTGCTCCTTGCAGCGGCCAAAATATAGGGAAAAGGATCTTAGTGAAAGGAATTTGGAGCTGTGAAGGCTACTTCCTTTCCCTCTAACACATCTGGGCAGGGTTTCTCTTGGGCAGCATCCAGGGAGTCCATGGACTCCTACACAGAGCAATGAATAATGTCCACCATTCTGCACTCAACATCCTCATCTAATTTCCTCATTCTGCATCTTTGACCTGCATTTCCATTCCTGGTATCTTTTTCAGTGGTACAAATGATTGGGTAACCTGTGGTCTCTGTTGCTCCTGCTTCACTCAAGGGAGCAGACCCCTATTCCTTAAAATCCAAATAGGCTAGTTCTGTGGCAGAACCTGGAATGAAGTCATCTGTAGTGGGCCAAGATGTAGCCTCTCTTTGACCTCCACCGGTCTCTTGTTGAGTTCCTGGTTGCATCTCTTCTTTCTGGACATCTCCCCTCATGCACTCCTTTATGCTTCTCCTTCTCTGAGTCCCCACAAAATTTAAAGACCTCCTTGTCAATCTCTTCTTAGCACTGGCCAAAATGGCTGTTTTTCAGACTGGATGGATGAATGGATGGATGGATGGATAGATGGAGACCAAAACACTGAGGTAAGTGGGGAATTGGGTGACTTGGAAGAAGTGCAAGCAGGAGTGAACAACGGGTTGTCTCAGCAAAATAGGCATGTGTGCCAATGACACAGAGCTAGAAGCTCAAGTGGAAAAACCCCAAGGCGGAAATTCCCAACTGTCAATCAATCCACCTAAGTTACGCATGCTCAGTCATGCACAGCACACATGGCCAGTGCGTGATCACCCAGAATATTCCGTACAGCTCCCATTGTGATTGGCTACCCACAATATACTTAAGTCAACAGTTTCCGCCCAGGCAGAGACCAGCTCAGAGATATCTTGGGCTACCTCACAAGCCAGCCACTTGTGAAGGTCTCTCTGCCACCATTGTCTCCCAGTCTCCCCACCCTGCATGCTCGAACGACTCGTTTATAGCTTTCGAAGTTAATACTTGCAGCTGTCGTCTGAACTTGAATGTGTAACTACGCAAGTTGAACTGTCTACATTACGCGCTGAATCTTGGTAGTGTAAGTTAATAAAATTTTTCTTGCAACCATATGAATATAAGCCCCCTGACTCCTCGCTGCTAGCCCCCACCTGCCCGAGCGTGTCGGCGCAGACCGTGACCAACCAACTTGGTCACCACATGGGTGAGGTGTTCTCATTCTTCCTGAGAAATCAGGGCAATCCACTAGTTATCTCAGGTGCCTGTACACAAATTCACAGAGCCTGGGAAACAAGCAGGAAGAACTGGAAGTCCTTGAACAGTCCCGGAACTATGACATGATTGGAATAACAGAAAGATGGTGGGACAGCTCACATGACTGGAGCACTGTCATGGATGGGTACAAACTGTTCAGGAAGGACAGGCAAGGGAGAAGAGGAGAAGGACTTGCACTTTATGTAAAAGAGCCATATGTTTGCTCGGAGTTTCATTATGAAGCTGGAAATAGACCTGTTTAAGGTCTCCGGGTTAAGGTCAGAGGGGAGAGCAACAAGGGTGATGTCATGGTGGGGGTCTGCCAGACCAGGAGAATGTGATGGATGAGGCTTTCTTCAGACAGCTGGCAGAAGTTTCCTAATCACAGGCCCTGGTTCTCATAAGGAACTTCAGTCACCCTGACATCCAGCTTCTGGGAGGGCAATACAGCAGTAATTGCACAGGCAATATAAAGAAGGTTTTGGAAAGTGTTTGGGACAACTTCCTGGTGCAAGTGCTGGAGTGGCCAACTAGGGGCTGTGCCCTTCTTGACCTGCTGCTCACAAATAGGGAAGAATTAGTGGGGAATGTAGTATTGGATGGCAACATGGGCAACAGTAACCACAAGGTGATTGAGTTCAAAATCCTGAGAAAAGCAAGGAAGGAGAGCAGCAAAGTAAGGACCCTGGATTTCAGAAAAGCAGACTCTGACTCATTCAGGGAACTCATGGGCAGGATCCCCTGGGAAGCCAGTCTCAGGGGGAGAGGAGTCCAGGAGAGCTGGCTGTACTTCAAAGAAGCCTTACTGAGAGTGCAAGAACAAACCATCCTGATGTGCTGGAAGACTAGCAAGTATGGCAGAAGACCAACTTGGCTTATCAGGCAACTTTTCAGTGATCTAAATCATGAAAGAGGAAGCTTATAAGAAATGGAAACTTGGACAAACAACTAGAGAGGAGTATAAGAATATTGCTCGGGCATGAAGGGATGAAGTCAGGAAGGCCAAAGCGCTCTTGGAATTGCAGCTAGCAAGGGATGTGAAGAATAACAAGAAGGGTTTCTACAAGTATGTCAGTAACAAGAGGAATATCAAGGAAAGTGTAGGCCTTTTACTGAATGGGGGAGGCAACCTAGTGACAGAGGATGTAGAAAAGACTGAAGTACTCAATACCGTTTTCACCTCAGTCTTCACAGGCAAGATCATGCCCCAGACTCTGAACCTGGCAGCACAGTTTGGGGAGGAGGTGAGCAGCAAACTGTGGCAAAAAAACAACCTAGGGCAGGGGAGGGCAAAATGGCAGATCCAGCCTGTGGCAGACTCCATTTCCCAGCAGCCCCTGCCCATCGCTACAGCCAGTTCCCATGGAGACCCTAAGAGCAGCAGTGCTGTGACAGCATGGGGCCAAGGTTTCCATGGAGACTGGCCCCAGCAGCACTGGCAGGGCATGCAGCTGGGCAAGGAGCTGCTCTGGGACCAGGGCTGGAATCTTGCAGTGGTGACAGCACAGCCTGGAGCCAGGATAGAGATGAAATCCACTGCCTGCATGCCCCTGCCCAGGGCATGTGGGCAGCAAATTGCACCTCTGCCCCAGCTCCAAACCACACTGTTAATACTGCAAGATCCCAGCCCTGGAGAAGCTCCTTGCCCAGCTGCACACCCTGCCAGTGCTGCTGTGGCCTTTCACAGCCCCACTGCTCCTGGGGTCTCCATGGAACCAGCTACAGTGATGCAGGCAAGGGCTGTTGGGAAATGAAGCCCTCTGTGGGCCTGATCCAGCCCACAGGCCAGCCTTTGCCCACACCTGGGTTAAGGACTATTTAGAAAATGTGGACATATACAAGTCCACGGGGCCAGACACAATGCATCCAAGGGTGCTGAGGGAGTTGGCTCATGTGATTGCAGAGCTTCTGGCCATCATCTTTGAAAATTCATGGCAATTGGGAGAGGTCCTGGAAGACTAGAAAAGGGCATATATAGTGCCCATATATAAGAAAGGGAAAAAGGAGGATCCAGGGAACTACAAACCAGTTAGCCTCACCTCAGTCGCTGGGAATATCATGGGATCCTTAAGGAATCCATTTCTAAGCACTTGGAGGAGAAGAAGGTGATTAGGAACAGTCAGCATGGATTCACCATGGGCAAGTCATACCTGATCAATTTGACTGCCTTCCATGATGAGATGACTGGCTCTGTGGATGTGGGGAGACCAGTAGATGTGGTATAACTTGACTTCAGCAAGGCTTTTGATAACAGTCTCCAACAGCACTCTTACAGGCAAGCTAAGGAACTACAATTTGGATGAATGGACTGTAAGATGGATAGAAAACTGGCTAGATCATCATTCTCAGAGGGTAGTCGTCAATGGCTTGATGTCTAGTTGGCAGCCGGTATCAAATGGAGTGTTCCAAGGCTTGGTCCCAGGGACAGTTTTGTTCAATATCTTCATCAGTGATTTGGAAGATGGGATGGAGTGCACCCTCAGCAAGTTTACAGATGACACCAAGCTGCGGGGAGAAGTAGATATGCTAGAGGGTAGGGTTAGGATTCAGAGAGACCTAGACAATTGAAGGATTGAACCACAAGAAATCTCATGAGGTTCAATGAAGACAAATGCAAAGTCTTGCACTTAGAACAGAACAATCCCATGCACTGGTACAGGCTGGGGACTGACTGGCTAAGCAGCAGCTCTGTACAAATGGACCTGGGGGTTACAGTGGACAATAAGCTGAGTATGAGCCAACAGTATGGCTTTGTTGTCATAAATGCTAATGACATACTAGGCTACATTGGTAGGAGTGTTGCCAGCAGATTGAGGGAAGTGATTATTCCCCTCTATTCAGCACTGGTGAAGCCACATCTGGAGTACTGTGTCCAGTTTTGCCTCCCCCTCCTTTTGCCCCCATCTCCCCACCCCCTTACCACACTACAGAAAGGATATGTACAAACTGAAGAGACTCCAGCAACAAAAATGGTGAGGGGGCTGGGGCACATGACTTCTGAGGAGAGGCAGAGGGAACTGGACCTATTTAGTGTAGAGAAGAGAAGACTGAGAGGGGATTTAACAACAGCCTTCCACTACCTGAATGACTGGTTCCAAAGAGGCTGGAGCTAGACTGTTCTTAGTGGTGGCAGATGACAGAACAAGGAGCAGTGGTCTCAAGTTGCAGCAAGAGAAGTTTAGGCTAGATATTAGGAAAACTCTGTCACTAGGAGGGTAGTAAAACACTGGAACAGTTTACCCAGAGAGGTGGTGGAATCTCCATTTTTGGAAATTTTTAAGGTCCGGCTAGACAAAGCCTTGGCTGGGATGATATAGTTGGGGGTGGTCCTGCTTTTATCAAGAGGGTTGGGTTAGATGACCTCCTGAGGTCCCTTCCAACCCTAATTTTCTATGATTCTATGTCTCTGTGACTATAAGGCCTATTCTTTTGCATTCTTACTGTGGAAAAAAGCATTGCTAGATGAAGCTGATCAGCTGTGCTGTGATATGTCCTGGCACAGTTCATGCATTTCATTGGGTAAAACATGTCACCCGTTGTCCTGCTCAATGATGTTGTGGGACAAGCAGTAAGATGTTCTCTTGGGGTTTGTGGGGCCTGGTCCTGTGTACTCCAGGAATTCCTGAACCGGGTTGGGTCGCTCAAGCCCTAAGAGCACCTGCCCAGGTTTCCCTGCTTACCAAGATGCACCCCTATGATCTCCTGTATGAATTTCCATAAGCAGGGAAAGTCAGGGATTCCTACTTACCTAGATGTTCCCCCAGGAATCTCCCCAGTTTTCCCCACTCACAGAGCCCTGGAGGCTCCCAGGGGTGCGTCTCTATAAAGGTGAAAGCCAAGCAGGCCTTCCTGGGAGTCAAGGGGCCCAGTCCTGCACAGGAATTCCCAGGGCCCCTCAACCCTCCAGAATTACCTGCCCCAGGTGACTTAGAGAATGGTGCCTACCCTTTTGCGCAATGAAATAAACATGTCTGCCACTAGATATCACCATGAATTGATACCAACTTTGTCACAGGTACAAATTTTGGGCATCTGTCATGCAACAAAGGGTATGGATGTCAGTTTGCTTGGCCTTTGTGTCACCATTAAATGTTTATGGTGGCCCAAATGCAATGAAAAGTAACATCTGTTTCCACCCTTACCTTCATGTCTCTGAACACAGTTCCTCCAGGTGGCATCCTTTCCAGCCCTACTTTCCCAAGGCTTAGAGGCACTCATGGGGCTGAAGGCTTTGTCTCAGGCACTCTGTTCAGTGCCTCTTGTTTGTGCTCTACAACCTGCATGACTTTCCCCTATTTCCTCATCATTTGTGCCCCAACTTAATTAGCTGGTTCTTTTATCTCCATTTGGCCCTTCCCCTCTGTTGATTTTATGGGAAGAAACTCCATCAAAGAGGTTGGATCTACAGTCACGACAACTTTAACTGCCAGGATTCCAGTAGGATTCTTTCATCTGCTTCAAATCCATACCAACAAATAAAAGGTAAGTTGCAAAATTATAAAAATCAGAGGCAGAATCAATAATGTAACTAAGGATGGATGAACTGGATGCAAGAATGGCAGACACTGCAGATGCTCTGGGCACAACACTTCCTAGTTACATTCCTAGGTGAAATCCTAGCTCTGTGGTTGACAATGGGAGTTATAGCCAAGATATGAATAGGGCCAGGACCTCATCTCTGCTCTCTGAAATTCTAGCAAGACCCAGTTGTCCTCTTCATGCAGAAATGTGAAGGGATTCCAGCTTGATTACTTCTCAAAATAATTCACAGATTGCCAATACAGACACCTCCAGAATCTTTTAACTCCTGTCAGAAGATATTGAAGTGGATAAGCTCACTAAACAAAATGAAAGAAAAATGCTATGCATCTCAAATCCATTATGGTACACTGCTACCAATTCATTCCCAGGTAGAAACCACATGATGTGCAAGACAGAATCATCTGAGAAGATGATTGTGCTGGAAACTGTACAAGCTTTAGGTTGCGCAAGGGATTAACTAGGTGTATTGTTGGCTGTCCAGAAGTTGTCACAAGTTTTTTCCAGAATGAATTTAATACTACTCAATAATATTTTAAAAAATAGATTCTTTCAAGATGTACAGCTTGAAAAATTTAAAAAGAACACTTTTTTTTAACAGAGTACTACTTGGTTAAAAATAGACCTGAAAAATAAATGCCTTTAAGTATTCCCAGGCCCCCTTCTATAGAAATGTTTTCTGCATTTCATGTGGGGAGAAAATATGTACCAATGAAAGGTAATGTTATTTGGCCTCTCTACTGCTAAAGAGCATTAACTGTGTTAAAGGTGACCCGCACATAATTGGTTAAGCAATCCAAAAATTTTACAATTACACACTGGAGCCTTAAATAAGCAGGGAAAGGGGGACATTCGGCACATCATACACTGAAACAGACCTTTATTTATTTTACTTCTCAGGTCCCCCAAAGTGCAAACTCAAAGGCTCTCTCTCCCCATGATGCCACAACTTGTACTGGGCTAATCATTTGCTCCACAAAACCCAGCTGGAAGCAATCTATCTGTAAATGCCGTTTAAGAGTTAATACCCTTGTGACAAATCTATAGTCCAGAAGGAGAAACTCTTTGTTTTCCAGTGGAAAGACCACCCATTTAATAACAGGAGTAAACCTCAAGATAACTCATGCTGCCTGACCCATGCCGAAAGAAGAGACTGGTTCTACAAGAGTCTCCAAGTGACTTCTACAGGGGAACCTTCTCAGAGAAGATGGAAGAAATGTCACAAACAGCAATAGCGCCTACAGAAAATAAGCGAAAGTAACAAAATGACTAATGAATTACACCCAGGCCCAAAAAGAACAGCAGTACAAGCTCCTTATAAGGAAGAAAACAGATGGGAAGATGCGAAGAGATGAAGAAAAAGCTAGAGTTTTTTATGCAAGGAGCTGTTGGAGGGGGGAACCAGGGGTGGGTTTCTGAGGAGTGTCAGCAAAATGATACTATGGGAACCTGCAGGGGAAAAAAAAGAAAAAAAATCAGGGGCCCACAGGGTTTGAGGTTAGTAGACTGAATTGGCTGCAGTATTAGACTATGAACAGAAAACTCCTATTCAGCAACCAGTTAAGGAAACTCCACAGGACAAGCTCTCACCCCTAACAGTCAGCTGATATCATCCAGCTATTTTCATCTTCATCTTTCTAATGCCGCAGGGAACATTGACATTTCAGGGAAACTAAACACAAGACGGATGAACCGCAGCAGGTTCTGTGCACTCATGTTACAGAGAAGCCACTTGTTTGCTGTGTGATCGTAGGCAGGTAGTTTTATCTTCTTTGTGCCTCAATTCACTGTCTGAGGATAATGAACTAGAGATAGAAATCCTTCCTTTCCCCACCCTTTAGTATTCCTTGTCTATTTAGTTTCTAAGCTCTTTGCAGGGACCCTCTCTGACTTTGTATTTGTAGAGTGCCTTGCACCAGGAGGGCCCTGATCACGATCAAGGCATTTCTGTGATGCTGCTGCTTCAACCTACAATGGCCTTAGGCTAAGAATTATGGATCCATGCTTTCTCAAAGGAAGTGGCTATTCAGAGCAAGGGGGTTGACTTGGCCCATCTCTAGGATAATACACTTGAGGCCAAGTCCTGTCATTACTGCCACATGTAAAGCAGAGGAGTGCTCTTTAGGCAATGTTACCAATGAAAGCCAGCCTGCCATTATGGGAAAGAATGGCTCCCAGTGGGCAATCATACCACCTGGTTTCTGCATTGGCATAACACAGCAGAGTGAATTAGACCAGAACATGTTACGATTTGTACACCTGTTAGCGGGTAGGTAACCAGGCCGCAGTCCTTTCCTTCCATGGCATTTACCCTTGCTCTGGCCCTTTCTGGTGTAATATGCAGAAATTCTCCTTCTCCTAACTCTCCTTTCCTACTTGTGTACTCACGCCCACTCCTCAGAGGTGGAAAAGGCTGGCGAAGTAAAAAGATCAGCCTTAGCTCCAAAAACTGAGGTTAAGGGAGACCTGTGCCAATGAGAGATGCAGTCACAGCCAGGTCTGGCCTCTCATTTCCCCATTATATTAGCAAATCCCCATGGAAGATTAAAGCCAGTAAAGAATAAATTTGACTAAACACACCACCCTGCCCTATGCACAAAATAAGCAAATTGGGGAAAAACATATAGCAAATATTTTTTTCCTTCCAGTCACATTTAGTTACAGTCATCTGCAGGATACTTGTATAACAATAAGAAGTAAAAATATTCAGAAGAAAACCTGAAGCGGGGTTTTCAAAGTTAAACTTTGGGAGAATTTGCACTGGCCATGTAGTAAATTCCCTTAGGCAACTTCAAAAAAAAATTTAGCCCAGATTTTTCATTTGACTGTCTCCATCTCTAGCTTTTTCACCCGGGTCAACTAGGAAAACATACATATGGATCATATTATTGGCAAATGAGGCAGAAGGAGAATGTTCTAAATGCCAGACCATCTGAATCTGAACAGCAAGTTCTACAGCATGCTGTTATCATACAGACAAGACAGAATTCTGTGTCACTTGATGCACTTAAATAGCACTTACCCACCATGTAAGAGCCATTTGTGGCACTTACACACATTTTTGGTCCTATACCATGCGTTTCCTAGCAATTTGGTTAGGGAAGTTGTGCTCAACCTGCTGCCCCACACCCCCTGGAGGCAGACCTTCATGCTTTACCCCTTTAGCAGTACCCAACATGCTAGACTGTCTCCAAGCCAATGTGCTCATACCCCAAGCGCAGAAGGAGAGTGCATCAGAGGGAGTTCCAACTACTGATATACACAGGTAAGGTAATGCCGCTATATCAGAACATAAGGGAAAGTTAATAGATTCACCCATCAGGCCAAGGAGCAGAGGGAAATAATTATTGGTCTATGATATCACCAAGGAGACAAAATAAGGAAAATCTAAAGCACGCCACAGCTACAACAAACCGCAGCTATATATAATTCAGCCACCATAAGGAGGGTTCAGCAAAAGAGCTATTCAGCATAGAGAGGTCTGGATCTCCTGTCAGCTCATTTCCCATTTCTTTCATCTCCTTCCTCTCTCTCAGCCCTCCGAGGTTTTCTCCTCCAGCAATCAGTCAGCATCCCATGTCAACAGAAAGATAGACCCACAGCATCCAAATGCAAGGCGCAGTCTAGCAGAGAAAGCCAGAGAAAAATCAACTCTCAGCCTTGCTGGCTTCTGTTTCAGTCCAAAAAGACTTGAATCCATCTTGTACTTGAGAGGAGAGCAGGTAATGAGGGATATGATTCTGAAAGGTGAATTTTTCCTGTCTCTGGCTAAGGTAAGGGCTAAGAGCCAAGAGCAAAGAAGACTTGTGATTTATATTCATTGCACTAGCTCAGGGATCAGGTTCTCAGCTGCTGTAAATTATTAATTTCATACACTTCAATAGGAACACTCTGATTTACATCAGCCAAAAATCCAACTAAGTCCAGTATACATGGCTAATCTCCTAGGAAGTAACACATGCCCTAGTCTATTCTGTGTAAGGAGTGCTCACTGGGGTACTTAAACCCTGAGAATCTGAAGAAATATGTAGTAAGGAAGGGTGCTGACTATTTTGATAGTTACATCTTCCAATTCATATCGTGTGTTAAGAAGCTGGAAAGCTTCAATTCCCAATGCTATGGGTGCATCTACAAGTTCATTAATGCACTTTAGGTAATGTGTATTAAACCTAGTATCTCCAGGCACTTTTACACATGCTCCAGGGGTGAAGGCATGGGCAGTGCTTTAATCAAAGTGGCTCCAAGAGCCACTCTAATTAAAGCACCACTGTGTCTCATGTATCAGGATCCCTGTGCTTCAAAATGGTGGTGGGGGTGCTTGAACTAAAGCTCAATGAGCTTTAGTTCAAGTGTCCCCGCCACCATTTTGAAGCCCAGAGATGCTAATAAACAAGATTTGGGGGGCTGTGGAGTGCAGTAATTCCCATGGTCCAGCAGACTCAATTAATCCTGTCTGCTCCAATGCTTTATAATTACAGCACATCAGAACAGCCTCCACACTCATGTACAGGCACCCTCCGTTGTAAGGTACTAGAAAAATGCACAATCGCCTATTTTAATGTGCATTAGCTAAAAGCATGGGGTTTTTTGTGATGCTTTAATGTGCATTAAAATGAACTAATGTGCATTAAAGCGCATGTGTAGATGAGCACTCTGAGATGCAGAGGGTCACTACAGTGCCCAAGGAGGTCCACAGAGGTCTGACTACCAGTATTCCAAAAAGTGATTCCCTCACATAGTGACTCATTATATAATGCATTGAGAAATGCATGACTCGTTATATAATGCAGAAAATAGAGCTGGAAGGGACTTCAGGAGGTCATCTTATCCATTCCCCTACCCATGCCCCAAATACACTTACACTTGACCCCAAATGGTGGTTCTCAAATATCTCTATGATACTAAGTATTGATAGAATCTGTAAAAAAGGCAATGCCCTTGTAATAGCAGAAGAAACTAACATAATTTAACAAATAGGGGGAAAAGTAAATGGGTAGAGAAATCTCAATACATAAATATTTATTATTCTAGACCTTCTCAAAAGAGTAACAATAATGGGAATTCTACTCTAGACAGTTTGCACTGGTTGAAAAAAAGGAAAAAGTAGTGGTGTCCTAAAAATTCTGAATTTTGAAGTAATGTTTATTCTCAAACTAAAACAGGTTTAATTTTACACAAAGAAGTCATTTTCAAACACTGAATAGAGAAATTCATGTTTTTTATATGAAATTTTCATTTTTTTCTGTAATTTCATATTTTTTCCTTCCCCCCTCCCCCCGCCCCCGAATAGTATAGTTAGCAGTGTCCAGGTTTTTTGCTTTGTTTTGTGCTTCTTAACCTCTTTTTTTTTTCTTTTTTTCACTATTCCCTCTGGCATCCTTGAAGTTTTCAAAACTTCCTCATCTTTTGAAACTTTTGAACTTCATTCTATTTTATTTAAGGGTGAAGCAGATAAAAAAAAAATTAAAATGTGAGAGAAAAACAAGCAACCAGACCTTTAAATGATGAAAAAGTTGAATTTTTTGCTTTCAGCGAAAAACAAGGAATTTTTCTGTGAAAATGTCCATTTCTGTAACAAGGATTTTTTATAAAGATCAAAAGATTTTAATAAGCTTCATTATAGGGATGGTATTTGTAGCAGTGCATTGTATAGCTGTCTGTGGTACAGGTCTTGCCAACACAATGGCTAGAACTGTTGCAGATTCCAGTCTGTAGTAGAGATCTGCAAAGTACTTCGCTGCTGCTGGAGTGGAAATTGTGCTATGACAACAGGAATTTTTAGGACAACAAAGCCCATGGGCGTAATGCTTAGGAAAACACAGTTCTTTTATAAGCACACTGCCATTTGGATAGTCCACATATTTTGTAGACTTAAAAAGCTGCATAATTATATTTTAAGTCAGTGAGTCTCTGCCAGGGTGCTTAAGCAATCTGGGATACCTTGAGATCTTTTCAAGTGTGCTATGAGGTGTCACACAATGGGCACATCCAGACAAGGGGACACGTCCTAGGGAAAACTAACAGCGGCACTCTGGCACACAGCAAGTTTCCCCAGGTGGGGTAGGGGAGGCTGAGGCCAGCACCTGGGCTGGCCCCAGCAGCCTTACCTGGGGTCCCGGGACTCCAGTGGCAGTGATCCAAGTGCATGGAGCCAGGCCAGCAGCTGCAGTGTGGTTCTAACCAGCCAGACTCCAGTTTTGAGTGGCACAAACTGCTGCCACATCCACTGCCCTCTTCTTTCTGGCACAGGTTTTTTTGATGCTAGGATCTCCCGCTGTGAAAAAAAACCCACGACACTGCAAACTAGCAATGCAGCAAATACCTGCATGTGCAGCACATGGGGTTTGCAGTGCTGTCAATGGGTCTGTGGCACTGCAAACCACACATGCGTGCTCATCTGGCCACCAATGTGAGGACGCGGTCAGTAAGGCCAACTGCACCTTGTCATGCATCCACAGGTTCATCACGAGCAGGGCCAAGGAGGTGATCCTCCCCATCTATGCAACATTGGTCAGGCCGTAGTTGGAGTACTGCGTCCAGTTCTGGGCGCCGCACTTTAGGAGAGATGTGGCCAGCATCGAGAGGGTCCAGAGGAGGGTCACTTGCATGATCGGGGGGGCAGCAGGGCAGGCCCTACAAGGAGAAGCTACAGGACCTGAACCTGTTCAGCCTTCACAAGAGAAGGCTGAGAGGGGACCTGTTGGCCATCTATAAACTTACCGGGGGGACCAGCAGACAATGGGAGAGACCAAGTTCACCTGAGCACCTCCTGGAGTAACAAGGAATAACAACCATAAGTTGTTTAAGAGTAGCTTCAGGCTGGACATCAGAAGGCACTACTTCACAGTCAGGGCAGCTAGGATCTGGAACCAGCTTCCAAGGGAAGTGGTGCTGGCTCCTACCCTGGGGGTCTTTAAGAGGAGGCTTGACAGTTACCTAGCTGGAGTCATATGAGACCAGTATTCTCTCCTGCCCAGGACAGGGGGTCAGACTTAAAGATCTACTTAGGTCTCTTCCAACCCTACATCCATGAATCTATGCCCAATGTTAGCACTGTTAGGTGTGCAAACATGATTCACAAGATACACCCAGAAATTTAAAATAGGAATCCACAGTGTTAAAAACATTCTGACCTGCTGTGGTCTTTCTGAGGTCTTTGCAACAGAAAAAAAAATGTTCTATTATTTTTCTATGGTCAAAAAAATGAATAAAAATTAGAGCTAGCATTTTGTAAGGGGTGTCTTGAATCTAAAAAGGTTGAGAACCACTGCTCTAAGTGCTTGAGAATGTATAAGTCAAAAGAAATGAGATCTAAACTGAACTACCAAGTATTTAGAAAAGCAAGCTATAAAAGGGCATTGACCCCTTTTGAAAAGGCAGAAGTAAAACATAAGGATCATGTTTATTCTGCATCAGTTCCATGTCAACATTCTTTATTATTAAGCAGTAAGCACACTTAGATTGTCAAGATGTACCTCTTGAACCATAGTAAGAATCAGACCGTTCCTGTAAATCTTCTGAGGGGATTAACTTTTGGATTTAAATAGGGTTCCACACATTACACACATTTGATCATTTAACAGGTCTAGGTTGAAAAGATTTCTGGCTACAGACATGGAGT
The DNA here is from genome assembly GCF_001723895.1 of Crocodylus porosus. Classification (NCBI taxonomy): domain Eukaryota; kingdom Metazoa; phylum Chordata; order Crocodylia; family Crocodylidae; genus Crocodylus; species Crocodylus porosus. Next base: position 26,828,253 of record NW_017728943.1, on the reverse strand, counting down.
GAGCTTCTGACACTTCCACTCAGCCTAGCCAAAATGTTGAGATTTAGTCTTATTTTGATTAAACACATCCCAAGTTAATTTTATGGATATCCCTTGGGTCTCATTTCTGCTGAAATAAATTTCTGTTGGGAATGATGGGTTGTGAATGTTTCTTTCTTCCATTTCCCCTCATTTATCCTGCTCCATGGCATTATCTGATAAAAAGGCTACGGACGACCTCAGTCCCTTGTGAAAAATATAAATAAGATTAGGCATGCGGAGAGACCGCCTCACTCTATCCCAGCTGTTAAAATTAGACTGGGTCTTCTTGCTTGTGATTCATGCCACAATGCTGGTGACATTGCAACGGATGGAAAGGATGACATTTGCTTCTTTGGCAGAGGAACATCATATGTTACCATGGGGTCATCTTAATGATCCACCAGAGCCCACATCAGAGGGACTTCAGAGTGTGACATAAGTACATTCCTCGGAGTTATTTAGTAAGGCTGGATTTTTTCAGAAGACTCTTAAGGGAGTTTTGTACTTACCTCCTGCTGAATTTCAACAGATATTCACTGGCTGAACCAATAAAAAAATCAAAACAAGAGCAAAAAAATTGTTTCAAGTCAACCCAAAATGAAAATGTTCTGGTTTTGGGATCTTTGGGTTTTTTGCCAAAACAAAATTTTAAAAACAATTCCTCTCAGACTAAATGAAATGCTTCCTTTCATTTATGATCCTTGTTTGTTTATTTTTTTAGACTTTTTAGAATTAAATTTAGACATATTTGGCCTCAATGTATCATTTCAGTACAAATTAAAACAACAAAATATTTTAGTTAAACAAATGTTGAAAAGTGTTGACTTTCCTGACTTTTTTCCAGGATTTTTCTTAGCCACAACTATATGCCTAATTCAATGGGAATTCACAAATAGTTTCAGTCGACCTGAATTCACCTTGTTCAACAAATAAACTGAAACTGAAACATTTTGCCCAATGAACAACAACATCAGGAACCTTGATGCTCTTTTCTCTGGTTGCCTGGTTTATTATAATGCATATACTGTATCATCAGTGGGTATAAATCAGACTCTGACTCCGGTTTAGCTACACTGATTTAAACCAGGGAAGGATCTGGCTACGTACATGATTTGTATTTCCCTATTGGCTTTGTCGTCTTTTCGGATTCACAATCCTAAACATCTACTAATAAAATTCAATGTTGCAGCACCCAGATGATTCAGCATTGAACACTTCAGATCAGCAGAATAAATAATCCCAGTATCCAGGGTATACACTACTCCTGCCCAACCCCCAGCTACTCCTCAGGAAGTCACTCCACTGAGCAACCCCCTTCATCTGACTTGTCAACACAGGCCACCTTGCCACTTGCAACTTTTGAAATTCCAGTCCTGACTGAAGGTGATGGGAACTGAACTTCGGTTCTCAAGAGCACCTGCCCTCACTATCTCTAAGGGCTAGAGGAGGTTTCAGGCACTATCACTCCATGCCATGTCCTGACACTTGACTCACAAAGTGGCACTGGTGTTGGCTCACCTCCAGGCTCTAGATAGCAACTGTCAGCAGGGAGGTGAAGGCGAATGGGAAGAGAACCGAGGCAGGGACACTGCTGCTTCTTTTAGGAAAACACAGCATCCATGGTTGCCCCGGAGTCCTTTTACCTCTTACTACCCATGACCACTGAGATATCCTCCACTCAGATCATAGCACTTTTAACAGCTAGAGCAAGATGATCCTCTGAATCTTTGAAGATGGAAGCCCTGAAAGCTCGCTGGAATCAGTGGGAGTCAATCCACTGACTCCAGCTGGCTGTAAATGACAGTCCCCAGTACTTCTAGGGGAGCCCACCTTGGCCAAGATCAGTCCAAATGAAACTGGGCCACCTTAGCTCTAGCTGCAATAGGAAGTCCAAGCAAAGGCAATATGATGGAGGAAGTCCATTGTTCCCATGCAATTGCTAGCTCCAAACTACCAACAAAGCACTCTTTCTCCAGTCAGGGAGGCAGAATGGCAGAGTCCCTGCTGTACCTTCCAGGATACAGCTGGACAGGGACTAAGAGTCCTTACATAAGATCTTTTGTTAAGCTAGCCCCTGCCACTCTTGACCAAGCGGGCCCCCCCGGCCATTTCTGAGATATGTTCCAATCTTTTCTATCTCAAGGACTAAAATACAGGCAACCCCCACTTAGCGTTCTTAATTAGTTCCCCAGAAAACAAGTGTTAAGCAGAACAGTGCTAAGTGAAACCATTTTTTTTTGGCTCCCTGCTGCCAGCTGTACGATGCCCGTGAGCATTAGAAAATGAAAACTGCTGAGCGCTAAGTGGAATCAGGTATCAATGTAAAATGAGTGCTATAGCGAAATAGCGCTAAACAAAACAGCTTTAAGCGGGGGTTGCCTATATTGGGATCCATATAGATCTTGGGTCCTTTTGCATAAACGAACATACCATACATAGTAATGCCAACTGTCATGAAAAAATCACAAGACTTCTGATTTCCAAGTCAAATTAACTATGACTAATGCTGCGGCCCCTCACTCCTGACCCACAATACCCTGCATCCTCCCCCTCCCCGGGCTCCAAACACCGCACACCTACAGCCCCCCACACCTTCACAAATAACCCCCTCCCCCAACATAGCACTTCAAAAATAGCATCTCATGATTCACATTCCAAATCTCACGATTTTTAAGAGTTTGTCTCATGATTTTTGACATGGTCACGTTGACAATACTGCATACAGCTGCCAGATCAACCCCCTTCTGATTAGTCCATGCAAAAATGTTACAGCTTACCAGCTCTGTATCTTTCAGATGCTCTTTGGTGTCTATGGCAGAATCAACAAATTATTAATGATTTGAAAAAAAGCAGGATAGAGACAAAGGAAATCCCAAAGACTAGGGAAAGCAGGGAAGTTGCACATGTACATGTGTGTTTCATGTCCCCATAGTAAGATACTACTATTTAATTAGGCAAAGATACCCTCTGCATTTAGAACCCCAAACAAAGTGATCAAACCCAGCGTCCACAGGTCTATGCTTTATAACAAGTTATGATGATTTGATGCGCCTTGCATACAAAGGAATATCCTCCTCCTCCTCCCCTCTCCTCCCCCTCCGTGTTGTTAATGAAGATAACAGCAAGACAACTCTCTCCAACCAGATACCAGACTACTAAAATGATCTTCTCACTGTGGTTGATACTGCGTGTGTTATATGCATTAGACAGATTTAGGAATGCCCTGAGAAGAGAAGAAAGATACTGGCTTCAATGAAAAACCAGATAACAGTGGGGGGAAGCAGTTGCTTTAGAGAATCTTGCTCCCAAAGCATCCAGCACTGTAGAGGCATTTAGCATTTGCTCTTTTATCAGTGCAGCTGCTAGTGACAATTCAAACTCAAAGTGGTCTGCGCTTTTGTTACCTTTGAATTGAAAAATGCCCTAACAAAAATCCTGGCTTTGTACTGGGATTATATGCTTGAAAAGAACTGAACTAATTGCATTTAAAATGAGCAAAATGGTCCGTTTCTCTTATCATGATGCTACCAGGGAAAGGATATTGTTTAGGAATCAGAGCAAAATTTACCATTATCAGTATTACACAGTGAGTGGCTGGGACATAGGTTTATCCACCTGATGTGAGGACAGAAACAAATTAACCTGCAAGGTGAGTGCTTTTATTATCCCTGAGCTCACAAAGCAATCTCTGATGATGTGACACATTTACGGCTTTCCAATACATATCCCAAGCACCTTTATCATCTTAGTACCTGAAACAAAATACCTTCCTCAGGGTGATTTACAGTCCCTCCTTGCATCAGTGGGGATCTAGGCCTACGTGACTTGCCCAAGGCCAAACCATAAGGCTATGGAAAAGCAAGGGAAAATCCCGTGCTTAGATGATTACGCTCCATTTAATTCTGTTTCACTACAGACTTCCCTTGTGACCTCAGTCAAGGTATTTTGTTCCTTTGCATTTCAGTTTGTCACCTGTAAAATGGGGATAACGGCACTTCCCTGTCTCACAGGGCTGTTGTATAAATTAACACAGTAAACAGTTCTCAAATAGTTTGAGAGCCATGTACGTACCCAGAATAGAACCCAATTTGCCTGGGTCCTAACCTAACAGCTTCCCTCCTTTTTTCTTCAGTAACAATTTCTTCACAACGCCCCATAACCAACGCCCCATAACCATTTTTTCACGTGCTGAAAAGAGCAATGGGCTTCCACATACTTCCACATGCTCATAGAACAAAGCACTAGCTCTCAGTCTAGTTGAGCACTATAAGCATTGTCACTCAATTCTCTCACATCGCCCACCCCAAGTTATGCTAGTGCTCCAGATTCATTTACAGACCAGGGAGGTGGCAGAAATCCTGTTGCTATTATATTATACTGAAAAAGACTGGCACTGCACAGCAAGTGGCACACAAAGGATCTTTCCATCTCTAATGCATATTCTTGTACATTATATTGTATAGCACAAATGAAGCACTTTAGCTTCTGCAGATATGTTTTGAAACATGTGGGAAGCATTCAATTTTTCTAACACATAAAGTCACTGGACCTATCACAACACCTGAAAGCTAATACACATTCAACACAAAGCCAGATGGTGTCAATCTCAGGTTAAAGTAATAAAATAATAATTTTCTTTAAGCATCTTCCTCAATGAGTAACCAAGAAGTTGTATACGAGTGTTTAACACATTATGAGGCTGCCTGAAGACTCATTAATTATGAGTGGTAAGTTCATATTTCCCAAAAGCCTATTTCACTCTATACAGAGTCTGTAGAAACATTGCTAGGATTTAATGAAAACGCCATTAAATCGATAAACTACCCTTGACATCAATAGCTTTTTGCTGTGAATACAGATATGTGCATTTAATAAATGCACAGCATATATGTGCATTTCCATTATTATTTATTGGTTAGGTGCTGATAATGTACGTGTTACTAGCCACGCCTATATGAGACATTTACTGTGGAGTTGACTAATTAGCTCCACAAATAAACATCTCAGCATCTACATATGCAATCTTATTAGGCCACAGGAAACTAATAAGCACCACTGCAGATCAGTACTTGTAAATACAAGTACAATCCTGCTGCAGAGTTTTTCTGTGCACAGCAGTGCATGTGTAGATGCTGACTTGGATGTCTGGGCACAGGGTGCTTCAGTGCAGGGGCTGACTGCCAGCTAGCCCTGCACTGGAGCTCCCTTGTGCCCCAGTCAGCCCCTCCACTGTATGTTGAACTGGGTTGGAACAGCCTCAGGCTGACCCAAGCTGACTCAACATGCTGCAGTCCCAGGTGTATGTTCAAATAGTACACCTGGGAACAATAAACTCTGGCATGATTTGCACCAGAGTTTATTGCTCTGCTTAATTGCATGTGTAGACATGCCCACAGTAGAGAATAATACAGACCTAGCTTAAGTCAGGTGAAGCTTAGAGTCTATATGATCCCACATGTTTCTGTTAACATTACATTTAAAAACCATGAATGCAACTTTCAAAAGCCCCTGAGTTACTTTACTTTTAGTCTTACTTTAATGCAATTTAAGCCACCAAAAGCCATTAAAAATCCAGATTTTTGGCACTTTTGAAATTTCTAAGTTTTAGGACTTTTATTATTTTATTTGAGGAAAAGAAAAATTAGAGGAAATCACCCAAGAACACTTTTGTCAGCCTAAAATAGATTAATTATCCATCTTTTCCAGCAGGGCCAGTTAAACACTGGTTTTCATTCCATGGCTTTGAAAAGGAATGACTTTTCATTTACTCAGAATTCATTACAATTTTTACTGAAAAAGAGTTCTTTTTGGCTTTCTCCTTCATTCCATTTTCCCACTGAAAATGGAAGGGCAGGGTAAGAAAAATTAAGGAGTAAACCAGAGGCAAAAGGAAAAGAAAAGTCAAATTGAAAACATAAAAAATAAAAATATGTTTCCAGCTTTCAGCCAGGAAACTGAACATTTCATAAACTTGCATTGAAAAAATTAAGTCATTTTAGTGGGAAAAAATTGGCTCAGAACATTTTGCTATATTTAAGTCCAGAGCATTAAGCCCTGTCCTCTACTCTAAATTTAATAACAATGGTTGGCTGAGAACAATCCTCATTAAAACAACTGTAACCATATGAGAACTTCTCCTGACATTTTCAATGTTAAACAAGGTGCCCATTTCTTGGCTAATAATGTACCCACCCACTGTTAATATTAATGTACATTAAGTTAGGCTTGTGTTTCAGTATTTGCAGGATTACTGCCTAAAAATGCAAACAAATAAAAGACAATACACAAACTAGAATTAAGCAACAAAAAATCCCACTTCTTTGGCAAAAATATGCAAATCTGGACTCACCAAACATTTTTCAAAAATCATGTAGATGGCACAAATAGTTCTGGTTGAAAAAGGACCCATACAATTCTGTGGGGAAAAAAGCAGAAACAAACAAACAAAAAACATTTTGACATTCTATTCGTTTTCCCTTTGAACTGAAATTTTGTTTTGAAATTCACTTCCACTATATTAAAAAAAAATTAAAAATCAATCAAAAGCTCTGGAATAACATGAAATGTATCATTCTGTTTTAAACAAAAGATTTTGTTCAGCCCACAACAAATTTTCTTTATTCTTTTTTGTACACCGAGACAGTCAATGTTTTTCTTTCTTTTTCAGAACTACCACCAAACTGAAAAATCATTTATTCCCACAGCTCTAAGATGAACACAAAACACTGGATAACCAAGAGATGAACAAATCACAGATGAACAATAGGATTCCACTCTTTGTTATGACTTGACCTTTAGGAAAATCTCAGATCCAAGTCTTGATAAGGAATGCTTCTTCAAAGAGAGTCTGTGGAGATACCTACAGAGTTTGGAAGAAATGGATGTGGAAGTGGTCCCTGAATTAGGGATAAATATTAGAAATCAGGATAAAGGATTAGACCCTGTGCTGGCATAAATTGCCAAAGCTCTACTGATGTTAATAGAGATACACTGATTTACTCCTATGAAGGATCTGACTCCTTAGGTTGGTTAGAGGTGTTCTTTAACAGAAGTGACACCAGGAAATGAGAAGCATTTTGTGTTTTTTTAGCTTTAAAACCCCCCCCCACACACACACACACAAAAAAAGAGATATTCAGTTAGGTCCTCGGTGTTTGTGGACAATTACCTAACTTTCAAGAACAAAGCTTGTGGTCTGTCTCAACACAAATTTGCACTGATTTTGTTCAGTCAATTTAGTTCACGCAGCCCTAAGGCTCTTCATTCCATTTAGGAGCATCTTGTTTCAAATTCATTCCAACCTGTACTGGATTAAGATTAACTAGATGAACTGGTTTTAAATCTGAAAAAAACACATCCACAGAACTTTTCCCATCAACTGGACTAAACTGATTTAAAAGCAATGCCATTAATTAAACTGATGCAACTCTGCGTGGAAGAAACCTCCCCTCCATCACCACCTCCCCCACCCAAAAAAACCCCAAAAAAACCTGCAATGACAACATTTGGTTATAACTGTAAATTATGATGTAGCAAATCGAAGCCACTGCCCACTCTGAAGAAACAACATGGCTAGTGTTAGGGTGCTGTATTTATACAGAGATTTGAGCCCATAGAAAAGAGAGAGTCGGCAAGAAAAACACACTGCCTGACACGCCCCCTGGATGCTCCCAACTTCCCAAACAACAATTTCTCCCAACAGCAATGTTGATTTAAATTATTTGTGCTAACGTGAGTGCAGGATAAGGTTATGTGATTCTTGGAGCTGCTACAGCAAATCCTGAATGATGTAGTAATGAAAAGAAAATTCCCTGCCCGTGCACAGTGAATAAAGGCAGGATTGTGAAATTGCTCCCATGCCCCATCAAGCTCTGCTTTGCTTTGTGTCCTCCGTACTGCGCCCCCTTCCTCCCCTCCCCCGGGCCAGAATGGCTCAATGCTTGAGGAACGAGCACTCCATGAAAAAGTGGTCATAAAGTTCACACTTGGAGCTGCCAGGGACTGAGCCCTTATGAATATCTGACCACCATTGTGGGTGCTAAGCATGATTTATTTCTCCATCACAAAATTACAGACCCTTTAAGCCACAAGCCAACAGGCTCCTGTACCCCCTATCCTCCTTCTAAGCCCTTTTCCAGGGGCAAGCAACATATTACAACTGAGCTCCTGGGACATGTGGAAGTATATTCCTCAGGGGCTGGCAAATTCTGATCCAAACATTGCTAATTTACAGGTTAGATCAGCGGTGCCCAACCCTGCAGCTCTGTGGGTCAGATGAGTGGTGGCAGGTTGGTCTTGAAGCCAGATCCCACATGGGATGAGTCTGTGGATGTGAACTAGCATACCCTGTGCACCCAGATGTGGCTACATGCCAGCCTGAACCCACACACTGACATGATCTAAAATGTAGGGCCACATTATCCAGCTCACAGAGTTCCCCATGGGCTTGAAATCTGGTAGCAGGGGAGCAGCAATTAACACTGTCACCACCCACCCTGAGCCATATTTCCAGACCTGTGGGGAGCCCCACAGGCCATATAACACTGCCCCAGGGGCTGGTTCTGGACTGTGATCTGGGAGGTGAGCACCACTGGGTTAGATCAGCATTTGAGATAGTTTAGGTAGGGGTTATTCTCCTTTGAGCAGGAGCTAGACTGTCAGGCCTCTGGCCCCTCTATCCCTACTTGTCTGTGTTTCTCTGCTTAACCTCCAAGCAGAAATGTAAAGGTGTGATGGCTTCATCATAACCTCATGCTCTCCCTGGAGTATAGGGGTTTGTTGGACTGCAGACCTACCCAGACTGCTCCCCACCTCCCTTGGAAGAAGTATTCATCACAGGGAAAAGAAGAGCCAAGCCCCCTTCTATCCCTCACCAGAAACCTACAAGCCTGAGTGGAGGAAGTGCTAAGCACCCACAATTCCTGCCAACTTTAGTAGAAAGGGCAGGTACCGGGTACCTCTGAAAAACCAAACTCAAAGGGCCGCTGTTCGGCGTCACCACCAGAGAGACTCACAGTTACTTAGGAGTCACAGTGGTGAATATTTTAGTTTAATACAGTTGGGTTCATTGTCCATGAATTTCCTGGGCATGTAACACTGGGCTTATGGGCAATTACACTGCCTAAGCAAAGTTTTTGCACCATTAATTGATACCCACTCTCACCTCTTGCCTTATCTTAATGGTGACTCCCCAGTGTTAAGGACACGTGGTCTGAGGGCTTCAGGAATTGCCATGCTGCAGATTCAGGCCCTGCAAACCCTGAGAGTGCCTGCCCCACTTTCTCTGCTTACAGAGATGTGCTGGTTTGACACATCAGTGCTGTTTCAGGGTTGGGACTGCCAAGCAGCTGATTGGCAGTCTCAGCCCCAGGACCGCAACACAGCTTACTTTCCCTGCTTACAGAGACATCTCCATAGGGGCATGTCTCTCTAAGCAGGGGACACATCACCCATTGTCCCACAGGATCAACAGACAGGACAATGGGTGGCATATGTTTCACCCAATGAAGACTTCATTTGGTAATATCTCTTTCTAGCTGTTATATCTGTCCATGCCTTGTGTTTCCTCCCCTTCTCTGAAAGTATGGGTTCACTGAAACAAAGATGTTTATGTCCTGTCAGCTTTCCAAGCTCTAGACACGATGGCAATCAGATTGGTCCTTGATTCAGCAGCTGTTTAGAGCATCCATTTTTTCTTTACCCAAACAGCATTCTGAGTTTGAAAAGTTCCCAAACTTGGTTTTTGTTTCTTTTAAGTCCCTGCAACTTCAGGAAGGCACAACTATAGATTACAAAGCTTCTCAGGATCAGCTCACTACTCAAACTCTCTGGGCTAAGTATTACATGAGCACTGACTTAAGACCACCCAAACTAATTTCTTTGCAAGCTACCCCCATGCTGTACAATTATAATTTTACAGTAACCAAGATCTGTCAATCTGTGACAACAGCTGTATTTACATTACATTCTAAGGAGGAAATCACACTCAAGGGGATGATATATGCACTAGCTGATACAGTGTCTTTAGAGATGGGCTATTACTCTTGTGGAATCTTGGCTGGAGAAACTGAAGGCCTAACAAGAATATGCATGCAGGTAATGGACTTTGCTGCCCTTCTCAAAGGCTGTGCGAACAACTCTGTGTCCTCTCAGGATCAGGGTCCATATTATATTTCCGTTGACCCACACACATTTAGACACCTGGACTATTTACATACTTTTGTATCCCAGGTGCCTAAACCCTTTTGTAAATCTAACCCTCTGTCTCTGCCATTAACAAGTATTTAGTAGATAGTACTACTCCAGCAGGATCTCCCAGTATAGAAACAAACAAACAAAAATACAGCATCAACCAAGAAATCACCGGTAGTGTGAATGGAATTACTAACAATGGAATCAACAATTACACACCTTTCAGGATTACAAGCTAACTAATTTGGGAAACACACTTGGAGCCATATCTAGTTGGACTGCTACCAGCTGAAACCAGAATTGCACTCAGTTACACAGCATAGACAAGTGAGAGCCACCGTAAACTTCTGAATAAAGACACTGAGTCAAATGAACTGGGAACTGCTCCCACCAGCATCCATGACGTGGTGGGTGACTGCAAATGTGTCATGTTGTGCTTCCATTTCCGAAGCTGTTTCCCTGTTTTGACGTTTCACCCATAAGCTATAATGGGGAAGCTCAAAACAGCCTATAATTGTCATTTCTGGCCTGATTTGTACAAAACTTGCAGGAATGGTAGCCCCTTCTGAGGGCATGAAGCCTGCCAAAAGATAGGTGCAGGGGTTTCAGGGAAACTGCACCTCAAAGTCTTGAAAGAAAAAACTCATGTCATGTGTATGTGTTAAGCCACAGTGGGGTCAAAACTGCAGGTGTGCTAGCCCCTGCTAAGGCAATGATGTCTGCCAAGTTTCAAGGAGATTGATGCAGGGGTTTGGGGGAAACTGCACCTTAAGCTGCGGAGAAGCAAAACTCATGACATGGGTGACACGGTGTGTGTTAAGGTGCAGCAGGGTGAAAGCTGCAGGTATGCTAGCCCCTGCTGCGGCCACGAAGCCTGCCAGATGTCGAGGAGATCGGTGCGGGGGAGTCTAGGGTCTGGGGCTGCTGACAGGCAAAACTTGTGACATGGGTGGGTGATACTATGTGTGTGTTAAGGTGTGCCCTCACTCAACTGACCCCAAGGCAGAAAGCAGGGCAGCTCAAACAATGCTGCCTTTTATGCAGTTTTTCCGTCCTTCCCCCAGAGCACTGGGATTGGAAGGGACCTCAGGAAAGGATGACAGTCACTGAGCAGCTACACAGTCAATAATGAGAGCACTCCTTCCTGCCCCCACTTTCCCCTCCCTCTCCTTACTTCAGTTTCTGTTTCCCTGCAGGCAAGCCCAGCTTGAGCTCATTTCGAAAATTTTGAAACATTTCGACTTGCCTCGTTTCATTTCAAGGCTGTTTCAAAGCTCAGTGTTTCATTTCAATTTCGCTGTTTCGAACTCGAAATGAGTCGAAACGGCAATGAAACGAAACTGCTGGTGAAATTTCATACAGCCCTACCAAATAGCATACCAGGGAGCAGTATGGCTGGTTACCTAGGACTTCCTAGCCTGAATGGGAAGATTACCATTAACAGCTGGGCCAGGGGCAATGTGCAATGGGTGCACGTGGGTAGGGGGTGCACCCCCCGCAAAAAGGCACTGCTAACAGCGTCTGCAGATGGTCACATCGACATCTGCAGGCAATCCTGCAGTTTCCACTGGCTGCTGCCACTGCAAGTGGTCACCGACCCTTGGTCAGTGCTTGCCCCCCCGCTGCTGACAGCACAGGCGGCAACAGTGGGAGCTCCCGTACTTGCTGCTACCGTGCTCCCACTGCTCCCACCACTGCCACCGCACTCCCACCACCTCTGTGCCCTCCCAGCCACTGAGGGCACGCACCGTTCATGAGCTGGGCCAACTGGGGCCAGACTTTAGCACAATTCAGACTCATTTTTCTGAAGCCTTGCCTGACTTGTCAAGATGACCTGGCAGTGATTCTCAACCCATGGTGCCACAGCACCCTGGGGTGCCTTAAGATCCTTTCAAGGGTGATACAAGTTGCCAATCAATGTTAGGTTTACAAGATAAATGCATAAATTTCAAATAGAAGTCTCTAGCTGTGGTCTGAATTCGTTGCAACAGAAATACTGCTCTATTATTTTTCTGTAGTCAAAAAAGAGTGAAATGTAAGATCTGGCATTTTCTGAGAGGTGCCTAAAGTCTAAAAAGTTGAGAACTGCTGCCCTGATCTTTGTTGGGTGACATGATGTGACAGTGATCTTCTATAAGCTTTCTCTTGCCACACCCCGCACCCCCAACACACACACACACACACACACACACACACACACAGAGTATAGCTGAGTATCTTCCAGCAGTGCTCTAAGCAATGCACTAACAACTCCTATCTGCTTCACCCTCTTTCTCACTCTCTCTCCAGGAGGGTAATCTGCTATGCAGAGAGCTGTTTTGTTTTGGTACAGTCTAATTTTAGGGTCTAATTAATGAAGCATCCATGCCACACTGACTATGTGAGAGAAGGCAAGTCAAAGAAGTAACTTTGACTTTGGAGCAGAAGATGGTGAGGTTTACCATAGCCCTCTGGTCTGTGTCCATGAAGGGCTGACACCTGAGGAAGCTGGGTCCCCTGCATGGATCAGCTATACCTGTGGTATCATAAATTAGTGGGTGGATGGATTACACTTGGGCTGAAACAGAAAGGTATCAAGCAGAGAACTGGTGGAAGGTGCATATCTACCGTGCCTTCAAGCAGGAGGAGACAGTCCTGCTTCCTGTGGCCCCTGCATCTATTCATGGTTCTGCCCTGGCCTCAGTCCAGCTCCCACCACCCAAACCATAATTTACAGCTGTGATGCTGGCACCACACAGCCAGTGGGTCTGGAAACCTAACTGCCCCTACTGCTTCATATGCTTTCTCCGGGTCAAGGAAGAAGTGCCTTGGCTGAGTGGGGGAGCTAGAACTGCTGCTGCCAGAACTAGGCTACTTGTCACAGCAATGAGCCATAGGCACTGACTTTTATTTTTGCCAGGGGTGGCCTACGATGCTGGACATAAGGAAAGTTTTACTCATTTCAGGTAGCAGCTCTCTTCCTAAGGGTGGCTAGGGTCCTCAGGCCAATGGACTAAGGAGGAACAGCCTGTGCCTGTGAGCTGCTGAGAACTCCTTTCATTCCTGCTGCCATTTTGGGCTGCCCTAACTTGCAATCTGCTTGCAAGAACAGGCCTTGCCGCAGTCAAGCTGTAGGCTAAAACCATTCCCTACAAATGCCAGGTCACCAGCTTTTGAGCAGGCCAAACAGCAGGGTCAGAGCATCCGGTTTGGATGACAACTCAGAAAGCAGCAGCATTTCCGTAAGTCTGATTCCCTTTCTCTGTGGGTCCCATCTCCAGGTTACAGCCTGAAAGCAGCCGAGTGGTACTGAGATCACACCAGACCTACATTTGTTCTACAATGCCCTGGCAACGTGTTTTTGTTTTCTTTGTTTTTAATTGATTCAGGCTTTCTTTGACAGTACTCCTAGTATGGATTCCAGACAAAAGGGAACATAATCAACAGCTTGTTTACTCAGTGGCAAAAAGCCCCCCTGCTCTGTGTCTCCTGCTTTGGCTTCCCTGTCCTGCTCCTGTCTTCTTTTTTTTTTTTTATTGCTCCTTCTTTCACACCAATAGCAAAGATAAACAACTGCTCTCCTCCTCGGGAAAAAAAAGACAAAAAAATCAAATTAAAAACAGCACTCACATTCACAGTAATGCAGTTGCCCAGACTAATCATCTGTGTTGTTGTTTAAACTGGGGTTTCACCTGGAGGCCTCAACCCGGTCAAAGCCTCATTATATGCTGCAAACATACAGTACACTGCTATAGCAACCTCCAGCCTAAGGCCCGGGATCAGAAAAATGTACCTTGACAAGGGAGGTGCTGAAGAACATGCTTATCTTAAAGCATGTGCAGAAGTCCTGCTAAATCAGGTTTGGAACAGAAGTTTCATTAACCAGTTTGACCCAAATCAGTTAAGTCTGATACAGGAGTGCAGCACACACCAACTGCAGAAACTTCCTCAGCCTGACGAAGGGTTTTTAAACCTGTAAGCTTGCTTAAATGTTTTTTTCCAACTACTTAAGTTGGTCTAATAAAAGATATCAGATTCACCCGAAGAACCTTGTCTGCCTTAAGTCTGATACTACATTCAACCAGGTTGATCTTAAACCAGCTTCAGCCATTTTGAAACTGGTTTATATGCACGAAACGTATGTTCTGTTACAGGTTTAGACCAGTTTCTGATCACTCAAACTGGTTTGCATGTAACTTCTGTCCCTAGCCTTATAGCCAATTGGTCCTAAGCACTCATTTAAAAGTTAATCAGCTGTTTAAGTCCTTTCCTGATCAGGAATGGATTTAAGCAGGTGTCAATTACTTTCCCAAATCAGGGCCTTTTCTCTTTATTCACACAGTACCTAAGGGCAACATGGACCTCTCTAAAATTTTTATTTTATCTCCAAACTTCCCACACTAGACTAGTTATCTCCAAACTTCCTCAGGAACTAGTAATGCCAATTAAAAGCAGACAGGTATAGGAAAGAAAATCTGCAATGAACCTATGTTAAATGCACTCACTGGACTCTTGCTCTACCACACATGCCTGCATTCGCAGGTGCCTACTCAGTCATGAGAACACCCTCTATGTCACAACTTCTTAGGAACTTGCCTACAATATATTTTTTTTCTGGAAAAGTTCATCAAAGGGAAAAAAAGAACTTGCCATGAAAACAAATTGGATGTTGATTAAACATTTTGGGGGCTGATTTTTGTGGTCCAAGAATTTCTGGTCACAACAAAAGGGAAATTGGCTCCAAACCAGGTAGACCAAAGACTTTTAACTACATCTGTGATGTCTTTGCTGAATAATGTCATAGCTGTGGACTAGACCGAGTTGGAGTTCACTCTCTCTCTCATGCTCTCCCCTCTCCCTGCCTTTTTCAGGAAAAAATATTTGTAAGAACTCACTTATGTTCCACATCAGAACAAAAACAAATGGCAAAAACCAGGAAAAACTTTCACCAAATAGGCTTTACATCTTCCAGACAGTCATACTCATGATTTCCATATAACCCATGGCAGGAAAGTATGTCTATTTGTCCCCATCTGATGGTTGATCCACATAATAGTTTTATGAATTATAGTGCTTTTACTGAAGTCAGTTAGCCCATCAGCTAAAGCAACAGAAGCCTGCATTAAAGTTCCTAAGCTCAAACACCCAGTCTGCCCACATGGGAATAGTTATACATTACAATTTCTTTCTCCCCATTCCATCACTTCCTGTTGAATATACATATATTATTGTTTCATAAAGTACATCATACAATAACGTATTCCTCTCCTCTACAAAAAAAAGAGCCATTAACTAGGAAAATCTCATTTTATTTGAAAAGTTCCCCTTTTAAAAACCTCACTTTCTAAAAGCATAGCAAGAGTACACAGTTTCAGTTGCACAGGAGCTGAGATGTAAAAGTCCCTTGAAGACCAAAGCAGCTGAGAATACTGCATTTAAAGTAAGTGGTGGTTACTGGATGAATCATTTCCATAGCCTCATAGCCAATTAGCTAACAAGTACTGGCCCACAGGGTTGAAGCCAATTACAGGGAGGCGGGTAAATGAGGGAAGATTTTAGCCCATAATAACATAATTTACTCTTTGCAAGAATATGTGAAAAAATGACTAATTTTAGAGAGTGAAGAACTGCCTTGACTTTTCCAGATGAACTCAAAGGGTTGCTTTTGTTGTTGTTGTTGGTTTGTTTTCTTCTTCTTTTTTTCCCCAGGGTTTTTTGTTTTATTTTATTTGGAGGATTTTGTTGTTGTTTTTTCAGTTTGCCTGCTTTTGTAAACCCATTTTTTTGGTCTGTTTTCACTGTTGTGAACTGTAACTTTTTCACACCTGTAACCCCCCAGAATATATTTCAGCTCATGGGTGTCACCATTCTATCCCCACTTCATGGACATCTCTGCTGAGAGGATGGATTCGCCTTCAGAAGGAACCTGGCCTGGCTTCTCTAAATGCTTCAGTTTAAAGGCTGTGCAGGTTAAAGGCCAGATTCTGCCTTTTACATTTCACATTATTCACTAGAGGCCACTTGTGGCTTTGATTTTCCACTTGCATAACACTCTTAACAGTGGTGTAATTCCTTGGAGTTACTCCTGACTTACATCCATGTTGTGGAATACCTTGCATGTCTGGCAAATCTTGTGGGACAAAAGGAAAGGTGAAAAGGTGCAACAGGGACATAAAGAGGTGCGACAATGGGAGCTCAGGGAACACATTTTGGCCTCAGTTATACAATCAATGTAAATCTGCTGAGGTCAGTGAATAGTGGTTTATACTGTGCCTTCCTGTCCTCAACTCTCTCTCTCTCTCTCGTGCCAGCAGGCATTGGTAGTGCTCGAGTAACACAAGGGTTGCATGAGCTAGCTGAAGGTGTTCACTTGTTCCAGTGAGTCTTAGCCACCCCTCCTACACTAGATGCCATGACTTGTCACCACAAAAGGGATGTGCAATGGGGGAGCAGGGGAAATCCTTATGCTTTTCACCCTGATGTCAGTAACCCCAGCGCCACTACTGCCAAAGCGAACTGTAGTTTCTTTCAGAAGCTCTTTTCTGCGACACTGGGAATTCCTGCAAAGTGTTTCCTTTCTGACGTCCTGCTCTTAGGTGGAATATCCACAGCGTTTGTAAAGAGGTGATTATGAATGACTAACCAGTCACGCATATATTTCAGGAATACTTGGAAATGATCCTGTTATTTTTGGAAATGTGTACACTTGTTCAGGTTAAGTTGGCAAGGAATAACTACCGTGGAAAATTACCCGAGGAGAGAGAGGCTGCAGTGCCACCTACCGTTTCAGTGAGGATCTTAAGTGCTTGAATTAAAAACATAGGAACTGAAAAGACTGGGTCAGACTGGTGGCCCCTCTAGCCCAGTATCCTGTCCCCAGCAGGACACAACCAGCAGTTCTTGAGGGACCCCCCAGGAGACAGACGTGGGATAATTTGCCCCCACATTAGGTTTCAGCCCATCCACTTGTAGTTAAAGACTGAATGCCTGAAGCATGATATTAAATGGCTCTTTCAGAATTGTTAGTACTCATGATTGTTATCCATAGAAATGCCCAATCCCTTGCTAAGGTCTTGGCCTCAATGAGCTTCCTGTGACAGTGAGTTCCACAAACTCACCACTTGTTGCAGGAAAGAATATTTCCTTTTACTGATTTCAGAAGTTGCACTTCTAATTTAAATGACTAGCCATTTGCTCCTGTGTCAAGAAACAAGAGAAGAGCAGCTGCTGATCTACCTCCACCAGACCAGTCACTATTTCCTATGCATTTATCATATCCCCCCATTATTTATCTTCCCTGTACAATAAAGAGATAAGACTGTGGCAAACCAAAAGCAAAGTCCATGTGGTTTTCCTTTGAACTAAAGAGCCAAATAAATGACTGTTCCCTGAATCTATTTAATTTCCCCAAGTAAAAATCCACTAAATAAATATTCTCTCCTAAATAAAACAAATACCCATTTTGGATTACCAACTGCAAATTGAAAAACCCAAACGTGCAGGAACAAAGGGGATTGGTTATTTGGGATTTCCCAGAGCGCCTCTCTTCTCCGATGACTAACAATGAGTATCAAAGGAATTTAAATAGGATTTGCCACTCACTGTAATGTATTGCCAAGATCACCAATGGGAACATATCCGTTTGCTCATAAACATGGTCTGGATTAAATGACAGAGAATCTACAACGTGCATGTGTCTGGTTTGCGTTTTGTTTGGAACATGTTAATTTTGTCCCTAATTTTCCATTAAGGAACATGTGTGTGCACTATGTATTTAAGTAGGGTTACTGAAAGGCAAGCAAAACAGAAAAGCTGCGAGTGTTTCTTGCTATGAAATTATAAAAAATAAAAGTAAATTCTATTCCTCTGTCAAAGAAGTTTCAAGCACAGGCAAATATGATAGTTGTGTGCACCAGAAATCTGACTTTTAAAAGTAAGTAATGCCCTAGAGCCAGACCTTGCAAATTCTCCTCCCTCCCCTTCCCCCCAACAAAAAACCCAAAAAAGGTTGTTCTTGACATTTCTTCCTAGGTTTTACATGGAGTCCATTTTGTTTGCAGACAGGTCTTTGGGAATGTAGCTAGGCCCCCAAAGCTACAGAGCTGTTTAACCTTTGTTGTTTTTATTTGAAATCCAACCAAAACCCATGAGAGCTGAGCACTAAGGCTGTGCAAAGCTTTAGTCCCTGATCTGATTCAGTGGAGATTTGGGATGATTCGACAGCCAAATCTCCAAATCCATATTGAATCAGGAGACTCTTTAATCTCTCTGAATCAAATCAGAGCCCTCCAAATAGATTCGGAAAGATTCAGCCATAGACACAGGTTTAAATGTTTTTTCTACGTACCTCAAGGTAGCAGGCAGCTTGTGAACGCTGCGGTGCTGGGGTGCATGGAGTGTCCCACAGGAGTGCAGGGGTGTCCCCAGTGCACTCAGCAGCAGACCCAAAAGTGGACCAGAAGCACTTCCAGTCCACTTCTGGGTCCACCAGGAGTGTGCCGGGGACCCCCCCTGCTCCACATCCCCTGACTCAGTGACTGGTGCCTCCTGGGTCTGGGGGTGCACCCAGGGATCTCCTGTGGCTGATCACCAAGCCAGCTGAGTGCAGGGGGTGCCCCCCATGTGCTCAGTGGCAGACTCAGAAGTACTTCCGCTCCACTTCCGGGTTCACCACCAAGCATGTGGGGGGCCCCCACGCACTCCTGTGGGACGCCCCATGAACCCCAGCATTGCAACGTTCACAAGCCATGCCTGGTACCTCAAGGTATGTAGAAAAACCATTTAAACCTGCTTCTATGCCCAAATCGCTGTTTCTCTGAATCCTCATTGAATCTTCAGATTCAGCCAAATCAAATCGGGGACAGTGATCCAAATCAACGGATTGAATTGCTGTCCCTGATTCAGGCCAAATCCAAATCGAATACCGCCCATTTCGCACACCGCTCCTGGGCACCTAAATGTCTTTGAAGAGCTAGGTCTCAGTGCCCTGCAAATGATCTTTAAAAAGCAGACAAAGCTGATAATGCTCAGCATCATTTTACTGACTCTGGATTCTCAGTGCTGTGACTTCAGGAGCACCCAGAAACTTGGGACATACATATGCAAAATAATCTTGGTCCTCTCAAAAGTTGCCCTTGAAGATCTTGGCCCTGATGAAAAGGCATGCTCAGAAACACCTGGTTTGTGATCTAGGGGTCAAGCACTGGGTGGGATTTAATAATTAGAGGAGCATTTGTGTCATGGGGGGATGCAGAGTCACTGCATGTGCGCTACAAAAAGAAATGGTTCAAATCCCTTATGTACCAAAGACAAGACTTTTCTGATGTGAACTAAAGGGATCTTTCTTCTATGCAACAGTTTTTTTAGTGGTGGTACATCCTCCCACACAATACAGAGTTTCATTTTGGTGAAGTGATAATATAATAGATCACATTCTATAGGGAGTCTGCCATTTCAATTGCCCTCCCCATGCCACTGTCCTGCCTTTGTCAATACTAGATACTGTACTGAAGGAACATTGCTCTACCTACCACAAATATTCAGACATCTCATGTGCCTGGAGAGCATATCAGCTTCTTCACTAGTGCCCAAAAACAAAGTGAGATGACAATAAAGTATATTTTATTCAATTAAAATACATGGGGATGATTTGTATAGGAAAAATTTAATTATCTATATGGGAATGTGGTTAGATTCCAGAATTAGCACAAGTATTCTCATGAGAAAACATGATGGATCTTTTCACTACAGATGGTCAGGATTAGAGCTGTTTGGAAATTTTTTGTCTAAATGTGTGTTTTCCCCCATTGGAATATAGAGACTTGACAAAATCAGAACTGTTCATGGGAAAGAGAGTCTGCATTAAAAACTTTTTCCAGTCAAAAATTCACCAAGTTTAAATCCATCAAAATATTTCATTTTGATATTTTCAAACAAAAGAGGGTCACCTTTCCAATTCTAAGAGACTTTTTTGCTTTGAAAGTCAGGATAATTACAGGGAAAAAGTAAAATTAAAAATGGTTAAAATGGAAGCAAAAATTTTCAGAAATCTAGTGTTTCAATTAATTCCATTTGATATTTTTTCATTTCAGAAAAAATTACAAGATGTCCACTTTTTGTCCAATTCTTGGGAGAGGGGAAGGGAGCGGGGGAAAGGGAGGCAGGAATTTTCAATAACATAAAACATTTCAGAGGATAGGTAAGCTACATCTCATTCAGTTCTCATCAGCACCTTATTGTTATTGATCGTGTGCAAAATGGCACATGCCACAATTCAGATACCATTAATACAGATGGAATAAGTCCACTTCTTGAATATAATTCTCCTTCCTGAGCCCTTTTGGTTTTCCTTGGTATCCATTTAAGAACAGACCTCTTATAACCCTACATAGCTTATACAAACCAAAAAGATAATTTCTGAAGGTAGTAGAGATACAGGAAAATTAAATAAAATACGGGGGGGAGGGGAATGAGACCACACAGACCCTGTCTAAAGGTAATTCATGTTAAAAGAGTGTGGGTATCTTTCTCCCTATTGTGGCTCGACCACACAAACTGCCCTTTAGCTCACAGGGACAGTCCTTTATCTCAGTCAACAGACCTATGTTTTTGAATGCAACAGTGAGTTTAGTCCCCACAATATCCTAGTTAAGGTGATGTCACATAAGCAAGACAAATTCACAGACCTCAGTACCGCTGCACATGCACAGATGACTTCCAGAGAAATCAAATACAAGTCTCTTTTGCCTGTGACGCAAGTAGCAAGCTTTGTTCCCCAGAGGAAACCCTGCTGGAGAGCAGGGGGAATGGGAGAGAATAAGTAGCAGCCTTCATAAAAGAATTATGTGAATGGATTCAATTCCATAATAATGCTAATAGCTTATAATAACCCACCCTACACAGAAACACATGTCCAAGCTGCAGCAGACTCTGTCAATCCCAGATAGGCCTCATCAGCCATCTCCAGACACATGGAAGACAATCATCCTCAACTGCGAGGGATTGCCGAAGAAGAATACTTAAGCATAGAACTTTGCACATATGTACGATAGCATCCACTTTGTGTCTGGATGATTTGTAGGAACGGGACTTAATCCTGGATCCATTTAACTTAAAGACAAAACCTATTAATTACTTCCATGGGACCAGGATGTGGCCAACTGCCTTTGTATTCTGTGATATAACTAAGCCTGTAGAACATAGGCAGAAGTATGTAGAAGGCAGCGAGTGGCACTTAAAAAGCACAGCATCAATTTTCAGTACTTAGTGAGTGCTCATGGTTTCCGTGGTGGTTGCAAGGAATTTGTCTTTGAATCTGCATTAAATAGTTAGCCAAATTTTCCATATCCTGTTTTACACAGTTTAGAAAACATCTGTTTTGATTAAGTTAAAATCAGTGCAGCACTTTTACATCTCAGAGGAAATTAGGTTTGTTTAATATGAACTTTTAAGGCTACGTTTCACCCTCGCTCTGAACACAAGAGCCCTCACTGCTGTCCATGGAAGTTCTGCTTCTACATTTTCATTAACAGCAACATGAATAGCGCCCTTAGCTGACACAGATGTAATGAGCAAAAGGTCTACCATGCCTTGACTTATTTGCACCACATAGGTCACAAAGCAAGACAGAATTTGTCCCAATAACTCTCTTCAGAGCCTTTCAGACCCAGACCAGGATCTTAAGAGTTAAGTCCCCATTTCCTAGTTTCCCTTACAATGATAGACAAATATGCCAAATGACAGGGACTTAAGGCCTAGGAATCACCTTCCTCCAAAGGCCTCACAAGATAGGAAACATGGCTTCATGGCTGGCAGAGAAACAGAAGCAGAGAAAGAGGCAAACTGAACAAGGTGGCTGCTACTCAGTGCAATTCCTTGGGATGGGAATTTTTTTGGGGCGGGGGTATTGGTTTTGGATTTGGGTTTTTTGTTTTGTTTTTGAACAGGTAGTTGAAAAATGCAAACCCAGTACAAATACAAATTACAACTCCCAATGGGGCATTGGGCAATATAATCAAAAAGTCAAAATAGACCAGTTTTCAGTCAAAAATACTCTGCTTTCCATGGAACATGGAAAAAGCAGACTCAATTTTCTGTCCCAAAAGTTTCCAGGTCAAACTTGTCACTAGTCCAAATATTTTGCCTGTATTTTGCTTGTAGATGTAAGTCTCAGCTTTTGAATAGTAGCCCAAATGGATGAGCATAGTTAAGGAGAGGTTTTGCTGGGTTCTGTCTCTAACACAATGCCCTCTTTCCATAACACATTTTGAATTGAATAGTTTCTTGTCTAGTGGCTGTGAGTGCACCCCAGAACCAACAGCTATCCTAAACTACTTATGCAGAAAAAGCCACTTTTTCCATGAAAGAAAAGTTCCTAAAACCAAAGCACAGTCAAAGTGAGCAGTCTGAAATGAGATCGCATCATTAGCTTACAGCAACATTAAATTTCTCCCGACTACTTCAATATTAAGCCAAATAACTTGTGTTTGACTAAAGCATAAAACCTCTTACTCAGGCACACCTTCCTGAAGGGCATCAAATCTGGATGTAAAGCACCAAGAGAAAACAATCCACCACTTCCACTGATAATTTATTCCAGTTAAAAATTAGTCTTACATCTAATTTGAACTTCTCCAGCTTCCTGCCATAGGTTTCTGTTGTGACTTTCACCACCAAATTTAGTCTTTAAAGGCATTTATACACATACTTTTTTGTCCCACAACACGCTAGAGATCTGCCACTTCAGATCAGACTTGATTATTCAAGTCTGCTCTGCACACAAGCTGGGGCAAACTGCATTGTGCCACATTCAGTTGTATAAGCAGTGAAATACAGAAAATACCCAAAAACCCTACTTTTTGCTACTCTGTGGGTGCATCTACACATGCTCATTTACTGCACCAGGCTGTGCAAAACAGCACCATTTCGTTTTGACTTCCATTTCACCATTTTGACAGGACAGTGTTTTGTTTAAAGTTTCATTTCATTTCGAAAGCACTGTTCTGTTTCGTTTCATTGAAACTGTTTTGCTGTTTTGACGTTTTGCCCTTAAGGTATAATGGAGAAGCACAAAACTGCCTATAACTTTGTTATTTTCTGGCAGATTTGGATGAAAACAGCAGAGATGATAGACCCTCCTGCAGGCATGTAGCCTGCAAAGCTTCAAGGAGACAGATTTAAGGGTTTCTGGGAAACTGCACCTCAAATTCTTGAAACCAAAACTCATGTCACTTGTAAGTGCAAAGGCTCAGGAGGGTGAAAACAGCAGACATGGTAGCTCCTGCTGAGGCCACAAAGTCTGCCAAGTTTCAAGGAGATAGGTGGAGGGGGTTTTGGGAAACTTCACCTTGAGCTGCTGACAAGCAAAACTTGTGTCACGTGTATGTGTTAAGGTCCAGCAGAGTGAAAACTTCAGGCTGCTAAGGCCATGAATCCTGCCAGATTTAAAAAAGATAGGTGCAGGGGTTTCTGGAAAACTGCACCAGGGGCTTCTGGGAGTTTTGCTGCTGACAAGCAAAACTTGTGACATGTGTGACTGTGGTATGTGTGTTAAGGCACACCCTCTACATGGCACAGTAGTGTGCCCCAGTGAGGTCTCCTCCTTCCCTACAGCCTCAGTCCAGCCCACCACTTTAAATGACAACAGCTAATAACTTAGTAAGCAGCACAGTAACATCAGCAGCATCTCAGGCAGCGAAACAGTCACAGTGAACATCAGAGCAGTCCTTCCCCACTCTTCCCCATCCCTGTCCTTACTTTGTTTCCCTAGAAGCAAGCCCAGCTTCAGCTTCAAAACTTGAAACATTTTGAAACTCTCAAAATGTTTCAACTGCCCTTGTTTTGTTTCAAGGCTGTTTCAAAGTGCTTCATTTTGTTTCAATTTTGCTGTTTTGAGTTCAAAACAAGTTGAGACAGCATCAAAACAGCTGGCAAAATTTTACACAGCCCTACTGCACAGTAACTGAAATAACTGTGCAGTATGGGTGCGCATCTACATGCCCATACTGTGCAGTAAATATGTCAACTTAGGCTGATTTCAGCATAAATTTGATACCTGCATCATGCAGGTATCAAATTTACTACCAATTAGTTACTGCTCAGTAACACATGTATATACGTCTTA
Source organism: Crocodylus porosus (assembly GCF_001723895.1). Lineage (NCBI taxonomy): Eukaryota > Metazoa > Chordata > Crocodylia > Crocodylidae > Crocodylus > Crocodylus porosus. The sequence goes on along the minus strand of NW_017728943.1, from coordinate 26,803,940 downwards.
CTGTGCAGTAACTCTGTGTGTATGGACTGACTTAGGACTAACTTTAGCCCCTAACATAGCAATAATGCACTTTAACACCTGCATGTGTAGACACCAGCCTAGTCCCACTTACTGCGCAGTAATTTACTGTGCAGTAAATTTAAGCCAGTGTAAATGCACATGTAGACAGACCCTGTTTCATTTTTTTGTTTGTTTTCTACTAAGTTCTCCACTGGAAATTAAGAGAATGGGATTTCTTCATATGAAAACACAATGAAAGGCATAATTAAAATTAACAAAAATATTTATAATTAATTAACTCTTTAACTGAAAATTAAAATTCTGGCAAACAAAAACAAAATCTTTGGATTACTGGAAAAAATAAATACAGTCATTCAAGACTGAAGCTGCTTTCTTCACACTATACTGAAGCCATGGCCCCATGACTTGTACCCAACCCTGACCAACAGCTCTCCCTCTAAACGTTGTGCAGTATGCAGTCTGATTTGGGCAGGAAACCGGTGAGAGAGAGCCCAGACACCCTTTACCCAGGAAGGAAATCAAAGTACCTGTCCAGTGACATCCATAGTGTCTGGTAAGGAATTTTGCCCCACTGCCACTAATGCTAGTTAATGTTCATACCTGGTAATTATGGTAAAACAGATTTAGCACTAAGTAAGGTGTAATCTGGCAGGATTTTTTTTAATAACACTTCACATAGGCCTGCTGCGAGCAGGATTAAATAGTGGTTGGTTTAAAAATACCACGTGCTCTGAAATCCAACCTATTCTGCTGCTCCTACCACCAGACTAGGTGCACCAATGCTGAGAACCATGAGGAAATGTGTGCGTAAGAGGCTGGGAGGCTGTGATTGGAATATGAAGAAAATGCAACAAGAGAAATGCAGGCAGAGCCAGAGGGCTGTGTTCTTGTTTAAGTGCCTTGGATCCACGTTTCTGTTAAATTCTGTTTTGTTACATCTGTGACACAAACCTTCATGTCGGGGTTCTGCCAGACACATCCCGGGTTTGTGTAAGCTTATGGGCCCCTCACTCTGCTGAATGGGTACGCCCAGGAAGCATGATTTCCCACAGGCACTTTGGTAATATAACAGAAAAACAAAAGGGATTATTATAAGAAAGAACAAATGGTATTAAAAAAAGATCAAGTGTTTTGACACCAGAGTATGGTAAAACAAAACCAGCAGACTCCTTATCCTTTACCCTGCATTCAGACTACTGATTAGCCTTCATAAAAGTTCCTTTAAAAATCTCCCAGTGTCAACCTCCCCTCAGTCACAACTAGCTCCCTCAACTGCAGACCTCCATACCCCTTCTCCTTGCCCGGACCACTCTCTTTCACTACCTCCTAGTGGTCACTGACTCCAGAACATCCCTAACAGCTCCCCCCCTGAGTCAGGCCATCCTCTGAGTCTGGAGTGTTTTTTGCTTGTAGATGTGTGACAGCATCATCCTCCTAATCTCTCCCATGCCCTCCTGGTTTGTTGCCTCTTGTTTAAAACCAAGGTGAAGACTTTCAAAGGAGTTATGTACCCAACTCCTAGTGAATGTGGACTTCTCTGTTGAACTCTCTGAAGCAAGGATCATCTTTCCTACTTCTTTGTACAGTACCTAGTTTAAGTGAGTCCTGACACTGGATAGCTGTCCCTAGATACTGCTGAGATGATTATCTGATACAATCTGGTTTTCCTGTGGGTGAGCCCTCTGGGTTTTAAACACGTCCCCTTTGTCATGCAATTTTGCAGAGCTTGGTTTTATGTACTTTCCCTCTTGTTTGAAAAAGCCATTCAGTTTTCAGCACAATTCCACGGTTTTGCCTTGCAGGAGACTGTATAAGCATTTTGCTTCAAGTGTGCTCCACAGTTTCACTGTGTTGGGTCCAAGTGAACCCAAAAATCCCAAAGCAAAAGCCAACTGAAACTGGCAAGATTCACCTGGTTTTGCATTGGAACCGCATACTTTACTCGGTGAGGTTTATTCAAAAAGCTTCATTAACTTAAGCAAATCTTTCAGCAAACATGGTGGGAGTTTTGAGTTTGTAATGAACCATTACACCAGACAAGTTCCACATGGGTTTGTTGAGAATGCCATGCTCAGTTCTAGCTCCAGACTACCCAGCCTTTTGCCACCAGCACTTCTCCCATGAACAACATACAGCAATACATAAGCCGTGTAGAACAGATGGAAATGTTACATTAGAATGCACGATGTGCCTGCAGAAATCAAAAGCCATCTGACATTTTGAATGTTAAGACTCTGGGGGATTGACTGGACTATGTTCTGCTGCAGTTGACAGCAGATCCTTGTTGCAGTGCTTTGTAACTGCACTGAAAGCTGGGTGGAAATGTTTGAACAAACAAGTTTTCTTAGAAAATACTACTCTGTTGAAACCAACACTTTCTGCAGGAATCTGGGGTCATGATGGCACTTTCTCTGGTCCAGGGTGGGCTTTTTTGTCAAAGAAGAAGCAACCTGCATGGAACAGCACAGCAGTGAAAGCATCTGTGATGCCCCAAGGGAGTGTCACAGCAACCATGCTATTAGGTGCGTCTCTCACTCACCTTTGTATGTACATAAAGGTAAGATATGACAAACCATCATTTTCACTGGAAGTATACCAGGAAGATTTCAGAAATCTTAAACATTTTCCCAGTGTGGGAAAACTATTTGCTGCCCAGGTTCAAACTTTGCCCTCTTTCCCTCTCACCAGCCAGAGTAGTTGCCCGGGAACACAGTAGGTATGTCTACGCATGCTATAAATATGAGGCAATTCCCCTATGCTGACAGTTTGCGCCAGAGTTTATTGGCCCTGGGTGCTGCATTTATATGTGTGCTTAGGACCACACCATGTTGAGACGGATCAGAACAGCCCCAGCTGGCAGCCTTTAAGGACACTTGCAATAATATTTGCGTGGCTCTGAGACCCCCAAGCTGTTTTTAGTTTATTGGTGCATTGTATGCTATCTTGAGCATAAAACAATGATGAAATGCTGTTCACACTGAAGCCTGGGGCCAACATACGAGATGCTTGGTCAGTAATGGCGTAGCAGCTATAGAGGGGCACTGCCACACATTCACAATTCACCAATCACAGGGGCAGATCTAGAGGGGTGCAGCAGTGTGGGTGCACCCCCCTGCTTGGCTGGGCACCGAGATGCTCAGTGAGCTCTCTGAGCTCACTGGCATGTCAGCACAGCTCCTGCTGTGAACTCCACGTGTTCTGAGCTCACCAAATGGTCAGCACAGGGTCTGGCTGGAGCCCTTACTTTCACACAGCTCCATGGTCCAGGGGATGAGTGCTACTGTTGTTTGCCCTTTCCCTCCCCTCTTCCTCACTACCTGACACTGAATTCAGTGGCAGGGGGAAGAAGGGGCAAGCAGTAGCAGGACTCAGCACCTGGGCTTCATAACTGCATGAAAACAGGGGCTGAGTGGCTCGGCTGCTTGCCCCCTCTTTTTCCCTGCTGCTGAATTCATTAGCTGGAGCTATGCTGACATGCCAGTGAGCTCAGAGAGCCCTCTTCACTGCCCATAGATGCAGGGATGTGGCTGCATCCCCTCATTGCCATCCTAGATCTACCAATGCCCACTCACACCTGGAAGCAGGGAGGAATTTGCAACAGCTCTTCACTAGGACTAGCATTTGCCTCTACCATCCTAGCCTGGCACTGCTGGTGGGGCTGGGAGAGGCTGGGGTGGAGCAAAACAAGGCTCCAGCCCTATTCTATTCCCTCCAGGCCAAAATAGAGAATACCAGACCTGCAGCCAGGACTCTCCACTGGCTGGTCCAGATCAGAAATGTGGCTGAGCTGATCTCATTCACTGTTCTGCCCCTGCATGGTTACGTGCAGGCCAGTCAGAGTCTGGTTTATATTCCCTGATTAAGAGGTTGTTGAGAACTCTGTTTCCATATATGAAAAATACGTGTGAAAAGGAAAGAAAAATCTCTCCCAGTTTTCAATGTTATCTTAGGGGACAATGATCAGAAGATTCTAGCGCATAGACTGGAGTTAATTTGGCCATAAAGTATTCAGCATGCACATTTCCCTCCTAGGGAAATTTGCAGTGATTATGTAATGCAAACCAGCGATGGTCCAGGCATACATTATATGGATTGCTGTCCAACTACCAAAGACTCTAACTGAATTTCATCAGACAGAAATGTGCAATTTTGCTGTCATTAGAGAGCACCCAGGGAAGTAGCACTACAAAATGCTTCCTGATGCTGTTAAAGGCAGCATGCTGTGAGTTAAACCCCACCATCTGCATTCACATTGAGAAATCCACAAATATTTGAATCTTCTGGCAGCGTAAACTCCCCAACAGTAGCATCAAGTTGAAGTCTCTCTCTGTGGATAGTTTGAGACATTTCCTTTCTTGAGTCTCCCTAACCTACTTGCAGGCTGCTAAACAGAGGAAGAGATTTGCAATGCTCTTCCTACACAATGGAGGACAGACAAGGCTGAAATATTCAATGGCATTTTTGCTTCAGCCTTCAACTACACACACAAAGATTAATTGTGATCGGATGCTTTTTATACCATTAAAATGAAAAACAAGAAAGTGGGTTCAGAAACAGGTTAGACAAATTTATAAAAGCTAGAGGTGTTTAAGTGATCAGGGTCTGATGAAATGAATGTTAGATTACTTAAGGGTCCATCTGAATGACTCTAAACCATTAATAACATTTTCTTTAGATCTCTGGAAGGATGAGTGAGGTCCCAAGGTCCCAAAGGGCTGGGGAAGACCAAACATGGTAACCATCTTTAAAAAAGAAGAACCTGGGAATTACAATTGAACTGATACCCAGAAAGATCTTGGAACAAATTACTAAACAAGCCATCAAGTTGGAAGTACCTAGAAGTCAGAATGATGATAACCAACAGCCAACATGGATTCGGTAAGACTAGATCATGCCCATGCTAGTTGATTTTCTTCTTTGACAGAGTAAATAGCCTAGTGGATGGGACAAGAGATAGACAAGGTATAGAGTAGAGCCCGGATAGTCAGAGCCATGAGCTTTCAAACTAGCTGGGAGCATATATAGCTGCAAAATGCAGTGCAGAACCACAGAGGTGGTTCAAAATAAATGAAGCAGCAGCGTCCTTTGAAGTAAAGACCACAATGATCAGCCAAACTGTCCTTCACTCCACAATCTCCTACACATGAAGCAGGTGGCAAACCACCCGCATATAACTGATACAGGTTCTATTGTATCCTGACACAGTAGCGTGTGTGCCCATTTGCAAGCTACAGGCATAGGATCTGGCTGAAATTCCATGAACATAGCTGCACAACTTCTTGTAAAACTGCAAAGAGTATTTAGTTCTCAACAGTTCACTGTGCAGCTAAAAGGACTTGTACAGAAAGGGAACAACAATTAGGGAAAATGAAATGTTTTTAAAAAAATAAACAGAGTCTGAATGGGGTTTTGTTTGTTTGGAGGACTTTTTTTTGCACTATGTTTTGAGAAATTCTCATTCTAAAAAATGTCAACTGCCTGTAATGATAAAAGATAAGACACTGAAGCCTCAAAATGCATTAAAATCTCAAATAGTATCACATATATGTTGTTAACATCAGAGATAATTGAAAAGTCAAGAGTGTATTACCATGCTGAATCAGATACTTCATCTCTGAATACCCGTTATTTATCATTCTTGGCACCTTTTATGATGTGGTATTAATACTATGATCTCACTTGTTTTAAGTCAGGAATGACTGTGCCCATTACTAATATTTTGGTTATTTATGCATTTGCCAGCTGCTGATATGAGGTCATAGGGTATCAGCTCTCAAAAGCTCTCGACATAAACTTAGATCATTTTATGAATCAAATGTTGAATAGTTTTTTGTTTGTTTGTTTTTAATAGCACAATTTTCTGGCTGCTTGGTACACCAATAAAAACCAGTGTTGACTGGACAATGACGAATAGATTCTGATACCAGAGCACATGTTGATGAGGACTATAGGTAGACAATAAAAGCAGGAAATTCTCCTGAAGCTAGCCCACCGCACCCTGTATTTAAAGGCAAATAGACCTCAGTCCTTGGATTCTAGTGATGAGGATGTGAACCTACTTCTACTGAAATCAATGTAAAGACTCCCTATGGTTTCCGTATACTTATTTCTAGCTCTCCAGCAACTTGATCCAATGGAGAAAACCATGTCGGCTGCTCTGCTAGAACCACTCACAGGCAAAGAGGACAGGCTCCTTACCCAGCCAGTGTAGATGTGGTGATCTTACCAATTCAGCCCAGCTCAAATGGGCTCATAAAATCTTCATTTTGATTGGTGGAGCCCTTCCACCAATCAGGTAGGGGCTGGGTGGGCCGGGCCCCACCCACTGCATGGTGGGGGCGGCCAAAAGCCTCCCAGAACTGATTGAAGTCTGCATTCTGCAGGTCCAGCAAGACTTTGGCGGCGGAGCCTCCCAGGCAAATAAAAGGAGCTGCATGCCCAGCACAAGGGAGATGTGTCAGGGGATGATGAAGGGAGCAGGGCTGAAGAGCTGGGGACAGCTGGCCCAGTGGGCAGAGCCAGTATCCAGAAGAGCCCAGAAGACTCCCCATGCCAATCCGACACTCTAGCCCCAGTGGTGCGCAGCACAGCACACAGGGCCCAGGCTCTACAAGCTGCTTGAGGCGGCTCAGGTCTGCACTGCCAGCAGGTAGCTGGGAGCTCAGTGCACAGCTTGGTGCACAGAGCCAGGGCCCTGGGAGCTGTTCAAGGCAGCTCGGGTCCCAACCCCTGGCTTGAGGCCAGGGACCCCGGTGCACAGAGTGGACCCGGACCCTGGGAGCTGCACCAGGCAGCTCAGGTTCCTCATTCCCAGGGAAGCAGCCAGGGTTTCCTCTGTGCATGGACAGTGCATGGAAAATTAGAGGCCCCAAGAGCCATTTGAGGTGGCTCAAGCCTGTGGCCACTGGCACAGGGCCAGTGGCTAGGTGCAGATGACGCTGCATAGAAGGGTTGGGAGCAGACCGAGTCCCAGTACTGCACAAGGCAGGACGGACCTCCAACCCCCCACAGAAGGCAGGGCTCTTGGTGCACACCACGGTGCACAGGGCATCAGTGGGCACTAGCCCCGAGGAGCCATTGGCCCCAGAGGCCTTGATAGGAGCAGTGGGAACGAGGAGATGCAGACCATCCATGCGATTTCCCCCGGAGCAGGAGTTACCCAGGAACACGGGATCTCCCACAGGGGAGGAAACACCCAGATCGGGCCTCTCAGGTGGGCTGTTTGAAAGGCAACCTGCCTAAGCCACAGGCCAAGAACCTCAGGGAAGTTCCTCTTTCCTACTGGTTGGAGAAGCACTGCCAATGCACCAGGACCAGCCTGGGCACCAGGAGCTTAAAGGGTTAAGTTTAATCTAAGGCCGATTAGATATAGCCTTATATAATATAATAGCCTTATATTTTGTGGTAGTGCCTTATATTTTGTTATTCATAGTATGATTTGTTGTTCAAGGTTATTGTATGTATGTAAATAGTTGGGATAGCGACCTTGGTTGATACCTTCCCTGGGGTCTACCTGTACTTCTCCAGATTTATCTGCACCTATTGTTTGTTATTTATTTGGTTTAGTCTGCATCTATCAATTGTTTACCTGTATTTAGCCTGACTTACCTGTCGTTCACCTGGACTCACCTGTGCTTTACCAGCTTTATATCAGCTGCTAACCTGTGCAGGGTTTGTTGCCGTTGGAGGTAGTGAAACTTTGGGTCTCCATTTATAGAGAGTATAGTATTGTATAAAGCTTGTATATTGTATGACTCATCTGTGTTTGCCTGGATTAGATCAGTTATTTACCCGTGTTGGGTTTGAAGCCATTGGTAGTGGTATCATTTCGTAGTCGCCATTTATAGAGTATAGATTTACATGTAAATATATATTGTATTATTATCTATTAATATCATGTTGGGGGTTTGTGTGTGTGTGTGTGTGTGCGCGCACACATGTGCATCAATAAACCTGTAAGTAGTTAAGATATACTTTGTCCTGGCTTGTCTCTATACAGGATAGAAGGAACTGGCTGATAATTACAGTTCCCCCTCTCAGTCTCATAGCACTCTGGCCTAGTCACTTATGCCTTCTATTTGGAGAGGGAGTACTCATGTACGTCCAGGCTACATAGATGAGCTGCAGGAAAGCAAAACAGTTATTGCATTGTCTCCACAGTGAATCTGCATTGTCCATGAAGTCTCTGACCCTGTCCTGCCCATTGTCTTGCTGACATGTATCCTCTTTGCTTTCCAGAGAGGATCAACAAGAAAAAGCTGTGTGATACAGGGCACAAAAGGATTGTTGGGTCTCCCAGAAGGACTGCCTGTACACTGCACTGCTGCTGCACTTTGGCTTCTTGCAGAGGCATACAGGAAGGAAGCACAACTTTGAATTCTAATAGAGTAAAGGTACAGATCCAGGTCCCATCAAAATCTAAAGACTATTGTTGACTTTGATGGCAATAGATCAGACCCTGTGAGTCAAATTCCCCTGAACTTCCTCAGACCAAAATTCCTCATTTGTTTCAATAGGAGCTTTGTTCAAGTAAGAGCTTGGACTCAAATGACTAATCAACCAAACCAAAATCAGTATTGTTAATAAGAAAGATTTTATAAGCATGTGTTAGAGCATTAGCAACAGTGGGCTCCATAGTTAAGGTTGCCCAGTTGTTTCCATTCTAACCCCCATTTTCTAGCCATTCAGAACTCTCTGAAACTTCAACCTATTAAACTGAATTTTTCCAGGTATGACCTTTGGTAAATTATTGCTTATTATTCATAATTCAGTAACATATAAAAACTCCAAATGAGATCATGGTTCTACTGTGTAAATATCTAAAGATAGATAACTTCCAAGCTATGCGACAGAGACTGTGATGTCACAGAGGAAGTATTCAAAGTTGGAGAAAAGGTCTGTGATGAGGTAATTAAAAGCTGTATCATCATTTGCAGTCATGGGTGGTGGGAGGGATTGGGGACGGGACTCAGTTAAAACTGTAACCTTGACTTCATGTTTGTTCCTCTGCAGATTTAGCTGTTGTATTACTGTAAGTTCTTCCTATGGGATATATTTTATAATGAATGTACGAATGGCATATGTAACAAGTAATATCTGTTGCACTACATTATGCATCTTTTTCCATATATTGACATTTGAGATGTAACCAGGGACTTTGCATAGAGTACGTCTGGCAGAAATGGTGTGTCCTGATTAATGTCCTTTCAGTTCTGATATGAAACACATGGGCTGTATTAGCAAAGTGATGAATGAAATGATACATTGGAAATTACCTACCTATTCAATGAACATGACTTACCAAAGTTAGGAATGTTTGAATGATTAAATCAAACCAAGGTATGTGAATCAAACCATTTTTTTCTAGGAAGAGGACAATGTTATGAACTACCGCTAGGTTTTATGGGGTCAAGCCAATACCCATTGAAGTTAGTGGTAAAAGTTAACTACAATGACCTCTGGAATGGCTCTCAGAAAACCAAAGGCCTTCTGGGTAGCTTAAAGAAAATATGTATTCAGACAATTCATAAGTTACAAGTGAAGAACTCAATTGCATCCTCTCTCCACTTTGATGATCTTAAATTAATTAAATTATTTAAAAAAATAGACCCCAAATCAAGATACTCCTTGTTTGAAGCTCTTAACGCATATACATACTTTTCAGTGCATCTTCAAGTCCCAATAAAATGCATATCCCACTGAAACTGTTAAATTTAAGCATATGCTTAGATGCTTCCCTGAACTGGGGGCATACAGCAGATGATGCCAGGAGTACTTTCCTGCTAAAGATTTCCTTTCTTTACCAATACAATATTAGCTCCCAAATGCTATGAACAAATAAATAGTAGACATATTAGCTTTCCCTGAATTTCTTAGACTTTTTAAAAAAATTAGCCTGGCTCAAACATTGTCTTATCATTAAACTAACATATTAAATTTCCCTGACAGTAAAATCTATCTATAGACGTACAGTAACAACAAATTAACCTCAATCTGACATGAATGAAAACAATTTCTAAGTGGTTATAGTTCCTAAAACAGAATCTATATGCAATAAATGTAATTATTTCACTGAAATTGTTAGCACATGTTTTTCTTCTGCAACAGACATGTTCCTCGTACCATCTCTGTTACACTGATATGTTTCTTAGCAGCCCATTCTGTGCCTTTATCCTTGATTTAAATTTATCATGACACATTTTTAAACAATAGCAGGAAACCTCACTTATGACTTTAATTATAAAATGGTGTTATAAAATTATATCCACATTTTACTTTTGGCAGTTGGCAATCCTCATTTAACATAAATAACCCTTCTTGGCCTCAGCAGTTCTCTTTGGTTGATTTCAATGCTTACTGTATGTAATTGATATAAAAACATAAGGTTTAGGAAGCAGTTATTGGAACTTGTTAAAAGAAGTAGTCAAGTTCATAAATGCATTCATTTTGCTACGTTACATGCCAAGAGAATTAATAATGTACTTTAGGGAATAAGGGAGAAATTCTGGCTTTTTAAAGAAAGACTGATGTAACTACAGTATTCCACTTCTATGTTAATTGTTTGGCTCTCAGATCCATGACTTTGTTTCTCTTCCACTCACAGCTGCTTCCAATAATCTTTTAAAAACTGACACACACACATAATATACATATATATACACATACAGATGTAGACATAGAAATAAACATACATTTAACTATAAATACCTACTATTACTTAAATAATTTTGTTGTTCTGTACCAAGGAAGAACAAGCAAAAATATCAGCTCTGCTATATAAATAAGGGGGGGGTGGGGAGGGGGAGAGACATAATAAAACAGGAAAGACTGTCCATAGAAGAATAAACTTTAACAGCATTAGGGATTAAGCTACTTAAAGTCATTTCCAAAGGGGAATCTGGAAGTAGGAAACAGAAGGTGCCAGATTTTTTAACTTAGGCACACACAACTGCCCACAGCCATAGTTGCCTGCCTAATATTTGCACACTAATACCAAGCATGCATGTGTTCATGGTTGTGACTGCAGGTGGCCAGTTAAGTGCCAAGTGGTTTACATGGCAGCATAATTAAGTTCTGAGAGACTAGCACACCAGCCCCCAGCACTGATTTGGTGAAGGGAGAAGGTGTAGAAATAGCAGCCACTATCACTGCTCTCTGGACACTGTACCAGTACTGACAATTTGGCTGCAGCTGCTGCTCAGGGTGCAAAAAACAGCCCAGTTATGCTTCTGGGTTTATATGTACAGAGTATCCTCTTTGCGGAAATACCCAAGGTATTTATGCCCTCCAGTGGGCTATACCTAAATGTGTACAGATCAAGTTCTGCAGAACCGTATGGCTAAGATTAAGCTTGTAAACTTACATGTAGGCACTTTGGTAAGGCATTCAACCAGACTACTGACACACTCCAATACCTTTCTAACCAAGGGCTAACTGGCCTACTTTTAATAAGTTCTGAGCATTCAGTACTTTTCAGTGACACTAGCAGGAGCTGCTGATTAGATCAAGTAAGAGCTTTTTCAAAAAGTCACTATACACTGTTGAACCACTGTCTTTAAAAAAAAATCCAGCTCTATTCTTTTAAACAGTTTTCAGTTTTAGAGAGTTTAAGCTAATTTATTCCATAAGTATAGCCAACTCAAAAACAAAAAGTGAGGTCATACTAATAATGCAAAAAATCCAAGTACATACTGCAAAGAAAGACCATGTTCTAGATTGGGACGGGCAAAATACAGCCCATGGGCTGCATCTGGCCTGCCAGGCAATTTCATCCGGCCTGTGGGCAGGCATCCAACCTGGCCCACAGCTGCCCCTGCTGTGCTCCACATGGGGCTGAGCCCTGTGCACTCCTACCAGGGCAGCACCCTGCATGCCCACTCTTGCCTGTGGGAGGGCCCTGGCCAGCATGCACAGCTTCCAGGTGGGGCTGCTGCTGACACTGCCACTCCCCCCGGCCTCTGGTGACTTCTCCTGTCCCTGCTGCAGCACTCTGGGCAGTAGGCAGGGAAGCAGCAGCAGGCAGGGAAGCAGCAGCAGGCATGGGGTGGTGGGGAAGCTGCAGCTGAGTAGGAGTGGCATGCCAGCAAGAGCGCAGAGCCTGGGTCAGCAGGAATGTGGGGCCAACCTGGCTCCATTGCTTGAGGCTTCCCTGCTCCTTGCCACTTTGTACAGCTCCCAGGACTCAGGTGGGGTGGAAAGGAGTGGGGCCAAGCCTCTCCAGCAGCACTGATCCTCTGCCCCTCCATACAAGGTCCTACCCACTGGCCTATGGAGATCCATGGGGGTGAGAGGCAGCAGAGCGGGGAGCCTGATTCTTCCCCCACTCCTCATGGTCTCTGTTTGGCTCTGTTCTGGCTGTGCCACCCTCAGAATGAGAAGGAGGGGGAGGGCCAGGCATGCGTCCAACTTTTCCATTTTCAAAAGGTGGTCACCCTGGCCTGCCGCAAGCCATAAGTGCCCCAAGGGCCCAGTGCCTGCTGCTGCCACTAGTGGCAGAGGCTGTGCGCCATGGGAGTGGGTCATGCCAGGGGGGCCTCCACATGCACCCCCCACACACCACCAGACCCACACACTCCCAGCATGCACCCCCACACATCACCATACCCTCCCCCACATGCCATCATACCCACACACACCCCGTATATCCCCCTCACACACACACCCCCACAACCTCACCCTACACACACTATACAAGAGTAAGACTTTATTTTGAGCTGTTATGCAATTGCCTCTATATACACTATGCAAACACACAAATCAGGACAAAAATATTTTTTGAAATAAAATTAAAACGGTGTAATAGATGTTCAAGTTTTAGTATATGATTTGGGTTTTTTCCAGTTTCAGGATGGCAACCCCCCAGTGCAGTACTTCCGGGGCAAGGGAAGGGACTCCCAATGGCAAAGTTAGGGGTGCGATTTTGGCCCTGAGGATGGTGACTATGGGATGGGGTACCTGTCAAGGGGCAGGGCACTCAGCAGCTCACCAAAACTTGTTAAGAAGGCTTCCAGCTGCCCACCTCTATTCTAGATGCTCACTTGTAGATTCCATTAGGGTTCATTCTGGCACAATCAATATATTTATTTTACTTAGTGAATGCAATTTCACACATCCAATTCCATGTGGAACCCAGCATAGAGCAGAGAAGAAAATCCAATTTAAGGATATGTACAAACGTTGTCAGGCAGTGCAGTGCAGATCTTTGTGAAAGATAGAGAAGTAGCGGCATTGAGTAAATGCAATTGCTGTAATTTTTTCACCTGTCCTTCCTACTTCTTTCTAGTGTACGGATAGAAGGACCTCTCTCACTTTGATCTTGACCACATCCCTAGCTAGCTATTCTGGTTCTGAGCATCAAACGCTGAGGTAGTAACTTTGACATCTGTAAACAAGGTACACAATGGTCTTGATTCTCTGTCAGGCTGCAAAATAAGAGCAATGCAGATATAAAATGTTACCAAAGCAGAAGAAGAGTAGTCCCTACTGATCTTGTGCCCTCATTGAAAGCTGTGGAAAAGGCTAGCCATGGGGAGAGAAATGGGTCCTGCAGTTTGGATCATGTGTGCATAGCTAATCATTGCTCATGGGCAGGGTTCTCTGTTCACTACAGAAAAATGGGGTAAAATGCAGATTTTCTCAATTTAAGAAGAAAAACCTGGATTTTCTCATTTTAAGGAGAAAAACTGGAGAAATGGTGGGTTTCCCCTTGCAGGCTGGAGGAATTCCAGCTTGCAAGGGGTTGGGGGGAACAGGAGGAGGGCAATCAGAGAGGGGGAGCCATGTGCATGCACGCACATTCACAGGCACACGGCAGCCAGGCAGCACGAGCACAGCTCCTGCAGCTTCCCACAGATAAATATGGGAGTGAGGATTGAGGCCCCCATTGTGAGGGAAGGAGATGAGCAGGACTGGGGCTAGGGCTGCTGCCCAGCTGGGGTGGTGCGTGGGGCTTGGGGCCCAAGGCTGGGCCCGGGCAAAGAGAGGGACAGAGCCACAGGTGGAAGGGGAGCGGCAGGGGGGCCTGGCTCCCTGCTGCTGCGTAAGCTTCTGGGGGAGCAAGTGGGGCACGTGCCCCCCAGATTTGTATGCAAGGCGGGGGTGGATGAGGGCTGCCAACTGTGGGCTCCCCCCTTGTTGTGGGACACCCTCTGGTCAAGTAAGCACCCCCCTCCAGGTGCCTCCACAGCCCAGCAGGTAGAACCTGGTGCAGCAGGGCACAGCAGGGTGGGGAGACTCACTGCCACCACCAGAAGCCCCATGTCGCCATGGGGAGATGCCACCTGCCCACTGGGCAGCAGTGGGGTACACAACCCCATGCTGCCATGTCTGCTGCTGCCAGGCAGTCAGGGGCACCTAGCTATGGTGCCGCGGGGCTCCCAGCAGCAATACCAAGCCTCCCCACCCTGCTCTGCCCTGCCACACCAGGACCCACCCGCTGGGGTATGGGACCAAAGGGCGGCACCCAGGGGCAGGGCAGCAGGAAAGGGAGCCCTGAGCCCAGAGCAGGCAGCCCACATCTGCACCACCTCAACAGGTTTCACTGCAGCCATGCCACCTATGGAAGAGTGGGAGCTGGGCTCCACGCTCCACTCAGCTCTGCTGAAGCACCTGCTGTCTTCTACAGGTGGCAGCCAGGGCTCAGGAGCTGTTGGGGTCAGGGGGCTACAGACCCAGCCCCATAGCCCTGGCAGCTGGGGGCCCCCTTCAGCAGGGGCAGGGGGCAAAGGGCACCAGCAGGGCCTAAGGGGCAGTGGGTCAGGAGTGAGTGGCAATGTCATGGGCAGGGCACCAGCATATCAGGAGTGCTTAGTACCACAAAGCAGTGGGAGGGGGCGGGCAGGGAAGACAGTTACAGCTGGACCTGCATCCTGGCGAGCAAAGGGAGCAGGAGAAGCTCTGATTTTCTGTGATAAACCCAAAATTAAAAAGCCAAAGTTGGTAAGTATTTTTTTTTTTATAGTAATTGAAGCACAGGTAGGCTTCCAAATTGCTTTAAAACTGGAAATGTATCATAAAACCCCATGTTCATTTTAAATTGTGGAAAAATGCATATTTTGGGGTTTTTTAATCAGAGAATTGGTGGTTATCAGAGAAAACCAGGATCCTTCCTCATGGGTAAGACACTGGAAAAATAAGTCACTAGCTTGTTAAAGTTCACAGAGGAACTAATCTGCAGAGTTACAGCACCTAGTCTCTCTCCATCTTTGAAAACTTGCTCCTGATCCACTGAAATAGGTGGATTTAGATGAAAGTTTTGCCCGATAAGATTTGCTGTTATTTCTGGAATGCGGGACACTGCGGGTGGTAGATTCCAGTACAAGACTGGCATAGGAACTAACATGTTATTCTTAAATCTGGAAAATCCAGACGGTCTCCCTTCTTACTTTGGTACTGCTGGATTTGTATACAAGTGTCAAAATGAGCCTGGAAAAAGAAATCACAGCTCTAGGGCACACAGCTGCCAGGCCAAGAAGTTCAGTTTAGGAGGCCACACATACTACCAGACCATTCTTTCTCCCACAGATGCTGCAGTGTTTCTGGATAAATAGGAAGCTGACTATGTGTAGCAGTGGAAGAAATGACTGCAGAGACCGCTGACACCCAGGGGACTTTTTACGTTTCCTAATGTAAACTTTGATTTTGCTATTTTTATTGGGGCAGGGGTGTTCACCAAATGGAGCGCTTCTTCCTCCAAATTTCTATTACTAGCTAATGCAGCAGGCTGTACATGGTATTACTACTTTAACATTATAATTAGAGATGGGCAAACTTTGTGAGGTTTGAGGTTGTGAAAGCCTCTTTACATATTATATATAATTTTTTTTTGCGGGGGGTGAGGAGAAGGCTGCAAGGTGTGAAGCTCAACTACCTTTTTTTTAATTTGGGTAAGAGAAAATAAAGAGCAATTCAATTTTTCATTTTAAATAGTGTTTTAAGTCAGGGGTGCTCAGCCTCTGGCTGGCAGGTCAAATCTGGTTCACAGAGCCGTGGCATCCAGCCCATGGGGCTCCTCCAGGGTCAAGAAATTTGATGGTGGGGAAGCAGTGGCAATCTATACTGCCCCCCCACACACACACACACACACACCGCTCCAAACTCCCAAGTGCCATGGTTTGATTGGAGCCAGGCCACATCCCATTCCCTCTATATAGCTGGGTTGGAGCTGGGCCATGCCCCCTTCCGCCTGTGGGACCAGGCCATGCTGCAACCCCTGCAAGGCTGGATGGGAGCTGGGCCATACTCTCTCCCCTGATGCAGCTGGTTTGGGGCCAGGCTGCAGCTGGGCCAAGTACCTTTCCTCAGAGTGGGTATTGGGGCTGAACTGTTCCCACTTCAGTCCGCACAGGCAAGTGGCACTCCACTGTGCCCCACCCCGGCACCAGATCCAGCCAGGGGATGGACCAAGAACAGCCCATTCAGCCCACTGAACAAAGAGGTTGACTACCACTGATCTAGGTGAAGCCCTGCCTGGGCTAAGTTTCAGAAAAGTATGTGGTAGAATGGTGAACAGAACACAGCTGGTGTAAAAGAGACAGAACACTGTCTCTCACCCCGTTCTCATT
>NW_017728943.1:26762914-26786723 GCF_001723895.1 Crocodylus porosus | reverse complement strand
GGATCTAGTGGCCTGTTACAAACTAGTCAGAGGGGACCAGCAGGCACTGGGGGAGTCCCTGTTCCCCCGAGCACTACCAGGAGTGACTAGAAATAAAGGTCACAAGCTGGCAGAGGGTAGATTCAGACTAGACATCAGGAGGCGCTACTTCACCGTCAGGGCGGCTAGGATCTGGAACCAACTTCCAAGCAAAGTGGTGCTGGCTCCTACCCTGGGGGTCTTTAAGACAAGGCTACACAATCACCTAGCCAGGTTCGTTTGAACCCAAAATTATTTCCTACCATGGACTTGATGATCTGCTCAGGTCCCTTCCAACCCTACCAACTATGAAACTATGAAAATGGCATTAGCTCCACTGAAGTCTATGTCACCAGCTAACACCAAGAACTAACTCCACAATGTGTGAGCAGGTTGCAGGGAATAGGGTGCTTGGTTTTGATTGACCCAAATGGATGAGGTGACCTATACTTCTGCAGTGAACTCAACTTTTACAGAGGCACAAAATTAGAGCTGGCATCCTTTATACCATTAATACAACATCCTTAATATCACTCATTCATCAACATCAAGGCCAAAAAGAAAAAAGGAAAAAAACCACACAAAAACAAAAAGCATGCGCACACACACACTTAGAGATCAGGGATAGTAGAGTGGAATTACAGCTGAAATCACAATCCTGAGCCACTTCTGTAGCTAAAATAAGTCAGCGTATCCTACCACAATGACAGTGAAACATGTGTAACCAAGTACATGCATAACCCTGGCACACGGAGCTACCTGCATGCCACGTCCAAGTCTTGGAATCCTGGGGTGCCCAGTAGTGTAAGCCTCAGCTGGCTCTCTTAGCAGCTGAAACAAGGATTTCCAGTAGGGAGGGTCCCTTTTACACTTACACACCCTTTGCAACAACTGATATAATTATTTACAAATATTTAATTATATACAATTTAATTATATATCTTGTACTGTATAACTAAAGCAGATACAAGTTACAAATTGCTACCAAAATAACTCTATATACAGTACACAAAAGGAGCACGGGTGGTACAGAGATAGTCACCTGGGTGCCTATGAGGTGCACAAACTGATATCCTCTCAGGTGTGACATAGGTTAAAGAAGAAGTATGAACAATAATTAGGCATTAAAGCTCTAATAAATAAATTGCTTAATATTTACAATATGAGCTATTGGATACTTATGTACAAACACTACTAATGGCCTTTACGCGCAGTGAATTTGCACACAATCCCCAGTTCCTCCCACCGCACTGTGACAGGTCCTTCGTGGCTGAGGTCCTCCCACATTGGCCCAGGCATCAGTGCACTGCTGCAGCTGCTCCCATATCTGGAACAAAACACACAATACACACTTCCTCAGGCCAGGCCCTTGCACAGTGGGCAGCGCAGCTTGGGCTGTAGGCTAAAGCAGATACACTTCTCCCACAGGTGAGCACATGGACACACTGGGTTGGGCTCCCGCAGCCCACCCCCTCCCTTTACGTAATATGCACACTGATGATCTGGGACTAGTTCCCCGAGTCTTGCCTCCCCTTGTCTAAGCACTGGGATGTGCTAGGCTGGGCTTCCGCAGCCGTGCACTCCTCCCTTGAATTACACACACATACGCACACACACACTAATCGGGGTTTGCCTGCCCACAAGCAAACTCACGTGCTTCTCAGGCAGCTGCCTAAGGGGACCAGCCCCTTCCCCCCAAAGCCCCAGCACGAGTCCTGGGGCCAAGTGCTCCTCTGACCCATTAGCAGCCTGGCCCATGCAGCCCTCTTCCCACAGCACACCCTTCTCTCCCCCTCTCCCTCTCTCTGGGCAGGGAAAACTCCCCACTTTTAAAGAAACCCTCCCAGCCAATCCAGAGGCTAGGATTTTCTCAGGCTTTCCCTAACTATTCCTCTGATTTCAAGCCCCTGGCTGGGGTTTTTCCATTCCTTTCCTTCCTCCAAGATGTCCCGGTCCCAGACAGCTTCATTTTGCCCTCGGTGTAAGGTCCCATTGGGACAAACTATTTTTGCCCTAGTACAGTGTCTCCAAAATGACAAGCCTCATTGTGAGACACTCTCCAGTCAGGTAAGCAACCCTTAAACATCTGTTACACATGCATAGAGGGTCTGTCACTACTAACTCCTCTCATGGCCCTATACAAGCAACAGAGAGCTTCCTAAAAGAATTTGAGATTTTTTTAGGAAGGATGTGAAGATGGGGAACTTGGAAAACATCCATTTCCCACCCCTGGGAGTGGCCAAGCCAAATAGAAGCTGATGAGCTTGTTGCAGTCTTGGATAACAGAGCAGGTCCTTTGTCCAATGGCCGATTCCATAGTTTCAACCTTTCTGTGACATTAGTAGTAAGTCAAGACTCTCTCAATGCAGACAGCAGAATTCCACTGACCAAAAAAAACAGTGTAACCCAAAAGAGACTACAGATTGTTACCTGTATGCAAAGCCTGCTGGCAGAAAAGGAACATCTAGTTACAGTGGTATTTAGAGAGAATCTGGTTCAATAAATAAGAAGTTTGTTCTGCATTTGATTATCCGCAGTGCTAAATCTTAAACATGAGGTTAAAGGCTTCTTTAAAAACTGATGTAGCGTTGAATAAAGACTGATACAGCAGTGCATCAAACTATCTAGTCTCAAGGTATCCAGGACCCAATCCAAGCAAGCCATTAGATAGAACAGGGGTTGTCATCGGGGGGTGCACATACCCCTGGGGGTACTTGGGAAGGCCCCAGGGGGCACACAGCAGCAGTGCAGAGAAGCGGGAGGCAGGGCCTCCAGGACTTTGCGCTCCTTGGGCCGCCATGCACCACATGCCACTAGCACTTTTGTTTTTGCCAGTGCCATGTGCTACTGGTGCTTCTGCCGCTGCTGGCACTTCCAGTTTTGCTGCTATGCACTGCTGGCACTTCTGGTTTTGCTGCTGCGTGTGCATGGGGGAGACCCCCCTCCCCCAGTCATCAGTTAGCTGCCAGGGGACCCCACCCCCCTGCTCACTGAATGGCCACCGGGGGACTCCTTGCTTCTCAAACAGCCGCCGGGGGTACACTGACCAAGAAAGGTTGAAAACCTTTGAGACAGAAGGTGGAAACTGCCACCTCCAGTGTCCCGCAGTCAGCCTATGTGACTGAAAAGCATGTATACGATTGATTTACACTTAAAGTAATCCTACACTGCAATCCAGAAAAGGTGCCTTCAGCTCATGTAGGCATACCCAAGCTCGTGTAAACTAGCTAACTTGGATACTAATAACAGTGGAGTGCAAGAGTCAGTATGGGAAGATGCTCACATGGCCAGCACAAATAGAGTTCCTTAGGGTTACTGTACGTCTGGGTTTTCTTTGACATGTCCTCTTTTTAGGCCCTTGCCCTTGTATCTGGGTGGGTTTTTAAAATAAGAGTGAATGTCCAGGTTTTTGCTCTTCCTCTGCTTTCCCAGGCTGGCTGCTTGGGGCTAGGAGCAGTGGGCAAAATGATTGGCTGTCAGGGGTTACGTGCTCCCTGCACATGCCCCGGTAAGCTTCTCCCAGGTAAAGAGACTCTGTACGTGTGGGTGCACATGCAATTCAGGAGCTGCTTGGGCAGCAGGGATGGAGGGCAGGCGGCTGGGGGTTGAGAGTGGGGGGGGCTGGCAGGTCAGGGCGGCTGGCAGGGCTTATGAGTGAGAGGAAAAGTCAGGGCACTGCCCCCCTCCACCTCCTTCACAGGTGTCTTCTTTTTTTATACTGGAAATACGGTAACCCTAATTTCTATAGCACCACAGTAGTGGTACCCAGGACAGCTAATTTAAATTTAACTGGGGTATGTCTCCATATATTGCAGTCTTCCCCCTGGACTGAAGCACAGACATTGTTGTAGGTTGTTTATGGCAGGTGGGATAAACAGAAACAACACACAGAATCTGCACTGATACCCACCACCCAGATAAGACACCACCTGTTTTATGCAAATGCTTTAAAGCAGGGCCCACAGTTTACAGGGCAAAAGTACCGAACCTTTAATGATCCCTGTTAGGCAACTGCTAGGAGCTGGTACTTTGGGCAGCATGTTTTCCTGTATGCAAGTAGCCTACAAGAAAAGCAACAAGTTTTGCAAGGGTCCCAGGATACTTATTTTCAAAGAGCCCAACCCAGGATGTAACAGCCTCTTCACTAAGACAAATAATATCACACTTGGCTTCCAGGCACAGTGATAGATCCATTGCCATTTGTTGTCTTTGTGTCGCTGTAGTATTTCTGCTGCTACAAAAATACTATTTAGAGAAAGTAAAATTATCAGAAATGTAACAAACCCCTGTGAAACTCAGGCACCAGGCTCAAAGGTAATGACATTTTCAAGTGAAATGTACTGAGTGATGCTGCCATCTGCCGACAGAAGCTAAAATCTCATCCTATTAAAAAGTTGAACGGTAGGATGTTCCCCTCAAAATGTCTGTGAATAAACTAAAGCTAGCAAATGGTCTGAATAAGGGACCGAAATGTAAGAGGCATTTGAAACTGCAAATTTATACTACTTGAATAATTCAGCTTGCTTGTAGTTCAGATGTTAAAAGAAAGAGGATCACTCTTCCTCATGCCTCCTTACAATTCCAAGCAAAGAGCAAATTCCAGTAAGAAGGGCATTGGTTTGGGATATTAAGGGTCTCCTCCCAACAATTGTGTCCCAACTTCCTCCCCAGGACTTTGGAATAGTTACATCAACTCTACTTCCCCTCCCCATGTTTTGTCTATTTAGACTGTGAGTGCAGGAAAACCCAGATCAGAATGGTTCTCAGCTTGATATATTCACAGCAGTTTCCCAAATTAAAGGACAAGCCATTCAGCTGACAGCTGCAGCTTTTACTTCAAAAGGGCACTGCTTCTCTCCTCAACTAGAGCACATCAGCAGACCAAACCTTCATCTTTTCAGGGGACAAAGGAACCTAATCAGAAAGTATCCACGTTCTATTGAACTTCAGGGCAGTAACTATCCTTTATTATGTGTTTGGATGGTGCTTAGCTGGGGTAAGATTTTCCAATACACCCAAGTAAATAGGACTCCTTAGTTTCAAAAAAGTGACATAGGCACTTCAACCAAAATTTTCAAAGATATTTAGGTATCGAAAGATGAGATAGGCATCTCATCTGTGTGGGCATTTTTTTGAAAATACCAGTTCATACCTAAGGACCAGGTTTTTCAAAAAGTATTTAGGTGTCCAAGTCTGCCTGACAGTTGGGAAGATTCACAGAATATCCACAACATGTACCCAGTGCCCTCATGGACAAGTACATCGTATCCATCCACTCTCACTTGAACACACCAAACCTGGAAGCATAGCAGTGAAGTGATCGGGGGGCTTCCCTACACAGCCACTCTGGAGTCCTCCATCTCTGGCATGTTTGGGAGTGACCATGGGAAAACAGGCCCAGGCAATTTTAATGCCACGGGAGCAAGTTAGCTGGAGTACCTCAAGAGTGCTGGGGATGCAATTTAGACTACCACTTTGGTACCGTTAAGATTTAATGGGATTTAGAAGGCCAAGTCATTCAGGTTACATTGCAAATGTTGCCTCTGATCTAGCAGAGTTAAAGGCTGAAAAGTTTTGAAGACCAAAAGTGGAGGCAACTGCTTAGGTAAGAAGACAGGGAATGTTAGCTTTGCATTCATGACAGTAATAGATCCTTCTCCCCCTTAGATCAGAAAGGTACCTTAAAAGCACAGCTGCACTTATAATTTGTGAAGCAAAGCCCATGAATCTCAATTACACCTGAGAACAACTACTGCCATTGTTCTAATTGGTTTTAGTATCCAATTAGAATACTAAAGACACCTCTAGCATCTCCTTTCATCCCGGGATCTCAGAGTACTTGACAAACATGTTTAAACTGAAGCAGGAGAACAAAGATTTTTCTGACTTTCTTCAGCACGTTATGGAAGAATTCATTGGGACAAAACCCTGACACCTGCAAAATGACTACATGGTTGCTTAAAGGAAGTTGAAGCCAGGCTCAGGATAAGAGGATTGTGAATCAGCACAATTGCTTGAAATTGGCAGATTCAGAAGTGTCCCAATGACTGTATCTTGGCAAGAAACTACAGACAATGCAGTCTACGGTCATAAAAAGAAAGGTGACTCCAAAAGGAGGCGAAGTATTTAGGAAGGAGGGGAATCACATCCACCTACCCCACAAATCACACACTTACAGAAACCTCTTTTCTAATATCCCCTAGCTTTGTTACTGACTCTTTGTGCGGAACTATTTGTATCTACATTTAGTAAGCAGTTTTCCAGTTACTATATAAAGGAATCATTTTGGAGAGATCAAAACAATCAAAAACACACAGTGCTCCTGGATGACATATGCCAGGATGTTAGTAACCATAAATGGCTTTCATATATGGCCTCATCACCATCCCCCCCACAGTAGCCCTTTCAAGTGGGAATTACAAATTGCTTACTTGGAGAGGAAATTTCAAACAGCCCACTTATCAAAAAAGTGCCAAATAAACCTGTCATGGGGATAGGAGTTACAAACCATTCCTAAACTCTGCAGACGTTTCCTGAGCCTGTGAACTCTGATCTTGGCTTCTAATAAACATGACATCAGCTCCTCAGCATTGCAGACACAAGACACATGACCCACCAATATGTTATCGCTTCCTCTGCAGTTTCTTCTAGAATCTGTGGTAAAGCACAGTAGTGATATCAATGAGAGTCCTTCCATTCATTTGAATCAAGTTCATATCAAAATAGTACTAAGTGAAAACTTGCCGTATATTTGAAAAGGTAAAGCTACCTCAGGTCTGTACATGTTCACCATGATATTATGATATAGGCCACAAATATATTATGAGAAGCACAAACAGTTTCATTGGCATAGTATGCACGTAAAACAATACTGCATCTGCTGCATAAAATAGATGGTTTCCAGGTATTGAATTAAGCAGAATTTAAGTCACTGTCAAAGATTCCTTATCAGCCAACTTTTCATCTGAGAAATGCCAATGAGTTCTGAAAAAAATAATTAGAAGATTGTATATTACAGTAGTTTTCTGAGTAACATCTCAAAGGATTTTATGGATAGCATCATCTTAAATATGCTGGAAGTCAGGCACTAGAGTAAATGTAATTTTAACCTCTGAAGCAATTCTGAGTGATAAAAATGACTGACAACCTGTAGTTCAATTTCACAATGTAGGTATTTCCTCTTAGAATTGATGTTTTGTTTTTGGTTTCTTGGAGTTTCAGTTAAATCTTGGGAACAAAAATATGGCAATATTTTCATGAAAAGTTCACTTATTTTTCTACAAACTGTAGAAGTGATTGACATTTTTCAGATTTTACAAGTTCCCAAAAATCAAAAAACAGAAAAGGATAAGGAAAAAAACTGGAAAATTTTCTCCATCTAACACCCAAACATTTCTATCCTAACTAAACTAAACTAAATGATACTAAACCTTCGTTTAAGAAAAACAAAGCTATGCCCCTTCTTGGAATATAGAAAAGTTAAAATTTTTAAAATATCAACCCCCCACTTCACTGTCCCTGAATTTATACACTATTTATTTCTCATATTAACAAAACATTCGAGGTTAAAAAAAAGGTTAAAACATACCTTATTGACTCAATGAACTGTTGAGCCTATTTATTATTCTCAGCTAAAGCTCTTAAGATCAGAAATCCCATAATTAGATATTTGTGGGGTTATAGGATACTTAACATTAGAAAAGCAAACCTAAGAACTAGTATCTTTTTCCCTGCCCAAGGACACCTGGATGGGGTGTGTCTATCTTCACTCAGTGCCCAGTTTGGGGCAGACCTAGCAAGAACAAGAGTGCAAAGTGGCAAACAAGACTGAAGTCTTCAGGAGTATCTAAGCACCAGAACAGCTGATAAGTCACAAAGAGAAAGTCTGAAAAGCTGGCTAATAAATAATCAAACATTCCCACTTTCTACACATTTCCACTCACAGTCTTCTGTATAGAATCCCTGTCCAGACCAATAGTCACTACAGCTGGGAATATCCCCCAACTCCGCAAAGAACCATCACCAACCATCCTGAGCATGGGGTACCTAAAGCAACTGTGCATAGGCAATACTCAAACCAGGTAACTTCTAGCACATCCATGGATTCTGTATAGACACAAGATTCCTTGGCAGCTGACAGATGGCCACTCCACAAGGGCCCAATGCCCAGGTCAGTGCTGGATATAGGATACATCCAGATCAAGTCAAATCTAAAGGGTGCCGTGACCCATTCTAGGAAGAGGAAGAAAAGCCCCACTGGCTGACAGAACATGTAGGGCAATACTCCACTCCCCCAAGCTGAAGGAAGAGAATCTCACCTCAGGGTACAGCCTGTATACATCAGTGGTGTAAATCAATGGAGCTACTCCAGTTTATACCAGCTAAGGAACTGGCTTCCAGTTCTGCCCAGCACATATACACACCACATATCCTCAGAGTATTGAAAAGCACCAGCCATTCTATGCCAGTGATATTAGGTCACAGAGTTTAAGGAGGAAAGTAAAGAGTCATGGATGCAGTTGAAACTGCTAGGGAGGGCGAGTGATTCAATAGGGAGAACAAAGTTACCAAGGGGTTTTTTTTTATTGGGGGGTGGGGGTTAATTTGTATCCAAGGCCAAATTAGCCAAAATTAATTCTAAATCCAAGTGTCCAGAACCATAAGTGGCCCTACTACCAGCAAACATCCTCCACCTGCACCCGGGGCTTCAGCTGTTTCCAAAGCCTTTGGCGGGCATCCTACTTGCAGGCCCAAGCCCAGAGGCTTGGGGTTTGGACGCCCTTGAGTTTTGCTTCCCCTTAGCCATAAGGCCCTTGGAGCAAGCAAGGGAGGAGACTCCTATTTCCATAAAGTGGGCTTAAAGCTGCTCTACCTCAGCAGGTACTGAACCACACCAGAAGAGCAGTTCATCAGCAGAGCAGTTCAGGAAAACTGCCCTCTTAGACACAGATACATGGTAGTTCCCCTGCCAAGTTAAGAAGCCACTATGCTTGATCTGAGCCTTCAGGAGGCCGGTTAGAAGTTACTTAGAACAGCTAGGACTGAGGCTGCATCTCCAGAAGTGCTCTGTTATCTTTAAGGACCATAAAAGTTTAGTGCTTTGGTTTTAATGACTCACGCAGCAGTACAGTGCCTCCTACCAACGTGCTGTGACATTCATACACAAAGGAAGTGTGTCAGCTACTGAGTCATACTGTTCCAAAGGATTGGCTGTCTCCAGTCCAATACCAACCATGCCCAGTCCAACTCAGGTCTGACACTGTTGTAGCTTAAGGTTAGGCTCATCTCCCAAACGCTTTCTAAAATAAGACGTGTTTTAGCTGTAAACACGCAAAATGCGATTTCCCAAACCAAGCTGCCGAGTCCACATTCCCCTTGAAAGCCTGACTGTTACACTACACGTACACTTAGCAGCTTGACATCAAAGAAAGAACGCAATATGAACTGCGGAAAGGATTGAAAGTTGCACTGATTGGCCGTTTAGGAGCCAGCTTTAATACATGAGTGGGACTTGTGTTTTTACACTACTGACCTACATTTGCAAATCCCCCAAGGGCAATTTTGTCCAGCCTGTAAAAAAAAAAAAAAAGAGCTATAAAGCCACCTATATTAAGCTGTTATGCAATAGAAAGCACAGCTGTGCTGAACAAAACAGCGCACAAAAAAAAAGAGAGGGAAACAAAAGGCATGAGGTTTCATGTAAAAAAACTAATACACTCCATCTGACAAAGAAGAGACTTTAATTAACTTGTCCTTCTTGAGTGCAGAGATAATTAAATTAGAGAAACAAACACAAAGGGGTAATCAGTTTAGAAGAGCCCTCAAAAGAAGGCAAACAAAAGACTGTCCTAGGTTCATCAGGCAAAAAAAGAAGCCTTTTTTTAACAGATTTCCTTTTTGTGTTAAACGCACTGTTGTGCTCCCTGCCTTAGAAGGATGGGAAGACCCAAGCTTGGTTCAAGTTTTCCAAGCCTTTGAAAAGCCACCAGGACTGCCAGAAAGTTATAGTGCTGTCCATTCCCAGGATCTTGTGTTTTGTTTCTTAAAGCTCTGAACTTTTGCAGGTATGTGGGAAACTCAGCTGTCCTTTAACAAGTTTCTACCCCTTGTGGTTGTAAGAAGTTTGAAAATACTATCCGAGTCCATCCTAGTCTCAAAAACGAGCAGAAAAATAAGAAGCACCAAAAATAATTTTAAAACCAATGTTTTCTGATCTGTAAGTTCGGCTTATGAGCTTTGGGGCAGACGTGGGAGGAAGAGAGGGAAAGAAGGGACTCATTATTTTGGGACTCTAAGGGTTGACAATATTAATACTAGGGCTTGCCTGACTGGTTTAAATGGTGCACAAATGTGTAAGAATGAGAAGTACCATGTAAAAATTAAAACTGTAAGAAAGACACCTGTATTGGTATAACTGCCTCCACACTAAGGGTTTGTGCTGCTTCGAGTACATCACTTCAAAACTGAGCCAGCAACATAAAAACCCACACCATATAACTGCATGTGGACCAGTCCGTCCTGCCAGACAGTGGGCACATCTAGACATGATTTAATGCAGCATAATTACAGTGGATATAGTTAGTACCTGTTATTACATGTATGAAACAATGCACCATAGGCACTACTACTGTGCAGCAGCACCAGTACACGTTATGTGATGCTAATGCGCAGTAGGCTAGTTCTACTGTGCATTAGCACAGTTTTTGCTGTGACATTCTACTGCACAGTAAAACTAGTCTACTGTACTTTTAGTGTCTCATGTAGATGTGCCCAGTAAGAAGCACTTTGTGGCTCAAGCCTTGAAGGTACAAGTATTTCGCGCTTAAAACACGTGTGCATGACTACTATGAAATTACTTGCATGTCAACCTTTCAGCTGGTGCTGAAGTACTTAGCAGGATCAAGCCAGAAGTGCTTTGAATTTTGCATGGCCATGCCCACCAACATGAATTAACATAAAGGAGAGAGCAAGAGCATGCTAACCACTTCTATAAAGGAATCTTTCCTGACCATAACTTCCTTGAAGTGCACATGCTCCCTGAAACTTGCAGCAGAAGTGCCTCCAGGAGCAGCTAGAGGTTCAATGGCCCTGAAAACAACTGCTCAGCACAACTGGAAAGATGCAATGGGGAGGAAGGGAGGGATGAATTTTCTGCTTAAAGTTGTGGAGTTGTTCTGGATGTTGAATTAGCTTCTACAACCCTAAAATACCTTTCTGCCATCCCCTCCCTGATGCCTTCCACTGCTTTCTTGTAGTATCCTTGCACATCGCTTACCCCATTTTGACACAGGCCTCTATTGAAAGATTTGTATACCTGTGTAAAAATAGGTTCCTGGTCTTCCACAAGGCATTTCTAAAAGCAGGATATCTGGAAGAGGATGGACTGACACAGACTGTTAAGGAGTGGAACCCCTGAAGAGAGCAACAATGATGATGATGACAATGGTGGCGGCAAGGCCAATGAGAGAGAAGGCAGTGACGATGACGACAGTGATGACAGCAACAGTTGAAAGGACTGGGAAAGAAATAGACAGGGGAAGTGGGAGAACAGTGTGAGTTTAAGGTTTAGAAGAAAAGGTTTGCATGTTTTGTGAGGGGCAAGGGTAATGGTGATGGACATGTGGGAGCACAGTGCAGATATTGTGACAGGAATGTGTATAATGTAATTGCAATGAAGTGCTTTGGACTGTTAAAGAAGCCATAGCAGCCACAGGACAGTTTAGCAGAAGTACTGCAATATATATATATAATCACAGTACTTATATTTTTTTAAAAGCCACAACAACCTTAAAATACAGCTGAATAAAAAAGCCCCACAGATAATTTCCATCCAGCTCCTGCCTGTAAACATCCTTTGCACCTGGCCTTCATTGCTGCACAACTCTACCAAATCCTGTCCCCATCTTGATAGCAGAACTGCACTTGTTTTCATACCAGATGTCCATCCAGTGGGCCTTTCCTCAAAGCTGTCAGAGGCCTCCTTTGAAAATGCTTATTTTCCATCATGGAATATTTTATAAGCAGTAAGGCTTGTTTCAATTTCAGCAATTTAGATATGGGGAAAATAATGCCTCCTGCCAGCCAGGGATAGGAATGATTGGCCAACACTCATGCTAGAAGTAATTGTGGCATATTTTATCTTATCATTTGTGCTTCTTACAATAAAGTCTTCTTCACTTAAAATACTGTGCTCAAGTTGAGTTAGAAAATGGTTTCTTTTGCCCTATGGACATCTAAACCAACATTTTATGAAGAAAGTTTTGATATATTGTTAAAAATGATATGCCATAAAAATAATTTTTTATCAGTTTTCACTCCCCAAAAAAAGGTTTTGGTTGCCAAAGAATGCATAGCACTGAAAAAGAAAGAAGGTTGGTTTTCAGGTATACAAGTTTGATAGAATAAAAACCAAACAAACAAAAAAACTAGAAACTTAGGGCAGAGAAGACACTTCCTAGGCAAAAAAATTCCCAAACTCATTTGTTGGCAAAAGAAGTCAATGGAAAGTGTCACCCTACTCTAACAATGGACTGCCAAAGTCGAGATTTTCAGGCACTTAAAGAAAATGTGAGTAGCATCATCTTCACCATCCACAAGGTGGCATTTGCTATACAAATATGCAATGGGAGATTTTTTTTTTTATGCACTATAGTTTGCCATCCTAATCACACCCACTGTGGAGCTGGGGATCAGGAAAACCTTCCTGCAGAAGTAGGCTGAATGCTCTTATTACTTAGAAAAGTGTAGGATACACTGCACTTGCTCAGAGGAAGGAAGAGTTATAACTATATGAATTCTCAGCCATCTATGCTATTCTCCTGATACTAAGAAGGAGCTTGGTGGGAAACTGGCACAGAAAAACCATGGCTTTAAAGAAGGCTTAAAAAACAAGGTTGCCTCCTGCTGTAAAAAAAATTGCCTTTTGAATGTGATTATTGCGGCATCTACTGGCCTTAGTGCAGTAAAGCAGTTTGCATTTTCTTTGGCCTTGAAAATGTACTTACAACTACGCACAAGAAAGTTCAGGTCCATTCTCTCTCAACTTTCTGTTTTCCAACAGTTATTTAACTTCTCTGCATCTAAGCCACTTATAACAATTTTAGGACTTAAAACAAAAAGTTTAGATATGTCTTAAAAATAAAAAAGAAAGGGCAGTGACTGTAACCATACCTGGCCATCTTCTGTATTAGTTTACCATTTTGACACATATCCAAAATGGGATTTGTGCTGGAATTCCAAGACTGTATGCTGGAATAGCACCCAGTACCTGGGGGAGACGGATGTGAGGCTCATGGACTACAAGGATGGCTCAAAAGTTTTCCATAAGAACTAATTTTCAGTGAAAAATTGTGAGGGGGAAGAAGAGGGGAAAAAAGAAAAAGGAAAAAAAAAGCTTTCAGTTGAAAAAATAAAGGTGTCTTCTTTCACAACTTTCAAAATTTTTAGTAAACAAAAAAAAGATTAGAATGGTCCAAAACACAACTAACTAAATTTAGTTAGACTGACAACTGAAAAATTCCTGTTCAGACATCAACAGCATTGTCAGGTCTTACATATGAAAGTATTGTATTGGAAGTTCAAAATTATCATATTTGCTGAAAGACTATCATACACTGGGGAAAATAGTATGAAAATAAGCACACAAATAAACATGCAAATAAGTGTTATTTACTTTATATTGCTCACCTGAACCGAAAAATGGGTGTAAATCAGTAAAAACTGAATGACTTAAAAATCAGAATTTATCAGTGGGAAAAAAAAAAATGGTAAAAACTGAGAATGCAGAACACTACTCACAGAGGTGCTGTGAGACTTGACTCAATGTCTTAAGACTGCTTTGCAATCCAGGGCAGCATGATATTAGAGAAATGCAAAAGTTTGTTGGACAAGTCACGCTTCAGATGAAGATACTTTCTTAAGAGCCAGCCACAGGAGAAAGCTGCTGATTAAAATCACAGGGCATGTTCTAGATGCATGTCACCCCTTCAGGCTTAGGTTCTTCCTGAAAGATTTCAAAACCTAGCCCTTCTTCTCTGGCTCATACTCCAGTTCAAAGAGCAGCATATGATGAAATATTAACATGACCAATGTAAAAATTGGAGCAATTTTAAACCATGATAGAAAATCCCTGGAGTGTGAGTAACAATGAGGTAAGCAGAGGAGGAACTCATTACACAAAACAGAGCAGGGGCCATAATGCATGGAAATGTATCACAACAATGTGTGTTTTTACCAGACATCTGACTTCATGACTCCAACCTTTGTCATATTGTTTTTTGACATGAGTACTGGAGGTCTGTGCAGTTTTCATTCCAGCCAGAATCATTTGTCATGACCAGGGATTAGATAATCCATTAAACCTGTCATTCAATCTTACTTTTTGCTTAAGTACAACAATTCCAGCACAAGATTAAAAAAGAATGGGCTTGGAATGTCTTGCCAAACTGATAAAAATAATGAATGGCTGGGCTGTCAAATGCGTTAGAGTTAGGACAAGATGTTCAAAAGTTTCCTGCTGTACCTTTGCTCTGTTGCCAGGGAAGTGGGTACTACATGGGAACAGAATCAGGCTGATGATGAAAACTTATAAAAATCTGACCCTTATCCATACTGAACTCTTAAAGAAGAATCCCTTTTTCAGGGGTCAAAAAAGGATGAACTCCATAAGATTGGCCCACACCTGTAGGGGGCAGATTAGAAAAGCAAAGGCAGTGATCGAATTCAGGTTAGCAACTGAAATCAAGGATAATAAGAAGTTCTTCTATAGGTATGCAGGTAACAGGAGGCAAACCAGTGGAAACATAGGACCACTGCTAAATGCATCTGGACATCTGATCACTGATACCAAGGGGAAAACTGAACTCCTGAAGGAGTACTTCACATCTGTATTCCACCAGTCTAAGAGTGATAGCCTGCCGAATGCAATTATGAAACAGAATAGTCACAGTAGGGATGATCACTTACCATGTAGAGCTGGTGAAAGAACAGCTAGAGAGCAGCTGGGTATCTATAAATCAGCAGGACTAGATGAATTCCATCTGAGAGTGCTTAACAAACTAGCCCATGTCACTGCAGAACCACTGGCAAACCTCTTCAAGAATTTGTGGTGTTCAAGAGAGGTCCCAGAAGACTGGAAGAGGGCCAATGTTGTGACCATCTTCAAGAAAAAAAGGAGAGAGGACCCAGGGAACTACAGGCCAATCAGCCTGACCCCAATCCCAGAGAAAAAAAAAAAAAGACTCAAAAAAATTCTCAAGGGGTCCATATGTGATAAGCTAATAGAAAGCAAAATTCTGAATGATGGCCAGAAGAGTTTTGTCATGGGCAAGTCATGTCTGCCTAACCTCATCTCCTTCTACAACCAAGTTACTTGCCACTTGGATACAGGAGATGAGGTCAACATCATTTACTTGGACTTGAGGAAGGACTTTGACTTGGTGTCCTATGAGGTTCTCAAGGTAAAACTAGGGGGAACTATGGGCTCAACAATTCAATGGTCAGATGGGCGGGAAACTGGCTGTAGGGTTGGACCCAGAGAGTACTAATAGATGGATCTGTGTTGACCTGGAGGCAGGTAGCCAGTGTGGTCCCCCAGGGTTTGGTACTTGGACCACTGCTTTTCAACATCTTCATCAATGATCTGGATGTGGGAGTGAAAAGTGCACTGGCAAAGTTCATTGATGACATTAAGATCTGGGGAAGTGCAGCAACGTATCAGGGCAGGCTGACAATCCAGACAGACCTAGACAGATTAGTTAAATGAGCAGACCAGAACCAAATGCTTTTCAACACTGAGAAGTGTAAAGCACTCCATCTGGGGAGGAAAAATCCGCAACAAATTTACAGGCTCAGTGGTGCTATGCTACCTAGCACCACATCCAAAAGGTACCTGGAGGTCATAATTGACCATAAAATGAATAAGCCACCAGTGTGATGCTACAGTTAACAGAGCAAACGATACATTGGCATGCATCAACCGATGCATCTCAACCAAAACTAAGGAAGTTATTCTCCCTCTCTATTCTGCATTGGTGAGGCCACAGCTGGAGTACTGCATCCAGTTCTGGGCGCCACACTTCAACAAGGATGTGGAGAAGCTTGAGAGAGTCCAAAGAAGATCCACTCATATGATTAGAGGCTGGAAGACCAAGCCATACGAGGAAAGGCTGACAGATATGGGACTGCTCAGCCTAGAAAAGAGAAGACTATTTCAGGGGGATTTGGTGGCAGCTTACAAATATATCATGGGTGAGCATCAGGAGCTAGGCAAAGAACTATTCACCAAAGCACCCCAGGGGAAGACCAGAAGCAACAGTCATAAATTCCTAGAAGGCTTCAGACTGGATATAAGGAAAAACTTCTTCATGGTTCATATGACCAGATTCTGGAACAGACTTCCAGCAGGGGTGGTGCCAGTACTTATCTTGGTGATCTTCAAAAGGAGACTGGACGCACATCTTGCTGGGATTATTTGACCCCAGCTGTCTTTCCTGCCCAGAGTAGGATGGATGGACCTAATAATCTCATGAGGTCCCTTCCAGCCCTAAACTTCTATGAATCTGTGAGTGAGTGAGAGCTTTCACAATTCATACATGTTGCCTCTGACACTCAGTGTTTCTACTTAAGTTATTCCTATGATGATGCAAATGCCTCAAAAAGGTGCATAGAAGTAAACAATTTAACTCACTGCTATGCTGGTACAATCAGAGAGCACATAGATTCCCTTCCATGAATCCCATTTCTGGAATGTGGAGTGTGTGTGGTTGGGGTGGGGGGAAGGAAGCAGATCAAGGATGTGAAGGAAAAAGTAGGGAAGTGCAAAAAAGCAGAGGGAATTTGGAGAAAAGGATTCAGTCATGAGTTCAGACAAATCAAGAAGAGGTGCTGGTACCCAGTACTGCCATTTAATAGTGGAAAAATGTTACAGGAAACAGGAAAGCATGAGGGATATATAAAGGTTCTTCAGTATCACATAGAATCATAGAAATTAAAGGGCTGGAGGGGACCTCAACAGACCATAAAATCCAATCCCCCTGCTCTGGACAGGAATACTGCTGAGATCAAATAATCCCAGCAAGGTGTCTGTCCAGTCTCCTCTTGAAGACTTCCAAGGTTGGGGGCTGCACCACCTCCTTGGGAAGTCTAGTCCAAATTCTGGTCACCCTTACCATAAAGAAGTTCTCCCTTGCATCCAACCTGAAACCATCCTCTAACACTTTATGGCCATTGCTCCTTGTCCTCCCCTGAGGTTCCCTAGTGAATAGCGTTTCTCCCAGCTCCCAATATTCACCCATTACATACTTATAGATGGCCACCAAGTTCCCTCTCAGTCTTCTCTTCCCCAGGCTGAACACACATGTTAGGATCCAGATAATATAGAATGACTATTCAGACTTCTGAATTTCGAAAACGTTCCCAAGTTCCCCAACGGTTAGACAACCAAAGAAATGGGAAGATATACAGCAGGAAGGAAAAGCCTGCACCCCTCCCCGCCCTATGCCACCCCACTCTCAGCACAGATTAATCAACACCATAAACATCACCGAGGTAACCTTAGGTGTCAAGAGTGAAGTCCGACTTCACCACTTTTCCATGTGGTGAACAAAATGACTTCAATATACAGTTATGCAAATGTAAAGCTGCTACAGAAACCTGCAGTAAAGATGAGAACAGAAAACGTGAGAACTGAATGCGCTGAAGTCTCACTAAAAACTTGAATTGGACAGCTGAAGAGAAAGGCTATATTTTGGTGACCCTCTTAAAATACTTGATGAGTTACTAAGAGTACCCAAGCAGGAAGCCTTCAGCATTGGCAAAACAAAAGAGGAAGATGCATGGAGGAGCATGCATCATTCATGGCTAGAGCAGTGGGACACAGTCCCACCGAGATTCCTGTGATGGAGCTCCCAGCCCCTGGTAGACAGCTGACCAAAAGCAGATTTGCTCCCAATCAGGCATCTACAGAAGCGCCACTGCACCATTACAAATCTCGAGTAAATATGTTACTTGCATTTGCAGAGAGCAAATTTACTCGGAATTGGGGAGGTTTGCTGTGTAGTAAGCATGTGCACATGTGAGAAAGGGAAGCATCAAAATATATTAGAGAAAAAATTAGAGTTTACCCCTTTTGCAACTTTCCTCATCCTTCTGATCCACCACATCTGTTGTAATGCGAACAACTATGGACCCCTTTTAATGCTAGAAGAGATCCAATATCACCATTTCCAAGAAATATGGACATTTCCAGGTACACAGTGAGCTTATTACTAGATCTACCATCCACAACGGAGTAAAACACGTAGATAATTCTGTCCTACCATGTAGCTCAAGATAGAGCAAGCTAAAATTCCTGACACTAATTGCTAATAAAACTTGGAGCCAAAATGCAAACGTGTGATTTTGTAGGAGAGCACCATTGTCTGCCTAGATAATAGCAGGTTTGTTGCCTTTACCCCCAAAAGTATGGTTCAGAGCACTTAGCAGGACTTTAAGTACCTCCTAAAAGCCTCAGAGTAGTTTCTAATAAGCAATGAGTCAGCACAGTTTAATTTTGCTAAAGCAGTCTGGGGTATTATTGAGTTTTGAAAAGAGGCTTGGGAGTGTTATCTTTTTCTATACAATCCTAATTTCTTGTACCAGCTACGTGATATTAATTCCTGCTGTATACATTTTAGCTAGTTTAAAAGGAAGTGTGCAGAAGGCCAGAGTCTGTCCAGTGAAGCAAGACTCATTAGAAGCAATGCCCAAAGTCCAGTTTGCAAGTTTTGTGACTATGGCTGCCCACATCATGCTCTGCCACTGTGTAGATTGTGCGCACATCAGAAATGCAAGGCTGCAAAGTAGATGGGAGAGCCCCCTTTTACAGGATCCAATTTTAGCACGGTGGACCAAGGAAACACTGATATGAAGAGTCTGTGCAAGGAGAATCACAAGTCAGGGGGTAATCATAGAAATCAGATGAGTCCATGTTTTTGAGGCTTTGCCATCTCCCTTAGTAAAATTTTTCCCAAGGACGTAAAATAAATAGCCATCATAGATATTTTCCATGACCAGATATCTAATCCCATTGTTTATTCTCAGCCGTTTCTCTGTATCAGCATAAATAATTCATTCTCTTGCTGGGGTTTGCACCCATGTAATAATATTTTTCTTCGTCCCAAAACACTAACAGGGCAGGGCAGTCCTTAGTAGATACATTCTGTGTACAACTCCTCTTTCACAAGTGCCTTCTCACTGCCATTTACCCTCACAGATTTAAGATGCCACAAAGTCCAGAATCAAGTTCAT
This sequence comes from Crocodylus porosus, assembly GCF_001723895.1. NCBI lineage: Eukaryota > Metazoa > Chordata > Crocodylia > Crocodylidae > Crocodylus > Crocodylus porosus. The sequence goes on along the minus strand of NW_017728943.1, from coordinate 26,767,418 downwards.
AAGGACCACATTTCTAGTTGCAGTAAATAGCTTGTTGATTTTCAACTCAAAGTGCAGCAGCTACAGCAAATCCTTATTGAGCACGTCAGGATCAGAAATACAGCCTGAGGACCAAAAAGGGGAAAGAAAGAAGTCAGAGAGAAATTAAGTCTTCATTTTCCATTAGTTACAGACAATCAGGATCACCTAAGGGGAGCATATTAAGAGTTTCCTGCTAATTGCAACCAAAATTGCAATGCCATGGGATTCTTTACAGCAGTTCAATGCTATCTATGTACTATGAACTTCCGTGGGCAGAGCTTTATTGCATCCTATGTAGAAGATCAGAATGAAACAGAAGCCAAAGGGGGGGTCTATCTTCTATGCAAATATCCTAATAGCACTGTCAGCCAATGAAACCTGGTCCACTGCTCTCTGTGTGACTAAGCATTTTACATAAGAGACCGGTACACAATTATTGCATCTGTAACCAAAGGATGTATTTGGTCTTAATAGCCCTTCTGCCTTGGCAATTTCAAAGGAGGCCATATCTTTCATTTGAACAACAGAAGCCTATATTTGGCCGTGAATGTACATCTGATCAGAACTACTTTTCTGAATATACTCTGAATGTGCCTGTTCTTCTGTGGCCCTCCCTTTTTTTTTTCATCCCAAGCCCTAGCTACAGTGGGGTAAGACAGCTAGAGCACTGGTTCCCAAACTTATTAGACTCAGGACAACCCTCAGAAAATGCCAGGTCTTAGCTTTCACTTATTTTTTGACTATGGAAAAATACTAGAGCAATTCTTTTATTACACTGAGCTCAGGAAGACCACAACAGGTCAGAATGTTTTTGACACTCTGGATTCCTATAGGAAATCTCTGGGTTTATCTTCTCAATCACATGTAGGTATTTGCACACCTAACAGTGCTATTATTGTGCAGCACCCCAGGGCACCCTTAAAAAAGAACTCATGGCACCCCAGTATGCTTTCCAGAGCACAATTTGGTTTATTTTCCTTTCCCCTACACCCCATTTCAAAATTAAAATCACTTCATCCTTCTTAAGACACTTGAAGAGACAGTAAGTATCACAAACAAATAAATAAATAAAAATCATGATTGTCTGGATTACAAAAAAAAATAGTAAACAATAGTATTTTACAGGAATGGAATATCACTACAATAAATAGCAATGCTTTGCACTGTTACCATAGAGCTATTTGTCTGACTTCCCTTTCTCCAGCAGATATGACCTACACAGACAGCATAGATCAGGGGCATCAAAGATGTGACTCTGCAGGCCCCATCATCCAGCCCCCATGCTGGCCCTGGTCTTAAGGTGACCCACACATCACACAGGGAATGTGCAGGGCTCAGGGCATGCGCAGTGTGCAATGCCCAGTTCAAGATGCATGCTGCATGCAGCACCTGTGTGGAGTCAAGACAGGACAGGACACCCTTGCTTGCCTGTGGTGCCAACTCTGGCCAGTCTGAAACAGTGCCACACGCAGCACAGATCCTTGAACAGGCACTGTGTGCAGCACAATCCCAGACTGGCCAGAGAGGGCACTGGATCCAGCCTACAGAAGGGATGGCCGGGGGCCGGAAATTCAAGGGTCATATCACAGGGAAGGAAAAAAAAGATTAGAAAAATTCCAGGGAGTCCAACAAGCATCATTTTTCAGAGAATCCTGGAAGGTGCCTTACTACCAGCTCCTCAAGCAACAAAAAAACAGTCTGAACTGTTATTAACCACCTCCAGAGAGGACACCTTCACCTTATGGTAAGCAAAATGGGAATAAGTTGTTTGTTCCCTCTGTAAGAAACTTCTCCTTCATCACACACCTTACTATAACTGCCATGCCAACAATTTTCGAACTTGCATGATAAAACGTGTAGCAAACAACCATGGCTGAGGATGCGGGAACAGTCCCATGGGTAGCCACAGTGTAGCTGATAATGCCCCACATTAACTGAGTGATCTTAAGCTGATCCAGCAGGACTTCCAAAGCACCTACGTTTCTGGCTCCAAGAAGTACTGAATGGCTGAGAGATGCACAATGCCAAGCTAAACCCCTTCTGACATTTGACCAAATGCACCCCTGTTTTATCTCCCTAACTTAAAGCTAGATAAATGTACATGAAAATGGTATTTTGATTTTTCTCCTATTTACTATTAATAATTCTGAATAGTTTCAGCTGTTCACAAAGCTTCACTCCATATACCTAAAAGTGTTCTGAAGCAAATCTGCATGACTGTCTCATCTAAAGAACCAATATACCAATATAATTAAAATATTTGCATCTCATTATACTGTTTTTTTTTTAGGGAGAAGTCCTTAGACAGTGGATATTTTAAAATGAGAGGAACCATACTTGCAATTCCATCAATAGCATGGCAATTGGGAGTCTGCAGGAGCACGAAGTCTTGAGATGAAAGTTCACAAATATATATATTGGTCTGATGCCAGCTAAGTTTTTGTACCCAAAAGAAACAAGCTGAGTCAAGATTGCCCTGGATTGGGCACCTATCCAGGGAGACCTTGAGGAGCGAGGAGCTTGTACTGTGAGGAGGCCACACGTCCGCCAGTTCAAAATAAGTCCATGACTTGACTACCAGGCAGAAAATAAATCATAGCCTTTATCTTTGTGGGAAATGCCAAGTTTGATTTAAACTGCTGCACACTTACCAGAACTTATGATGCCAGGGACAATAGGAGGCTTGAAATAAGTGGTGGGTTTGGAAAAAAAAGTCGTCTAGTGACACTGGATATGAGCTATGGTTTCTCTTACCGCTCCCAAGCCAGCCAGTGGCAAAGAGGCAGTGCTGAGGCATGAGGAACTGACAGGAAGAGCTGTGACTAATCACCTGGACATAAGCGGGAGTGGCGACCCACTGCAGTCACATGTGATGACCACCTTTGTCTAAGAGTGGCAGGAAATCCCCAGTGGAAATCTATTGGATACAAAGAATCATGGACTCAGTATAAACATTGGATTTATGACACATTACATCCTGTCTGACATCTGATTCACCAGGCACCTGCCAGACCTGCTCTCTTACAATTTTCTTTTTGCCTCCCTTTCTCCCATTTGTCTTCCTAATTTCCAGCTATTTCCTTTTTCACAGACAGCCTCTGTTTTACCCTGCATTACTATCCCTTACTCACCTTGGCTTCCCCCCACCACCACCTTTCTTGCTTTACCTTTTTGTTTTCCTAATTTCTACCTATTTACATTCTCACTGACTGACAGCCCATTATATTTTTAGCTTCTCTTTCCTTGGAGTCTCAGAACAGCAGAGACTGCCTATGCCTGCAAAAGGGTGATTGCACCCAAAAACTTGCTAAGCACTTCCCCCCCCCCCCCAACTACTTAGTTGGTCTAATAAAAGATATCACATCTACCCAAAGAACCTTGCCTGTCAGGAAATCCCCAGCCATTTATATAACTTTCCCAGAAAGCATGTAAAGAGCTAAGAACTATAGCTTGTCTATGGCACCTGTTCACACTATAAGCACCCTTTCAGGACACCCGCTACTTGACTTGAAAGTCTTCAGCTTCTGTTTTTTGGTTTCAAACTTCCTGCCCCCACAATACACTTTACTATTTTATCCTGTCACACTGATATCAGCAGTTTGCCTTCAAAAATTCCTCCAAGGTTGTAGTGATCATTGGGTTGAATAAACAGAGGCATACATGAATGAGAAGAAGTATGAACAATTACTTTTACCGTACAGCAGCAGGCAACCATTGCAGTCCCTTGGTAATTGGGAGGTGGTCCCTCAGTTAAATCATTAGTTAGAAATGAGAGACCAGCTTCCTCTGTCTCCAGTTAGGCAGCATCTTTAAAATCACAAGTACTATTACTACAAAGGGTAAACTGCAAGCAGAAGTGGGGGAGACAGTCAATAGGTGCCTGTGAACTGGACTTTTCTGACTTTACGCATAAGGACCAGAAAATGTAAGTGATAATGAAACCAGTGACAATGACCCATATTTTGCCCGAGGAGAGGAAGAGACAACACAAATAACAAAAAGTTCTTTAAGGTAGTTACTCTGCTTCATGTCTCCTGGGCAATCTTGGGCAAATCACTAAGGGCCAGATTCTAGTCCACGTTTTGGGTGTCTAAGCAGACTTAGGCTCTTAAGCATGAGCCCCCTCCATACTGCTCGAGTCCCAGAAGAGTAATGAATGCAAAGGGTGGGTGGGTCCTCCTTGCCTTTGCTTTTTTGTGACTCAGCCTTCAGAGTGAGATGAGTGGGTGTTACAAACAGATGAATGAACAGATTTTCAGGGACCTGAGCAGGCCATAGTAGAATCACACTGAGGTGCGTAAGACCGAGGGCGACAGGTAGGGGGTGCATGCAGATATATGTGCACCCCCTGAGCATGGCAGTGCACCCCCTGCGGGAGGTCCATGATCACCCCTGGCTGCGCCCTTTCCCCTGCCACTGACAGTGCCGGTGGCATTTACAGGAGTTCCCTGCTCACCACGGCTAGGCTCCTGCCACCACCGCA
>NW_017728943.1:26691312-26762260 GCF_001723895.1 Crocodylus porosus | reverse complement strand
GTACACGTACACACACACACACACACACACCCTTGGGCTTCAAGGTGTACACACATACACACACCCCTCAGGCTTCAAGGTACACCCCCCCCCGGTCCTAGTTACACACACACACACACACACACACACCAGGCTTCAAGGTACACCCCCCCCGGGGCTTCAAGGTACACGTACACACACACACACACACACACACACACACACACCGGGCTTCAAGGTACAACCCCCCCCGGGGTTTCAAGGTACACACACACACACAGGGCTTCAAGGTACACCCCCTCCCCCCCGGTTTTCAAGGTATATACACACACACACACCCCGGGCTTCAAACACACACGCATACACACACCTGTGCTTTAAGCTATAGGCACACACACACATACATGCCCACCCACACCTGGACTTCAAGGTCTACACGCATGTGCACATACACACACAGACTTGGGCTTCAGGGTCTACACACACACACACACAGACCTGGGCTTCAAACACACACACATGCACACACACACACAGCTGGGCTTCCAGCTATACACACACGCGCGCGCGAGCACACACAGCTGGGCTTCCAGCTTTCTACACACACTATATATATACACATACATACGCACACACGCTACACACATATACACCTGCGCTTCTAGCCACACACACACGTTAGAGGGGGTGTTATTTTACACATCTGCACGCACATCTGGGCACTCTCTCTCCCTCCTTCATGAAAGGACAGGCAGAGCGTCAAGCTCGCTGGCCGGCTGTAGCTACCACGCGGAGCCCGCAGGCGGAGGCGATGCCGCTCGGGCCCGAGCTGTGCGCTAGACGTAGCCTGAAGCCCTGTAAAACAGCCGAACGCCGCCGTGCTGCGGCCGGGCGCGGGCGCTGGCGCGGGCGGGACGAGGCGGGGCGGGGCCCGCTGCTGTTGTGTCTGCGCGCCCCAGCCGGCTTGCCCTTACCTGTCCGCGCCTGCTGCCAGACAGGCGGGCGGGCCGGGGCGCGGGGGACCCGGCTGCTCGGGGAGCGGCAGCGGCGGCGGAGCGCACGCAGCTCGGGAGCGGCACCGCGGAAGGCGGCGGGCAGTGAGTGTGGCGGGCTTGCCCGCGGCGGAGCGGGCTCCACTCGGCCCTGCAGGCAGCTCTCCTCCTGCCTGGGGCGGCTGGGCTGGCAGCCGGGGCGGGGGAGCCTTTGGGACCCCTATGCTTATAGGCTTGGTGGGAGAGGGAAGAGGGGAGCTGAACTGGTTCCTCCCCTGCCTCGCTCTCCATTTGGCCCTCAGCCAGTTTCCTGCATGACCAGAGCAGTGGAAGGAGGAGAGTGAGGTGGCCAGATGGCAGCCCTGCAAGGTTTAGAAAGCTCTTCCCTGGCTCCCCAGCCCTGCTGGAGGCGCAAGGTGCGCCCTGGCCTGCCCCACAGCACCGCTGGTGTTGCCTTCAGCAGCTCCCGGGGCGGCGAGCAGCTTGGGGCTTGGCAGAGGGAGCTGGCCAGGTGAGCCTGAAGTCAGAAGCTAAGGGGCAGACCTAGGATTCGAGAAACAGGGTGAGGTGCTTCATCCCCTAACACAACCCCCATTTTTCTCCACTTAAAAAAAAAAGGACCCAGGCACTTTACTAATATGCTAGGGGCCAAGGGCTGTGTTACCGGGTTTAAGATTGAAGCACCAACAAATATAGCTTCATTGGGATGAGTTTAAAAAGAAAAGAAAGACAATTTGCAGGGCTGTGAAATAGGAGCTCTGTTACCAGAAGCAGCCATCAGAGGGCAGAATTGCAGACCCTCATCAAGGCCATGAATAAGAAGAGAGGGGTGTTAACCCTTGCAGGATGAAGAATTAAGAAGGGATGAGGCAGATAAGAATGAGCCATGAATTTGGGCAACTCCCTCACCACCACCAGACTAGCAATACTGCTGCCACTGCCAGGCAGTTGATTCCTGCTCCACCCAAAGTTTTAAAACCAAGAAGGTGGTGCAAGTGGTGCCACTTTATTCCCTCCGCATCGAGATGCACCTTTATAGACTAGCTAAATTAGATTTTTTTTAAATATATAAGCTTTCAGAAACTCAAGTTCATGTCATCAGCTGCTGCAAAAGTACATCACAGAGCAGAGATACCTGTATCCTCACAGCATCATCTTCTCCAAAAGTATCTGCAGGTTTAGGTTGTGGTACTCAGGACAGCCTGCACTTTAGGCATACTTCTAGTAAGTACAGCTCAAGTGATTTGTACTCCTTTGAGGTTTTTAAAGCCCACCTCAACAAAGCCCTGGCTGGAATGATATTGTTGGGGGTAGTCCTGCTATGAGCAGGGGGTTGAACTAGACAGGGTTCAAATTACAAGGGAGCTGGGGCTGGCGGTGAGCCTTCCCCCCTCTCCCCTGCACCCCATAAGAGATGAAAGCCTCCCTGCAAAATCTGAAAATTATAACCTGGGGGGGGGGGGGGTCTCTTTTTTTTTTATTTAGAAAATAATGATGGACACTCCAATTTTTTTTTTTTTTTAAACAGACCCTCTCACCCACAAGAGTCAAAGTGTAATTTGAACCCTGAGACTACATGACCTCCTGAAGTCCCTTCCAACTCTAATTTCTATTATTCTTCTCTTTCCTTTATACCCGTGTGGTTATTTACTATCCAAAAGTGATTTTACATAAGTGATGCTCCTATCTCTGAACATTTTACCAATGGAAGAAGCAAAACAGGCCCCAGATCAGTTTGTTAACCCTTAATGCCCTAAAGTTTAGGTTTGTAAATTCAGTATAGGTTAAAGTTAGGTGCAGTGTCCATCCTGTAACATCCCCCAGCTATTTATTGAGGAACGTCTTATACCATAGGCCAACAGAGCCCTGTCAAAACTAGGGAGGATTCCAAATATAAGTTTCTATTCACAAGTATACAGCTGTAGGTTGTACTTTTACAGTTTTACTATAATTTGAAATGAAAAAACAGAGAGCATGTGCACACCCCCAGGGGCCAAGGCTAGGCTCCCAGTAGTGGCTGATGACAAGTTGCAATAGCCATGGAGGCTAGGACAAGGAGGGGATTTGTCCAGCCTCAGCAAGTTCATTTGGATCTGGTGTTTGGAGGGGAAGGAAACCTTGAAGTCATCCCCATGTGCTGGAATGAAAAAAGCAATAATCCATTTCCTCCTCCCTCCCCTGCCACCACCCCAGGGGATCTATTTTGAATCATCAGGCTACTTTTCCCTTAGCCATTGGTCCAGTGACCCCTTGGTGTGCTCTTCTGGGATGAAAGAAACTTGCCATCCTGGTATGATGATTCAAAGATAGTAAGAGCTCTCCACCATTGTCAGAGCAGAGCAGGTAATGATGGTGGAGAAGGAAAAAAACAAAACAAACTCTACAACTCTGTTTCAGATATTGTCAAGATCTCAAAAACAACAGTACCACAGCCCTAATACTACATTTTTGCTTGAGTTACATGCAGGGGGGAAATGAATACATGTTCAAAATTCTTCTGTTTTTTTTCTCCCTGCAGAAATTAAGTAGATAATATCACAATGATTTCTTCAAATGAATATGGGGCCAGCTCTTGGGAGCTCATCGTCTTAGTTGATCACCAGTATGAAGAAGAGCAAAGAGAATTTACGCTTCGGGTCTCAGGAGATCTTCATATTGGTGGAGTGATGCTCAAATTAGTAGAACAAATGAGTAAGTGAGGATATTTAAAATCATGCATGCTATTATCACATTCCTATGTGCAACTCCACCTTCCCCCGGAAGTACAATGCTCCGTTATCTTTCTCATCTCCTCATTTCTAAAAGACATGCTGCAGTTCCCAGTTGGTACTTGAATTTTCCCTTAGGTTCAGAGTTCTTTGGGTCAGGAGCTACCTTTTAAAAACCCTTCCAGTTGTACTGCACTTAGCATGGTGAGATCTCGGTCCATGAGTGGGGACAGGCTAATTGGAAAGCCTGAAGTTAGTCAGTGCTTCCTTTGTTGCTTTGCTTTTCTAGATAGCCTGAAAATCTAGAACACGGCAGCTGGGTAGGCACAGACTAACGGCTTCTGGCTTTCCAAGAGACTTTGGATGGGGTAACATGAGAGAACAGACAATTAATTAGTGATGGGCAATTCAAAGGATAAGTGGGACCAGTTGGAATTGAACTTAGTGCTAATGTAGGGGAAGAAACTTGTCACGGGGAGTCTTTTGGAAGGGTTTGTTGTTCTCTGTATAAGGACTTGGGGTCCTTATGATCAGAACCCTCCTGTGCTAGACACTGTATACATGCAATGGAAGGGAGATCTAGAGGACAGAGAGACTTTACACACTCCACTGATAAGACCAACAGAAGGTTAAACAGAAGTATTGTAGCTTCATATACACATAGCTAGTCAATGTTACTACAAACATTAGAACCCAAGTCCCGGTCCATTGCCTTAGCTGGTGAGCCAAGCAGCCTACTAAAATAATCCCTGCAACACTGATCTTGCAAAAAGAAGTTCCATGTAGACCAAGAGGGTAGCAGAGTTTAGCGTAAATGGCATAAGATGACAATGTTGTCCCTGCATTTCAGATACAGTAGTTCCTTTCCCCAGTCACCACAAGAATTATGCCAGGGTGGCCAGACTAGCCACAAACCAAGAACTTAATACAACCAAGCCCCTTGGGGCACAAAAAGAAGAAGCATATATTTTGAGATTGACTTCGGGGTATACACAGTGATCTGCACAGAGTGCCCTCTTTCCCTTATTCTAGAGCCACATATGACTTATGAATTCTATTCCTAAACAACCCATGGATTATTCTTTCCTAGAATGTAAGGCTTTACAGACCATACATTATCAGATCTAGCTGTCTTGTTATTGATCACTACCACTGCCTGTGCCATGCTTTTCAAACCTGAATGCATTGGGCTTTGCATTTCTAATCATTGCACTAAACACCTCAGATTTGAAGTAACTGAAGTAGAACATTGTACACACATGAGGTTTTACCAAGGTACTGCTACTTGATCTTTGACTATTTCTGCTTCTACAGTTGCCATGTAGGGAGGTTCGGCCATTAGAGGCAAGAAAGTCTTTAAACTAAGTTTGAAGGGGATTGGTAATAAGATCCAAAAGTGAGTGCAAAAGAGCTACCTAATGACTTGCATCACAGGCCAAAGACACTGTAATTGCCTTTGCCCCCCAAGGCCATAAACAGGGCTTACCAGACAAGCCGCCATGCTGCTATGCTCAAGGCAGACGTTGAAGAGGTCTATGCACAAGTGCTAAGGACTTTTGGGAAATCGACAAGAGAGATAGAGGATGGGAGAAAAGCATCATCATGCTTCATTTTACCAGTTTGCCCAGGGTTACATAGACCTCACATCTTCTAAACCCGCATCCTTGGCCTTGGAGAAGGTCACTTAATTGCTTCATGGAAAATAGGAATAAATGGACAAAGCCTTCCTACTTTCTTCATATTCCCTAACAGCATAGCCCAGTTCAGCACTACTCTGCCTCTGTTTTCCTCTTGGGAGTTTCAGCTGATCTACCTTGCAGGCAAACGTGCCTTAAACCTCCAGCCAACTCACAAGACAGCCCTCACTCCATCCCTCCCTTTTCATGAGGGCTCAAAGTCCAAGGTGAACAAGCAGCAGCAAACTCCTCCCCTCATACTCTGCAAAGTACAAAAAAGGAGGAGAAAAGCTCTACAAACACACAAAACTCTCTCATTCCACCAGGACTCCAGCAAAACTAAGTGAGTCACTAGCAGCTACACAAAGCAGTTACCCCTTGCCAGGCCTACCTGTCCCCAGGGAGGCTCTGAGAACAGCTAGTCCTCAGTACCTGACCCCAGCCAGTCACACTGCATACCAAAATATCCATTCAGCCTCTGAAGCAGAGGCTAACTAGGCTGGGCTCTCCCTTTTTAGCACCTCCCTAGGAGACTCAGGTGTTTGGGGCAGGGGAAGGGAGCTGATTAGGCCTCCAGCAATCATTAACTCTTTCCTGACTCAGGAGGTGGGTGGATGAGAATAGGATGGAATTCAATCCAGACAAGTGCAGGGTGCTGCATCTAGGGAGAAGGAACCTGCAACACACCTGTAGGCTGGGGAACACCCTCTCAACAACACAGTGGCGGAAAGGGATCTTGGAGTCGTTGTTGACTGCAGGATGGACATGAGCCACCATTATGAGGAAGCGGTCAGGAAGACTAGCCGCACCTTGTCATGCATCTACAGATGCATCACAAGCAGGTCCAGGGAGGTGATCCTTCCTTCCTATGTGGTACCACACTTGGAGTTGCCTCCAGTTCTGGTCACTGCACTTCAAGAGGGATGTGGCTAACCTTGAGAGGCTCCAGAGGAGGGCCACTCGCATGGTCCGGGGGCAGTAGGCCAGGTCCTACTAAGATAGACTAAAGGGCTTGACTCTATTCAGCCTCCACAAGAGAAGACTGAGAGGGGATCTGGTGATCATCTATAAACTCACCGGGGGGGGACCAGCAGAAAATAGGTGAGGCTCTGTTCCCCCAGGTACCACCTGGGATAATGAGGAATAATGGCCACAAATTGATTGAGAGCAGGTTCAGTCTTGATATCAGGAGGCATTACTACACGGTTGGGGCTGCCAGCCTCTGGAATGGGGTCCCAAGGGAGGTGGTGCTCTCCCCTACCTTGGCAGTCTTCAAGAGGAGGTTGGATAGCTATCTGGCTGGGGTATTGTGATCCCAGCACTCATTCCTGCCCAGGGCAGGGGGTCGGAGTTGATGATCTGTTCCGGTCCCTTCTGACCCTAGAAACTAAGAAACTATGAGGTTTCTACAACCTAATACAGGCTAATAATAATGTCTTTCTCCCACCTTTTGTCTCAGTTATTTTGGTATTGCCTTAACAGCAGTTAACCAGAGGGATCAATATTGGGCCTCCATGTCTTGGTTAGCCTAGATTAGGTGTGAGCAGCTGCCATGCAAAGCTGTGTCTGAATGTGTGTGTCCTCACTGATGCTGGAGTCACTTGTGTGTTTTGCAAGGACTTTGGAACTTGTCTCTGGTTTCTAGCACAGCAGCGAGCTGAGCCACTCGGTGATTCTTTCCCATTAATTGTGGGACCACTTTTTCATCCTTTGGAGTAAAAACACCCTCCATTGTAAGGTACAGTAAAAGCCCTGTTATCCGGCATTTTACTAACCAGCATTTCTATTAACCGGAATTTCCAGCCAGCCGGCCATGAAAGGGCAGGGGGGTTTGCATATGGTGGCCTCTGCCACCACCCTGCACTACTGCTGCTTTGTGTGTGGCCGCCACCTCCCTCCACGTCCAGCTGGAAACCCCTGTGCCTCACGTAACTGGTATTTTAAGATTATCAACACCCGCCATTCCCCACTCATGTTGGAAAACAGGGCTTTTACTGTACTAGGAAAATGCACATTATCCCATTTTAATGCACATTAAATAGCATGTTTTTTTTACTGACACTTTAACGCTCATTAAAATGGGCTACTGCACATTAAAATGCACATGTAGACACACTCAGTGAATTTAAAAATAATTCTTTGAGACAAGGACCATCTCTTACTAGAGCTTGCGCAATCAGGCCATAATCTCAGTCATCATTCCTCACTGTTCCTCAACTGAAAATATTAGTAACATTAATTACTCCTAGTTTGCATACGTGTTTTTCAAAACAAGTGTCTTGAGATGATCAGCCTTCCAGTATATTCATGATCATGCAGGTTGAATGACTTTAATTTTATGTTCCCCTTAGATTTATCACAGGATTGGTCAGACTATGCTCTCTGGTGGGAGCAAAAAAAATGTTGGCTTCTGAAAACCCATTGGACTCTCGATAAGTACGGGGTGCAGGCAGATGCTAAGCTGCTGTTTACTAACCAGCACAAAATGCTGCGCCTTCGCTTGCCAAACATGAAGACCGTGAGGCTGAAAGCAAGCTTCTCTTCTGTGGTGTTCAAGGCTGTCAGTGACATCTGCAAGACCCTTAGTAAGTGAAACTGTATCTCCTGCTGTATTGGAATTTCAGCACTTCAGCAGTCTTATTTGTTAGGTGCCTTGCTTTAATGAGTCTCTGCTCATGCAAAAATCCTGTTTAGCTCAGAGATATTGGATGGAATCCCCAATTGCAAGTACATCCCTTTTTGAACTGAGCCTAGGTCTTTATTTTCTCTACCTACCCCAAGTCACTTACCTAGTTGTTCCCAGCCCTTATAAATCTTTGATCCAAATTAAATCAGAAATGTCTCCCATGGTACACATGGGTGCTGGTCAGTAACACTTGAGGATGGCTTTCTGGAGTTCTCTAACCATGTAGAGCTGAACAGATGCCTTGAACAGATTTAGCCTTGTTTTCCTTTCATACCGGTTTTATACTATGGTGACACCAGTGGCCTAAATGAGACAGGAAACAATATGGCCCATTATTTTCACTTCTTCTTGCGAGTCAGTTTTGTCTAAACAAGGAATACATGCTTCACAGCACACCAGCTTCTTTGTGTAGACAAGCCCTTAGTGCTTGGGAAATGTATAACATTCTTTAAACCAGGGCACACAACCTGCTTCCCCACTCAATCCTATCAGTATGCTATACCACTGAGTCATGACATCCCTTGTATTCCAATGACAGCTCTTCTCTAAACAGCGATTAGCAGTATTTTTGAAATATGCCAGATCTCTGGTGGATGTGTCCAACAAGATTAAAACTGAGGCTGTGGCATTCTCCAAAATCCTCTCATTTGAGAGCATACGTAATCCCTGCTAAATGTAGATCTCCCAGAAATTAACCCATTAACACACTCAACTTCATAAACAATCTGTCACCGCAAACCATATTAACTACAGTTAGTTTTTAATTCAATCTTTTAGCATTGGATTGTAAAAAGGGTAACGTGTCTTTATTACATTTAGCAACTGTAATGAACTGGCACCATAACTGTTCAACCAGCCTTTGGCTGTATTCAGTATTCCTACCTACAAAAATATTTACAGGGTTCCTGTATTAATCCAGCTTCAGAAATGGTTGCATGAATGAATCAAGTGATATAATGTTTCTTAGTTCATGACGTATAGCTTGTACTTTTCTTGCTATAATACAAGAATATCTAACTGGATATGTGCTTGATATAATATTGCTGATATAGTCTAGATGGCACCTGAACATCAAAAAGAATAGCTTTTAATAGGGAAATAAAATGGCTGCGCTTCAGATGTAGTAGGGGTTAATTCTGTTCTCAATTCTAAAGATGCAAGCCACTCTGTTTAAATCAGTATAGTCAAAGGTGGTTGCATGGGTGTTAATGAGAAAAGAATCTGTTCCCTGATATTTTGAAATGCAGTTAACTTAAATACAGAAAGAGGACTAAATCTTGGAAAACTCCACCTCCAGAGCACAAAGGCTTTGGCAACTCTAGCTGTCACTTGGTTTTACAGCTGGTCTGTGGATGCTTTTATAGAGCTGTGAGGTGGGATTCAGGCATGCGTCCCAAGTGAGGTTGCCATGTGGCCTTTACAACCCATTACTATACCTGATTTTGTTGCCTTAATTTCTAAACTCTTCTTGTAGATATTAGACGATCAGAAGAACTCTCCTTATTGAAGCAGTCAGAAGACACTTTGAAAAAGAAAAAGAAAAAGGACAAAAACAATAAGGAACCAGTCATAGAAGATATTTTAAACTTGACCAACTCTCCAGTGAATTCAGGATCTCCAGGTAACAAAAGCCTAGATAATTTTAGTCACCTGATTTAAAAAAAAGAAAGGCGGCAAGGCTCACAAAGATTTAAGGCTAAGGCAGGGAAAACTATTCTTTATGTTGTGCAGCTAAAATGGAAAAAGACATGGAGGTTTAATAAGGATCAGAGGATATGGGGATAGTGTTGACTTAAAATCTAGCCAATATTGGAAATGAACTGAAAGTGCTAACAGGTCTCATCTCCACCCCCTGCTGAGTTTGTGAATATGAAACCACACCTTCCTGGGGTTTGTTTTTTTTTAAATTCTCTTCCCCTATTGCCATGTGTAATTCCCATGCAAAAAGGTACCCGACTGAGACCATGGTCTTCAAACATTCTGCTGCATTTTGGGGATATATGTGCAACCTTGGAATGCTCAGTGATTTGGGCAGACTGCAAGGAAGAGAAGGAAAAGGGTGATCTTTAATAACCCTTTATATTCCAGACAAATCTCAATGGAATTCCATGGAACAAAGAAAAAGCACTGCTTGTCTGCTGCCTGATATTAAAGGCCATCTGCAAACAATGGAGGTGTGGGAGCTTAAAGCAACATTTGAGACTCTTTTATAATGGATAGTAGTTGGTAGCTTAACTAGTGGTCACTACCAGCTTGCATTGGAATAACACATTACTGTTTTATCTTGCAGCAAGTCCTGGTTTATACAGTAAAACCATGACTCCCATTTATGACCCTGTCAATGGAACACCAGCTTCTGCTACAGTTACATGGTTCAGTGACAGCCCCCTGACTGAGCAGAACTGCAGCATCCTTGCCTTCAGCCCTCCCAATTGTCCTCCAGAAGTGCTAGCTGAAATGTACCAGCCACGGACCTTAGCTGACAAAGCCAAACTCAGTGCAGGGTAAGGCTCTTGGGTATCTGAGCTGGCTGAATAAGGGTATCAGTAATCCAGCTGTTTAAGACAAGAGACACAGCGTTTGAAAATCAGGCTTTTTCATTTGTCTCATGTCCTTTTTTGCCTTCTGTGATGTTTTTGTGATCGTGATTTTATGTAAAGTGACTTCCAGTGTAATTGTAAAAGAAATGGGACTGCATTTCTTGGTTAGACCCACAGAAGACCACTGAAGCAAATAGCATCATGTTGGTGAAACTAAAAGGGGAATTTGTCCCTGTGTCTATTAACAGTACCTCCTCACACTGAAAATATGGACATCCAAACAATGTACAGAATCAAAGGAAGACAAAAACCCCCACCATCTGTACCAATTTGACCATGGGGTAAAATCCCTTTTTGTGCCAAAATGTGATGATCAGTCTGAGTCTGAGCAAAAGGGCAAGACCCTTTAGCCAGGGACCTCTGGATTATAGTACCAGCAGGAGTACTGGCACACCCTAGTCAAGATCCCCAGCCTAATAACTGTCTATGGTAAGTGGAAGCTAAACTGCAGTAGCTTGAGTCCTCACTGAGAGAAGGGTTACTCATCATGGTGTCAGCTTTCAGTTACTATGGGGTAAGTGAGCATATAGCCCATTACAGTGGAATAACTGATAACTGTATGCATGGTGCTAGCTGATATATTAGCACAAAATGAGCTGCCACAAACCAGTCTATCTTCTGTGAATCAGAGACAGAACAGGATGCATAGCACACTCCGTTGTCATCCCCAGAGGAGGCTGTAAGTATTCACAGCTGTCAGCTTGAGAACCTAGATCTTGTTCTTAAGCGGTAGTTGCTCATTGTTGGAGCTCTGGAGATCCCTGG
This sequence comes from Crocodylus porosus, assembly GCF_001723895.1. Lineage (NCBI taxonomy): Eukaryota > Metazoa > Chordata > Crocodylia > Crocodylidae > Crocodylus > Crocodylus porosus. The sequence continues at coordinate 26,750,854 of NW_017728943.1, read as the reverse complement.
TTTGGTCCCCAGTATCAGCAGTCATATAAGTGGGCAGGGTTATAGTAGATGCATCCTCTCTGGCTAAGGCATAGGTTGTGATGCTCTATGTACACACCTAGACCTCAGCCCTGAACCTAGAACAGGCACAAGCATGCCAGAGCTTGCTTGCTCTTCCCTAGCACTGTAACACACAATAAGCCACTCCACCACTCTTGTTCTTCAGTGCAAATCAGTATCTGGACTAAACAGTGGAATTCTACAGGCATAGGATGAAGGCTACAGTTGGCAAATTCTCATCAGTCAGATCTACAAAGATCACTACAATGTCCTCTTTTTCCTAGCTCTTTAGCACCAGCAAAACCTGATGATCTCACAAGGTCCCCTTCCAGCCCTAAAGTGAAATCTATGAAAAGCTATTCCCAAGGCTTTGATGTTGGTGCCAATGCTTGATAAGATGATATAAGAGTTCTTAGTATAAAGACCCTATAGCTGACCTAGTGTACATTGACAAGGATCCTGACTATACTTTTTAAGTAGTCTATACAAGAACCAGTTCAGCAATAAAACCCAAAATGGGCTTTTTGCTAATAAGTTGAAGTACAATATAGAAGTGTGTCTATGTGTCTATGTGTTGTGCACAAGAGAGTGATGCTATCCATACAACATGAGAAGGAACAAGAGGTAGTAAGGTTTTTGCATTATTAAAAGGTAATGGTTTTGTTTTTCTATATTTTGAGTGTTGCACAGGCGTGGGGATGTCTGAACATTCTGGGGTTCAGTAGGGGATTTAGATATTTTTGTGGAAGACAACAATAGCCAAAGTTAGAAAATACAGTAAAAGCTAAAAATAAGCATGATTTTTGGAAGGGTTAAAGACCTCCTAAGTACAGGGGGATCAGGAGGAAACTTTCCTTGTGGGGGGGAGGGGAGAGTCATTTCAGAGGTGCCTGCTGCAGAGTTTTTGCTATCTTCTTCTGTAGCAGCCGACTCAGGCCTGTGGCAGAAGGAGGATCTGAAGCTCCATGGACTGCTGGCCTGAGCCTCTCTGGTAACTGTGTTTCTACATTAAAAACACTTTAATAAATAGACAAGCATAAAAAATGCACACTTCATGAGCTCTGTGAGTTTTGCCTGTACTTGTAGAAGCCAAAGCTGCCCATTCTTGCTGCCATTACCTAATTTGTCACTTTGTGTGTGCATTTGTTCTCGCTGCCCAGTTGAATTCATGTGGGTTTTTTTCCCTCCTCCAGCTGGCTAGATTCATCCCGGTCACTAATGGAACAAGGCATCCAGGAAGATGATCAGCTTTTCTTACGCTTTAAATACTACACTTTCTTTGATTTGAATCCCAAAGTAAGAGGCTAATTAAGCCTGTCATTCTGTTGCTTGGTTTTGTTTGCCTGCTGTCAAAGCTGCAGCACAAATATTTGGGGTTTTAGTTAGTAATCCCAGTTAAGGGCCACTTAGAGTGCTAGTATCAAGCAATTTCTGTTTCTCCCAGATTGTTCAGCTAAGATTGTGTCCTCAAAACATGGCAGGACAACTCAGTCTCTCCTGTAGGAATGACCAATCCCACTCTAATGTAGTAAATGAAAAGACGCCTGTTGGCTTCACTCTGTCACTTTGGAGGCCAAATAGGCAAAGAGTAGTGTCTTATTTTTCCCACATTCTCATATACTTCTGTTAAGTTCATGGTAGGAAGCCCTATCTTCTTCTGGGTTCTTGTTTTTTGTGCCACATGATAAACCTCCACAGCTAATATCTGTTCCCCAACCACCTTCTACTCAATTCAGAAGGCTCCATCCCTTCAACAACATCTGGTTAAGGAGGGAGAGTCCGGTTAGAGCAGGGGTAGTGCTCTGAGTGGGTGTCATGCCAGGCTGCTTAGCTCCAGCTAGGCTCAGAGCTTCTCTATTTCCTGTATTTTGTTCAACTGGGTCATTAAGAAATATTGGCGTAAAGTCTACAAAAACTTAAGCGGTTTAGGAGACTACGTTCTATTTCCAAAACTGACTTCCAGGGAGACCCTGGCTCCCAAGGCGCCTATCAATATGGGTGCCCAGGCATTCAAACCATTATGGAAATGAGCTGGAGCCAGGTGCCTATTTGGTTTTGAGGGTCTGGGCCTAAGTAACTTCAGATAGAGGTTCCTAAATCACATTCATGCTCTTTTAAATTTCTCCCATGGTCATTTGCATTTCTATTGATAGCTGCATAGAGATTTCAGCAAGTCAAGGGGTCTTTTGCTTTCTGGGGGATGCTTTTTGGGTTATTTGTTTGTTGCAGAAATGAATTTGGTGCAAAATGGCAAAGCTGTATTGTGAATTGTAGCTTACCTCATTCACAGCAGCTGAAGTTGTGGCCCTGCTTTGCCAGTTGTGAACTTTGATAAATAGCAGCATGCCTCCTAGTCAAATTAAAATGTGGGTTAAAGTCTGATCCCACTGAAATCACTGGATGTTTTGCCATGGACTTCAAAGTGATCAGCATTTCATTTGTTGTCTAATATCATTGAGGAGTCCTTCATGAACTAAGGTTACACTATGTCTCTCTTTCTGATGCAGTACGATGCTGTACGAATAAACCAACTCTATGAACAAGCCCGGTGGGCCATCCTATTAGAAGAAATTGACTGCACAGAGGAAGAATTGTTGATCTTTGCTGCATTGCAGGCATGTACTTGATCTGAGTTGCAAAACCAGTTTTCTCACAAGGAGCAGACGCAAGCTAGGACAGGAATGTGATAGAAAGAGTGAGGCCTAACAGTTCTGCTCTAGTTGTCCTTTGCTCTTGTGCTTACATTTGCTTTGTGATAAATGCCTAGGTTCTGTAAAGCATTTGACACTCAGATTAATGCAGCGTACGTCGCTTACATGTGCCTTTTCTCACCCTTTATTAATATTTGCTAAAGCAGCTATAACTGCATTAAGTCAGAACTCTGTGTTTTCATTTGCAGAAGGCATTTGATCAGTTAGCTGCAATACAGAATGAAACTTTAATAACTGTTGGTTTCGGAGGGAGTTGTTATAGAAGTGTTGCTTTATGTCGCAGCTGTTATCCCCATGACAAGTTTCCCAAAGCGCTTATATGCTGACAATACAAAAATCTGCAAAATACCAAAAATGTAGGGCCAGCATGAAACACATTTGAGTTTAATATGAAAATTAACTATAAAAAGGATACTGTGGTAGTCACAGAGCAGATTCATGGAAGTGGCTACTGCAGTGCAAATAAGACCATGCTTCCTTTTAAAATATAAATGAAGCTGCCACAGATTTCAAAGTTTGCCATATTAACCTGCCACAGCATCTGGCTGTTCAATTTAGATCTGGTTTTTGCTTTATATGGACAGAGAACATAGCAAGGGTAAGACTCTTAGCAGCTAAGCCATGCTAACAGCGTGTAGGCTGGTAGACTTATGCAGCAGACACCAAGCAAACATTTTAGTGATAACTACATTAGAAATTCCATACAGTCAATAAAAATTCCATCTCAATTTCCTCATTGCAGGACCCCCCTCCAACAGACCAAGCCCTAGAAAAATGAGTCATACTGTTTTCATATTCTTTGATTACACATCCCAAGCTAATATTTAGATTGTGTTTGAAATGGACTAGCCCTTTTCAAGTCCAACTCTTTGTATTGTATTACAGTACCATGTAAGCAAGCTATCCTTATCATCAGAGGCACAAGACTTCGCACACGACTCAGAAGTAGATGAAGTGGAAGCTGCACTTTCCAATCTGGAAGTAACATTGGAAGGTGGAAAAACAAACAGCATTTTGGTATGTAATTCTGTGTGCTAAGCCTGCTTTCACTGAAGCCACTGAACCAAACACTTTAGCTTAGGTCCTGATAACTTGGGTAAGAAAGCAGGACTTAATGAATGCAACAGATATTTGGGAAATATTTTGTACTAAAATTATTCTTGATTATTCCTAGGAGGACATCACTGATATTCCAAAACTTGCAGATCATCTCAGACTATTTAGGTAGGTAAAAAAATTTATGATAAAACAAAACCCAAACCTAGATTCTTCTAATTTGAAACACTTATAACTTCGTCCAAATAATGCCTGTCCTGATTGGAGAAGATTATGGGAGGAATTAAGTAATTCCCCACTAACATTTCTTTTTTTTACTGTGTTTAAGCCAATCTTCAGCAGATATACTCATCATAGTTAGTGTCAAGAAAACTATCCAGATTTAGGCCTGTTGAAGAGCTGGCTAATTATAGGTAATTAAACTAGTGGACATTTTTTCTTCAAAACTTTTTGTTGACAAAATTTTACCATTTTTTCTTAATGCAAGTTTCCCTACATTTGCTCTAATTCAAACTGTACAGATTTTTGTCTGTGAAAAACCAATAACATTTCTGGGTTTTGTTGCTAAGCCCATCCCCAAAACGGAACATTTCCAAAAAAATATCTATGAAAAATCTTTCATTTCTTTCTGACTCTTTGCAGAAACCACCTACCATTTTCTGTCCTGTCCTTCTATATAATCCAAAAATGGGGTCTAATTTATTGCATTTATAATAGTTTGAACCTGGAATAATATGGTGAATCAGATCCATAAACATCTAACCTCCATTATTAGGCTGTAGAAAATACTATTCCTTCATCACATTATAAATTAATGCCATTTTAACTTGCTTACAGCACTGTGAGATTGTAATGCCTTTTATTTCAAAAGAACTGCAGTTTTTAGAGCAACAAAGCTTTCTATTGTGCAGTGAATTATCAGTTTCATTCTACTGAAATCACGTCAGTCTCTAAATCATTTAGATAAACATATAGCATATAGCCATCATATCTGCATTTGCATGTTGCCAACTCACTCCTAATAAAGAAGTTAATTCAACATTTATTACACTATCTAGGTGTGTTAGGATGAAAGAGAACACAAGCCTTTTAAGTCCTGTCAATTTCTTGGTTTTTATTGTGGATTGTTTCATTTTCTCTAGCAAAGGAGCAAAGGAGTTGGGTCATATTTAACAATTAATAATGTTGATATACATACCTCAAATCACACAATAAACTAAAGATCTTTCAAGGACTATAAGAAAATCAGATAGATGCAAAGCACTCCTTTAAAGGATAGCAGCATTTTTTTATTGCTACTTGCTTCAGGACACTGCTAAATGCAATGGTCTGCAAATCTGAAAGCCGTATTTTCTTGCATACAACACACCCTGGAATATAATATGAAGCTTGATTTTGAAAGGCAGAATGAAGAATAAAAGATTTTTCCAGAAGTATGACTGTATAAAGCAGGGACAGAACCTAATCTTCAGCTGCCTCATCCTCCTTTTCCTGTTTAACTAAAGCTAAAACCTGGTCTATTCCAAAAAAACTGGCCTTCATGGGTAGACCTACAATTCTGAAAAGAGATAAAGAGTCTCTAAAACCTATGAAACAGGAGACACCAAAACTGCCCTAAAAAGGGTTAACTTAATGAATGGAACATCAAGACCACTAAAAAGATAAGACAATCTGCCAATATAGGGAAGAAAAAGAGGGAGAATCCCAGAAAAGAAAGTTGAATTCACCCTTACTTACTGCAGGAGACCAACGGGTTGCCACCAGTGCGCCCAGCAGCCAGCCGCATTTCTGGAGTGAGTGCATGCTCTGGATTGGCCCAGGATGCACCATGCCAAGTATTTCTGACCCTAGGGAAGGGCAGCCCAGGGAAGAACCCAGCACTTGGAAGCCAGAGATGCTAGGGAGTTTCCTTGCCGATGCTGATCTGCTGACAGCCAAGTAGGATCAAACCCCTGGGGAGAAGGCAAAGGAGACTGGAGGACCTCCGCCAAAGGAAGTATCACTGTAGAAGTTTGGAATGATGAGATATGCTTGGGCAGAAGCCTCTCTCTCAAAGTAAGTGAGGGAGAGGAGAATGAGGATGAGCTAGAGCCCTTAGCCATCCCAGAAGACAGGATTACTCATTGAGGACTGCTTGTGGAAGCCTGGAGGAACAGTATTCAGGTTTTTTTCTTTGGTGTACTCACCTTGACTGAGAGGGTTGTTTTTTTTTCTCTTTTCTATCTACAAGTGGACTTATCAAATTGTCCTAAGTGAAGCCAGTGGCTGGGCTATGACCCAGGCCCCTTAAGTCCAGAGGGACTGGGGTTTGTACAGCCCTGTCCAGGGAGGAAGTCACCCCAGAAGTTGTTGTGTTTTCTTTCTTTGATTTAATAACTGAGGTGTGGTAAGGTTGAGGTGAAGGGGAAGGAGGAGCCTCATAAATTCAGCCAGCCAGGTGGTCCAAGGTGATTTTTTTCCCTTTTTTTCTTTGTGAGAACCTCCCGCTAATACTAACCAGAAACATCAAAGATGTGGCAGACAAGAATACAACATCAGGGAGGGACAAAGGAAGTAATTATCATACCACCTTAGCCCATTAACAGAAGTGGCGGGGGGATGTTGTCACACTGAGGAACCAAGCCTTGTAGCACCTACCCTTGTCACAACTATTAACACCTGTGGTGTGAAGAACAATGAGCCATTAAGTTCAACTCCTTCAGCTGCCTGAATAGTAATGCAACAGCAGCTGCACTGTGGAGTAAGAATCAAATCAGGGTACTTCTGTTTGGGGCAGAAAATCAGTTTCCCTGTTTAATACATGTACCCCAATTTGGGGGGTCTGATTTTGGGAGAGAAGGTGCATATTGCTGTAAGAAAATACATTATGTTTCACATTTGCACTAAGAAATGTGTTCAAATGGACAACATTTAGTCACAGGATCTGCTATGCCAGCAACTTAGGAAAATTTATTAATTGCATAATAAGAACTTGACTCCATTTGGCATAAGAATTACTGTACATGTTTTTCCTAAATGCATGATCATTAGCAGCTGTTGAAAATCTTGTCACCACTTTTTTTCACAGAAAATTAGATTTTGTGGCTAAAAATCTGTTGCAGGCAGTATCTTATTTCCTCAAATATGTTTGCTTTCTTCCATCAAAAACTGAAAAAAAACCAATGTTTACAGTTGCCAAAAATCAAATTTTTAAAAATTTAAAATGCATTTTCCAGAAGGAAAAATATACCCGTTTTCCACTCAGCTGTAATACTCACTATGAGGCTTAAGAAACACCTTTGAAATGTTTTCTTAAGTATTTCTGAAATATTGCTGCAGTCTTTGATAGCTAGGTATGTAAGGTTTCTGTACTGAAACTAATAGTATTTAAGTACATTACATTGTTGACAAATAATACTCTTCAAGCAAATTTAAGTAAATTACATTTTTGACAAATGATGCTTTTCAACTAAATTGAGTCTGATCTTCCTGCACTCATTCTACTTTATTGCAGTGTGTTAGTGGGGCCCGTTCTGATTTGCACCCATTTAAAGGAGAGGAAGAGCAAGCCCAATTTTGGATAGTACTGAGAAAACCCTAATGAGTTAGTTAAACCATCACAACCCGCAACCTTAGTAAAGATGTGCTTAAATAGATTGAATTATTTCTGAAAATAGTATAGCTTGCAGTATTTTGCCAGTATTTTGCAAACTGAAATGAGCAAAGCAAGAGTTAAACCAGTTCAAAGGTGTGCTGATGTGGGGTTTGCCCTAGTTGAATTAGGTAGTTTTAAGTATTTTTATTATCAATATTTGCACTAACAAAGCCCTGGAGAGTCCTTGTGAAGTAGCTGCATTCTGTTATGTCCACTGATGTTCAAACAACATATAGCTGCTCCAAAGAGCTTACAAGCTAAGTATAATGCAATTGAATTAAACGGATACAAAATGTTCTAGTCTAGAGAAGGCTTCAGAACTCATAGTGCTGGTTTTCAACTACAAGAACTAATATTAGCAATATTTTATGTATTGGGGGGGCAGGAGGTATGAGAAACATTAGGCCATTTTAGGAGAGATAGGCATTGATTAAAAATGTAGCAAATAGAGAAGGGCAGCAGTTAAAATCCTGAATATAACCACACCTGCGCTTCAGGGTGATTTGGATCTGGCTCTGGATCAGTTTTCCTCTCACTGACAGGGGTGTAAACCAGAAGTAACTCAACTGTATATTTCTACTGTGGTTAATGAATGAGTGACCTCACTAGAGCTGCTCCAGTTCTATAATGAGGTTTGTGAGGGCAGCCAGTAGCCCAGTGATCTGGAGGTTGCAGTGTAAACCATAATACACTGATGTAATTACTCTTTAATTTCAGGCCCAAGAAGCTGTCATTAAAACCCTTCAAGCAATATTGGTTTGTCTTTAAAGACACATCAATATCTTATTTTAAAAGCAAGGAAGTGGGACAGGGAGAACCCATTGAGAGGCTCAACCTAAAAGGTGGGAATTTGTCTCTTCTTTACCCTGTTTACTCTATTTTATTTATAAACTGAAAGAATGAATGAGGAGTTGACAGTATCCAGAATTCTGAAAGGAGATAAATGTGGTAGCATGCAGTCCTACAGCTGTTAGTAATCCAGGTGCTTGATTATACAGACTTCACCTACAAGATGAAGTCAAGCATAAAAGATCAAATATATTAGCCTGACAGAAGGCATTCCTAACCCACCTGGGCCTGACTTGCAAAGTCTGCCACTGAGCAAATGGAAAGGATTTACATTTCTGAAGATGAGACACTATCTGAAATATTTATATTTCCAAAAAGTTTACTGTATGTTTAATGCAAAGATTTACGTCAGTCCTTGGAAAAGTATTCTGGTCATAGAGGATAAAGGGTAACATTTCAAAAGTGGCTAAGTGGTTTAGGGGCATAAGTCCATCGTCGGACTTTTGAATATGGGTCTTTGGGTCCTAAGTCACTGAGATCACTTTGGGAAAGTTCCCCATCTCACAAAACAAAGTAACACAGTGCATAGCTTTTGCTTAAAAGCAAAGAGAGGTCTTGCATACCTCACTGCTCAGCTTCTTGTGATCCATATCAGGCAAAGTTCTCCATAGGAGCAAAGATGCTCATCATCTTAGAACCAAGTCAGATTAGTTATTTAGGAGCCTAGCAGTGAAAGGGAAGTCTTTCTTTAGGTATGATGTTTTAAAAAACCCTTGGCCAATGTTCTCAGCAGATAAACATCCCTTTCAGGCATTACATTAAATACTTAATGTCAGTGGCATAAAAACTAAATAAATCAATCCTTTGCCTCTTCTTGATCCTCTGTGATTTTAGGATGTGAAGTTGCCCCGGATGTCAATGTAGCAGGAAAAAAGTTTGGAATTAAATTAATGATTCCTGTTGCTGACGGCATGAATGAAATAAATCTGAGATGTGATAATGTGAGTAATAAGACAAGGAACATTCTTTATTCAGAATTTGTATTACAGCAACATGTAGGAAGCCCCATCGAGAATAAGGACCCCAAGGGCCACGCTGTGCTGGGACCTGTTATAGGCTAATAAAGATGTCCCTGAGAGCAGACAGCCCACAAGTAATATAGGATGCAACAAGTGGACAAAACTGACCAGTGGCACATAGTTAAATTGGAAGCACATAAATACATGCCCCTAGCTTTGGGAAGAGTATTATGGGTTAATTTTCCCAAAGCACATCAGTGACTTGGGAGCTTAGGTTCTATTTTCAAAACAAATTTGCTTTTGAAAATGGGACACAGGGTGACAATGGAGCAGAGAGTATTCACTTATTTACAAGGAGAGCTGTTGGGGGGGGAAATTGAACAATGAAAAATTGCAGGAGAAACAAAATGTTTTATTACATTTGATATTTTCTATTTTTTAAACTTTAACTTCCCTTACTTTTTTGTTAATAAATCTTTTTTCACCTCGCTGAAAATAAAAAATAGTAGAGGGGGGTGTAGTAAAAAAAAGAACAGAGCAGTTTTCTTGTCATCAAATCAAAGTCACTATTTAAATGTATCGTTTCCAAATTTGTCACAGAGACACATTGATCAAAATTAAAATTATTTGTGAAAATGTATTTTTCTAAACAAAAAAAAAAAGTTTTCCTGAAATATTTCCAACTGGGTCTGATTCCAAAGTGTTGAATTCCATTCCTTTTTGTAGCTGTAGTTGGAAGAAAAAGAAATTCTCGCACATATATTCATTTGAGTAAAACACTGAATTTGCTTCTGATGTTTTAATTTCCCCAGTATGCTCAGATATGCTGAACAGCCACTGTTGCTGTTGAACTCAGTGGGTGCTGAAGAGGCTCAGCATTGCCAAAAATCTGTTCCCGTATAGATTCCCTTTCTGAGGCTGTTCTATCAAATAATAACATAAATAGAAAAAGCTAATTACAAAGGATCTTCAGAGAATATTCAAAGGAAGTGTCTTTGAACTCACACATGTCATTGCTCTGGAAAGCTGATTCCATGAGCTATACCTGCCCAATCAGAGAAGAATAATAGTGACAGGTGACCTGGGTGCTCAGGCAAAATTGACTGAGCTAGCTTGACTGATCACAGCAAACTACTTCTGAGCAAGAATTATGTGTGTAGACTCTTTGACCAATTATTTCTAACAACCGGATGTATATTGCAGGAAAATCAGTATGCCCAGTGGATGGCTGCTTGCATCTTAGCCTCAAAAGGCAAAACAATGGCTGACAGCTCCTACCAGCTTGAGGTCAAAAACATCCTTTCGTTCCTCCAGATGAAGAATAGGACTATGTCTCCGCAAGCAGCCTCCAATCCAGAAAGCATGGAGATGAAGCCAGAATGTTTTGTCTCACCACGCTATGCAAAAAAATACAAACCTAAGCAGGTATCTTAAGTAATTGTGTTTAGGCTGACTCTAAAGACTAGGGAAATGATGGATTGCAGAGTAGAGACCTGAGTTAAACTGGCATAGATGGACATGGTGAAAATTCTCAAAAGGCTGCTCACCACACCTGGGAAAATTGTACCATCACAGTTTAAGCTTCATACTTGTTTCATACTTGCTTCCTCCAAGGAAGCTCCCTGCGGAGCCACCAGCCATGGCCCATTGCGGGGTTCAGAACACACTGAACGTTAGGGGTGGGCAGATGTTGTCTCTAGCATAGGCAGAAAGACTCTTTCCTTCAGCAGGGGAAAAGAGAAAGTGAACTTCTCCTGGTACTCTAACCCCTTTCCCAGTTGAGCCAGCTTAATCCTGGATAGGTTTCACTGGATCTGCATTAAATCAGTTTAATTCAGCCACCCCCAGCAGCAATTCAAATCTATCCCCCTCTACCAGAAGCTTGGAAGGGCAGGGCTACCTGTACTCAGTCCCCATCTCAGGGGATTTCTTACAGGTCCACAAAATCAGGGGGTCCGTCGGCATAGGCTTCATCTACCACCCCAAAGAAGCCCTGGAGCCAAATCAAGAACCAGCTCAGTGAGACTGTCTCCTAGCATAGGGCACCTTTGTTAGTCCCAATTTATTTGTAACTAGGCAGAGCATTATGCCTACAGCTGGCTGGGTGCATGAAGGTGTAACAAGCAGTACATAAGCCTGGCACTCTGGGGGAGCTTGCATTTCATACACTCCCTCATGATCAGCTGCAGGACTGCTCTGCTGGGCCCTGCAGTTGGTCAGAGTCCAATACCTTGTGCTCTGGCTGGCTCCAAGGCAGGGTGTCTTGCATTCCAGCAGGGTTGCTCATCAGTGTCTCTAAGCTTGGCAGTCCTGTGCATTGCCATGTATTTCATTGGCACTAGGGGGCACATTGGGACAGAACTAACACAAACAGCAGTGATGAACAGCAAAAAGAGAAGCCTGAGAACTAGCAAGAATCCTGCCAAAGAATGGCTAGCCTGAGGCAGCACGGCATGTCTGAGCAAGAAAGGACTATCATCCTGGGATAGCTGGGATCACAGCATGGGAAAGCGCAGCTCAGAAAAGTAAATGTTTTCACCCTCTGTTGTCACCTTGCTGATAAGCAATGAACTGAAGGTTTCCTTGATACCCTACAGCTGCTCTCTGCCTCTCCAGCAGGGCAGAGCAGCTATAAACCCAATAGACTTGAAATCATGATGTTTCTCCAAGCCTAAGGTGAAATAAAACCACTACAGGTGCTCCCATGCCACCCTGTTCCTGGGCTCCCATGCTGGAGATGTAGCCAGGGGAAGGGTGAGGAATCGGGGAATTTTTACATCCTAGCCATCTCTAGCAGTAGGATGTCCCTAGGTGGTTGGAGGCAGCAAGCAGAAATTAGAGCAGTCCTAAGGTTTCTCTGCATTATGCTGGAGGTAGGGCCAGTGTAGCATAGCATGAGGATCAGGCAGCCATTCTTACAGTACACCTTCCCTAAGTCTTTACTGAACAGAGCTCAGTCTCAGCTCAGAATCCATCCCTGTAACTTGTTTGCTTCAGATGGTGACCCAGTAAGTTTCCCTTGTATGTCTGAATGCGGCCCAGGTGCTCATTCTATTCTGTTAATTAAAAGAAAGGAAATGTTTGCATAGCATAGCAGTCAGCCAACCAGCTGAATCCTTTTTCTCTCTGCATTTCTCAGTTGGCTGCCCGCATTCTGGAAGCCCATCAAAATGTGGCACAGATGTCGCTGGTGGAAGCCAAGTTGCGCTTTATTCAAGCATGGCAGTCCCTCCCTGAGTTTGGCTTAACCTACTATATTGTAAGGTAAGAATTGCAAATCATGTCACACTGCCCCACTGCTTTTATGGTCAGTGATTTTCAGAGACTCCTTTGAAATCCTGTTTAGACAACATGGCCTTACCATTTATTTCAAGTACCTCTTAATGCTTGTAGAACATTAGTGTTTGACCAGTGGTCGCACTGTGGAGCTCAGGTCACAAACCAGGACTTCATCAGGTTCGGCTTTAGACACCTGGTTGCATTTTGGCAGAAGGTAATGTGCAAGTAGGATTAAATTAAATTCTTTATTCGCTAACATACAACAGAGTCATTCCCTTCTCAAAGGGTGCATGTACACACAGTTGACTAACTGATTGTGATAAAGAGTCACCGTCTACATGTACAAATGCTTGCTGTGCAGTCAGTTAGTCAACTGCAGGGTTAATTTGCTACCTGCAAATTCAGGTAGCAAATTAACTTTGCCATAGTGACTGTGTAGTACCCTACATGTAGATGGCCAACCAGGAGCAAATTTGCTCCTAGTCAGCCCAGGCAGCAGGAGAACAATCTACTGGGGCGGGCTTCAAGCTCAGAGCCTGGCCAGGACAATGTCCCCCTGCCCCAACATCAGGCAGCTCCCAGCCCCAGTTCCTCAATCGCAGCTGGGGCTGGGAGATTGCTCCCTGCCCCTAGGAGCTGCCTGCTGCTAGAGTGGGCTCTGGGCTTGGACCCTGGCCAGGACAATGTTCTCCTGCCCTAGCAGCAGGCAGCTCCTAACCCTGGCTCTGTGCTGAGCTCGGAGCCCACCCTGGCAGCAGGCAGCTCCTGGGGGCAGGGAGCAATCTCCCAGCTCTGGCTGTGATCTCAGAGCTGAGGCCAGGAGCTGCCTGGGCTGGGGGGCATTGTCCCAGCTGGGCTTCAAGCTTAGAGCCCACCCCAGCATCAGGCATCTCCCTGGGGGCAGGAAGCAATGTCCCAGCCCCTGCCCTAATCAGGGAGTTGGGGCCAGGAGCTCCCTGCACCAGGAGAGTTCCCTGCCCAACCTGGTGTTGGCTGGGACCTGACTCAGAACAGGACAGGTCACCGCCAGCCCTGGGCTACACAGGGAAGCCCTGCTGGGTACAAGGCTTGTCCCCATAAGCATTTTACATATGCTCTAGGGGATGTAGTGAGCCACACTAATTAAAAGCACCTGAGCATCACATGTATCAGTGTCTCCTATGTTGAAAAGTGGGGGGCTTTGAACTAAAGTTCATCAAACGAGCTTAGTTCAGAAAACCCTGCCACCATTTTTCAGCACGGGGATGACGATACACATGATGCTGGAGTCCACTGGAGCATGTTAATTTCCACTCGCGATTAATCGACTCAATTAATCAAGTCTGCTCAGTCGCGCTGGATTTCTAGTGCATCAGAGCTGGCTCCCGGCACATGTGTAAGAACCCATGTGCATGAGGCAGGAGAGCTCTGCAGCAGCGGCTCTCCTGCTCCGTGTACATCAGGACCCTTCCTGATGTGTACAGGGCCCAGAGATAGTTGTTAGGTCTGTGCAAATAGGGAAGTATTCAATTTGGATTTAGCCGATTCGAAAGACAGTGATTTCAATTCAGATTCGGATCGCTGTCCCGAATCAATTCGGCCAAATCACCTTCAGAAGATTCAGCGCCAATTTGGAGAGACTTGGCCATGGAAGATAATGGGGAAACACTGAAATACCTATGACTTTGTCAGTTTTTGGCTGATTTGGATACAAATTGCAGGGATAGTAGCCCCTTCTGAGGGCATGAAGCCTACCAAGTTTCAAGGAGATAGGTGCAGGGGTTTCTGGAAAACTGCACCTCAAGCTGCTGACGACCAAAACTCACGGTGCGTGCATGCGTGCGTGCGCAGACATGCCCTCACCGGCACTGGGGCCTCTACACAACATGGTAGTGTCCCCAATGAGGCCTTCTCCTCCCCTAACAGGAAATAACTTAGTAAGCAGCACAGTAGCACCAGCACCATCTCAGGCAGCCAAATTGTCACAGACTAGAGCCTTTCTTTCCTTTCCTGCAGGAGTTTCTTCTCCAGCGGCTGGCAGAGAACTCTCCCTGCCAGCCCCAGCCCTGGGGCTTAGATGTGCCCAGGGCCCTGCATCCTTCTGGTCAGCTGACCAGGGACAGGTGCTAGGGGGGTTGGTCTAAGGACATGGCACTGGCAGAAAAGGTCCTTTGGATCAATCTGGTATCTTTCAGTAGACCAGCTAAATAGTTAAAAAATATATCTATATCTTAGCAAGCTTTCCGGCTGAAAAACTCTTTGTCAGGCTGAGGAAGAACCTGCACTTGGTCTGTGCTGTTCCTGGATGGAAGGACTAGTAAAGAAGCCAGAGGCTGGCATGCAATGCAGGCAAGAAAGCCAATCAGTGAAAATGGAAATGGAGACATCAGAGGGTGAGGGACAGGCTGGGGGTGGGGAAGGGAAAGGGGTGTGGACCGTACTGGACCAGCCATCTCCTGATGCCCTTCTTCAGCTGCCTCACAAGTGCCTGCATGTCTGGTGACAGCAGCTTGCCCCAGCTAGGAACATTGATCCCCTGGAACTTCTCCATTTATCTCTGAAGATCCCTCATTATGGGGATCACCTGGCTAAGAAGGGCATCATCAGTGCTGAGGGTCTCAGTGGCCCCAAGGAGGGGCTTGAGGACCACCAAGATCTGGGAGATGATATCCCACTCAGCTCTGTTCAGGGGGCTGCTGATCCCAAACTCCTTGAGCAAGGCCATCTCATGGATGGCCTTCTGTTGCTCCACCAGCCTGTCCAGCATCAGGTATGTGGAGTTTCACCGAGTCTCCACATTCTGCATAATTTTGTGCTACAGGACGTTCAGCTCTGCTTGTTTCTCCCACAGCATCTTGCCCGCCTTGATGCTGTGGTGGAAGTAGGCCACCACATTCCTGCATTTTAAAATCAGCTGGATGGTAGTGATGACGCCATCACTGGAAGCTCTGTCCCTCTCCAAGGCATTCCTCACTATGAGGTACAGCCTGTGTGCCACACAGCGGATGCCAACAAAGTTGGCATCACGGACAGCCTTGGCCATATTGGCCCCATTGTCAGTGACCATGAACCCGTGGGTGAGCTTGCCCTGCCCAATGACCTACCCCTGTACTGTGCAGTCCATGGCCACCATGATTTCCCTTGCCATGTGGGACTCATCCATCATCTTGGCTTGGAGGAGAGCCCACCGACAGCCTGACTGGTCACACCAGTGCCCTATGAGGGAGAGGTAGGCGTGATCTCCACCCTGGCTGCGCCAGATTTCAGAGATGAAGTGCAAGGCTACCTGCAGTCCTGCCTTGCGCAGCTCCTCCCTCAAGTGCTCCCTGCATGTCTCATACAGGAAGAGCACCACTGTCCTGCTAAAGATGGTGCATGCAGGCACTTGGTAGGATGGGGCCACAAGCACCATGAGCCACCTAAACCTTGCCCACTCAACTAAGGAGAAGGACTCCCACATGTCCTACACTGTTGTAGGAATGTAAGATTTCTATAGTATGGCTAAAGATGGTTGCTGTGACATCCTGTAAAATGATGGGAAGTGAGTCTATATAAAAGGCATGTTCTAGTATATTTTGAGTCCTTTTCCCCAAGCCCGGCTTTGTTAGAAGAGATGCAAATATAGGATCAGAGAAATAAAAAACCCTGATAACAGCTAAGAGAGGTCTTCCCACAGCAAGAGGAGATGGAGAAAAGGAACCCTTCTTCCTCTAAGCCCTTGTACATAATTCCTTGAGAAGTGCTGACAGAAAATAGGAGTTCTATCACACAGTGAAAAATTCCACCCTTTCACAATTGCATTTTGTTTCATTCTGAAATGGGGGAGAAGGGGAGTTACATTTCAAATTGTTTTATGGAATGAATCAAGTTCATTTCCGTAACATTTTAGTGTTTTTGATAGTGCTGAATTGTTTTGATGCTTTAGTACTGAAACCCTGTAATCTAAGGCACTAAATATCAAACACAATATAGAAACAGCTTAAGAGAGAAGTCAGCGTGAAATTAAACAATAAAGTCAAAACAGCTCATCTTGAAACTTTTGCCATTGGAACCAATGTAGTTTTTAGACAGCATTTCAGTTTTAAGAAAACTTAATTGTGTGGTGAGAAACCATTCTAGCAACAATTTTTCAAGCAGCTCTACCCTTAGCCTGGTGCCAGGTCCCCAGGGAAAATCTTTCTTGAAAGCCTTGCTTTAACTCTCATCTTGTGCAGGTTAAGCAGTTATGCCTTTATATAGTCACCTAGAGGCAATCATGTGACACTTGGTCAGCCACTCCTTTATCATGTGTTCTCTGTAGATACTACAGCCCCCAGCCTTAAAGGAGCCATGTCACTGTAATAATAATTCTGGGGGTATGGACCATCTTTTTGTTTCATATTTGTGCAGTGTCTAACACAGTGAGGTCCTGACCCATAATGGGGCTCCTAATCACTTCCATACTACTATGACTACTATTATAATAGTGCTAGTAATAGGTAATAATAGTAATAGATAATAATAGAGAGGTGCTGACTGTGCATTTCTAGAGAGCTGTGCTCTGTTACATATTCCTTAACATTTTCCATATACTGTACTTATTGTAGAGTCACCTGTTATTTCCCTGTATTGTTGGTGGTCAAACACCCATGTTCTCATCAGAACGCAGTCTCCTCCTGTTATTTAATACCCGCTTTCATACTTTACCAAGCCACATTCTTGCCTTGCACCATGCACTGCTGGGAGAATGATCAGAAATTCCTGGATGTGGTAATGAGTTTTTGGTTTGGGCCTGTTCCTGCTACAACACCCCCCTTTGCTCGGGCTGTCTCTGGCACACTGTGCCTTCCTGGCTGGGTAGGGAGGGTAGGTGCATTTCTAGGTCAGGAAAAAGGAGACAGGATGAATTTGTATCTTATAGACTAACTAAATTAGAGACATATAAAGCACAAGCTTTCATGAATTGGAGCTCACTTCAACAGATGCTATGTGTGATAGGCCCTGGCCCCT
Source organism: Crocodylus porosus (assembly GCF_001723895.1). NCBI lineage: Eukaryota > Metazoa > Chordata > Crocodylia > Crocodylidae > Crocodylus > Crocodylus porosus. The sequence continues at coordinate 26,733,359 of NW_017728943.1, read as the reverse complement.
AAATGTGGCCTGGTTGTGCCCTTAAGGCACACTCCCAGGGTACTTCTGCATACTGGAGAGCCCTTCTACCCCAAACCCCTCTCTCTGCTGCCTGTTGCTTGGCCACAGAGAGCCAGTTGAGGTGTGTCAGAGGCCAACTCCTAGGCTTGTGGTGCTTCAGCCCTACCTGCCTTGCCAGCCCTTAGCAGAAGGGATTTTGCTAGCTGGAAGGAGCCCACCCTTGCTGGTCATGTGCTCAGAAAAGATGGATCCCCCATTCCATGGAATAGGGCAGATCAAAATACTCTGGGATCATAAGCATCAGTGACATCAAATGGGTTATGCAAAAATAAACAAAAGAATATATATCAGAACAAGAACCTGTATTTACCCTGCACTTTAAATCCAAGGATGTAGTCCTTAGCCAGCTTCCCAGGTTAGAGAGAAGATCCTGCCTCCGACCTTGTGCCAGAGCCTTCTTCATCTCCCTGTCAACTTGCTTTTCTCAGCCAGCCTTGGCAGAGGGAAAACTGAAGGCAAAGCCACACTCTTGAGGCAGACTTAAATACAGTTGCATATCTGGCCATTAATGATGTCACTCCTTCATTTCTAGCAGGCTCACACTATGCCAACAGCTTCCTATTTCTCCACCCCAAAGGTACATATTTACCAGACTAGAATTCTTTCCTGCTCCAGTCAAGACCAAGAGCATACGTGCATCCTTTCAGACATGGAGATTTGCTAATCCAATGTCCATCTCTCTTGTAATTTCCCCAGTGGGAAATGTTCTCCTTGTATCTGCGAGTTACGCTTGGGCCCCTTCTTTAAAGAGTAAATTCATCATTGTCTAGCGGGGACCATTTGAGAGTAAACAACTCTTATCAAATTCTAATCGTCAGCAATTGTATGACCAATTGGGACAGTTCTAAGTATGAACAGTTGAGAGCCACTTAATCACTGTCTTATTAAATACAACCTTGGCTATATTGTAAAGATAGGTCAAAATTACATTATGTCAAGTGCTAAAATACATTTAGTTATGAAAATGACAACTGAACACAACTCCAGCCTGGTTACAAATAGAAAACAAACACTACAGGAGTAAATCTAATTTAGGAGAATGCCCACACATGCCATATGGTGAACCCCAAAGGGCAACTTGGTTTTGGGGGGAATCCATTACTGTGGAAGGGCGTGCACAGGGCAATGTATAAAACAGAAAGAGTGATTGAACACAAAGATAGAAAAGGAGGGTGAGAAGGCTGGAGGGCAGTGCTGGGAAGGGCAACAAGCAAAGCATCTATAGGAACAAGAGGTCACAAAAGCTAATCCAGGTCATGGGATAGGAACCCATAGTCCCTGATTAAACTAAAAGTTTTGCTTCCTTCATCAATAAAACTTCTTTGTGACGGGTTATCTCTATGCTGATCACAGCTGGTCTATGTCAAACCAGGAGACGGCTCCTCCTATGTTTGTTACGCTTGCTTAAGGCCAGGCAAAATGTGGTTCCCTAGAGAATCATGCTACATGATTTTTTTATTTTTTTGCCCCCAGGTTTAAAGGAAGCAAAAAGGATGATTTGCTGGGAGTTTCCTACAACAGGCTGATACGAATAGACATGGCCACTGGGGATCCCATCACAACCTGGAGATTCTCCAACATGAAGCAATGGAATGTGAACTGGGAGATACGCCAGGTAAAACTGGAACTGCCCTCTAGGCTCAATTCCTGCACTTCCCTCATCTGAAGATGTTCCCCCATCAGATTGTTTTAAACCTGAAAAGAGATCCAAAGTGACTCTGAAGGTTATTAAATAAACCCCTCAGATGACTTGATATTAGGCTGTGAATGGGCAGGGAATAAAAAAAGAAAATCAGGCTTGAAGCGTGGTGGTAGCTGGAAAACTAACTCTGCGAAAGCAGCCCTTGCTGAACACCAAAGTTGATACTGCCTTCCAAATGGCAAGCTCTTCAATACCTGAGTCTGTGAGAGGATATAATACAGAGCTCCACTTTGCCATTTTTACAGAGGTGCTTTTGATCCTGGAAGTGATTCCTTGATGCAGTCAAGTTTTGCCCAGGATGGGAGTAATTGGAGGGTAACACTTTAAGCCACTTTTGAGAGTCCTCATCTGTGGGATCTGACATAATTTAGAGCAGTCTGAAGGCTGCTTTAACTTATCCCTAGTTACCAAGGAAGCTAGGGATAACAGAAATGCCTCAGTTCTTTCTGCCTACCTCCAGCAATGCTTCTTTTGCCCGGACCTGAGAGGGAGTGGTATAGAGATCCTCACATCTGCAGGCTCCTGAGGGATTTAACTTGCATAAAAGTACAGACCCCCTGGGTAGCCATTTTAGCTTGATTTTCAGTGGCATCACACCACTGGAGAAGCAGGGGCCTGAATTCAGCTCTAAAATCCCACGTAAATTCAGCATTTGGCACAGATGGGTACTAAAAAGCAACAACATTCTCTATTCATTTGCACACAGGCCCAAATAGCATCATTACTGCTGCTTGCACCCTTCCCACTCCTTCACTTCAAAGCTAGAAACTTCCTCAGATACATTCAGATCAGGGTGCCAAATGTCCTACCCATGGGACTGGGAATTCAGGGGCAGGGCCTGCTGCTGAGTCCTGGGAACAGAGCCCCACAAGGGACATGTATCAGTGGCTGGGAGCAAACGATGGCTGCATTAACCCCTGCAGCCACTGCAACCACTTGCCCTGTCACTGCTGCACATGAGGAGCTCCACAGTACAAAAAGCCCAGTGGACTGGGTGAGTTTGACACCTCCTTTTAAAATTGATTTGCTAAGCAGCTTGTTCCTGCTATAAAACATGTAGGTGTAATGTTGCTGTAGCCATGGTGATCCAAGAAATATGTGAAGAGCAAGATTTGTCTGGTGATATCTTTTATTGGACCAACTGTATAGAGACGTTAGACAAGCCTAAGGACACAACATGCCTCAAGTGACCTGAAGAAAGGCATTTGTCTAACATTTCTCTAAACTAGACAGTCAGTCCCAGGAAAGGTACTACCAAACAAATCTTGCTTCTCTAAAAAACATTTAACAGACTTTGACCACAAGAGGTCCCTATCTGAACAGGAAAAAAAATCCTTACTGTAGACCAGGTTTTTTGGGTAAATGTGGTATCTTTTATTAGACCACTGTAAACCAGTGGTTCTCAACCTTTTTTGTACCAGGACCCATTTGTAAACATTGAGGGCCAGTCCTGACCCAGTAAATAGTTTAAGCAGAAAACAGCCCCCTGGCCCTGCTGGTATCCCTCATTCCCAAACCACAGCCTTTCACCCCTCCAGCCCTGCTGGTGCTTCTCACTCCCAACCTGCTACCCCCAGGCCCCAGCCCCACACTATGTGGGACAGGGTGTGGATGTGTGAGGCATGAAGACTGGGTATGTGGGGCATGGGGGAGCACATGCCCCCCATATTTATGTGCCCACAACAGACATGGGGCTGCAGTCTGGCAGAAGCCACCTCCACAGCCGAGTGGCCAGGACTCAGCACAGGAGAGTGGAGCAGGGCAGCAAGACTTGCTGCTGCCAGGACCACTGCACCAGCTGTGCTGCCAGCAGCATGAGGAGTAATGGAGGGCAGGGGGTGGTCTGTGTTGCCCCCACCTTCTCCCACCACCAGCCACTCGTGTGCCAGGCTGTAGCTCTAGTACAGCTCTTTAAAGGAGAAAATCCATGTTTTACCGTGGCAAACAGAAAACCTAGACCATTGTTTAGTAGTATGCATTGAGTTGACACATGGTGAAGCACAAGCAGCATCTGTTTTTCCTCAAAAATGTATGCAAAATACAATCCATTTTTAAAGTTTATTCATGACCCTTTCATACATTCCATGACCCACAGGTTGAGAAACACTGCTGTAGACCCAGTAATCCTTTCCTTGCCCTGCTCTTGGTACTAGCTACTTGGTTATTTAGATATTATTGGTCCAGTCATATTGGGCTCAATCTAATCTACAGATTCAGGCTGTTACTGAGGCAATACCATGTATTTTTGTTCCTGATTTTGCACCATGTGTTCTCTCCTTAGGTTGCAATCGAGTTTGATCAAAATATGTCTATTGCCTTCACGTGCCTGAGTGCAGATTGCAAGATTGTCCATGAATACATTGGGGGCTACATCTTTCTGTCAACCCGCTCCAAAGACCAGAATGAAACGCTGGATGAGGACTTGTTCCACAAATTAACTGGAGGTCAGGAATGAGGGGAAGTCAGCTAAGCTTTCTGGTGCTGGCAGAAAGGCAAGAAGATAAATACAGTTCTCTCTCTGACACTGTTGCTTTTGCTGGCTGGTGGAACAACATAAACAGTATCCTTGTTCTGTCATAAAGCTGGAATATTTCCAGGGTGATGTGTTAAATATTCAAGCAGAGGTCAATGAGATGGAATAAGGCAACTCTGTGACTGACATCAAGGAAATAAGACTTCCTTGTTTGCCTTTATGCTCTTTAAAGATTTCTCTCAAGGCTTTATAGTTGATGGTTCCCAGTCTATCCAGTTAATATAGAAGACCTTTTATTAGCATCCTGAACAAGGAATTTGAGGAGGGGAGGCCATGCACTTTGGTCTCTATAGATCTGTAACTCCCACTAATTTCCCTCTGGCTAACATATCTCAGGATTAATATACCTAAAACTGAATAAATTTGAAATTTGTATTACTAGAACAAAACACTACCTGTTGTGTGCATATTACAGTTCTCTCTAAGCTGCTTCACATGTGGAATTATTAACCTGAGCATCCAATAAAGATTCAGCCTGAAAACACATATTGTTCTTGCTTGTGCAAGTGCGGTTCCCTTAAGGTCAAAAGACTATCCTTATGCATAGAGTATAGTACAGGCATAAATCTAGGCAGGATTGGGTCCAAAACATTTATCTTTTGAGGAATACCCTGGAGGGTTTCAAGAGGAGACTAGAGAGTCAACTTGCTGGGGTCACCTAACCCCAGTTGTCTTTCTGCCGAGAGCAGGGGCACTAGACCTGATGATCTGCAAGATCTCTTCCAGCCCCTAACAATCTATGAATATTTTTAATTTCTCTGTCAAAAGAATTGATTTAGTAGTTATTTTTATATTATTTATATACAAGAAGAAGCCTGTTAACATACTTCCTTGCTGATTTGTGTCAATTTATGAATGCACTATTAAATTCTAAAGGAAAGTTATGACTTGTCTCAATAGAGGTGGGACTTTAATTACCCTTGGAAATTCTGGTACTCAGATCCATAATGCAGAACCCCTCTGACTTGCATTTGAAGAAACTATCTTAACAGTACTTACTAACCAAAATTCTTCACTGAACAGAATGGCACAGAGCAGTTACTAGTTATAACCCCATGGACTTCAGTGGGTTTCGATCAGGCTTAAAATGCTTGGTTGTCAATAAAGCGTTGGATCATGGCATAAGCTAATTCAAGTGCATCCATAAAATGCAGACAAAGAGACCTTCGTATATATTTCTGCACCTGCAAGAAGTAAGGTTGGGGGGTTTTTTTGATGATATCTATTACTGGACCACCTGTGTAGTTGGGAGAGATGTTAAATAGGCTTTCGGACACACAATGCCCTTCCTCAGCTCTGGGAAAGAAACAGATACAGCCTAAGCTAAATACCAGATAAAGCGATGATCCACAAGAAATGTCAGGCGTTTACTACAAAAACCACTACTGGATGTTGTCTGGATGGACAGCAACGGCCCAGATTATTCCCTGTTTTTTCACATTTTACTCCCATGTCCCTCTGAGTATGGATAAATACTCAAATTTAAGCCAGTTAAAAGGAACCATGCTGTCTATTAGCTGCTCAGTGGTAACTGTCCATGTATCTACTCTTACCCTGGTGGAAGATCTCCACTGATCTTCCTTGCTCTAAATCCTCTCTCAGTGGAGACTCTACCCTTCTTAGTGAAATTCACTCATGCTGCAGAGTGATGGTACAAGACCTTCCAAGCTATTTAATGCCAACCAAAGGACTGCCTGGGAGAAATTGTGCCCACAATCCTTATCTGTGGTTGTTCTGTGACATAGTACCCAGGGTCCATTTTGCAGTATATATTCAAAACAGCAGATATTTTTCACTTCAGACATATAGCTGATTTGACAAGCAAGGTCTACCCAAGCCAAATCCTCCACTTGGTTAAAGCATGACCATTTCTGTAACCAACCGCACATGAGTGAGTGATGTACCTAGCATCACATCCAGCTATCTTTGACCCCAGGCCAAAACGCCCAGGTGTAGCAGGACTAGGCCCCAGGGGCCGCCATGATGCCATGCCTCAATAACCAAACAGCAACTGCATTACTCTGGTTCTAGGTATCCTCCCTCCTACTGTTTCCTCCCAGGTCATTTTTAGATTGAAGGGAAGTGCCTAAGGGTCTTAAAGCACATCCTCATCCCTTCTTCACCAGCAAATCCCCTCCTGGATCCCACTAGCCCAAACCTGGTCTGCAAGTAAATGGGCCTTCCTGGCCCACATACACATTAAGGCACCCATTGCCTTATGGGCTATTCATGACCTTCAGCCTTCCTTACAACTGTGCCCATGCCGCACCAGTTTTACTCTATACTGTTCTGTCCCTTGCAGAGGCCTTGTCCTTCTTGGCTCCAGCCTCCCTTTTCTCTGGCTGCAAGCCTTCAGCCCTGGCTCACAGACCTGCTTCCAGCTCTCAGTTTCAGCCCCATCAGCCTGCAGTCTCCCTGGGCCTCTGGCCCTTGTCTCTCACTCTGGGCCCCTGGGCCCAGAATTTGCCCTTCTGGGCTGATCTTGCCCCTCTTGGGCTATGGGTTCCTCACCCTGGCTCTCACCCCTCTCAGACTATGGTTCCTGAGACTGGCTCCTGCCCCTCTTGGCCAATGCTGAACTCCCTAGCCCAGCCTGTGCCTTGAGGCAGGGATCAAGGCAGTCACATGCCCCTCAGGCACTAACGGGACCTCCAAACCACCCCTGTAGTCCCAAACCCAAACCACCAGTTTAAACTGTAGCAACAAAACAGTAAGCCCACTGGCTACAACACAATACTGTTCCCGGACTGGGTCCAAACATAAACCCCAGCTCTGGGTTGTATTCCCCCCTGTAAGCTCTCAAAGTCTTACTGGTAGTTCTCTGGCAACTCAGCAGCCAACCAGGCATTCACCTGCAGCTTTCCTTCCAGGAGCTCCTTCCCCTGCAGCTTGCAGGGCCAGACTGCCCACCCTGCTCTCAGGCACTGGCTTCATGTGCCTCCTAAGCCCTGCCCCATCCAGTCCTGTGATCCTGCAGCTCCCCAGAGGTATTCCCTCCCTGTAACTAATGGCCCGTCTGCTTTCTCAACTAGAGCTTAACTAGTTGAGAAAGCAGCTGCCTGCCTTAGTGACTTGCAGCCTGCCTTGGTGACTTGCTGTGCTCCACTTCCACTCCTTGGGTGAATCACACTCCCAGGTTTAGTCCTTGCCTGCAACGGTCCATTTGTTGGCAGCCAGCTCCTTAATAGCTAGCTGGTCTCCTGGCTGCCAGTTCTCTGGTAGCTAGCCCCTTTTTAGCTTCCCTGGATCCTAACTGCAGCGTTCTCTCTCCTTTAAGTGATAGGAGCCTCCAGGCTTCCTGTTATACTGGGCAACAAATTACAATAGGATACGTGTGGGGGAGAGGGCACTTCAGCATGAAACTAAAGTAACACTTACGCTTCTGCTTCTGGATCTGTAGCAAGGCACCTTAGCCATGCTGCCATGGTGCCTTAATGAACAACAAAGTGTGCTATGTGCCCCTATTATAATAAAAAGCACCAAAGATCCTTCAGAAACAAGGGGTCAAGACAGCAATCTTGTATTGAATGCAAAAGTGGGAGTTTTCATCTGTGCCTTCTATCACCTTGCTGGGTCACTGACTCACAACAGGCTCAAGGCTTGACCATGCTAGGATCTCCCCCACTGATGGCTCTTACTGTAGGGTAAAACTACAGGAGTTGGACTCCTGAAGCAAGTTTTATTCTCCCAGCTCAGCCAAGGGATACGCTCAAGAGGAGGGCAGAGAAAGTGCTTCAGGCATATTCTCAAAGCGAACTTTAAAAAAGGCAATATTGATGTCAACTCATGGGAGACTATCACCCAGGACTGCCCCAAATGGGGGAAGAGTCTGCTGCAGGAATCTCAATACTTTGAAACCTTATGACAACAACAGGAGATGGAAAAGTGAGAGTGGCAGAAACAGCCAAATCAAGAATCCAGATCCACACATCCTGCACAGAAACATATGTCCAGGCTTCAGTAGAGCCTGTCAATCCCGGATAGGCCTCATCAGCTATCTTTGGACACACAGATAAGACAATCATGGAAGACAATCATCCTCAACTGCGAGGGATTGCCAAAGAAAAGTGTAAAACTGTAGCAAACTACTGGTGCAAGTCAGCAGTTGTAAGGACTCGTGTCAGTGCCATTACACAAGTGGGTAGTAACTCAGTATAGTCAAAGGTGGAATCCTATAGAAGAAATGATCCCAAAGCTACAATAAGTAGAAGCTTTGCTTTCCTTGGATACCAGTGGTTATACGCATGTACTGGTGAAGTCTGGCCTTTTTCCATCCTTATTAGAAAATAGAAAGTAGGTGTTGCTTCACATGGGAATGGCCTGTAGTAATTAAAGCAAGCTCAGTTGCTGGTGCATTCTCTTCAACAGTCTTAACTATGGCATGGTAGCTAACTTGGTGTCATGCTGTCATATCTGGTTGTAACATAGTCTTTCACAAATGGATCAATGAGTTTCCTCACTTTTCTATGCCCCTCCTGCAGTGCTGCATCATTGACCACCTTGCACTGAAGTCATGGGGGGCTTTGGGGCATCAGGCAGCATTTTCACCCTATAAGAAATCCAGGGCCCAGAGACTCTGGGTCAGATTTGAATCCTACTGTCAGGCAGGAGGAAATGCCCTTAGTTCTGCTTCCCGTAAGCAGCACAAAGGGAACCTGATGCATCTCAGCGATGCCAGCCTGTCATTACAACTGAGTAAGCAGCTCAGTCAGACCTACGTCAGCCTGCTTGAACTTGCAGCTGGAGACCAGCCACAGGTCTGGGTCACTTGCAGCTTAATGTCATCTTTGAATCCCCAGCTCCACATGTGCCAAGCATTCCTTGGCCAGACCCCAGGAACCAGTTCTTCATGGGGCTTTTTGTTTCAATTCAGCCATGCACCAGTCCCTACTTGCCGTACTTAATAACCCTGCAAAGTCAGCGGGTGCTCGCTGATGTGAACTGATGTAATGTACGTGAAGGCTACAAGTTCATACCCTTCCAGCGGAAGAGTTTGTATTTGTATAACCCCAAGAGGGTGATAGGTCTTTCACAGATGGTAGGAAGGCAGAGTCACAGCCCTGAATTTAAACGACATCATCCATGGAAATAACAGTGTAAGGACAGAATCTAGAGAAGGGATTGTCCAGATAAAAACAACAGACATTGCCAGATTAACACAGTGGCTCCCTGTTGCCACACTATTCTGTATGTGTGTATCTAAATAAAGTGAAAACAGATCTGGACTAGCATATTTGTCATCTGCTATCCTCCCGAGAATCCTGAGAGACAGTTTTACCAATGACTTACAAATGTGCAGGTACAACGAACAACATGTGGGCCCTGACAAAAGTGACATTTATCATGCAGTCAGCCCCCTGAACGTGCTCTACAGCCATGCTGTGACACGTGCACAGCTGCAGAGCGCTTTAAAAGTTGCCAATTGCACAACAAATTAACCCTCATCTAATGAGGGATCAGATGAAGGCACTCCAAAGTGGAGTGCCTTAGGGAACTTGTGTTCCCTAGGGTCAATCTGTCAGTATGATTGGGGCTGGGCTGACATAGCCCAGTCCTACCCCTGGTGCTGTCTGCAGGACAGGATGGGGAGAAGGGAGGAGGAAGGAGGTTTGGGCTAGGGTTTGCCTGGCCAGAGCTGGAGCAGGGGCAGGTGGATTGGAGCCCCCCTGTCATGTGCCTCCCCAGCCCCCTCCCCCTCCAGCTCAGGTTGGGAAAACCCCAGACTAGAGGTCCCTCCCCACTCCCTTCTCTCTCCTCCCTCCTTGCAGACAGTACCGGAGCTATGAGGAACGAAGGCATGGCTAGGGGAGAAAGGCTGCAGACAGGCTTCTTCACTGGATCCACTCCAAAGTGGAGCTCAATTTCCCTGCCACCCCCTCCTCCCCACTTCCTGCAACAGGCAAACATCTGTTGGGAAGGCAGGGAATGGTGGGGTGGATCACTCTAACCCATGGCACTTTACGTGAAGCACCATGAGTTAAAGTGGGGACCCACATGTCTATCAGCTCCTACAGTGACAAAACCTGATTCAACTGTAGCTCAGAAAGTCCCATTCTTGCTTGTATTTATCCTTTGTAGGAGAGCAAATCATTTGTGGCCACTGATAGACCTGACCTGCAAGTGTTTTTCTTTTCATTAGTGTTGTGATAGGCATGATAGTCCAGGGAAGATTTGTTAAGTTATCATATCTTTTAGTGGACTGACTGTCCTATAAAACTTACAGGCAAAATGCCCTTCCTGCAATAAGTAGATCCAGCCTAACCTAAATACCAGGTAGAACAATTAGCTTTGTTTAAGCTCATTATTTAACTTGCAGGTATTCTGTGTCCCAAAGTTTGCCTAATATCTCTCGCGGTAATCAACAACATCACCAAACAAATCCTGCTTCTCCTTTTATCCTTTCTAAATACCGCTCTCTAGCTTCTTCTGGATATTTTCATCCCTGGGATCACTGAAAAATGCTTTGCTGTGAACTGTTTCCAGGGGGAGGGGGTGGGAGGAACATTCATCTCTGAGACTTTCCAACCTGGTACCATCTCCCCGCTCTGCTGCTTCATCCTGGCTTCTGCTTATCGGTGTGTCACTCAGGAATGCAGGCTTCATCCTTAGCATTCCAGGTCTTGCTGTCTGGAGGGTTTTTGCTCAGGCCTGGATCAGCTTATGGGAGAGGCAGAGGCAGGGGCTGTCTGAGGTTTCAAAACCACACACAAGATCAATGCAACCACAGCAACAAAAAAACCTTGGTGGAGGTTCCAGTAAAGGTCTGTATATTTGGCATTCCTTCTGCCTTGCTACAAGCCTCACATTCAAAGGCATAAGGAGGAATTTTGGCACTCTCCGTAGGGAGACCTGAGTGAAGGTTTGGGAGGGGATACCACTGAGTGCCAGGGAGTCTCATGGGGTTGCAGGGGCAAGCACTGGAGAGCCTTATGGCATATGGGCTGCATGTTATGGACTCTTTGGGGGCTTTCCTTCTGGCAAACCTAAAAAATTGGCACCCAGGGCTCATGCCCTCTTTGCTATCCCCCTTACCCCCATAGTTATGCACCTACTCACTGTGGAGTTGAGGTAAGGAGAAAAATCAATGGTAATTTAAAGAAATGGTGTCATCTGGGAACGTGTGAAAGTAGAAGGAACAGCTACACGCAGAGGGATTCACTGCCTGTTTACAACAGATTGTAAAGCATCTGCTTCAAAAATGGAGTGGGGTGAGGGCAATCATTCCCTTGAAGCCTGCAGCATTATTACTGCTGTTGGTTATTATAGATATACATGTGGTCAGCTCCAGGCTATGATGATCACCGTTGTGCTGGGAGCAGTAGCATCACATGGAAACACATGGTACCCGCTCTAGTGAGATGACATCTGAAGTGCAGACAGAAGGCAGAGGGGGAAAAAATAATTTAAGACCTGCACAAGCCAGGATACCCAGCCCTTTGTAGGCCATGCTTTCAAAACTAGAGCCAAGACAGATACTGTGGACCTCACCATGCCTGCTGAAGTTTTTGGGGCTGGCAAGTGCTTTGCACTTTTCAGGATTAGGCCCATGGTTGGCCAAATTCTATCTGACTTCCAGCTTCATCAGAGTTGATTGGCCAGATGAAAACAAAAGGCATTGCCAGATTACCACAGTGGCTCCCTGAGCCAAATCATTGAACCATTTTTTACCTCCTACATTTTTCACCTGCCTGGACCACTAGAATTAAATCTATGGGGCTGAATAAATTAAGTCAGAGCAGAGCTTGGCTTGCAGAGCTGGGCTGAGCTCTGTCTCCTTTCAGAGGTTAAAAAGTTCCTTTTCAAAGGTTAAAAAAAAATGCTATAATAATTAGCCCACTTTCTCATGAAGATTCATTGTCTGTAAAAACCTGGCTAACAACAGAAGATGCTCCACTGATACTTAATAGCAAAGTGCAGCTTCCTGTCTAGCAAGGATCTTAATAGGGTGTTGGAGGTGAAGACAGACCAAAAAAAATTAGTGTTTAGAGCTGGAAAGTTGTTTTTTCCTGGGCAATGGTTTAACTCCATCCCATCTCCACTGATGCCAATGGCCAATAGTGAGAGCTTTGGCATGATCATTTTATAGGGTTGCCAACCCTCCATGATTACCCCGGAGTCTCCGGGAATTCAAAATAAATCTCCAGGAGACTGCTGAGAGTCACCTGGGAGATAAATGATAGGGCATTCATTAAAGTAAATATTAAATGCTGAATCTGATTTATATAGTAGTCCAGTGGGTTTTTAAAATGTGCATTTGCCTTCCTGATACAATGTCATTAATGTCATAACATCATGTGATGAAACCTCCCAGAATAGATGCAAAGACAGTTGGCATCCCTTTCATTTTATGAACTATTTGAGCAAGAGAAGGTCATCTAAAGCCACCTCTTTCTGGCCATTCAGTAAAACTGAGCCTAGTAAACACACTTACTCACAAATACTCATGTGAGCAGCTCCTGTGTACTCAGGGTGGCTGTTCTGTGGCATCAGGCCCAATTTCAGAAAACCATTTGCCTTGCTTAACAAAACTACAGAGCAAGCTACATCCCTAAACCACAAGGGAACAACGCGTACCTCTTGTTTTACCTCCTAAAAAACCACAAAGCTCCAGAAAGCCCCATTAAGAGACCATATCTTGTTCTCTGAGTGTTCTGGTGTTTTTCAAGGCCCCATTTCCCCAATAGCAACTGACATGGGCAAGAGATAATAAATGTCATAGTGGGCAAAGATAAATCCTATGTGCACATGTTTTCAAGGTCTTTAGGAAAGCATAACCTTAATCTCTGTATTATTGCTGAGGTGAAGAGGCCGGCCCAACACCAATATGTTTGTGCTGTCCAGAGAGAGTGAAGTTTCCAGACAGAACATGATCAATGCTCTTGTAGCCCGGGTGCACCCGGGGGGGCGCCTTGCCCTCCGATGATGGTGGCAGTGGTCAGGCAGGGTGCTGAGGAAGGGGTCAGCTACTAGAGCGGCTTCCTCCCCTCTCTATAGAGCTAAACTGAAAACAAGTACTTAACTATGTACCATTTATTACAAGAATAAAAACAGAAACTTAATATAAAACAGAATATTTACAAGGCTTATATAAAATATAATACTATATATAATATTCCACAATTCACATATAGTACCAAATATGAACCAAATAACTTACAACTTATACAACACAATTAAGACATAGGGATATTAACCTATATAACCCAAGTAAACTAACCATAATATTTCTTTAAACCTTCACAAATAACAATACCAATATACACACTGAGACATTAAAACACATAACCCATATAACCCCCCTTAAACAATACCCCTAGCTATATAGCTGTTAACACGACAACCCCAAAATAGGGAGTGCACTCAGCACCTCCCCGAGGGGTTTCCCTGAAGCACCTCCCCTTTAGGGCCCTGGGACGTGGACATGCCCCTTCCGCAATGGAGGGTGGAGGTGGCAGACCCTCCTCACCCATGTCAGCCTCCCCTGCGGGGCCCACTTCCCCAGTAACTCATGTTTCCTCTCTGGAGAAGTCAAGGCTCGTCCCCTGTTGACCAATCCCAAATGAGCCTCCCTATGAGATTATCACCTCTCTCCCCCTTACTTTTACTGTTGGTATGGCAATAGTGCCTAATGGTCCTAGCTAAGATCAGGGCCCTGTTGTGCCTGGTGTTTTGCAGACATGGAGTCCCCTGTCTCACAGTCAAGGCAGATCAGGAGTGTCAATCCTTTGGCCCACAGTCTGGATTCAGCCCATGGAGCTGTTTTACCCAGCCTGTGGGGGGCCCCCAGGGGCTGGGAATTTGTGGGCTGGGTGAGCAGGGACAGGGCTTGGCCACTAAGTCCCCCACTAGAGTCTGACTGGGCATGCCCATTGGTGGGGGGAGAAGAGAGGAGAGGAGAGGCGAGCAATAGCTGTGTTCACCCCTATGCCATCTTTCCTTGCCCTACCACTGCTGCTTTGTCCAGATCCAGCCCAGGAGTGCAGGCAAACTGGACACCCATGAGGCAGATGATCAGAAATGGAGAAAAGAAACATTGCAAAGAGACTTGCCCAGGGCAACAGAGTTGGTTGGTGGCAGCTCTGGCACTAGCACCCGCAGGAGGACCCCTCCTAACTGATGTCAAATTCCTCCTAAGCCTGGAGCACCCACCGAATATGGCAACGTCTGGTCTTTGGCCCCTGGAGGGAGCGCCCAGCTCCCCACGATCCCTGCCTTGGCGTTCCAGACGAGACCTTTGCTTCCCACATCTGCTGGGGCCCCTTTACATGTAAGGCTGCTATTAAAAGCCACTTGTCTCAAGCAAACGCCTCCAGAATTTGCACTTGTGTCTTCAGACTTCTCCTGAGAAATGTAAACAAGTGGTGACTTTATCAGCCGCTTAGGAAATATCAGGGCTGGTATCAGCAGACAAGCGTCAGCTTGAACCCTTCTGTAATAATCTCCCCCCAGGGTGGGTGGGAGAAGTGGGAGCTGGGAACAGAGGTGTTGATCTTTCTCTTTCCCTCCTCCCCTCAGAGCAGGGGAGGAGGAACATGTCCCCTGTGAGGAGGGGGGGTGATGGTGGGAACCCTGCTCCTAGTAAGGGTGAGAGAGCTGAAAGCGTAGACTAAGCCCAGCCCCACCCCCAGAGGGAAGGAGGGAGGGTGGGGGAGCTGGCATGCAGGGGAGTGGGACTGGAACGCACTCATCCCTAGCACTGGGCAAGAGAGCTGTGGGGGAAGCTGGGAAGAAGTCAGACCAAGGCACTTCACAGCCCCCAGCTGAGTCACCAGAGTGCATAAAACAAGCACAAGGCAATCAGAACAGGCAGACAGGAGACACACGGCGTCAGCACTCCAGGACAGGTAGGTGCAAGCGGGTGTCATGCAGGGGTGAGTGGCTGGGACTGGCCCTGGCACCAGCACTATACCTAGACTCCTGGCAGCTCCAGGCAAACTTTTAGTATTGGGCTCCCTTTGCCAGCTATAATGGTAATAATAGTTATTATAATTTTCACCGTTTTCGGGCCCCCTTTCTGTCCAGGCCCCGGGCAGCCGCCCTGCTTGCCCTTGCCTGTATCCAGCCCTGCCTGGCACTGACATGTCTGTCTATAGCCATCTCCCTATCTTGCAGGGTCCCTGCTCCCTGGGGACCGGTGCAATGGCAAAGGGCCGTGGGGCTGCTCTCATGTGTTGAGGGGCAGGTTTTGACCCTGGTGGGGGGGAGCACAAGGGTTGCTGAAGACAACTTCCCTCCCCACTCCCCTGTCTCATCCCCTGGGAGAGAGAGAGCAGTTGAGACTCAAGGCCCCTGATCTCTTTGTTGTTCCTTAAAATGCTGGGCATGATTAAGGCAATGGAAATAATCACCAGAGCAGCACTGGGGGGAGCACGCTGAACCCAAACCATCCACAGAATTACCCCATTGCCGAGGCATTTGGGATTGGGGCTCAGCATTGTGCTGCCTCACAAAGGACCATGACTAAGACACCAACCAAGGACTTGGGAGACCCAGTTCAGTTCTTTGTCCTGACACAGACTTCCTGTGTGACCCGGGACAAGCCACTTTGGGCCAAAATTTAAGAAGTGCCTGATGGGATTTTCCAAAGCACCCACTTCGGATCCATGGGCTTGGGTGCTTAGATGCCCTAACATGGAGACAGGAGCATTTCCCTCCCTCCCAGCAGTGTTGTGAGGTTGAATACATTCACAGCTACGAGGAATCAAAACTCGTGGCAAAGGTGATATCTTTTATTAGATCAGCTAGATATTTGCAAAAAAGAAGAGATCTTTATTTGCAAGTTTTTTAGGCCCAAGCACGCTTCATCAGGCAGAGGGGATTGCAAGGATTATAAAAGTTCTCCTAGGTAGAAATTAAAATTCATATTTCATACAAATTTACACCAAGATGGCTACAACCTGGATACCCTTCACAGCTATGAGACAGGCAGATGCTATAGTGGGGGGGTGGGCAAAGTAAATGGCTATCTCCGCACACAGGTGCAGCTAGTGGTTTGTGCCTCTCTTCCAGGGGAAGGGTGCCTGCCTGCCTGAATGGGCTAGGTAGTAGTATTATGCACAATCCAGTAATGCTTACTCTGGAGGCCACACTGGTTGAATGGACACCTGCATTGCATTAAAGAGTCTGACAGGCACAGCAAGGGAAAAGGCGGTATGTTATATTTAGAAGTCACTGTTGGGAGAAAGTTACACCCATCCAGGTCTGTCCTGGACAGTCACTGTAGAATGAGACAGGGAAAGCAAATGGTTTCATTTAACTGAAGAGGCTAATCCGGAGCCAGCTCCCACAGGGAGCTGAGCACCTCCTCAGAGGTGCAGAGTGACCTGCTGACATTTGTGTGCACTGAGAGCACTCCAGGATGAGGCCCTGCCAGAAAAAACCCCAAACAGACGTGCCGAGACCAGAATGTGCCAGAGGAAGGCTGGAGGGAAGCTGTCTATTGCTCTGAAAGCGCTTCAGGAGGACAGTGCTTAGAGGAGGGAGGAGTGGTGCCCAAGGGTCAGTTGTGATGTAAGTCATCCTTCTCTCCCACACAAGGGCTCAGCACAAAATTCCCTGTTATTTTGGCCTGGCCTGAAGGAGCCACCCCAAGGCTGGAGTTTTGTCTGGAGTAAGCACTATGTGTCTCACAGGAAACTAGTGAGGAGCTAAACCATAGGGACCCTAAGAAAACATTTTTGAGCTGGGAATTTCTAAGGAACTCATCTCAAATAGAGAAAAGAGGCAGCTAAAGTGAAAGCAGAGAATGACTCTAAGCTTCTAGGTAACAGGTGCTGGGGACCTTGAGCTGAGGTTTCTGTAGGAGGAAAGGGTCTCTCAAGTTTTGGCCATTCTGATCCGGAGCCAGGTGGGCTTGTGGATGTCCTGTAATAATTATGTATCAGCAGGACCCTTGCCTGCTGAAAGCCTCCAAACCTGGCACTGCTAGACAAAAGGACATCAGTATAAAAGCCAAAAGGGTAGAAGCGGTGACGGGAGTGATCCAGAAACCCTAAGCAATGTAGGCCATGTCTATGCACCAAACTGTTGTTGGTATAGCTCTGAGTGCAGTTCTGTCCCCTCCCTGCTAGAATTCCTGAAAATCCATGAATGCATCTACTTCGGGAACCCCCCATCGTCCCCCCTGTAAGACTGAGTCACGAAAAAGCCACAAAGAGGAGGAGGACCCACCTCCTCCTTTTGCATTCACTGTTTTTCAATTAAGTCTGAGCCAGGCTTTAGGAGCCTGACTTTCAATGGGACTTGGATTGATCCACACTTAAAAGTTGTGCCAGCAAAGCTGTGTTGGTGTGAAAAAAACACACAGCCCTCATCGATATAACTGCACTGGCAAGAGCCCTAGTGCAGTGTAGTTATACAAAAGGGTCCTTTTGCCAGGGTAGCTCAGTCTGTTCCAAATGCTTCTGCTGATGTAAGCTGTTTCTCTACTTCAGGCCTTACCAGCAAGGTCTTCCTAGGGCAGACAAGGTGCTTTTACCCACAAGCCACACTGAACATTGCTGGAATCTGTGCTCTTAAATCACTTTGGCATTGCTGAAAAAGCCCCATTAAGAACTTCCTTTTTTAACCCAATGAGGAGCCAGTGGCCTTCCAGGCCCTAGCTCCCCACAGCCTGGCCATTGCTTTTTACAGAGCAAGCCTCAGCGAAGCAAACGTATTTGTTACCTTGCACTGGGGTCGCCTAGAGATGAGTCCCTGCTTGCTCTGTATCAAAATTAAAACTAACTGAATGCTGCATGAGACCAGTGGTGTGACCTTGCTGTCTTTGAGCAAAATTATTAGGCTAGCTTACTGCAGACTTGTCCTTGTGACTAGTATTGATTGCATTAGGGTTATGCTGAGGAGTCTTCCTCAGGCAAGGACTCCACGATGTTAGGTGTGCTATAAACAGGAAACTAATCATGGTCCCTGCTCCAAAGAAAGAGCTGGCCATCACAATTGGCTGCTGCTTTCCCCTCACAGATTCAGCTTTGCGCATACACCAGGTCAGTACCATGGCAAGGAAGTTTGATGCCCGGGGAAAGCCTGCAGCAGCAGCCCACTCTTGCCCCATGCACAGATCCAGGGGGCACATGTCCCACCCCCACCCCAATGCTTTTCCCAGAATGCATGCAGCAGTGGGAGCCACCCTCCTCTCATCCCCCCCAAAACGAGCTGCTTGTGGCTAGGTCCTGTGCCCTGCCCTGGCTAGGCAGCACCTATCCTTTGCTTTTGTGCTGGGGCAGTCACCCTGCCCACCCCTCCTTGCTACTGCACTGGACTAGGTAAAGAAGATAGTGCTGTACCTGTAAAACTTGTGATACTTTTTTGGCCTTTAGGGCGAAAGGTTTTTATGCACTGTTAAAAAAAAGGATCACATGAGAATTCCACCCCACAGGACTCCTTTTTGCTTAGCTTTAATTACAACAGAGGTGCTAATTATCACTTCCACCAGCTTGATGCAAGAGGCAAATGCTTATCAGTTTAAAATAGCTTGTGACAGCCTGGAGGGATTTTAATTTATTTCTCAACATTGCTGTTTTTCTTTCCCTTCCCTGGAAAAACAGATTTTGTGATTTAATTGAGCCACATTGAAGCAGAAGGATGTTTTCTCTCCTGTTCACCCTCTCTCCGCTGGTACTGATGGTGGCATCCAGCCCCACAAAAAGAGCAGAATCTCTGACACTGGGAGATTTTATGAATGTTTTCCTACTGGCTGAGGAAAGCTCATGGAAGAACGTAAATCTTAGTAGCATGTCCTGCGAGGAGATGAGGAACAACACATGGACCATCTTGCATCTGACCAACCACAACTTGAGCTCCTTTCCTGCCTGCTTGCCTGAGGTGGTGGAGACCCTGGACCTCAGCACCAACTTCCTGAGCATGCTGAATGGCACAGAGATAGTGAACTTGCCAAATCTGCATATCCTCTCTCTGAGACAGAACAACATTGAAGAAGTCATATGGGGAAGTGAAGCCCTCAGCAGTCTCCGAATCCTGGACCTAAGTTTGAATAAGTTGTCATCTGTGCCTTCATGCCAGGGCTCCTATCTGCCAAACCTAAAGTGGCTATCACTGGCTGGAAACCCCATCACACAAATCCAGCCATGGGCTTTCTCCTGTTACCCACAACTGCAGTTCCTGAACTTGTCTGCCACTCTGCTAGGGCAAGACACTGGTGGAGGGATTAGAGAGTCTGCCTTTGCCATGAGGATGCTACCAGGGGACACCAGCAGAAGGCCAGACAATACCATCCATGTGCTTGATCTGAGTGGGACCTCTCTGGAAAAATGTAAGTCTTAAATATTTGTGGTAAACATGGGGCCTGGTTTAGCTTGGCCTTGTTTTAGATGGTGGACAGCTTGGTTGATGCCAGGAGTAGAACTGGCATTTTCCAGAAGCAAAGGCAGGAGCTGCCGCTGCTGGCTAATTGGAGCTGCTGCAGGCATGTCTCCACTCCTGATCAGGCCTGGGAGGCACCTCACATGCTCCCTGGTTGTTATAAATTCCCTAGTATAGACAACCTTTTAGAAGGCTCAAAGGTTTTCCCTTCAGAGGGGAATCTAGAGGAATAGCTGTAGTGCAAACCTGGCAACTGAATGTGGCCACAAGAGAATTTCACATCCCTGCTCATAACCTCTCTCCCCACCCCCATGGACATGGATGGATCTAGGATTCTGAAAAGGCGGGGTGCAGATGGTGTGGCGCATCATCCCATATAACACAACACATTTTCTCCAAGTAAAAAGAAACTAGAAGTTTACTAATATGCTAGGGGTTTAGGGCTATATTATTCAGTTTAAGGTTGAGACACACATACATATAACTTCATTAGAATGAGTTAAGAACAATCTGCAGGGGTGACACAGGAGCTCAATTACCAGGACCAGCTACAGACAGAAGAACTGCAGAACAAAGGCTAGCTGGATTGGTGGGACATCAAGGCCATTAAAAAGGAGAGGGTTGTTAACATCTGTGGACTAAAGAGTCTAGAAAGGATCAGGTAGATGAGGATGAGCCATGAAGTCAAGGGACTCCTCAGCACTTCCTGACTAGAAATGCTGCTGCCACTGCCAAGCAGTTGGTTTTAAATTTTGGGTGGAGCAGGGATCAAAAGGGATGCAAGTGCACCAGTGCACCCCCTTGGATCTGTCCCTGCCTGTGGGCAATAGTGTTATCCTCTCCTATCAGCCAGCTCTCAGCCTTGGATTTATCTTTGACTCCTCTCCTCCCAGCCAGACTCTGTGAAACCCAGCCTCTGGTTTTAGAGTCATATTTCTGGAATTAGCCTTTCCTTCCACAATTCCTACAGCCCAAGGCCTCACAGTGTTAGGCACTGTATATCTACATGGGGAGAGACAGTCCCTGCTCCAAAGATGTTACAGTCTAGAGAGACCAGGTAGAACAAAGAGAAGACTTCATCCCATTTTATAAACAGGGAACTGAGGCACGCAGAGATTAAATGACTTGCCTGAATCCCAGTCTGCTCCCTGAACTGCAGGGCTGTCCCTCTTCTCTAGGACAATCTTTCCTCTCTCTCTCTCCTGGACTCTTATCATATTTCATGAAATAAAATGGGTATAATAATTCCTCACTCAGTGCTTTGTGAACCATTTGTTAAGGACTCTGACAAAGGAGCTGCAGAAGATCAAGGAAGAATTACAAAGATTTGCAGTGCTGTAAATCTACAATCATACCCAGCAGTTCCCTACTTGAGAGTCCAACCACATGCCTAATAAATATGCCCAGCTCTCCATGCAGTGAGAGTACATGTTCTCCTTGACTACTTGGGAAATAACCCTCAGGAATATTTGTTTGTCAGTGAAACTCCACCCAGAGCCCACTACTTCTTGACAAGTCAGAAATCCAGGACCATCCTCCATTCACATACCAGTTAAAAATCTCTTCTCTGCTTCAGTACAACAGGAATGGACCCAAGACCTGCCCAACCTTAGCTCCCTCCATCTTACCAGGATGACCCGGTTGAGAAGCCTTGATACAGATCTCTTCAAGTCTATACCAAGTCTGACAGAACTGAACTGCCAGGACTCCCACATGCTGAGTTCAGTGAGGACAAAGATATTTGAAGACGCTCCACACCTGAGGTTCCTCATATTCCAAAAGTATGTTTCTTTTGCTCTTTGCTCACATGTATGTAATTATTCCTGCTTGCTGAGAGTGTTGTAGCCCTGAATACAGGACCCCTTCCAGCTTATCGCACACACAGAAGGGATGTTCCACCCTTTCCAGAGCCATTTCAAACTCTGAAGCATGGGGCAAATTCAGTTGATGCAGCTGAACTCGGATTTTCCATTCTGGGGGGTAGAGACTCTGTCCTTAAAGGCACCAGAGAGATGACAGATCTCCCCAGTGTGGGGAGAGTTCCTTGCTAGGGGAGAGTGGTACAGTAACTATTTATGGACTACAGCTTTTGGTATGATAGGGGCTTGCTGGGGAAGTGCAGCTGGAGCACACTGCTCTTCCAAGACTCTTGGCTGTCGGACAGCTGCCTAGGAGCCATATTCAGCTGCTCCAGCTATAAGGCTGCTAATAAAACAGGCCCTAGGATCAAGGAGACAACAGGCTTCTTTGCTACGCCCACTGGATACTGGGAGAAGCAGAGAACCTGGTTCCCATGAATGCTGTGAGCCAAAAACTGTATCGTGGTACAGTGATGCCCTAAATTTAGTTTAGGAGCATGCTGCAATTATTGGCATGCATAAATGTATTGCGATTCCTGTACTGCTTCTGTCTCTGAGTGGATCCGCACATTAGAAAAGCTTATTTCACTGAATCCTGAGCAGAGACACTGAAATATAAACAAGAGGAGAATCTGGTTAAGCATTAATGATCTGCCTCTTAATCACTCCCATCTTGAAAAATACCTGACCTCTCACACCTCCTCCCCTTGGATTTTTTAGCCTCTTATGCCTCTTGGTTTTAATGCTTTCACTAGACATTCGGAGGCTGCTTGACTGGAGGTTTATGGGGCCAAATTTTGTGCTACTACATACAACTCCCCTGACTTCAGTTTCAAGGGTTGTGTCATTCCTGGGGGACAACGCTAAGACGTGCTTAAAACAGAAACTTGAAATATCGGCATACAAAATCTACTGACTGCAAGAGAGGCTTAAAAATCAATGGGTTGCTACAAGAAAAGTGATGTTCTCTTTGTGCCATCTACTTTCTGAGACTTTTTAGGGTTCATACTGGGTAGTTATTTTAAGCTCTTCTATTCAACTGTAAAGGTTAGAAACTGTTTCCTTAATGGGAGCTAAGATTCTGATATCATCACTTGACTCTGGGATCTGGAGTTTTAAGAAAAAACTACTGAGAGAGACAAAACCATGAGAGTTAGCAACGCTGTGGCTTGCCCAGGTCACACAGCAGGTCAGTAGCAGAATCACCATGGAGAATGCGGAGGCTTTCTGTCCTGCATCCACCCTCTAATGTACTAGACCAGCTGTCAATAATGTTTTCTAGTGGTGTGCTGAAATGACCCAACTCAGGTCCAAGGAGGGCCAGAGCTAGGACCTGGCTGCTATCACTGCTCCTCCCCACTTCTCCTTCTCTCTGCTGCCCAGTCGCCCTATGGGCAAAGTCCTCACCAGCTCCACAAGCCAAGTCCAATGGTCCCACAGGCCGAATCTGGCCTGTTGACCATAGATTGCCAACCCTTGCACTAGACCACACTAATTTAAATAACTCATTGCCAGTGTCCCTAGTGACCCCAGTGTTAAAGCAGAACCTGGTACTAACTTGTGAAGTACAACTACTTCACTCAAGTAGCAGCAAGGCCTTAGGGATGTACCTTCTACGCATGGTGGAAGATTATATGTATATGGCAGTGCGGCTGAGAGATACAGAGATTTGGGGATAATAGAGTTCCTTGTTCAATGTTAGATTAAAGGAACTTTTTGATTCTTTGCCAGAAGCGAGTCACACTGAAAATAACTTTTGCTCCACTTACCCGACTGGTTACACAGCAATTAATAATTCCTGGAGACAAAGCTATAAGCTTGAAGGCAATTTGCCAAAATAGAGACTACACTGCAAAGAAAGCAGTCAGCACTCATTAATAAAAGGACTGGGGGATATTGAGGAAAATCATATAAGATATCAGCACAGATTATGAGTTTTGCAGAAAACAAAGTGAGGGGAGTAGGGCGGGGGGAGAAACCAACCCTGGGCACTGGCTGTATGAAAGGAGGACAGAATACAAGCTGTGAGCAAAGGGAAGACCAGGTTCTGCTCTTGGACACACTGCTGCACTTGAGAACAGAACTGACACAGTATCTTACAGAACATATGCAAACCCCCTGCCTCACAGATCTGATGCTCTACCTGAGAAGGAAAGAGCGCTAGACACATCAGGCCCACGAAGATGTGGTGGTATTGGCCATGGTATCAACCCCAACCTTTCAAAAATCATGAATTGTACTTAAAAATGGAACTGGCTTAGAAATCATGAGATTTAAAAAATGCACTGTAGGTGCTTTTTCTTTGCTACAGGCTTCTGAACATTTAGGATGGACTTGAATTGCATTTTCAAGCATTTCTTGAAAACCTTTCTGAAAACCTCACCTGTTCTTGTAAATTAAACTGAGATTCTCTTATAATCATAGGCAAATCGCGATGTTGAACAGGGAGATGCAGATGGTGAGCTGCATCATCATATGTAACACACTACACATTTTTCTCTAGGTAAAAAGAAACTAGAAGCTTGCTAATATGCTAGGGCTATATTATTCCAGTTAAAATTGAAACAAAAACAAACATAACTTTCTTGGAAAGTGCATTACCTCGCTATATCATACATTATGTATAAATAAAACCCCACAACAAATTAGGCAAAAAATAATCAAAAGATGTCATTTCTTTAGTCCTGTGGTCATTAGAATTAAATCTCCATTTTGTTCAGATTCACAAAACAATACCTAGCCGTCTTGAGCATGTTGAGCGAAAATTATTTCAAGATCTGAGATGATGTTTTCACATCTGAGTAAGTGTTTTTAGCTACGGAAAAAGTAGTCTTGCGGGCTGTGAAGCAGGAGCTACATTATTAGGTAGAGCCAGCGGACAGCAGAAAAGGAGGGAGAGATGTTAAGACCTGTGTAGATTATAATGAGCCATGAAGACAAGTCACTCCCTCACTGCTCCCTGAAAGGAAATGCTACTTCCACTGCCAGGCAGTTGGTTTTAAAATTTGGATAGAGCAGACGTAAAGGAAAGTGTGAGACTACACCACTGCACCCCGCTGGATCCACCCGTACCTATAATCACCTGACTTTGGATGCTGGGACTTTGGGAAGCATACCAACTATCATGAGATTTGCCAACACTGCATTTGTGAGAATACCAATGAGAGAAAGGATACAAGAAATGCTAAAATTACATTGCAATTTCAAACACAAGGAGATGAAAGGATTGGGTGACTACATCATGAACAAGGGTGGAAGAAGCTGTGGAAGCAGACATGAATCCAAGTGTTAGAAGAATAAAACACAGTTTAATCAGGGTTGCCAACGCTGACTGAAGCTATTCCAGGAGATTTTTTTTCCCCCCCAACATGACATACTGTCCTTAATTGTACTGTTCAACCCGTTCACAATATCAGTGTCCTGGATTGCTTTCAATAGTCGCCAGGAGATCGATACTGATTCCAGTAGTCTCCCAGCCAGTCTGGGAGGTTTGGTAACCCTAAACTGAATGGAGCAGACCTCTCAAGAGTGGAGGCCTTTTCCTTTCCAGCTGCAATCCCAAATGCATTCTTGTTATGAATAACTTTATGCTCCTGCAGGGAGTGAATCATAGCTGGGATAAATAGCATCAGGCTGATATAGAGGTACAAGCCTGGGTTTTGTTAGAGCAGGGGGAGGGAATTAGTAATCTGCTAGTGCTATCAGTTGATAGAAGATTGCTATCCCCTCAGGGAGCAGGGAAAGCTGCAGGCCCTCTCATGTTACAGAGTTGTTAACACAGTCCAGCCCTTGGGCCCTAGCCAACATGAGTTCATTATGATCCTGTTTCTCAACTCCTAGCTGTAACCTGAGTTCTTTTGATCCCTGGAATACCAGTTCATCAGAGAACATTGTCATCAACCTGTCTGGAAATCCTCTACAATGCAACTGTAAGCTTTCATGGCTGCTCTCTGATCCCGCAAGAATTGTTCTGGAAAGGTAAAGCACCTTATATACCTGCATGCTGTGTGCATTCAAATAGATACAGCCCTGGCCTTTTCACTGAGATTTTTTGCTGCAAACTATTCACAGACAAGATTGCTTTCCTGTCCATATTATCCATATTCCTTGTCTGTTCTTACTCTTCTCCAAGAATGCAACGAAATTTGGGCTCATTATATCTGAAAACAACAATGCCCTATGACCAGAAGCAAAACTGGAAAATGATGTCACCTACAGATTCCACTTTAGGAGCTAGATAATTTATTCTCTGCCTCCACACTTAGTAATTTTTTTTCTATTAGTGCAAATAAAATATGATCTAGATCAGCAACCTGAAAGGTGCTGTGCCCTACCAAACAGGAGATCAGCAAGTCAAGTCTGCAGCTCCTCAGCCAGCAATGGCTAAGAATATCATGGAACAAATTACACAGCACTCAGTGGTGCCCCTCACTGTCATCTTGAAAGTGGGATTATTCATTTTAGCTGGGGAGACTGATCCTTTGAAATGCTGTATATGCAGTGCCACCACATGAGGTGGGTAGCCTCCCAGTCATGGGATACTTGCTGCATCTTGCAAAAAAAGGAGGTAGCCAAGTTAACATGATGAGGGAAATCACCCTGAAAATACAAAAGTATAATCAAGAATTTGCCTGGCTCTGGTCCTAGATTTCATACTTCCCAGGGAGACATCAGGGGTCTGAATGATATTAGCAAAGGGGTGGGCAAAAAAAATACCCACAGGCTGGATCTGGCCAGCCAGCAGATTTGATTGTTCTGCCCAGCAGCATCAGCTGCGGACCAAGGAGAGGGTTCCACAGTGCTGCGTAGGCGGTGATGTCAGCTGTGGGTGCTGCCGGCAGGTTCAGGAGGCCTGATGCAGAACATGCTGGCGGCATCCACAACTGATGCCACTGCCCTCCCAGCACAGACAGAAGCTCCTGCCTGGAGCCCTGATCCAGAACCTGCTGGCAGCATCAGCTGTGCACACAACCAGTGAGTTCTGCATCAGGGCTGCAGAACCCACTGGCTGTGGCCACAGCTGATGCCATCACCTCCCTGCCACAGTGGTAGTCCACATCTGGATCTACAGCTGAGCATCAAGGCTCCTGGCAAACTACAGTTCTGGCTGGGTTATGGAAGGGGAGAGAGAGGGACAGAGAGAGAAGAGAAGGATGTGGCCCTTGATGAGTCACCAAAACTTAAGTGGCCCTTCAGCTAAAATAATTGCCCACCCCTGTATTAGCAGCTCATTAATGGGGAAGAGTTAGAGGGGTTGGCAGTGCCTTCCAATAACTGTTATGTCTTCTTACTGGTTTGTTTCATCTCCTAGGAGAGCAAATACAACTTGCAACACAGCCCCAGGAGACAGAGATATGCCATCATCATCCCTTTCACTGTTACTGCTCTATGAAGAGTGCCAGTCGAGGAGAAATGACACGCTCCCAGAGTCAGTAACTCCTTTTCACAACGACAGCCCTTCCCACTTCACTATTAATAACCCTACCAGTGCAGCAATGCTGACAGACCCATCTCTGGTCCCCTTAGATGTGGTGAGTGATGCCATTATATCACAAAGCACAGTTAGTGTGACAGGGATGGAGCTAATGAAGGAGAAGCCCACACATGGCATCCATCCTCTTTACAGAGAGGAAACATTATCCAAATCTGTTGACAGCCCTTCTACTGTAGCACCAGAAGCTACCTCTTCAGACATCCTGGAGGAGCTTTTTAGTAATTCTTTTATGGAGCACAACACCGTGAGTACAACTCAAACAGATCAATCGAAGGAAAATGCCACAGTAGCCATTAACCTTTTCCACCATGAGGTAAAACTTCATCAATTTACTAGTGACCCTTCTACTGATACGAGAGTTACAGACTCTCCGATGTTGCTCACTGAACTTTCAAAGTACTCCTTAACTCCACAGGACACCATAAACACATCTCTAACAGACCAACTGCAGCAAGGCTCTTTCAAGGCAAAATCTAACCCAGATCCTACACAAGCTGAAATACCAATACACTATGTAGAGGATTATGAATATGAAGATGAAGAAAAGGAGACTGCAACTCAACCAACACATGTCCTTTGTGACTACAATCCTTGCAAACACCTCCAGAAACCATGCTCTGAACTTCAAACCTTGTCTTCATGTCTGTGTCCTGGACTGTCTGGAGAAGACACTGTCCCTGATTCCCCAAGGCTCAGAGAGGTGTCTGAAATTACAGACACCTCAGCCCTGATCAACTGGTGTGCTCCAAATTCAGTCGTGAATACCTACCAGCTAGTATTCCATGCTGAAGGTAGTGAGGAAGGCCAGACATCCTTCGATGAGATTTACACCACTGCGAGGCAGCACACACTGTATAAGCTGTCACCAGACACCACCTACCAGGTCTGTGTGATTGCTTTGAACAAAGCAGGAGCCAGCCAGAGAGAGAAGGTCTTAAGCAATCCATGCACCCAATTTAAAACAAAGCCCAGTTACAAAACCATCCTGGCTGCCTTGTCTGCAACAAGCGGGCTTTTTCTCCTTACCACCATCATACTGTCTGCATGCCTCTGTAAGAAATGCAGAAAGCCTCAAGCTGAGCAATATGGCACACACCTCGTCTCCTACAAAAACCCAGCATTTGATTACCCGTTGAAACTGCAAACATACGATTAGCCCCAAGCCCTTTTGTTGACAACTTTTGTAGTAAAATACCTTATAACAGCACATCTCTAATTGGTATCCAATTGCCCCCTGGGGTTTATTTTAATTTTTCTCATAGGGCAGATTTAACCCCTGCTGTAAGGCCACTGGTGTTAAGTGGATTAGACCAGGGACGTTAAGTGGATCTGAATGCTTTAGCTTTGTTGTGAGAGATCCCCACCTAGCCTGTTGTTTCCCAGGTCTCCACTTTTCTTCCATTTCCAAACAGCAACTGTGTTTTGAGTGGTTTCTTATTTTGTAGTCATGTGTAATTATTCGCCTGGGTCCTTAAAACCCAGCAGCGATTTTAAAACAGTGTGTGTGGTGGGGGGCAGCAATTAGAGTAGCCTAGGAGGTAGATGCACAGTCCTATGGTTCTTTGAAGTGGGTGCTTATTTAACCTAGTCTAAGATGGCATTGAAGTGCCCAGAAAAAAAAGCCTCAATAGGAATAATCCCCAGCATCCATAGAATACCTTTTATCTGCAGGTATCAAAGAGATCTTTGACAAAGAGGTAGATAGACTGAAGACTAGGATGGACAATCATTTTGTCTGACTTCATCACAGAGATGATAACAGATTCCACAGAGTGAAATGTTTCAAGACCTGTAAATGCCAAAGAGAAACAACATCCAACCTTGTCGCATTCATCCCCAGATTTTTGTGGAAAAAATAAGACGTAAAATGACTTGTCCAAGATTTTAAAAGGCCCTTAGTGCCTACCTATACTTGCAGCTAGACACTTAAAGGGAATTGCAAAGCACTTTCTGGTGCTTGCTTGGCTTTTGGGATCTGATTTTGAACAGTTTTAAGCACTATGTGTAGATCTGTACAGCATCCCCACTGGGTCCATGGGAGACCCACGTGCTCAAGCTTACCCTACTCCCCTATTTGTATGCCTCAGACCCAGAAATGGGGCAGTGAGGATGCTCTGGATACACCCTGTGTGGCAGCTTTCAAGTACACTAAAGACAGAGGTCCGGGGAGCAGCTGTGGGGAAGGGAGGCTTTTCTTCCTGCATTTCTGGGTTTGGTGTATGTGAGGAACAAGACTTAACAAACACAAATACCTTAGAGCATAAGCTCCTTGGGGTAGAGGCCTCCTTGTTTGTTCTGTTTGTACAGGGATTGGTACCCCGGTCTGTGAGGGAGGCTCACGTGGCACTACCACACTGAATAATAATAAAAAGGAAGATTGTACAGAGCCTTCAAAATAGCAGTGGAACAAGGAAATAAATTATCATGTGGTTCACAACTGCCCACCAATCGGGTACTGATTAGTGCCCGATGCCTCAGTTGATCCAAGGATTTAATAGAATAGTCATTTATTTGGGGTTGATCCAGCCAGTCATTGGGAGGCAGGCGGCTAAATACTAATGCAGTCTACTGGGTATAAGCACAATACTGTTAAGTACTGAGATCCTAGCCACTCCTGATGGAAAGCCAGACTAGGATTTTCAAAAGCACATAAGGGATTTGGATCAGTTCCCTTCATTTTAATAGAAACCAGCATACAGATCCCCGACATAGATTTTGGGACTTTTTTCAAAGCTGAGATTTTTCCAAACTTTTTCACAAGAAAAGGGATTTATCCTTGTCAAATGTTTTTGTCTCACTATTGTTACTCAAGGTCCTGTGTCTCAGGCTTCTTCCCAGAGATACTGGACAGATATAATCTATGGACCTTTGAGATCCTGAAGAATAAAAGGTGCTCTATAAATGTACAAGTGTCTATGTTCTGTTAGGCAGACAAGGTTCTTTGGGTGAATCTGATATCTTTTATTAGACCAACTAAATAGTTGGGAAACAATGCATCCCTGTATGTTCTGTTAGTTATTTTTAACATGGGAGGGAAGGGGAAGGGGAAATCACATGCCCTGTATTAATAAAAATAAAATGCAGCGCAATGATGAAATAACCATAGAATGGTTTTTGCTTTGAAGTCAACACACTTATCCAATGACAACACTGAGACAGTCATGTCTGTGACAGAGTCTGAGATGCTAAGTGCATCTCTTTTCATGAGGTTTTTTTTTTATTGATACTACTGGATTTTTGTTCTAGAAATCAGTACTGAATCTTTAAGCCTTAATTTTCCCTCCACTGGGACAGGGATCATGGTTTCACAGCTTTGAGCAACATACCAGAATAAGAGCCTGATCGGAGTCTTTGATGATAACAAAGAGCAACATGAGAGAGAGGATACAGCAGCCAGGGAAGAAAAGTGAACAAGACCAACTACCAGGCATTACCTGAGGCACAAGGCGATTTGGATTAAAATGAGATTTAAAGAGGGATTTACAACCACTCATGACTATCTGTAAAATCCCAAACAAGCCAATTTAGGCCTCTATCACGGCACCCAGAGCTGGGGCTGGGGGGTGGGAAATATGGCCTGTAGACAGAATGGCCTAGAAGGCCATTTGCCATCTGGCCCGCAGGGCCCCTCCAGAAAACAATTATTGCCATCCTGCAGCAACCCCACTGAAAGCCAGTGGGAGGCAGACTTTCAGAAGCTGTGCGCCATCAGACTAAAGTAAGCTCTGTGCCTCCACCTCTGTGGGTCTGCCAGCACTCCAGCTAGGAGCCCCATGTGAAAGCACCAAGCATAATGGTGCATGCCAAGGCAGCTGGCAAACAGGAAGTGAAGCTCCTGCCTCCAGGTGCGTGTGGGTGTGGATGCAGTTAGTAGGAGAGTGTGGGCCCCCTTGCAGCACGCCCCCTCCTTCCCCCTCCCCATGATGCACAGCCCTTGCCACTAGTGGCAGCAGTAACAGGCAGAGGGCCCTTGGGGCACTCATGGCCCTTGATGGCAAGCAGCTCCGATTGAGTCCTGGGAGCTGAACGTGGCAGCATGGAGCTGGCCTGGCCTGCTAATGCACCTTCAGACCAGACCGGGCTGGCTCCATACCAGCATGTGCAGTGCCCAGCACTGCAGATGGGAGCTGCATGCTGTCAGGCCAGGCTGGCTCCGTGCCTCCATGTGGCTTCCAGCACTCTTGTGGGGAGCTGCACCCACAAACCCCACTCCCACCCACACATATTCCACCCTCACCACCCCCCATACCCACACCTATACAAATCCCATTCCCCCCTTCCCCACAATATACAAGAGTAAGACTTTATTTTAAGCTATTATGCAATCAGCTCTATATACACTAGGCAAACGCATGTAAATCAGGACAAAATTTAAATAAAATTATAGTATGTTACAGTAGATGTTTGATTGTTAGTGTATGGAACCAGAAAAAAAAAGGTGGCAACCTCCCTCCCACAAGGAGTTCCTTCAGGGACAAGGGGAGGGACTTGTGTGGCAAAAGTCAGGGGTTAGGGAGTGGGACTTCTGGTCCCAATTTGGTGACCAGGGGGCAGGGCACCTGCCAAGTGACGGGGCTAGGGTAGCCCTCAATAGCTCACCAAAAAGACGTTAAAGCAGCCCTCCAGCCTCAATAAGTACCCATCCCTGAGCTAGAGGAAAACTTTCAGCACCTTTTTTTTTTTAGTAATAGCATTATCGTGATTACAAGGCAGTCAGTAGAGGGTAATACAATGCACACCCCTCAGCAAATCTGACAGATAAGAAGAAACCTAGACACACATCAGACAATGCAGCACAGGTGGGATGAGGAGGGATACAATTGAGCAGCACACTTCTAATGTGGTCACTGAGCACCATGCTGGATTTTATATACTACCAAGTCAAAAACACACGTGCAAGGCTAGCAAGCTTGTAACACCATGGTGCCCTATTTAAGCCAGGTACTCAACATCTGGGTATGAAGCATACTTAGATGTTTCTGCTGCAGCTGCCCCTCTCCTCCATCTACCGTGGAGCTGTGAAAAGGAATCAAGGGCAGCCCAAAATGAATTAGAGTATGCTCTCTTTGAGACAACTTTGGAGAAGAAGTCCCATCTCCCAGTTCAGCCCTTACATCTAGGTCTCAATGAAAAGCAGGTCTCTAAGCAATTCAGAAAAAGCACTTACTGCAGGGCCTCAATCCAAGAAACACCATTAATGGCATCAGGTCCAGTTGTTCACTCAGGGGTCAGTAAAGCAATTACTTCATAGTAGCCCACCCTACATCTTAGCCCCACCCCACTTCAGCTTTCTTCTTCTCAGATACACCAGGGTTGTAAGCAGAGGCTCAAGAGTGTCTCTTAAAAGAGACAACACCACTCGTTTAACAAGCTGTGTAGCTAAACACATGCAGTGCTGAGCACAACACACATTTCTCACACAAAACTAACACTTTGGCACCACTCGTTTTGGCAAACTATAACATCAACTATAACCTGCCTAAACAAGGAGACTGTAAGAATAGTTACAAATTATGATAAAGCAACCAATAAAAAGCCTAACTACCCCACTGATGGATGAGCCAGACCCCTTTGGTGCAGAGCAGAAGCCTGCTTCTGGAGCAGTAGAGGTCTTGTAACAGGTGCATTCTATAGAGGAAGAGTATTCTACATATTAAAGTGCTGCTGAGGTGGACTGAAAGAACAGCAGCCTTCACCCAAAAGTGAACATACAAGCAAAAGGGAATACAGCACTTTTTATTGAACAGGAAAGCTATAAAAGGAAGCAAGTTAAAACTCGGTTTTGTATTATTCTTAATGTTTAAGAGGACTACAAGATAAGATCGTTTGCCTTGCTTTTTCTGCACATTGGTGCTATTCTCATCCCCTCAGTCCTAACAATAATAAAACACGAGAATTTAAGATTTTACTGTTACCTTGGCTGTTTTTTTCCCCTTCCTCCTTTCCTTGAAAATATAGCCAGTGGCAGTGCTGATTTGAGGTCAGTAATTGGTCAGACACTCAGCATTTGCAGAATGAATGTGAATAATGGTTTTCTTAAGAAGTATATGCATTTGAACCTGTTTGCTTTACAAACACAAGTTACTGCATGCTTACTTCTTCATAAGGAACAGCTGATACCAAGTCCATGATGAATTCTTCTAATTGTTAACATCTGTTCTTAGCTGCTTCTATCAAAACACAGATATCTCCAAGAATGAACTATCAAGTGCTGCTGGAGTAACTGACAAAACAGACCAGAAAAAGCCAACCACTCTGCACCTTTTAAACAGCTTATTTAAAACAAATGCCTTGAACACACAACACCAGATAAGTGAATAATTAACTAAATACAAAATCAAGTTATATAACAGTGTAACTTTTATTTATAAATAAGCGCTGAGGCACTGCGTGCCAACATTATCCTTCAGTGGTCCAATGCTTTGCCATTCCCTGCCATCTTTACACACACACACACGTGTATCTCACAATATTTGTGGTGATAAAGTAAAAGGGATGAATGACCTGGTGGACTTTAGTCTTCCCATTCTAAACCTAGGTTCTTAAAAAAACAAGATACTCCAGTTTACTAAACATTCAGAGTTTAAAAAACAGATGTTTAGAGGATGTGCTTTATGTTTATCCTGTGACAAAATGACAGAAACTCTGACTGCAGCATAGGGAGATGGCCAAGACTGGTAGTTACTAAAAAATCCTGCTGTGCACCATGTCTATACAAATTTAAATATAAAAGTGTAATAAAATATTTCATAT
Organism: Crocodylus porosus; assembly: GCF_001723895.1. Lineage (NCBI taxonomy): Eukaryota > Metazoa > Chordata > Crocodylia > Crocodylidae > Crocodylus > Crocodylus porosus. Next base: position 26,699,637 of record NW_017728943.1, on the reverse strand, counting down.
ATACAAACATGTAGAATCACAACCCTCAAAACATGAAAATATATTTACAATAAATTCACTTCTGGTGATATAGCAGCCTAATCTAACACACACCTCTTCAATTCAGTCATTTAAGCCTTCACAAATCAACATTTTGTTACTACACGCAACATGCTGTACGGGGCTCCAAAAGATTAAAAAAGTAGATTTTGTTACTGGTGATGTGATCCATTCTATGCAGTTCCTTCTCCCATACTTTTTGTAGACAGAATAGCAAGGGACAAGAATTTAAATGTTGTAACTTTAAATGGTTTTGCTTTGACTTGATCCTGGGTAGAAAACTAGAAACAGTAATGCCTATTGAACACCAAGGTACACGAGACTCACTGCCAGAACATGAAGCTCTAGATCAGTAGTTCTCAACCTTTTCAGAGGCAGATCACCCCTCTAAAACCTTCGAGTGTGGCGGCACCCCTGGTTGAGAACCACTGTTGTGCTCAACTTACCTCACTTGTTCTCAAGCAGGTGCTGATGTCACCAAGTAAAGCTGGCCTAACATGCCTGCATTCCGCCTGCTTTAGGGTTTTCTAACAACCCTAAAACAGGTAGGAAAGCTGGCTTACACTGAAGCACTTCCTAGTCCAACCCTCCATGTATCTTTGAGAAACAGAGATGGAATGCACCTCTGTTTTCAGGAGAAAAGTGCATTGGGTGGTTTTGGGGGGGAGGGGGAGGTGATGCGAGAGTACAGACCAGGAAGGGTCCAAGCAGTCTCTCCTGCCTGTTTTAGGGTTAACCGAGGACCCTAATGCAGGAGGAACATGCATGCTGCAGCCTTGTGTGTAGGACAGTTTTACCTGGCTGCCAGTGGCAGCAGCATTTGCATCACAGCGCCATTGTTGAAAACCACTGCTCTAGATGTTTCCAAAGTAATCATTACATTTAGACAATGTTGAAACTTCTGCTATTAGAAGTTCTTAAACTATCCAAGCAGTTCTGTTTTTTGTTTTTAAACTAATGCTACCACAAACAGGGAATTCAACACCCAGGTTTTGTGCTACCAGTTAACAGCTGCAATCATATGCCTTTGAATACAAACTTATTTTACCTACAGGCAGTACACTGCACTTAACTATAATGTAACAGGAACCCTTTAGTCTTGTTCCTGTAACTGAAAAAGATAGATTATAATGTTTAAAGTATTAGGTGAACCACCATCCTAATGAACAGTGAGCCAGAATTTAAATCAGATTTAAGTTTCAGAAGATGTTATTCCTTTTATTTTTGTAAAAACTAATAAGTAATATGGTTTTTCTAGTGTAGAGCTAAGCACAGTATGACACTTGTATTTATAAATCTTTTCCCTCAGCTCTAACATGTATAACCTCATCCACGGGTGACTGGTGCCACCTTGGAGAGTCCCCCCAACAGCAGATCTCAATGCCTGGAGGGAGCTCCCCCATAGCTGATCACTGCGACTGCTTCCGGGAGCGGCTGTGGCCACTTCTGGGAGAGGCTGCAGCAAAAAAATCAGCCAGCGCTTGCAGGGAGAACACAGGCACTCCCACTTGCCCATTGTCTAAGCAGTGGGCATGGCAAATCAGGGGGTGCTTGTGCACCCCACTGCACCCGCTACGTGTTGCCATTGACCTCATCAGTACTCTGCCTACCACTTAATGTCATCAAAAATTGGGATGAGAAATACAAAACTTCTGGCTTCTGAAAAGCAATAGAAGGAGACAGCTTGGAAATGATCATAACAGCAACTGGTGACTTGCAAGAGCCTGTAAGAATATTACATCATTTTTAACAGCTACATTTATTTTTTTAACAAATTCAAAAATACAGTGGGGGGGGGGGGAAAATCAGTATAGAATACATGATCAAACTTCATTTTAACTTCAGATTCTGATGACATGGTTTTGATTTAGACAGCTACTCATTAAGAAGAAAAAACAAATCCTTTATCCACAGACCAGTTATATTGCAGTCAACACCCTTCAGCAGTATAGCAAACCGTGTTGTGAAGAGATGGTCCCTTCTGTGGTACTTCATTTGTTGTCTATCACCTTAAAAGTTTTTCTGCCATAATGACAATAACTATATCCAGATACTGTTGTTGTTAAAGCTGTCAAACACCTTTGGGAGAAAATGGATGGTATATAGTTATAAACCTAAAATACATTTTAAATGGTTTCTCTATTTTCTGCTACAATCAGAGACAATATATTTTGTGACCAGCTATACCAGCGGTGTCTAACCTTTTTGAATGTAGGGCCGGATCATGACTTTATCACCCAGTGGGCCAGGGAGCCATATTCAAACACCCTCTGTCCTGGGCCAGAGAGACTCTGCCTGTGTAGCCCTACTACACCTGCCTGTTCCTGAAAGGTTCATGGTAGCTGCTAGTGGGCAGGGGCAGGAGGGACCCATTCTGCATCCAGCCAGCTACTGCCCCAGAGACTGAAGGGGAGAAATAAACAGCTCCACATCTCCACCCCCCCAAGCGGCGCAGCCCCACAAGCCGGCGCTGCCTGAGGGGGGGGGCTGGAGCAAGGCAGTTCCTGCACCACAGCCCCTCACCCCCCCACCCGCACAGCCCCTCTCATTGTGGCGCCTGGCTGCCCATGCACACAGCCCCGGTGACATCAGCACTGCGAGTCCAAAGCGCGGGGTCCAGCAGACACCGACTTCCACCGCCTCACCCCGCACAGGTCACGCCAGGACCACGCCTGCCGAGGCCCCACCGTGCTGGCTTCCCATGTGCTACTAGGGTCGGGAGGAGGCTGGCCAGTTGGCACCAGCCAGCAGAAGAGGTGGCGGAGCCATGTGCCACTTGGGGCTGACCAGTGCAGGCAGGGGGAAAATGTAGCTGAGCCCCTGCCACTCTGGCTGGGCTTTTCCCATCCAAGTGGCACATGGCTCCGCCACTGCTTCTGCTGGCCAGTGCAGGCCTAACCAGCCTTCTCCTGTCCCCAGCAGCACGTGGGAAGCCAGTTTCAGCCACGTTCTGCTCCAGATGGGACGGACCTAGCCAGGTCAGCACTGGCCAGGAAAAGTGGCACACAGCTACTCCTCTTCCCATATGCACCTCATCGGCAACATCAAGCTGACGCAGTGCACGTGGGAACCTTGTCCCTTCCCCAGACCTTCAGCCGCCATTAGGAAGCTACTGAGGGGCTGGGAACGGAAGTAAACAGTTTACTTTCGTTTCCCAACGCAGCACCTCGGGCCTCAGAAAATGTCTCGGCAGGCCGCATGTTGGATAAGCCTGAACTATACTAAGTACACATTGAGGCCATAGCTTGAAGGAAACATGACTAAGGAAAGTTCTCAACTTCTCCCCATCATTTTGATGACTGAGAAACAATTTTTCCCAAGCTCATCTTTTAAAAGGTACTGAAATTCACCCCTAAACCTCAAAAGAATAAGTTTCGCCATTCAGTAATTAGTAACCTGCTTCACTGAGGAATTCAAATTCAAGGTGTAATTCTTACCTTAGTTACACACATGCCAAAAAAGCAAAGATAGAATCTAGCTCTTAAGTTCATAACATACACAGCCTTCACAAGCCTGAGGACCAAATAATACAGAGACGCTATTCCTCAGATATGGACAGTGCGTTAACTTCCAAGTCCTTTTTTTAAAACAAGGATGTTTAAAACAAATCTAAAAGCTAAACTCAAGATCAGAACTGTTATTATGGAGGGCTACTAGTTCAGATGTTTAAGTAGCTTTCTACATTCTAAATTATATTAACAATACCCCAGAACTGGTACTACCCCATGTGGTAGTGTTGGAGCAAAGTTGTAGCCATGATGGTCAAAGAAATGTGAGAGAGACCTGAAGAAGAATACACTGGATTCAAAAGCTTGTGTAAGTCTATTCCAATTATACAGTTGGTCCAATAAAAGATATCACTCAAGACAAATCCATTCTTCTCACATACCACCTATTTTTTGTGTACTCAAAAGCCACATGAACGGCTACATAAGAGATCATTTTAAAAAGCTGCATCTACCAGTTCTTTTCTAGTCGCTAATCCGTTAACTCTTCTAAAGAACTACAGTGCTTTAAAGAGATATTTATGCCCTTTACAGAAGCATTTTGATTTCCCTCTCTCCACTCTCTCCCAAAGCTACCAAGTTATCATCATGCAATCCACTAGATTGCTCCAACCCATTTCTTGGCTTTAAACAGTTTTACCCTGGTTCTCACTAGTTTTGTTTTTACTTTTACAACAGAGTAAACACTGGCACATAGTTTGGTTCTACTGTTGCCAAAAAGGGATCATCTGAAAAAATTCAACCATAAATCTAATTTAGGCTTAAGCAAGACATGTCCCTTGGCTGCAACCATTTAGGGTTTGTTTGTTTTTTTTAATTTAAATCAGAATTATTACTTTCTTTAAAAGTATCAGTAAAACAATTAATGGAAATGTAATTTACCATAGTATGTGCAGATATACGCTGTCCACATAATTGAATACAGGAGCTGCTAAAGAAGCTGCCACCAAGATTAGCTGAACTGCTGTGTTCATCTAGTAAAAAAAAAAATAAAAAAAAGATTAGAATTGTGACCATAAAGGTATAATATACACCATCTACACTGGCTTTTATACAGATCTGGGAGGGAGAGCAGTGGAGTTGGGATCAAAAGAGATACCAGCTCTGAGATTTACTATTCACACTTCTGCTTTGTCAATAGCGCCAACTACATCCTTAACATTAAACAAGTGCTTTGCTGGATCATGGTCAGAATGCTGAGAACTCTGCAAGATCAACCACAGCATCAGAAATCATAAGCACTATAGAGTACAGCATTCAGCAAACTGAAGGGGCTTCATAACAGTGAAGAATTTAAGACACAGAGGAAGAAGTAATTTATAAAGGAATTCTCATCCGTACCTTGCTGATGAATGTTGGTTTTAACTGAGCAGTGGCATAGCAAGGGTTGAAATACCTACCAAGTGTTCTCTGTGAGAAGAAAGAAAGAAAGAATAATTTTTAGCATATGCGTGAAAGAATTAGTCAGCAAGAACACACTACAGAAACACCCCCCCCCCCAAAAAAAAAAACCAGATACTGAAATTGGAGACAGGACTGTACTGCACTGTTCTGCTACAGCAAAAATCATATTTGGGGTGGGGGGGGAAGAATATTCAAGAAAACCCTCAATGATAAACTTAAAAGAAACTCAACATACAAGTGGCACAATGCAGGTAGCAAAAAGGGTACTGAAAGACTACTGTGTTTAAAACTAGCTTTCTTCACCCCAGTAATTGCTGGATCTTCTTCTGTGAAAAAGTGTCCTCTTTATATATGACTACATCTCAAAGATTCTCATACAAAATAATGTTCTTGTGTCCAGCAAGTCATAACTATTTTCTAAATTTTGAATCACTGTTGCATTTCATAACAAAGCTTTGGCCAAGATTTTCCTTCAGGTGATTGCTGAATCACTCTTGTACATATACAACATAACAAAACAACCCAGGAAACTGCTTTAAAATCCAAAGCAATTTGATTGCACATCTATTTTAAAACACACACACTTACTGGCGGAGAAAGAGTTTTGTATCGTACATAAAAAACAGCAGCAATGAGCACTATATCCCTCAAGATGATGAGAGAAGTAAGTGGAACTAGAAAAAACAAACAAATATAGTTAATAAAGCTTTTTTCTGAATAGAAACTATATCGATGAATATCTAGCTATATACAGAAAGGTAGAAACACATGTACTACTGTGTAGCCTCATGTGTAATTCCCATTACCACAAAACAGAAAATGTAAGAACCATTAGTTTTCTTTCTAAAGGAAAAATGATGCAATTTTGGAAATTTAAATCTCTGACTTGCTATTCAGTGTTATCACTAGTGGGTCACATGATTCTGCAGCACATCCTACAACAAACATGCCTTTCCTCCACAGTCTAATATAGGGGTTTTCAACCGGGGATACTTGGGATGGCTTCAGGGGATACTCGGCAGCAGGCACAATTTCTGTTGCCACCATGCCAATGGCATGCTTGTCAGTCAGCTGCAGGGGACCCACCCCCTCCCACTTGTTGACTGGCCACCAGGGAACTCCTTCCTTCTTGACTGGCTGCTGGAGGTACACTGACCCAAAAAGGTTGAAAACCCCTGGTTTAATACAGAGATGGAAGAGTAGAAAAGTTTCACTGCTGTCAGGGGACAGAGAGATGAGTTTGGCAGTAGGACATCATTTATTTCTGGTCTCTGTCAGGAAGCAAGGGCTCCTAAGGAACCAAGTGGCCAAGCTTCCTTGTTCTCCTCATTTTAGATAGGAGAATTAAGTTTGGAAGATGGATTAGGTGAAAAATATCCTTTTTTGTAGAACCTGGACATAAAGTGACAAGCTTCTGTAAACATGAGTTCTAAGAACAAGAAAAGAAAGAAAAATGCTCCGTTAAGAAAAAGCAAATTACTACTCAAGCTGAACCTGGCAATGACAGCATCTAAGAGGCTCATCATCAAAGCAGTCAAATCTGCCTATAGTTAGAAGACTTTTATGACATAATATTTAAATAGAAATTCTTTATCTTTCTAAGACTTTAATAGTAAAACACAATTGATAAGAACCCACCTAAATTGCGGTTTCACAGATTTTGCACGAATCATAAAAAACAGCATTGTCCAAAGTTGCTGAGAAATCCAGCACTGGTCACAATTTTGAGCAAAAATTAACTCAAAAAAGTGGCAGTGACGTAGACTGAGTGAACGCACTCTCCACCAATCAGTGGCGAGGGCAAGGCCATCAAAGCCCTTTCACCAATCAGCGGCCAGTGGCGGGGCTGCTGCAAAAATCAGCTCTGTGCGCTGCAAGCGGCCTGCCAAAAACTCATTGTCTCACCACAACATAGGTAGGTCCCTAACAACTGACAAATGTTTTGGACATAACCATGTTTTCCCCCTGAACATCATTAGAATAGTCTTAGTGTAAGACAGTCACTTCTCTCTCTTCTACAGTTCACTCTTCTAAAACAAAAATAAATAACTCTTGCCCGTGAACATACCATGATCTTACCTGGAATAAGATTTGCATAAGTCAAACTGACATACAGGACACTGATAAGAATTTTATCAGCCAAAGGGTCAAGGGCACTTCCCAAAGCCGATTTCTGATTAGCCCAGTTTCGTGCAATAAATCCATCCAGCTGTAAATACAATATAAAAACTGCATGACACCAGAAAAAATAAGTGCATATATATTAGCATCATTAGGCTATTTGATCTCACAATAGCCTAGGTAATTTTATAACGTAGATGATTTAGCCAAAATTAATCAGCCCACTTTGTTACAAAGTGCATTATTTACATCACTCTTTCCCCCTTACTCTGATCCCAGAAGTTTATAAGCAGAGCAAGCAAAATATGTCCAACAGTCATGTATCATTACTACTTGAGCACAGAAACTATTAAGTGACACAGGCAGCTAGCTGACTGGCTCCACAAATAAATGAAAGGTTTCTATAGTGCCCGCTACGTGATCCTCAGCTACCTGTTTAAAGAACCTTTATGGCCCCTCGATAATAGTAAAGTAATATAAAAGGATCCTTTATAAGGGATGATAATGTGGGCTTTAGCAGACACTTCAAGAAAACCATATGCATACTAGCCAGTCTCATTTCAAAGCCTGTTATCAAAGGTCAAGTGAACAAGAGAATTTTGTGGTTTTGATGCGATTTAAAACTAAAGTTGGCAACTGCCTCACATTTCAACACTGTATTACACAACATACCAGGTCTGTTATTCCAGCCAAAGTAAAGACACCAAGCGCAACACTGAAATCTTCTTGAACAATCAAGTATCCCAGAACTGGTGCCAAACCAATTCTAACCAGGGACAGTAGATTTGGGATAGTCCATGGGTTTTCATACTGGGGTGGGGAGGAGGAAGAATAGAAATTGTTAAAAAAAAAAAAATCCAACAAACCTTAGTCATTACTTGTTTAGTCAAGGTAAAACACACATTTTATTTGAATGTCAGTTGCCAGAATACCTTGAAATTCTGGGAAACAAACCCCACCATAAATGAAACTACCAACCAGACTCCAGATGGAACTCAGGCTTTATTGTGATGACAAACTTGAATCTCTAATGAAGGGGATAAAGGAAATCTGAGGCAACCCCCGCAAATCCCAGCATTACTTCTCACTGCACTGGGGGAGGAGCGCAGCCACATCTGCCAGGGTTGGTGATGGCTGGCCCTCAGCTAGCCCCCTCCACACCACACACCCGGCTGGAAAAAGGCTCCCCCCCTACGCCCCTGGCACGTACCAGCTCGCCCCGGGACGCCTCCTGCGGGGGCTGGGGCTCGGGCCG
>NW_017728943.1:26688919-26691076 GCF_001723895.1 Crocodylus porosus | reverse complement strand
CTCGGCCCAGGGCCCCATGCGCCAGGTGGGAGCGCGTACGACACTTCACGACAGCTCGCAGTGGACTTTACGACAACCACTCACCCTTCGAGCCCCCAGCCCCACCCCGCCTGTCTTAAAGGCGCATGCACCCTGTGCGGCCCCGCCCCGCCGCGAAACGCGGGTGCTGATTGGCGGTCCTCGGAGCTCGGGGAGCACTGCAGTCCGGGAGAGGAGCCCGCGCCCTCGAAGGGAGCTCTCTTCCTAGTGCGGGCTGGCGCAGGAAGGAGGTTTAGCTTCTGCACCAGAAAGGAACAAGGGAATAAATATAAGTGAAAGCCCTGCAACTGATTTGTCATCTTTCAACACACAAGCTGGACATGGCAACGTTTCTCAATTAAGCAACCTTTTCAGATACGGTGGGCTCATCTGCGCGTTCATTACTGCAGTAGGATGCATAGATGGTACGGGGCTGGAAGGGACCTCGCGGGACCATCGCGTCTAGGCAGGAAAGATACCTGGGGTTTATGGCACACTAAGTTTAGTACCTGTACTAGGTACTAACTTAACGCACCGCAATGATTGCTACCACACATTAGTGCAGATGCGCCTTTTTTGTGAAGTTTAACATGCATTAGACTAAATCTACTATACGTTAGCATGCTTTTTGCAGGCCGCGCAAATGCACAGAACTGGGCTATTGTGGATTTAGCATCTCCTGTAGCCGTGCCCACTGTTAAAGAGGTTTAAAAGATCTTTTTCCTTCTTGCTTACCTCTTGTCCCCCCATTTTCTACCTCCAACCACTTTCTTCCTTTCAGTTGTCTAGAACTAGTTAGCTCCCCCTTCACACCCATAATCTTTGGTTAGTCTTACCTGACAGATGACCCTCTTGTTTAGGTAGGCTGAGGATGTATCTTGTCCTGCCCCACTTAAAAATAACAGTGTTGTGGGCAGTGATGTCCCATTCATTATATGCCTAGCAGGTTGGCATGCAGTACAATTTCAAAAGACTGCTTGATCTGACCTCTTCCACTTCTCTTGCCAGAAGTCAGCTGCCAAAGCTGTCTCTGGCATTGCTTGGCTAACACGTGGGCTTCTTTCTTATCTCCTGTGTTCTGTTTGTCCTCTTAAGATTCCTTACAAAGAAAGGTGTTCTTGCTAAATGTTTTGCTAACACATTTCTATAGATTACGTGGGCAAAGCAGTCTGATTATTACCAGCTCTTACTTACATTAGACTCAGAAAGAATAATCTTTAAAAAAAAAAAAAAGTTTACCTATCCTGATACAACTATTAACACAATTCTGCCTCTCCTTCCTCCAACTAGTGGATATAACTCAAAAAAGAAAAATATTTCTGAACATTGTAGGTATAGACAGAAGCTATAAAAGACTACTCTTTTTTACGTATCTGACTTCAGTAACTATAACAGCTACCTGTAGAACTTTGTGGGCAGCTACAGTGAACTCCAGAAGCAAAAATCCACAGAGCAGACAAACAAGCGTGTTCAGTCTAGTATCCAACCGGTGTTTGGAGGTATGGCCAAAGGGTTTTTTTTTACTTAACTGGAGTCTGTGATAGTAATAGCTCTAGAAACAAAAATGCAGTGCTAACTGTCAGTTATTGATGGGATGAAATATCAAATCAGTGGGCCACACTGAGGACTTTTCTTTCATTCCATATAAGTTGGTCTTGGACAGCCATCAGTAGCTGCTTAAAATACTGTAGAAGCAATGCAGAAAGACTATTCTAAAACTTACTCCCCCTAGTGGTTACCATTAAAGGTGCACCAATACATCAGTCCAATATCCGATTGGTACTGATATCAAGAAAATCTGGACATATTTAAATCAGTTGGTCCGGATGATCCCCACCCCAGAGTTCTGAGGGAATTAGCCGAGGTCATTGCAGGACCCTTGGCACAGCTTTACGAGCACTCGTGGTGCTCTGGTGTGGTGCCAGAGAACTGGAAAAGGGCCAATGTTGTTCCCAACTTCAAAAAAGGGAAGGAAGGAAGACCTGGGAAACTATAGACCAGTTAGTCTTACCTCTATCCTGGGCAAGCTTTTTGAGAAAATTACCCTGGCACATGTCCACGAGGGGCCAGCAGGGGAGATTATGCTTAGGAGCAACCAACACGGGTTCATTAGAGGCAGGTCCTGTCAGACCAACTTGG
>NW_017728943.1:26671663-26688159 GCF_001723895.1 Crocodylus porosus | reverse complement strand
TTCTGGGCGCCGCACTTCAAGAGGGATGTGGACAACATGGAGAGGGTCCAGAGGAGGGCCACTGGCATGATCAGGGGGCGGCAGGGCAGACCCTATGGGGAGAGGCTACAGGACCTGAACCTGTTCAGCCTACACAAGAGCAGGCTGAGGGGGAGCTAGTGGCCTGTCACAAACTAGTCAGAGGGGACCAGCAGGCATTGGGGGAGTCCCTGGTCCCCTGACCACTACCAGGAGTGACTAGAAATAATAGTCACACGCTGGCAGAGGGTAGATTCAGACTAGACATCAGGAGGCGCTACTTCACCGTCAGGGCGGCTAGGATCTGGAACCAACTTCTGAGCAAAGTGGTGCTAGCTCCTACCCTGGGGGTCTTTAAGACAAGGCTTGACAATCACCTTGCTGGGGTCGTTTGACCCCAGTACTATTTCCTGCCATGGCAGGGGGTTGGACTCGATGATCTGCTCAGGTCCCTTCTGACCCTACAAACTATGAGAATTTGTTGCATTGGATATCGGCCCGATGGCGGTAATAATTTGGCTGATAAATGCCTGTGTTCTGTGCAGCTGCAGTGCAGCACTGAGCAGAGCTAGCAGCATGGAAAGCTGCCTCAAGCTGGTAAACTAGAAGGGGAGAGGGGAGAGAAGGGGGGTGGGGGGGTAAGATCAATGACCCGGAAGGGGCAGGGACAGGCGTGGCCCAGGCCGGGGCACAGGGCTGGACAGAGGTGCAACTTGTTGGGTGGGGGCAGTCCTGCTGCTGCTTGCACCCCAGGAGGGTGGGGGGAGGGGTGCCCCCAGATCTGCGTGACATGGCACAGGCTGGAGCCAGCTCTGCACAGGGCTTTCCTTGCTGGGGGCTGGACTTGGAGTGGGCTCCAGGAGCACTGGGAGGAGGCTGCAGCCACCCCAAATTTTGCCTCAGTTCTGCTCCCAGTCCCGCACCACAGCCTGGGATTTTCCTGGCGCGTGGGTGGAGGCAAGGCGTTCAGCCGGGGCTGCGGGGATAAACAGTACAGGGCTGGGAGCAGAGCTGCAACAAAATTTGGGGTGGCTGCATCCTCCTCTCAGCATTGCCAGAGCCCACCCTGAGCTCAGCTCCCGGCAAGAAAAGCCCTTCTCAGTGCTGGCTCCAGCTCCACGCAGCCTGCGCCTTGCCACACAGTTCCAGGGCCCTCCCCCCCATGCAAGCAGCAGCGGGAGCTGCCCCCACCCCACAAGCCATGCCTTTGTCCCGTGCCCCCCTCCCACCCCGACTGGGCAGTACCTGTCCCTAACCCTCCCTCACCACAGGGGGCATTGATCTTCCCCCACATGCCCCTCCCCTCCCCCTTCCACCACACCGGACTTACCACCTGATGGCAGCAGTATAGGATATTGGATCGGTATTGGCCGATATGCCTCCTTAAATATCAGCTATCAGTATTGGCCCCCAAGATCTGCATCAATGCACTCATAGTTACCATTAGACTTCTCCATTTAGATAAATTTCTCTCTCAATTCTATAGGAATATTTTTTTTCAAAATTTGGACTGTTGCAACCTGCGTTTTGCATTAATGTGGAATTTTTACCTCCAGCAACATACTATTCTCTGCTATATGCAAAGTCAGCTTTTCCCCAGTGTAGAAACTATACACCCAGTAGCCAGATCTCACTCCCATACTTAACTTTATACACTGTACACAGCACACAGCCCCAAGAGAAGACAGATATCTTCTTTTAGAGTTAGGGAGACCAAAGGACAGGGCAGTGAAGTGACTTGGCCAAGATTACCCAGCAGACCAACAAAATGATATGAGAACCAGGTCTCCCAAGTCTGCACACAGTCCACTAGGTATCAGTGCTGTATGTTAACACATGTATATGCAGGACTGAGAGCTTAAGTGCCTGCAGACAATACAGCTTCAGTGCTACAGCTTATTTGGTTTTGGGGAGGCATCCTAATGTGCTAGGAATGTTCCCAATAGAGAAAGAGTTGCTATCCAATAATTGTTGGGCATTGTAATGGTAAGCTTTCATATCATGTATGGCTATGAGGGTACTCAGAATCTGCTACAAGGTACTCCCTTCTCATGGCCTTCAAAGCACATTTGGGATGTCCAAATGCTACATTTGAAACTGGATGCCAGTTAATAGTTAATAAAATACTCTATATTATTTCCTAAGTTGCATATTTTTGCCTTAAGTATCTCACCCAGATAAGTGGTTTATGAAAACAAGTATTGGCAAGTGGTTTCACACTGAAGCAATCTTGAGTAGCTTAAAGATCCTCGAAATTTTCAGTACAACTCAGGCAGTTTCAATGGGAATATCCTTTATTAGGAAGGATTAAGGAAAGTAATTACAAGTATACAGCCCCAAATCCACTGATGTTTACTGGAGCATTTCCATTAATACTAATGAGTGTTGGATCAGATCTTGAATGAACTCATGGTTATTATTTTTTGATTCTGTTCTTTCATTCCACAACTGAGAAATTATTTTATGAATTAAAGCACAATTAACTTGGAGGTAAACTTCAGCTCTGGATACCTTGCAAAATAAGTACAGTACATTTGTACTGGCACAGAAGTGACTAAAAGTACTGGAAAAAGCTACAGAAATGAATAGGCTTAGTATTAAAAAAAAAAACAAAAAACAAAAAAAAAAAAAACACACTGAAAACTTGAACATGAAAATGTTGCATAGTTTCCTCAACATGACAAAGTTCAAGATGTATGATACCAGTAAATTGAATGCATCTTAGGTCAAATTTTGACCATAGAGTGTCAACCCAGAAAATATACTGTACGTGGCGCTTCTTTAATATGGAGAAACTGTCAAAAACAAAAATCAAACTGATCTAGATTTTCAGTCCTAAATTCAAGTCAATAAAGTGTTAAGAAAAAACCCGTGACTTCAATGAAGACTGATGCTGGAAACATCTTCATTTACCATTTTTCTGTGTTAAGCCTTGATTCTTAAGACAGATGGGTGTGCAGATCCATATCCTCATGTACAACTAAAATTTCACCAGTCAGTAAGCACACCCACCCACTTTTCTTTTTAAAGCATGGCAAAACTAATATAAATCAATGCACAAAATGCACGTGTTGTATTTATCATAAAAGTGCTTTAATTTCCACATTGTTTTTTAATGTATAACATTTAATGTCACTTAACTAATAGAAAACCAACTTTTGTCTTTAAAGTTTAATGACATATGTTTAGAAAAAGCACTCATGTCTACAATACAATATTTAACATTTTTAACCAGAGCCAGTATTTTAAATAAACTCCCGGGTAAAGAGGCACATAAATATTAAGCAGCCAAAGTAGATTACACTGAAGAATTTCTTTTAATTAACTGGTATAACTATACAGTGCCTCAGTTTAAAAATTATTTATCCATTTCTTGAAAACTTTTCCATCAGTTTCTGTGACTGTTTAATTGATTTAACTATATAACTATAAACCTTGTCATTTCAATATTCTATTGAAACAGCACCAAATTTCATAGGTTATTCAAGCTGCAATAAAATCCACTACTGTTTTTTTAATAGAATGAATATAAATACAGAATCTTTTCTTCCCATCGTCTTTGATAACTGGCATATATGCTGATAGACTTCCCGTCTCAAACAACTCATATCTGGATTCAGAGTCCTACGGTACTTGTCAGATGGCAGTACTTGTCATATGGCAGTATTTTAAGGAAGTCAGTCATTCTTAAAGGGTTATTTTTAAATGACAGTATTCATGGGAACTTCTCGTCTTTTACTGATGCTCAAGGCTAGTTGCAAAGTACGTACAGGAGTACCCTTGGTAGACTGCCAGTTGTACTGTAACAGGAATCCTACTGCAGCATGTCCATTAATCTTCTTCAAATACAAACACTGTGCATCAAGTATTGTTATGGATGTTCTTTCACAAAGTTTGAAGCTGATAAACTCGTGGACCCTTTTTCAGAAGATAACCCTGATCATTGAGAGAGCCAATAAAACTGGCAAAATCAGATACCTAAAAGAAAAAAAAACGAGTAAGTTTTATTCAGAGCAACACCCCTGTTACTTGTCAGCTCTGTGTTCCTGAGGGAGCCCTGGCACCCAGCTTGCTGAACTTACAAAGGACGTTTTTTATTTCTCCTTCCTCCCCACCCCCCACACCCACACCCATCTAACCAGAACTAAGCAGAAGAAAAGCTTAATAGGCATCTCAGGCCATACATTCCCTGGTCCCAGTATGGGAGATGTATTTAAACTTGATTGACTAAAACTTGATCACCAGGTTAGGGAATGCTGAGGCAAGAGACCGAGTCAGAGGGGGTATGGGCAACATTTGAACAATGGTTAAGGGGTCAGCACAGCGCCCAGCCCGTTGGAGCCCTGACCACAAGTGTTGTCATACTTTTCCCAGGATGATTGGTGGAAGTCCTCCCACCAAACAAAGTTCATGGACACTCCAAGTAATCAATACCCTTAAATCTGTTAAAAGACTACAGTAAAATCTGAGAGTCAAGCTAAGCTAAGGCTTATTCACAACAGGTAAAAATATAAAACACTGATGCTAACTTCACAGTGCAAGCACAGCTAGGCCATCTGAGATGATCCCTTCCAGTATATTCATAATAATGTCAAGCTGGCTCCTAGGTGTCTGGTTACTCCTTAAAACATAATGTTTTTCCAGGTTGTTAACCAGTTTTTTGAGATGTTCCAAACCAGATAACCCCTTGTTACTAAAAAAGGTAATTCATTTAAATTTAAACTTTTCATATAAACAGGATTTTCCCCGTCAATTATGGCTTGGGACCCTCTTGATTTACACAACTAAAAATGCTTTGAAGAGGCTAGACTAAGGGTATAAGAAAGCTGCAAAGCAGCATGTGCTTCAAGAGAAAAAAAAAAATCTCTGACACCATGCACTGTTGTTCTCGAGAAGCTGGAAGAAACAGAGCGTCTCCCTTCAACAATTGTGCTGGGAACTTTGCTTGTCAACAAATCATCCGAGTGCCTTGGAATGGTGAGATTCCAGCTCTCTCTCTTTCTTCTTCTCTCTAAGCATAGCTTTCTGAACCTAAATTGTATTAGTAAAGCTTGAGCTAGATTTCCCCAAATACTCAATTAAACCAGAGTAATATTGTAATTGTTTTGTTTGTTTTTCCTTACATGTCTATTACTACTAGTACCATTATACATTTCACATACTTAGCAATAAATAACTTTTAACTGGGTGTATTTTTCCTTGTCTACTTCCCTTCCCCACTTGCTCTGCAGCAATGCTTCTTTTACCTAAGTCAAAGATCCCTGTGAAGCCCAGAAATACTGTGGGGTCTGCTCATCAAGAGGCTACCACTACTAAGACAGTTAGGGCAAAAGATTGGGACGTGCGGAGTTTAAGACCCATAAGGGGATCAGCTTGTACAGGCTGAGTGACCCAGTTTGGCTCAGACGTGCCCTAATGAACCGAATGCTGGCCCATGAGGGTGTCAGCTGGACACCCAGCTGGATTCAGAGGTATTCTGTTCACCTGTGTGCTCGTGTCTGACTGCATATTATTGTTATCGTAATGAACTGATTCCTGGCATATGAGGGTGTCAGCCTGCACATGCTGATCAACCCAGCCGGTTTAGGCATGTGTGTCTGTCTGCCTGCCTGATTCAGTCGCTGGAGGAACCCAGCCACCACAATGCAGCTGACTTGCAGGAGGGAGAGATACAGCTCCATATAGAAACACAAGCAGCACACTGAGAGAATTACAAAGACCTTAGAAACGTATCCTTAATAAATGAGCACACCCCAAAGTGATGGGCAAATCTGGCAACACCCTGCCCCCCATTATCTATGTTATCCATTTATGTCCCAACCAGGGGCTATTTTTAGTCCCCTGAACCCCTCCAAGGCAGCCCACACCCCATTCCACACACCCACTCCTCCCCCCATCCCAGTTTACTTCCTTGGCTCCCAGCACCAGTGAACACCAACACCACCAGCACTGGTAGTGGCTTGCAGGGTCAGGGATTTGGTGGCTTGGGGAGGAGGGGGCACTGACTGGTTTGCATAGGGAGGGTCCATCTGGGGCTGGGGCAAGGGGCCAGAGGACTCAAAATTGGCCAGCACCTGGGGGGGCCCTGGGGCTGGACTTTCCCAGCCCCAGGACTACACTGGGAACTGTACAGAAGTTCAGTTAGATTGCCAACCCAATCTAAGTTAGACTACCTTGGAGGTAAAGTTAACTTAACATCAAGCTTGCCATTTTTTTAGGCCAAATCTAACCATCAGGAACTTCTGTACAGTTTGCACTTAGATCAACCTAACTAGAGATCTAAATGTAACATCTGCACCTGGGCAAACTAAGTTAGATCGGATGACCATTTTTAAGCTTGAGCTAACCCCCACTAACCTCCCCGAACACCTGTATGTACCCTATTAAAGATTTAACTTCTTTGCAAACTACTAGACCGCTAACACTGAATACAGTTTGAGTGTATCCCTTCTCAGTTTATAGCACGCAAGTTCAATAAACGCCCCCCCAAAAGAAACAAATCTCCAGTTTTTACCACATGGCAATTTTAAATCCATGTTCCATGAAAGATGAAAGGAAATTTTTTTTTGCCAAGGGAATGTTTTAAAAAGGAGAGAAAATATAGAAATCTGTTGCCAAACAAGTCTCATAATTCAAAGGCATTCAGGAGATGCAGCTCCAGTGAAGGAAGGTCTCACTCACACATACGAGTCCCTCCCTCCTTCTCCTGTAGAAGTAGTACTACTGTGTTTTGTCCAGATGTGACTCTCACTACTACCACTTCAACTCTTAAGACTGAAAGATGCTAGCAAGGCAGTGTGAAGAACAATGCCCACGCTAATAGTTTGTGAAAATACATATTACTTTTTCTTTGTTTTCCATAATGCAATGAGAACATTTTTAAAGAGATTTTAAAAGTATATATAACTTTCTATTAGATGTTTGAGGCATTTCATCAAGTACTGTAAAGTGCAACTGGCTAGCTAATTTTTTCATTTATGAAGAAAACAAACAAGACAGAGTAATACAAGCTGAAGATCAGAAAAGAAATTCTGTCTGTTGCTTTATGTATTTTTGATTTGCTTCATTTCTAATTAATACATTAAGTAAGCTTGGAATAGGAATGAAAAAACGCAGGCATTAAAAACAAAACTACATTTTCATCACAACAGGCAACAATTTGGGGCTTAAGTCACGGTGATCAGGAAGATGGAAAGAGGAAGTAAAATACGCTGAAATCAAACTTATCTTTTGTAAACAAGGCAGAGACCAACCTCAATAGCAGCAGCAAAGCTAGTGCTTGCTGATGCAATATGTTACAGCTGTCAAAAGGCTGGTGAGATTAGAAGCAGTTTACAATAGAAATGAGTCATGAACAGATGTCAGAGCTGAAAAAAAATGTGGTTCACTCATCCTTTTCCAATGGTGAAATGTGACACTGCTCTACTGTTTCTGAGTTTTATTTCATTTAAATTTCCTCAAGAGAAATTAAAATAAACTTACTTTTACTTGTAATTCCTTTGCAATCTGCCGAAGCTGTTGAAATTCAAATATATTGTTGTAGGTTCTTTCTGCAATACTACTCAGGGCAGAGACAAATTTTTTAGCTTGTGACCTATTGCTCATCCCAGAACCATGCTGTGAACGTTCAAAGTCCAGTTTTCCAAACTCATCAGTGTAAGTACCTAGCATGCTAAAAAACACAACCACACTGGAATCAAAATCATGTAAAGGCAGAAATAAATAGATACTCTATCCAAAGCATAAGACTATGCTCAAGGTCTAGAGGCCTACAAATTGTGCAACTCCATCCAGTAGTAATAAATCAAAGCCCCAGGCTACTAGCTAAGTGGCTTATCTGAACCACCTCCAGACTTAATTGGTACACAGCATGAATTCACAGCAACAGTCAGCCAACAAGAGAAGAAAATACTTCGGAGTACATCTCTTCTATCAGGTAAAACGATACAGTCTTCTCTAAACTGCCGAGCATCAGGGGTTTTTTACAAGTTGTTTATAATCATAGTAGCCATGTTGCATTAAATGAGAAAAATTAACAAATAACAGTATTGTACAATTGTATTGTCACCTTATTTAGTGGACGCTGCAAAGAGTTTTTAAAACAAAAGCTTTAGAGTTTACATATACATACCTATGGCCTGAACTATACTGTCTCATCATTCTCTTGGTTGCATAAAGAAAAATGATATTATTTAAATGAATACCATAATTTTGCATGATTGGTAACATGGTACATTACCTATATTTCATTATTTCTACAACATCCTCAGCATCTTCTTTGGTTGACTTTTCCCTTAACTCCAGCCTTGAGCGTGCCTCAAAAAAAAAAACCAAAACCAAATCATATATAACAATTCAGTTGCACAGTAACTTAAACACAAGAGTCCATCATTCAGGCACACTAGTTGCAACAAACTCTACGTGCTGGAACATGATCCTGCAGGACTTAAATAGAGACGCCTGCATTCTTTTATGGCATTTCTGTATGAATAATAAACACCAATAACAACCTGCTGTTATCAGTGAACAGCAATGCTTCACCCCTTCAAAGCCATCTTAGTGGGTTGGTGCCTGGAAATCATTTGCTTTATAACACTGCATTCTCTGGATAGCACCAAACCATAACTAACCCATTAAAAGGCAACATTAAAATATGGACATTAGCAGTTAAGCCAGGCAGAAAAAGAAACATGCCCCTCTCCACATCTTCCAAGAGATTTTATTACTGAAAATTAGGTTAGTATCTCTCAATCCTGTGCCGCCTCTTACAAGCAGATACACAGCAGAGGGAGTGAAGTGGCTAGGATTTATGAGGCTTGGGCAAGTTCACAGTCTGGGAAAAAACTTTTTCCAGGAGAAAGATGCCCTAACTCCTTAACAACTTGCCAGTTTTACATGCATCTTGCAATCAGCCACCTTAAAAAAAAAAAAGTCATCACAGTCTGATTGCACAAGTTGGACTGTTACTTGCTATTTTGGTCAGTAAGCAAGGACTAGAACACTCTTGTCTTCCTAGTTGTAAAGGATTTAGAAATAGTTTGGGATAAAAAATGCTGCTTCAGGTTATTAGTCGTGCTGGAACTATAGAGCATCAAAATAAATTATGTTAGGCAATGAAGGACAGACTAATGGAAGTGAAAGCTAAACAAGTTGAAACATCTATTTATCTTCCACTCAGTCCTAGCTGAAAGGTATACTAGTTGTAAAATGGAAAAAAAGAAAATAAATTAGAAATTTGTGTATGCTTTATTGTCTATATTGGCCTTTCTTGACTATACAGGCACAAGACAGATGTACTCAATGATTTATATTAAAGTATAACCTCATAAATCCAATGTGCTCAGAACCGAGCACTTGCCAGAATTTTGAAAATGCACTACTTTTTAAACTGGTGCAGTGGCTGGAACCGGAGCAGCAGCCACAGTGGAGCAGCAGCGCAGGGTGGTGAATGGTGGCAGTAGCCGCTGCATGCAAGCTTCCCCTTCTGCATCCGGGAGGACCAGGCGGAAGTGGTGGCTGGTTCCGGAGTGGAGAGGGCAAGTGCCAGATTTTTGATAATTCCAGATTTATGCGATTATATTGTATAACTTTGCATTCAACTTCTTGCCAGAGAAAACTCTGATGCACTCTAGAACCCTCCAAGTCAAGGACCACAATGATAAGGAAAGTGGAAAAATCATTGCAACACTTGTATTTATTGCACCTGTGAAGGATTGAAAACAAGAAACTAAAAGCATTCTACTTGAAAACAGACAGGGAATAGGAGTAGGCCAAATACTATAACTCCTCTGGAGTGGTGGGAAATTTGACTTCTCTTCCTTTGCTCAGCTCAAAGCTTGATGCCCTTAAGGAGGCACACCCCAGTTGTTCCTTGTGTATGGCTTAAATAGCAAGCTAGCCAGACAGTCATTCTGTATCCACTGTACCAATGTCACATTAGAACTTGCACAAAGAGAGACTGTGTGACTTGCTCAAGGCCACACAGGATGTCAATGATAGGGCAGGGAACTGAACCTGAGTCTTCTAAGTTTCAGAACATGACCTTTATCACCAAGCCATCCTTCCTTCCTCTGCTTAGATAGGAACAAGTTGTTAAGGAAGCAGTTCTATAAACATTCATCTTCCTTTTTGCTAAAAATGGGCCAGCATATTACTTGCCAGAAACTCATGGCATATCATACACCTCCAAGAGACAGCAGTAGATACCAACCTCTGTAAGTCGAATCAGTGACTCCAGTTGCCTTGTGGTGATTGGTGTGCTGTCTAGCCCTTGGTTCTGCTTTCGGAGCTCAATATAGAATTCCTGGAGGACTTGCGCAGCTTCTGGAGATAAATTTGGGTGGACATACTGCCGGGCATATCCAACATACTTCCTCAACAGCTGGTGTGGAATGGCATCAAAGTTTTCTCCTGGCAAGACCTAGTCAATTACAAGCAGTGCTCTTGTGCTCATCAATTACAGCTGCAATACAGCACCATGCAGTAATATTTTTAAATACAAATCATACACCCTGTACTTGAAATAGAATAAACATTTAAAAAGAACCAGAAATGGGACTAAGTGCTTTAGCATATTTGCTAACCAGTCCTTCACCTATGAACTTTTAGAATTAAAGCTGGGTGTACATCATAAATATTGCCTTGGTTACTTTCAAAGGAAACAGCAAATATTTCTAGCTTGCAATGAAGAAAAATGAAAGGGCAAATGTGATTTGGCAAAAATCAGGAGTCCCATTCTCAAAAACCTGAAAAATGAAGAATGATACAGAAACCATATAGCCTAGAAACATACTAAATTAATGTGGCATTTAAGATTATGATGTGGAAAATATGATTTTACAACAAAGAGTCACAAGCAGGAGCCCTGCTTTGCTTGTTGCAGTATAAACACATTGTTCCTTCCCTTGATACCCCGATACTGCAGTGAGTTCCCTTTAGGTGTGTCTTTGTGACTGAGCCAGAAAGGGACAGAGGTCTATCCCGCATGGTGAATCCAAATGACAGACAAGGACATGCACACAAAAGGAAGGACCAAATACATGGGAAAGCGGTGGAACTGTTTCTTCAGTTAGGGGAGAAAGTCGACTTGAAATGGGGCAGGTGAATATATGAACGAGAAGGGATGGAAGGGGGAAATAAAGAGAAAAAAATGGAGGACTCACTAGCTGGAATGGCAGGAAAGAAGGTGGTGCAGAAATGGAGGACTCACTAGCTGCAATGGCAGGAAAGAAGGTGGTGCAGAAAAGTTTAATGATAGCACTGGCAAGTAAAAGGAAGAAGCACCATCCCCCGCAGAGCAGAAACTTATAAAACATTTAAAAACTAGGCATATATGACAACCTCCTTGATATAACTTGCCACCACCTAACCTGCTGGAGTTATTACGGCAACAAACAACAGGAACTTTATGAATTGGGTCCTTTTGCTAAACCTTCCAAAATGCGCTAGGCTACAGTTGGTTCTCTATTTGGAATATAGAAGATGGCTGCTGAGAGATTCAGCACCCCCAAGCTGCCTACATAGTTCCAGTGGGAGATAGAGGATGGGGAGCTAAGAAACAAAATGTGAAGAGAACAACCCACCTTTAACTTTTCTAGTAGTGGTTTCTCTGAAACTGCTTCAAGGACAGAGGTATTAGGATCCTGAATGTTGGTGCGAGTCATTACAGCATTGCTACATACTCCTTGTTTTCCAGCTCGCATTGCCATTACATGTTCAGAAAGCAAATGGTCATGATCTTCATTTGGGGTGTCCAGCAAGATAAATACCAAGTCAAATCTGGACAATAAGGCACTCCCCATTCTACAAGACAAAAACAACAGACAAAATGAAAATCTACAGCATCTTTATCCTATTGCCCTGCTTCTCAAGGAGGATTTAAGACATAACAATTTACCCAGCGTAGTAAAGTCACAGCAAAAAAGCAGTTTCTCTCTCAAATGATCAAGAATAAATATTGTAATAAAAATCACATTCATTCTCCAGGAAACCGGGGGGGAGGGGGGGCGGGAATCAACAGACTGAATTAGGTATCTTGCAGCAACCCCAGTAGCTGCAAGGTACCTAATTAACATTTTGAGAAGTGCTTACTTTAAGTTCTCAGATACTGTTTTGGCTTTGTTATAGTGCCCCCCAACTGGGTTTGCTGCAGCAATAATAGACGTCCTAGCTGGCAAACTGCATACAATGCCAGCCTTGGCCAGACTGATACTTTGCTGTTCCATTGCTTCCAACAAAGCTTGATGCTGGCTTCCCATCTTGTCAAATTCATCTATTCCACAAATACCTGGAAATGTAATACAGGATAAATCAGATAGCAATCAGATCACTGGCCAGGTGCATACTATTGAAACTATACTTCACCACAAGCTAAATCCAAACTCTAATGGCTGCAAAGGGTGTTAAAGCTGACATTCTCCTCAGCTTAGCTTCCTTTCCAGGTTGGCTCTGGTACACTGATGATCAACATGCAAGTCTGGAATGGGCAAGTATTACAGAGAGGGACGTAACTAGTCATGCTCATAGCAACCTTGTGAGCAATACATTTGCTTCTGTTTGTTGCCAAACTGTACTCCAGAATCCAATAATTTTGTTTAAGAAAAATTAGGTTAACTTAAAAAACTGTAGTGCCTAAATGCATTGAGAACCTAGTAGTTCCCATTACAGTCAGGGGACATTCAGTGACTGAAAACCCAGCTCTTTTCTGAGATCTCTAAATAACATTAGCATATGAATTTTAAGAGCTTTCCTTTAAACATCTAATCTTCTGAGAATGCCACTTAAACTCCAGAGGAATCAATTCTCTAAAGGCCAGTAGAGAACATCATGACTTCTAAGTCTCACCAGAGGAAGCCTCCCTGGAAGAGACCAGCAGAGCATGAGGATCAACATTTTAAATATCTATATGAAATCTTTTAAAGACGTGTTTTATACTTGAAAATATTAACTTTGAAAACAAATTGTTTAAAGAGAATTAGCTTGGAATTGGAAGCTAAAGACAGCATCATTGTAAACCCTCAGATTTAATGTCACAACATTCAGATTTTAAAAAGTAAATTTAAAGGGAGACAAAAACACACCAATTTGAATCAGAAGTAAAATATTGTGCAAAAAAGGTACCCACAGCCCTTAGCATATTACCTTGGTCTCCAAGTACTAGAGCACCAGCTTCCAAAGCAAAATCTCCAGAGGTGCCATCTCTAGACAGAGTTACAGTCAGGCCAGAGCTGGTGGTGGTATTACCACAAACATATACACCACGCGGAGCAATATTGCACACTGCCTGAAGAAAACAAACACAGATTTTTAATGTTAGTTTTGTTAAATGCGATTCAATAACTCAAGCTATTCCAGAAAAAATAGCCCAGGGTCTGATGTTTTGGCTACTCCACAAGGCAACAATGCAAAGATCATTAACTTTGTTTAACCCTACATGTCTTCTTATGACCATGCCTGTTGAATCATCATGCCATAAATACTTGGATTTTGCAACATGTAGAAAGCACTGGAAAAAAAAGTCAAATGGATTCCCTATCCTAAAAACTTTTACTTTGCTCTAATGAAAGCACTTCAGACATAAAGATGATGTTAAGTGCATACGTGCATGCACATACACTTCTCGGGTTGTTAATCACTGAAATGCAGCCATGTAACACAGGGATTGCCAGACTGGATCAGATACAAGTTCCATTTAGTCCTGCATCCTGTTTCCTGACAGTGGCTTACACCAGCTATTTCACAGAAAGGTGTAACACTGGCTGCAGTAGGCAGATCTGAGATAATCTACTGCCCAGATTAAATCTCCTCCTGGTGTCCAGTAGTTAGAGAGTGGCTTAAATCCTAAAGCACGAAGATCTCCTCAGGAGTTGAATACAGAAAGTGGGGGAAAAAAAATGCATCAGAATTAAAACTCGAGACAATTTATACAGGCAGGCAGACAAAACATAGCAGCTTCTGATAAACATGGCTTCTCTTTCCCAGTGGACTACTGATTACAACTTTTCTTTTATGTTGCTATCAGAAGAAGTGCATCAAAGATTATATCAGAAGAGTATTTGTTCAGCACTACAAAAGGCACCGACTACAAGGCACTGTCTCCTTCAGAGCTTTGTTTTTTTCTTAGCAGCTTTCCCATAGTGACCGGGATGAACCCTGCACTACTACGAAGTATTATTATTATTATTATTATATTACAAAGTATTATTTTCTTTTAATGAATGGCACCTAAGCGTTTACTACAGAAAATAAAACAAGTCTTACATTGCTTGTGACCTAGTTTTCCTTGATTTTCTTTTAATCATAAATTTTCTGATAAAAAAAATGCATATTCTCTGATAACCCCCTCAAATCCATGATTAAAATGAAAGGCCCCCCCCGCACACACACACAACCCCTCCAGCCCAACTGGTGCCCCTCATTCCCCACCCCCATGACTCCCCCAGCCTTGCTTCCACCCTTCACTTCCACCCCCCCCCACCCCGCCGCCCCAGCCTGCTGGTGATATATACATGCACATGGCTTCCCCTGTCTGACCACACTCCTCGCACTGTCTTCCACCCCCTTGCAGGCTGGAACTCTGCAAAACTCGTGGGTTTGTCTGTTAAGATAAGAAATCCATGTTTTCCTTGGGTAAATAGGGAAAATCTGCATTTTCCTCTGTTTTCCCATGGGAAACAGAAAACCCAGATCCCTGCTTGTGACTGCATTCACACTTAGGGTAAAACAGGAATAAATTGTTTAAACATTTGTATGCAAGAGATTTATACATAAAGCCCTGAACTTGGCTCAAATATTCTAAATCAGAATCATAGATGTGCCAATATCAAAAAGAAACCGATTCAAAAACTTTTTAAAAACAGAAAACAAAGAGCCTGCATGTTTACAGGTTACTACAAAAAGCACTCCATCCAGTTGTGCTAAAAAGGAGACCATGTAATTGTACTAGTCAAGATGTGGATTGGAAATATTCTTCATACAATAAGTACATGTAGAAAAAGATGTTCAGAGAATGCTTCTAGAGAGAAGGACAAAGGAAGAGTGAAGCAAAGAGATTAAGATATATTGATGTATTCCTTCATATTGTCTCTCCTTTACAAACAGTTCTTTTTTTCAGTTCTATCAACCACATCTTCAAATTTTAAGATTCATGGCTTTTATATATTTTTGATGTGTCCACCAATGACTTGCCTTCCTCCCACTCTTTGCTATAATCATTAATCTATTGCTTACAAGAGATTTATTCCAGATAGTAAACAGGGTTCTTAAGTTTTGGCAGGTATGTTAACATAAGTGCACATTATTGTTCACACAGAAAATTACAACCGTTTCTTGGCAGCAATACTTAAAAACACTGCTTTCCATCTTAATAAAATGTGACACCCTGTTAGTGGTATGTTACAATAATCGTAAAGCTAGCTCAGTAATTCATTTTTAAAAATACCCGCACCAGCACTTTTACAAACTAATTTCTCCTATATTGCCAGCTGAGGCAATATGTCATTAGAAGCTATGCCTTTCAAAAGATGTCTGATATCATCTTGCTGTCACAGTCTGAGCAAAAAGAAAGTGAGCTTTACTAATGGTATAGGATTTCGCTATTCCATTGTACTGTCAAAGTATCTTAAAATTCATTTTGCAAGTATTCTCAGAATGTAATCATTTTGTAAATTATAATCCCCTATCCTCAGTATGGGGAAGATGAGGCAATTGAGACAGAGAAGATTCGCATTCCCTACAAAGTCACTGAGGACTGTGTACCTAATTGCTGTTTGTGATTTTGAAGATTTCCCACAAGGTCACAGAAAGCCCATCCCTGAAACTAAAATAACATCCAAGGTCTCAATTCCCAATTCTTTATCCCATTCACAAGACTATCCTTGCCTTCACTTGCCGTATATAAAACATGCCATAGAAAATTTAGTCGGGTACGTTATGGCAAGTGTAATACTCACATGTCCATTTTTTGTTCACTTCTAGATGTCATTGGGAAAAGTGAAAACAACAGAAGATTGACTAAAAGGCATTCATTTAACATCTAAAGCAGTCTAGAAGGACTGTTAAATTATTTAGTGTACTGGTATTTAACAAAAACAGAAGTCTGAATAAAAACAGATGAGAGGGTAAAGGTGCGTTTCTGTTAGAATTTTCTCTAACTGAAAAAAGAAGCAGAGCTTATAATTTAAAATGAAGACTTTCTATTTATTTATTGAATTTAATGCTTAAGAGCCAAGATTGGGTCCATTTGTGGCAGATAAAGAACTGCAAGTAGCCTTGGCCTTGAAGAGCTTACAATTAATGTCTCCTTGCTAAAAGGGAGGCATACACCCAATGGAAAGAAGGGGTCATCACCAGGGATGCCTATACTGCAGTCGCTCGGGAATGTAGGGGGGCAGTCAGGAAGGCCAAGGCAGAGATGGAATTAGGACTAGCTTCCCAGATTAAGGACAATAAGAAGTCCTTCTTTAAATACACAGGGGGTA
>NW_017728943.1:26619172-26671563 GCF_001723895.1 Crocodylus porosus | reverse complement strand
CCCAGTACTCTTTCCTGCCATGGCAGGGGGTCGGACTAGATGATCTACTCAGGTCCCTTCCGACCCTAGAAACTATGAAACTATTAAGCAGACAAAAGACAGGGAAGAGGTACAACATACAAGATTTTTTTCTGTGGGCTTACTTAACTGTTAAGAGTGGGAGAGGTATACAAGGGGGACAGGGCAGTAAAGAGGATAAGAGGGGCAGCGAGGGAGTGAAACAGAACTGTAGCTACTTAAGAGAGACAGTATCAAACATCTGGTCCATGGACCGTTTCATTAGGCCCTCTGGTAGTTTGGTAGGAGCCCAGAAGTTGGGGCTGGGTTACTGCCTACAGCAAAACTCATCAGAATTATGGAAGTGCGCTAGGGCTGTGCAGATACTGCTGTTGCTTGCCTGCTACTGTCCAACCCCACTACTGCCCCTGGACTTGCACCACTGTTGGACCCATGCCACAGCCACTACCCAATCCCCATCTTTGGCCCCAGACCTGCTGCCCCTAGACCTTTGAATACGACCTACAAGACCCTCCCCGCTTTCCTCCTCATCTATATTTAGCCTAGGGCGAGTTTGACACTTCTGACTTAATGCAAACTAGCCAAAGCAGAACAGGGAAGAGAAAATCCAGTGACAAATGTAGACGCCTCTCAATGTCCTTGAATCACTGCTTTGGGCTGCTTCTGTAGCTGCTGCTACAAGTTGAAGTCTCCAGCTGCCTCCTCTTTACAGTTTATCCCCTTGAGGCCGCATAAAAGAGGGGAGGTATCAGAGTCCTAGTAACCCCAGAGAACAGCTATCTCCCCTGCACAGTTAAGAGTCTGGGATAGATGGTGTGGGGATTGTGATCCCATCTAAGTCCAAAGTAATCCTTCAGCCCCAGGGCAGCATTCCGCACTCCGGCTGCTTCTGCAGTGGACCACAGGGTTGCACGTGCAAAGAAACACTCAATGCAAGGAGTTAGAGACAAAGCAACAAGCATGCATCCACCCTCCATCACGATAAATTAACCCATACTTGCAACATCTGACTCTTTCCCAATCCTGGATCGCCAACCACCAGAACATGTGGGTCTCCTCGCACTGGAATTCTGTTTTTGTCATCAACATATTTTTGGCATCCTCCAAACAATGCCAGCACCAAACCTGCCTTTACAATCTAGAATGGTAAATACAGACACTAGTCAGAATTAGGCAACAGAAACCATTGGTAATAAATGCTTCCCAGAGCTAGCTGTGTTCAACTGAACCATGTAGAAGGGAGAGATTGTATAGTGCAAGAAAAGGTTGAAAAGGAACGAGAGCTGCCACCCTTGCACCATTCCCTACCTAGGTTCTTTTCTGGGATTTCTCTTTGTGAACTGACACGGAAAAAGGAACAGTGAATCCAAACACTAGCTGGCAGCTGGGGTGGGACGGGATGGGGGAGAAGGTATCAGTTTTTTCCACATTGCTAAGCTTTAAAAAAAAAACAAAACAAAACAAAAACCAAACCATCCCTTGGGAGTTCACTGTAACCAAGTTGTAAATAAGTTTGAAATCAGAATGAAAAGCTGAACTGTAAAAATTACTTACTTCATGGCCATATATAGTAGGACAAAGTGAGCTGAAAAACCCAAGACATTAAAATGTGATTAATACGGATCTCATATTACCACTACAGAATCATTTACTCTGTCTCAATTATCAAACAGGTACAGAAGTTCATTTTTTCATATTAAATCACATCAAAACCAAGACTTCATAAAAATACAGTATCAAACTCCTTGAACTTTTTGGACAGTCAATTCTACTTATCATTAAATGAGCTGTACTCACTTCAGCCTGTACACACATAAAAAAAAAGAACTAGTTACACACCAGTTGCTCTATCCTCTCTTATCTTTGCAGCATAACTACTTCTAATCAGCATAAACCTCCTGCTCAACTTTGCTGCCATTTGAAGTGGTCATGGATTCCACAGAGCTTAGCTGTAGTGTCCTGGAATCCTCCAGGACTACCTTCTGGCCCTGCATTATCTGCTTCATGTCCACTGCTTTAGTCTCACATCTCAGTTCCTCCAGTAGTGCTGGGATGCCACAGGCAGACTACAGAACATAACAGAACAGTGCACAACACAAGCTGCAAGTAGAATGGTTTCACACATTAAAAAAATAATAATGCAAAAAACTTTAGGGACTGAAAAAAGAAGAGACTGAGAAGAAAAACATCACAGAAGTATGTGTGAGCACAAGTACATATACTGCCCTGCTGAAGAATACACACAGTTGGGGTGAAAATTCAACAACTGGGTACAACTGCAAACATCTGCTTAACTAACCTCACCTCCTACCCAGGCATCATGCTTATATTAACTTACAAGGGAATACTTCATTAAGAGATGAGGCCAATACTGACTGTTTAAGTCAGTCAAGAAGAAGCCGAACAAATAATACACCAGACTTGAAAGACAAAAGCTGCAATGGTAAGGTCTACACTGCTAAAACTAAGAAACAACTTACTTGACAATCAGCTTGAACAGATTTTCTTCGGCTTGAATCTCTCGAACAGCATAAAGATCTTTTAGTGAAAATTCCAGGAATGCTCTGTGATCAGTCTCATCTTCACATTTTTTAATTTTTTGTCCTTTACTGTTGCTGACAGAATTTGCCTCAATGTACAACAAGAACATACACTTATCATTCTTATTTCTAGAGGCTCCTATTAAATGATAAAGACAGTCAAAAGTAGGAAGGCAATTAATTTAGTTCAGAAATATTAAACACCACATGCTCAAACTGCTAAACACTTTAATTAAAAATATGAGCTAAAGTCCAATCACAGTTCCTAGATTGCAGGACGATGTAGTTCTAGGACAATATACTGCTATTTGTATTTGTACAACTTATTTTTTCAAAGCCTGATACAAAGCCAGAAAAATGACACGATGAGCTTCCTTTACTTTTAAAATGCTGGTTCATCTTCTTACAGTGAGACACAGTCAGGGACTTATCTGAAATATGTGATTAATTTTACTTTAATTACATTTTACTTTAAAATAATTATTTTAATTAAATTAAATTCATTATTTAGAAACACAAATGACACTGATAAAAAACCCTGATATTACATGAGACTTTAAAACTGCTAGCTTAGCCTGAATAGATGCATACTACATTTTACTCCTAAAATACTTGTTAAAGTTGTATAGCAAGGAAGATGAGAAAAAATGCTATTAAAAAGAATGAAACACTATCTACCTCCTTAACAGAAGAATTACTGAACTATTATAACAACACCTTCAAAAACTGATAGGTCATCAGAATTCTTTGTACACACTTCATTACAGATCACCAGAGAACTTCAGAAGAGAGGATCCATAAGGTTTACCCAAGCACAGAAGTGAGTCATTAAAGAGATTGCACAGTTATAAGTGTACCCATAACCATAATTTATTTTAACCCTGATAACAACCTGCTTGAAATGAAAGATGAAAACTGTCAAAAAGCTAATCTCAAAGAGACCATTTTAGACACAAGCCTGGCAAGCAGGCCTTGATCTCAGTGCCTTGTTTCCTTTAGCAGTGTATAGTAGACTTTGAGCCAAATGACTTACTGGAATATCGGAAGCCTGTTGTGGGAATTCAGACCTCAACACAGAGGGCTACTGCACTGCAGATTGTATGAGAGTCAGTGCAGATTGGTGCCAAGAGATACGCAGCTGCTCCCACAATTTACTTTATTAACTTAGTTTTTTCCTTTCTCCTTTTCACTACTAGGGCACCTACCTGTTCAACAATTTCCCCATGTACACTTAGTAATTTTCTAAGCAGTGAATAGATGCGCTTTGAGAGACCAAATCAATGACCAATTAACAAAACTATCCTTTTTCATTGCATGCAAGATATACATGAGGTTAAGGGGAAAAAACTCCCAAGCAAATGAAACTTTAAACTACATGTGCTGTACCTTCTTCAGAGTTTGACACCTTGACAATTCCCGTAATTGTGATTATATCTCCTGGAACACAACTGTCCACAAGATCCTGAACCAGCTCACATTCTATGGTGCGAGGAATTCGACCTGCTTCTCGCTGATCATCAGACATGAGTTCCTGAACCCTAAAATATAAAGAATTGCACCAGTCTGTAACGTTTCCATTTAAACTCTTCTATCAAAAGTCCTCAAAAAGTATGCTTCAAAACAGTATTTCTGATGTCATAAGACAGGAGATGATAGTAACAGAATGATAATCCTAAATAGTGATGTAAAATAGAAAAGTCTCCAGCTTTCAAAGTCAGAAAACTCCAAAAATGTTGAGTGCTTGCAGGACCAGGGTTTTAATATACAGTTCACTTTTTCTTAAACATATGCTCCAAACATTTCCAAAGAATCACAACTTGATTAATGCTATATAACTGTCAACTCTAATAGCACTTTACAACTCAGTGAAATCTAATCACATAACAGCTTACATATAAAAACTCTCTTTCCCTGTTCTCAGCTCTCTGAATGTAATGCATACAGGGATACTGGCATGGGCAGATCTAGGATTTTGAAAAGCGGGGTGTAGATGGTGTGATGTCTCATGATATATATTTTTTTTCCCCTCAAACAACATATTTTTCTCCACTTAAAAATAAATTAGAAGCTTTACTAATAAGTTAGGGGTCCAGGGTTATATTATTCAATGCAAGACTTAAGGAAAAACTATTAGAACTTTAATGGAATGTGCAGTAATTTGCTATATTATGTATACAACACAACAAACTATGTAAACAATAAAATACATTATTTCCTTACTGCTTTAACCATTAAGTGTAAATCTCCTTTTTTCAGATTTATAACTCAAATTCTAGCCTTCTTGAACATCCTGATAATGTATTCCATGCTTCACTGAAACATATGTCTGCATCAGAGTTAGTTTCCACACCTGAGTTAATATTTTTACCTAGAATGAAAAACAGTATTCAGGGCCGAGAAACGGGGGCTACTTTACCAGGAGCAGCTAACACACAACTGCATTGCAGAAGAAAGGCTGGTTGGATTAGCACAGCATCAGGACCATTAAAAAGGAGAGAGGGTCATTAAAACATCTGGAATGAAGAGTTTAGACGGAATCAAGTAGAATTAGAATGAGTGACTCCATCACTGCTGCCTGAATAGAAACGCTACTGTTACTGCCAAGCAGTTGGCTTTAAAAATTTGGGTGGACTAGAGTCAAAGGGAGGGTCCACTTATCCCCCCACAGCCCCCCGGATACTGGCAATACAATCAATTGTGACCAGTTTTATGTCCATCTCCTAACCCAAAAAGAAGGCTTCCTGAAATTGTCCTACTGTTAAAAAGAAGTTCCTTTTTGGGTAAAGACTAAGCAAAGAAAGAGTCAGACCAACAGGAAAGTTTTAGGAACCACTTGTTTTCCATATCTGTTTTCCTGAAAAACACAATTTCATGCTAACAAAAATTAGATATTCTTCCTGCCTAAAGCTGGAAATACTACTGAAATACAAGACAAGATTCACAATGTAGTCTACCGAAACTCTACTACTATTTTTTTTTATATTCCAAAGGAGTATTATCCAACTTTCATCCACTTTGAACAATAGTCATTTAATAATCTTCACTTCAGTCTAAGAAAAACTGAAAAGTCCATGGTGATAAATTAAAAACTTCGAGAAGTTACAAATGTTGACTAATGTTCTATTTTATTCTTGTTAAAATGACTTCAGGATGTTTATGCAATTCCTGTAAATACTGTAGACAGCAATATGGAAACAGTTCATAAAAAATAACACATTTCAGGATTGTTACTTAATTATGGATTTTTGATTTGGCAAAATTAATATGCAAATACACAGGATAATAAAGATTATGCGGTATAAAGAAAGATAATGAGATATTTATCATCATCAGAATATTTCCAAATTAAGAACCTAAAATCCTGCAGCCCTCATGAAGAGAGAAATTCAGTGACTTCAATGGGAATTTAGTTATAGCACCCCTAAATATGTTAGCATTTGAGTCGTACATAACAGCTGGCTATTTCACCTATACATTGATATAAAAAAGCTAAGTTAAATGAATTGTTCATTCTAGTTAGCATGCAATCTAGCATGTGGTCTCCTGAAACGAGGAGGGAACACTTCCAGTAATTTTGGACAGTATCGGTGAGTCCACAGATGATTGAGGGGGCCCATCCAAAATCTGCGTTTGACTGTAGACATGGCAAAGTTCTGGGAGGAAGGATAGTGAGGTGAGCTTGCTCAGAAAGATCAGTGCCTTGGTGTATATCATGGCACCACTGAGGACAATTCAGTGCTCAAGTCCCCCAAGTATTCATGTTAATATTGTATTTCTTCAGATTGGCATTCCAGGTGTTCTTCAATCTCTTCTTTTGCCCATCCCGAGTAGCGACCACTGGTGAGCTGGGATTACAGAACCTGCTTTGAGAGCCAGTTGTCAGGTATCCTTATGACATGCCCTATCCAACAGAACTGGTGTTATATAAACATGGCTTCAATGCTGGTGGTATTTACTTAAGCCAGAACACTGGCATTCAACTCACCATTTTTTCCAATTGATTTGGAGGATTTTGCTAAGACATTCACATTCCTAATGGTAACATTCCAAAGCTTTTAAGTTTTTCCAATGCATCATCTAAGTTTTACACCCATCTAACAGGGTAGAGGTAACAACAGCCTGGAATATGAAAAGTAGGGTTTAGTCCTGATGTCATGATCATCACAAGACCATTTCAGAGATGTCCAAAGGCAACAATAACAGATTGTATCCAGTGTAATAAGCCATGCAATTAGAAAGAGGCCTTTGCTGCAAAATTCAGACCCATTTTGGGGTAAGATGTTGAACTGTATTCACTACAGACAGAGATTTCTGAGCTCTTCTTTACAGTTTTAACAGCACCCTCTAGTGCTATTCTCAAGAATCTGTAGCACTATGATTAAAATAATTTTAGAAGGTTTGTCAATAGAAAAAAAACAATACAAAACAGTGGTATGTTAAAAAAAAAAGTGACACTTAAATTTTGCTACCACCTATTTTATAGTTTTTAAATACCGACCTGTACAATTTGGATGCAGAATATCAACTTCATTTCCTTGAATGATTCTTCTTTTTTAGCAATCCCTCACCATCAAGGATGATCGTCTTCCATGACTTTCTTATCTGTGGGTCCACAGATGGGTGATGAGGCCAATATGGGATTAACAGGCTCTGCTGCAACTAGGGCACGTTTCCAAATGTTTGCCTTCATTGATTTTGAGTGCAGTAAAAGCGATCCCATTGGACATGGTTATCTAGTCAAAAAGAAGGTAGAGTGCATCTTTTCTAGCTCCCTCTTCCTGTGGGGTGAGTAGAGTGGATTCTAAAGAGAGCTGTTCAGTCACAGTTACAGCTGTCGAATCATATTCCTGTCCTCATCCAAGCGCTAGTTGACCTTCTTGTAACATGCCAGTTCATGACCAGGAGCTTCCATACCTCAAAATCCTGCTCTCATCATCACTAGCTGGTTGCTAAAAGGCTTGAAAAATGTGCTGGGAAAGTAGTTTTCATGGAATATACCTGCGTATGATACCTTTTATCATGGGGAAAGTGCTGCACATCAGCTCCCACACAGTTCTTAATATGAACAGGACCTTAATCCAATGGTAAGCAAGCCAAGACAACTAGAGATTTTATTCTGCTGCAGCCTTCATCTGCCTTTATAGCCGCTGAGATTGTAACATCCTCTTCTGCCTGTTCTGCCATTGAGGACTTGTAGACCTATGGCTGTGGGCTAAGCAGGCTTATATATAGTCGTGATCTGTACTCTCCATGTCAGAGCACCATCGAAAGGATATATGTGGCTCTTCAGGAGGGAAAACATTGCCATTTGCTGACCCCACCACATCCTGGTCATGCTGTCACTACTTGGTCAGCAACTGCTTAAACATCAGAATTACCTCTGCTTATTTCACAGCTAACCTTCCCTATCTGTCATTCCTCTATCCGCCACCTGTAGATTGGGTAGGTAACTGAACAGTTCTGCTGCCAACTTCTATGATAAAGGTGATGTTCACTGTGGATGGGAGGGAGAGCAGCAGATTTGATTTATATTGACTTCAGCAAGGCTTTTGACACCAGTTCTTATGACATTTTTCTTGACAAGCTAAGGAAATACAGACTAGACCAAGGTCTGTAAGGTAAACACAAAACTGGTTAGATCATCATGCTCAACAAGTAGTCACCCATGGCTCAATGTCTAGTTGGGAGATGGTATCAAATGCAGTTTCCCAGGGGTCTGCCATGGGTCCAGTATTGTTCAACATAATCATTAATGATTTGGATGATGGGATTCAGTGGAGGCTTAGCAAATCTGTGTTTGATACCAACTTGGGTAGAGTTGCAAATACTCTGGAGAGTAGAGCTAGGATCCAGAATGACCTGAGTAGACTGTAAATATGGCCTACCGTCAATCAATCAGAGGAGATTCAACAAGGCCCAAGTGCTAAGTCCTGCACTTGGGACAGAATAATTGCATGCACAAATGCAGACTGGAAAATTACTGGCTAGGTTGTAATACGGTAGAGAAGGACCTGAAAGTTACTGTGGATCATAAGCTTAAACATAAGCCAACAGTGTGCTCTCACTGCAAAAAGAGCAACAGCATCCTGGGTTGTATTAACAGGAATATCACTTGCAAATCAAGAAAAGTAATTTTTTCTGTTTTATTCAGCACTGGTGAAGCCTCCTCACTTGGAGTATTGCATTTGATTTTGGTCTCCACACTTGAAGGAAGATGTAGACATGTTTAAGAGAGTTCAGTGCAAAGCAACACAAATGATTAGGGGCCTGAGAAGTATGATGTGTAAGGAAAGGCTGAAAGAAGTATAATTATTTAGTCTGGAGAAAAGAAAAAACTGAGGAGGGATTTGATGGCAAGTCTTCAAATATCTGAAGATGATTTTAAAAAAAAACATGGAGATGGGGCAGAAGAGGAAATTTAGATTTTAGTTTAGGAAGAACTCTCTGACTATGAAGGTGGTCAGAAACTGAAACAGTTTACCTAGTGAAGTTGTGGAATCTCCATGCTTGGAAACTTTCAGGAGCAGATTAGACACTTGGCCAAGATGATTTAGTTAGGGATGATCCTGCCTTTAGAAGGGAGCTGGAATAGATGAACTCATGAGGTCCCTTCCAGCCCTACTTTCCTATGATCCCATGAACCTGAAGAAACAGGACTGTAGAGAAACTCCAACACAGGTTAACTTGGAGTCTTGGGACTCTAAACTGAAATTACTCTGTTTGTTCATCCAGTTAAGGTTTGCTAAAAAGGGAAAGGAACATCACAAACTCTTCAGAATAAACACTGCTGTAATACAGAAAATATTGCTAATACAACAAAAGTGAGGAAAGAAAGTGGATCTCTTTAGGAAAATGATCCTAAATACAAATTATGGGGTATCTTTATTGCCTCAGCAATTTCCTTCCTGTGGGACTGCACAGATGAAGTCTTCCTGTGCTGCCGATTCCAGACAGCACAAACCACTGGAGGTGCAAAGAGAGCTCATAATTTAAGAAATGCTTACTTATTGATTAGATGTAGAAAGTTAATGAACAGTAATAAATCACATGTCCATAAATAATTTCCCAATTCGGGTCCACTTTAAACTGTGAAGACTTAACCCTAAAATTTGCTACAATTTATATAACCTTCAATTCTGACAGTTCACAGGGTAATGCAACTTTGCTCATACAGCTTTATTGTCCGTCACATTTACAGCACGACCATCACAATGATGCCGTAACCAAGAATCTGAATTAACTAGGGGTGTGCTGATAAAGATTTTTTGGGCTGATACTGATGGCCAATTATAAACTAGACATACTGGTCAATACTGGTCCGATCGCCGATATGCAGCCTGGCAGCTTGGAGCAATGTCCAGCCAGTAAGTCTGTTGGGGGGGGAAGGGACAAACTATGGGGAAGCGTGGTCACGCTTGAAGATAGGCTGCAGATACAGGCAGACCTGGACAGGCTGGAGAGTTGGGCTAATCAGAACCAGCTTGGGCGACTCATCCGGGGATGGGGAGGGGAGAGCTGGCTTCCCACGCCACATGCACCGTGGAGGAGGCATGGGGAACATGTGCCTCCTGGGTCTGTGCATGGGGCAAGGCCAGGTTGGCCACTGCGGCAAATCTATGAAGCACATGTCCCTCATGCCTTCCCTGGGGGTGCAAGTCGTGGCAGAAGCTGCCCCCCTTCCCATTCCCCACGAGCCACCCGCTGCTCCATCCTAAGTCCCACCCCAGCTGGGCAGCACCTGCCCCTGCCCCACCCCACTTCTTCCCTGTGGAGACCTCAATCTGCCCCCTTTCCCTCCCCTGCACTGAGTTACCCGCCGGACACTGCTCTCCACACTGCCAGGCTGGATTCCTGGCCACACGCAGCAGCTGCACGCATGGATGCAGCATTTAAAATCGGCAACATTATCAACCACATTGGTCAAAAACAGCAGATTGCCAATAATGTCAATTTTCCTTTTATTGGTACTGATCCGATATGAACCAATGTATTAGTGGTGCACCTGTAGAATTAACCTAGTATACTGAATAAGGACAATAGATAAAGTGTAGCAGCATTTGGGTGAAACAATTCCTTTGTAAATGAATTTTTGAATACACACACACTTACTTAAAAAGGCCACTTACTTTATAGACTGCCAGTCCACAGTAATTGTTAAAGAAGAGCTTCTATCTGCAGTGAATGATCGGCCACGGCATTCAGGAATAGGACACTGCAACAGGATTAATTCATGATCAGGTCTGAGTTAAGTCAAATAGTTCTCTTTACTGCACAGTTTAAATTACAATATTTGATTCCAAGGCCGGGAGGAGGGGGTAAAAATCAGTACCATTCTATATGCAGCTCATAAACCACATAAGGGAAAAAAAAGCTATAGTTAAAGAAACTGTACTTGTAAAGATTAGAACTATTAACTAAAGTGGGCATGATTAAAAGAGAATTCACATAGTGAAGATATAGAGTAACAGTGGGACACATGATTTTTTTAATGTACCAATAACTTAGTTTAACTTGCAGAAATCTTCTATTCCTTTCATCCTCCTTCAAATATTGTTGCTATTTCTTTCCAATAAAATTTTAAGACAAAGTTATTTTATATTACCTTTGTGGGGAGGGTATATTTTCCATCTGGCAGTGAAAGACTCTGAACACCTAGACACGTGCTGCATATGAAAGCCATCTTGGTGCAGAGAGGCTTAATGTTACTGACCCGCACAACAGTACCACGCAAAGCAACATATTTTCCATAGCAATTAGCCCGAACATTCTTCAGTCGTGTCAATGGGTCATAGTTGTAGACCCTAAAATGAAATGTCAACATTTTTATTTAAGTCTTATTATCTCTTAAATGAAGGACTAAAATCTATTAAAAATGTGTGCAGTAAATCAGAACACAGCCAGAGGAAAGTGTTTATCAAAGGATCAGCCTTATACTTATTGTAACCTTAGATACTTTGCAGGGTTAAGTTCCTAATACTTATGCAAAAAGGAGGGTTTGCCAATTCCAAGAGGTATGCAGAGTTGTAGCAAACAGCTGTACAGAACCACTGAGGCACTCCACTTGTTTACTGCACCTTTTATTTCAAAGAAACTAACCTTGCATTTATACATGGCACATTGATTATAGGTTCTTCATTAATTGGCAATCCATCTTGCTCCTGCAGTTCAGCTGCATGCCTCTCAAGGTCTTTAGTTAACACCTAGATAGAAAAAAAAATGCTAGCCTAGGAAAGGACAGCTGCAAGCTAATGGGTTACAAAAAAGTTGAAAAGTTTTTACAGTGGTCCCATTTAACATGATGTTCTTTTTCTGAAAATTCTGCTTGATAGCACATTAGTCACTTAGCTTTGCCATGATATCCTGGAGGATAAAACCTCTACCTAACTCTGCTGAACGCCTCACTGAATATCAATGTGGGTATTGTTTGTGGAATCCTCTCTGTGGGGTGTTTATTTATTGTAAGCCACTCTGAGCATTTTGGATAGAGTGGGATGTACATCTAATAAATAAGTAAATGGAGATTATTTTAGTGATCTGGACTTTTCCATTCAACAACCATTCATTTTCCTTCCATATTTTAAATCCAGCTGAGCATCTTTGCTTTCATAAAAAGTAACCTCTGAAATGTATGTATTAGCACAGTTAAATGTCAGCATACCCGTTGGCATGTTTGCTGTCATGGCAAGAAACTACTTGTTTCAAGATATAGGACTTTACAACACAAGAAGTAGGAATTCCAAGGTCTATTCACTGCTTTGCCATGGACCTCATGCATCACCTTGGGCAAATCCTTTAAGATCTGCAACTTAGTTGCTCCTTGATGAGTAAATAATATATACATTGGGAATAGTAGCTCCATGCATCACAGAATCATTATCAATCTAGTTCACCAAAATGGTTAAATAATAGCAAGCTCAGCAGTCACGAAGCATTAGAGGAGACCAAAATATTATAAAAATATGATTTTAAAGGTACACAAAGGGTGGAGAGGAAAAATATTTTTTTTCTATGGAGAAATACATTTTTATAAATCAGGGAAAAAAAGGCTGTTTAGAAATAGGACTTTCTTCTGACACTGCTTATCATACTATAATAGTTATTAGTTGGGTCAAATTCCTGGCCCAAGAAGCTTGATACACATGTATTTTTAGCTCAGTAAACCCAAATCAGTCAGTTTAACACTGCAATATAAGCAGCTTAACAATTAACACCTCATTGTTAGTATTCTTTAATAACAACATTTTTTAAAAGAGTATTTATCAGTTTGATAACTACTTGAAAATATTGAGACGTAGTTACTTAACACCCATTTGAAACCCATATTTACCTGATGTATTGCTAGACCCATGCAGTCCAATATTTTCCGAGGCATATCTCTTAATTCATTTGATATATCTGGTATCAACTTAATTAAATCTTTATCGTCCATCAGCTCTTTATAATCCACAAGAATACTCCCTTTTCTTTCAATTTCATCCTAATAAAACATTTAGTTATGAAACAATTTCATTTCAGGTTAAAACAAAATATGTGAAAAGCTTTACTCATTATTTTTGAGACGTTAATTGAAATTTTAATATTATAAAAGCCTTAGTCTGTCTGTCTGTAATGCTTTACCTGCACTCGGATTTGTTGTCTTGGCAGCCAGTCAGAGTGCTCTGCACAGACAGAGACGTATAGTGGGGTGCTGCCATGACAGCAGGGACTGAGGGGCTGGTGCTAGCCTCACCGCCCCCCCTCCCCACCCCGGGTCCCTGCTCCCTGGAGGCAGAGGGGGACAGCGGAGACCAAAGCACCACCATAATGGAGAG
Organism: Crocodylus porosus; assembly: GCF_001723895.1. Classification (NCBI taxonomy): domain Eukaryota; kingdom Metazoa; phylum Chordata; order Crocodylia; family Crocodylidae; genus Crocodylus; species Crocodylus porosus. The sequence goes on along the minus strand of NW_017728943.1, from coordinate 26,658,194 downwards.
AATGGAGTGGGGGACCAAGGCCAGCAGTGCTCCTTGGAAGTGGTGGTGGCATGTGGTGTCACAGCACTGGCCTCACTCCCACCCTCCACATGGCAGAGTGCCCCCATGACAGCAGGGACTGAGGGGTGGAGCAGGTCCTGCTCCTTGGAGCAGGCCCAGGGTCCTTCTCTTTGGAGCCAGGGGTCAGAGCAGGCCCCCCACTCCAACAACAGCCAGCAGGGCAAAGGCAGTGGCAGGGAAGAGGACAGGGAGAGAGGGAGGGAAACAGGAAGGAAGGGGAACCGGACCTGAAGCAACGGGGGTGGGGAGGTGGCAGAGGAGTGAGCCTCTGCCATAAGCAGCAGATAGGGAAGGGAAGGAGCGGGCCTGAACCAGAGGTGGCAAGCGAGGGAATTGGGGGAAGCCGGACCCCAACCCGAGGCAACACAGGTGCCTCTCTGTTCCTGCCTTTCCCCCCCTTCCCCCACCATCATGCTTGATGGGCAATTTGCTAGTATACATAAAAGAACATACAAGAGTTTAATAGAGTTGAATGTAGCAACAGTGGTGTGTTTTTACCTTGTCATAAAGTTCAATGCGGCTTGTGAAAAACTTTTGAAATGCTCGAATCTTCTGGACAAAAGGAGAGCTGTCATCATAAGCTGATTAGATGTATATACATGTTGTATTAGTAATTAACACAGAAATTAATCAAAAACAGCAGCATCATATATCCTTTATTTATATAACCAAAATTTATTGTAGAAACCACGTCATATTATTAACTACATTAGCTGGAAAAAATAAATAAATACAGGCAACTACTTAAATAACTCTATGGTGCTTTGCCCCTGCAGTTTTTTCATATTTCTCTCATGCACAGATGTGTTCCTCTAAAGGACTGGATGGAATTCTTTTCAGAGCTTATCACTACATAACTAGTACTGTAATGACTCCTTAAAGGATAAACAGAAAAAGAGAAAGGAGTGTGAGATGAGAAAGTAAGGCCTGGTGAAGACCAGCTAATCTATAATACATGCACTTTAGCTATAATCAAAAGGACTACTGCATAACAATACCCTGCACTATTTCCCAGCAGAAGAAGAACAGATCTAGGACGCCTGTCTTAAAAAGGGTGATAGTTTCTTTTCGTTAAGTTTTTTTGTAGTCTGAAACAGGAAGGAAACCTCAGTAGCCCTTTTTTTTCTGACCTATATAACATGCTTTCAGCCATGAGGATCAATCCTCAAAGTAAAGGAGACAAGTTTAACACAGGGAATACTTTGGGAATACTTTAACAGAGTGATTCTCAACCAGGATAACGGTACGCCGTGTGAGAAAATAGGCAGCTAAATGCAGGCTCAGTCTCATCCCTGCCTGGCCCCCTACAAGGAGGTCAGCACTGTAATAAGTTTTTTGAAATGGGGTACTCATCAATTCACAAAAGTTATGGAGGGGTACCTTGAGTAAAATGAGGCTTGCATCTAAAAAAGTTGAGAACTTGTTTTAAAACTGTATTTACTCAAATGTAAAATGAGGTCCTCCCCCTCTCCCCCATTCAGCATGAAGGGAAAAGGTCCTCATCTTGGATTCAAATACAAGCCTGAAGCAGGTGGCAACTTAGCTTAGTTTTGGCCCTGGGCTCAGTGCTGAAGCCAGAGCTGAGCCACCACCTAGCCAGAGCTGAAATGGCTCTTTTGGTGGAGAAGGGAGTATGCAGCAAGGGGGATACAAGAGGAGATCATGGTGAGAGAACCTGCAGCCTGCCCCATAGTCCCTGCATCTGTCCCCCCACCCCCTGTCTCCCACAACTGTCTCCTCCCCATACCTTCTGTTCCAGCTCTAGTCCCTCCACCTGCTACCCAGCCCAGCCAGGAGCTGCCACTTCTGATGGACTGCCCCAGAGGAACAGAGCTGCAGCAAAAGGTAAGAAGAGGGGGCATGGGGAAGCAAGCATAGAAAAGGGATAGGAAGCAGGGGTTAGGCACAGATAGAGCAGGGGTGGGCAAAAGATGGCTCACAGGCAGATACGGCCCACAGGGCCATTTTATCCGCCCCACAGGGCCCCTAAAAAAGTTTAGAAAATTAAACTGCATCTGTCCTTGGTTCCTGTCAAAGATGACAGGAACCAAGGGCAGTAGGACCCAGGGAAAGCCATGGAGAGCTCCTGCAACAGCAGGGCCCACCCAGCCCTGCCTCCCCAGCATGGGAAACTCAGGTAAGGGGAGGTGTGGCAAAGGGCAGGGGACTAGCTAATGCTGGGGGAGAGTGTGCCTACTCAGGACAGCCTTGCGCAGGCTGCGGGTGGCTGCAGCAGGGAGCTCTGGGCATAGGGTGGGGAAAGGGCTGCTTTTCCTGTGCTCAGCACTAGCTCCTTCCCTGACAGCAAGCAGGGGGTTGGAGCTACACGCTGCACCCTGCCTGTATTGAAGGGCTGAGGGGGCACTTGAGTGAGCAGGTGTGGGAACAGGGCCTGTACCCGTGTCCCAGGGTCAGTGCCAGCAGGGCCCAGAGTAGGGCCACAGGGGTACAGGGTCCCAGCTGGCAGGGGCTCTATGGAGCCAGGCCAGCTCCCCACCTCTACCTGCTGGTGCAGCCCAGTCCAGCTCCACAGGCCCCTGTCAGCCTGGGCCCAGATGCTCTGGGCCCCACCAGTGCTGGCCCTGGGACATTGGTCCCAAGATGGTGACCAGAGGGCAGGGCACCTGTCAAGGGGCAGGGCTACCCCTGTGGCCCTTGACAGCTTGTCACAACTTGGTAAGCGACCCTCTGCACGAAAAAATTGCCTGCCCCTGTACTATCGGGGGTGGGGGGGGAAGGGGGCAACAGGCACAGGTACGGGGGGAAGGAGTTGCGGGTGCAGGCAGGGAAAACAAAGAGCAGGGGTCTGGCCCTTTTACCTCTGCTTAGCCTGCCACAACAGTAGCAGGGGATGAATTTAAGATGACATTTCACCAATTAGATTCTGCACTTGGAAAATTATAACAAATTTGTAAGTTTTCATATACAGAATCTAATTTGGGGGGGGGGAAGTAGGGGGTATCTTAAATCCAAAGTTATTTTGGATTTAGATAAATATGGTGATTCAGAGTTGAAGGGGCAGAAAGTAGTTTATGTAGTGGATTCTTATGAGGCACGACCCAAAAAAGTGCAACAGGTGATGCATGTGAATAACATTGTGAATAACTAAGTTTCCAATAGACTACAAATTCCATTATGGTTCATAAACAGCCTTCTGGTTTTAGGTCAGCAGAACTTGTTCAATGTTTTGGTTTTGGGTTTGACAAGAGTCTGATGAAGACAGAATGCATTTTCCATTTTGCAGATTTGTTTCCAAGACTTAAACCTCCCACAGGAATTTCTCATTCATTTAGGCTGATTTTAGACACAGGACAAGAATAAAAGACAACACATAGTCACTTGCTCTTCATAACAGAGAGACCGCTGGGCAGCATTGCATCTCCTTGAGTAGGACTATCTAGCACTTTTAGGTTGTGCATGCACCCTAAATTTTCTCTGGTAGCTGTCATAGTACTTAAAAAGGTACCAACATATTGGATCTTGAAGTGCAACCTGACATATGTCACTGGTTGAAAGCAAAATTCCAAAAAGTACTTCATAGTAACTAGAGGTCCAGTCAAAGGACAAAATAGAGGGGAAGAAAGAACAGAAAGGGAGGGGAGTTTCTTTCTGTGCTCCTCCATTTTTTTAAAGGAGGAAATTATTTTCATGTTTAATTCATATTTTCCTTTATTGCACCTTGGGTTATTAGAAGGGTTTATGAATGAAGTCATTTATTTTTTCAACTTTCCAGTCCACTGGTTTCCCAATTGTGATTTGCAGCTCACCCATCAGCAGTTAACAAAGATATAGTAAATGGTTTACAGCTGGTCTACACATTGCACCAGCCCCACACATACACATATAGTGTTTTCAATTACAAGTCTGAGAGTACAAGTGCATGATGCCTTGCGAGAAATGCTGAGGATTAAAAGAGACTTGCTGATGTAAAAAGTTTGAGAATTATTTTTCTAATCTATTTGCTATTTACTCAACTCCAGGAAAATAAACAGAAATCGTTTCCCATAGAAAATGAATTAAAAATCCATACCTTCAGAGAAATACAGCTTCCACCCTTTGTATGGAGTAACTGGGTCTAATGTTGACTGAATTAATCGAGGCTGGGCTGAAAAGTATTAAAGTAAGTTTAGCTAGAGCAGTACGGGTATAGCAGCACCTCAGACTATTCTGAATTACTGTAGAGGACTAGTAAGCAAAGAGCAGCAGCTGTTGCACACAATAGTACATGGATAGGCACTGCTGTCCGAAAAATACTCTGCTTATTCCACCATAAGAGTAAAATTAACTCACCAGACTCAGCCTTCCCAGCATTTCCCTTCCAGTCTCCTTTTTGTCCTCTTCCTCTGCCTCGCCATCCTCCTCCTCCTCCTCGCCAGCTTTGAAAGCCTCTTCCTCGTCCATACCCTCTTCCTCTGGATTCACTGCTCATGTCACGCCATATAAATGAATTGTCAAACTGTGGGTTAAAAGAAAAGGAAAGGATTGTTAATGGAGAGTTATATACATACATAAAGAATTATATTACCTGGTTTCTTTAGCCAACTGTTGCATTAAAAGAACAAAATCAGGATTATTTCACTTGTGGAAAAAAAGAAGTCAAGATCCTTACTCCCCTAAAGAAGAAGGGGTGGGAGTACCATGACTGCCTGCACTGTCAGAGACGGAAAGAGGTTTTAGTCTGGTAAACACAATGAGATTGTGGAGGGCTGCCCAACCTGCTTATAGCAGCTGAGGACTGCAGGCCCAAAACATACCTCTCATTTGTACCACAGACTAGAAGGGTCAGCCTGGAGTCAGAACCTCTCCAAGTCTGCATGTGACCTGCACTATGACAGGTCAAAAGGGCCTGCCCATATTGGCTGTTTAGCTTTCTCCTGAGGGGATGGAAGAGCTAATACTAAAGCATCATTTCCCACATGTCTAAGAGCTACCCCACTTTGAAAAAACGGAAATCACTGCTCTTCTGTTCTCTACTACTTTGCTCCTGCCATGTTTCATTAGAAGATGACATGTCTTTCAGAAGTCTTTCACACATCTTGTGTATCCCTCAACAAATGCAGAGAGAATGGTGCAAATGGCAGCAAGGCAACAACTAAAAATGATCTGCCATTTAAGGAAAACGGGAACTCCAGATAAATCATTTCAAAGCCAGCCTGCTGCAGCACCCTTTCATGTCATGACAGAGCAGTGGCTTTTGACTATTGGAGACTCGAGTTCCCACTTGGAAAACTTTCAGAAGGCAGGGTAGACATGTTCCTTTACAGACTAACAAAACCAGATTACATATACGCATATAGATATCAATGTCTAGGGACAGAGATAGCTCTACATGGACATATATGATAGCTCTACAGATACCAGTGTCTACAGATAGAGACAGCTCTAGAAAGACGCAGATGATAGCTCTACACAGATATAGACATCTATGGATATAGATATTTATGGGTATGTATCTACAATCATATAGACCAGTGGTCTCCAAAATGGGGTGCATGCACCCCAGAGGGTGTGCAAGATGATCCATTGGGGTGCAGTAAGAAAATATTAGAACTTCTATTTATATGTATATTTATATAAATATACATATATTGGGGGTGCGTGCCTAAAAAATTTTTACTGATAGGGGTGTCCAATCAAAAAAGTTTGGAGACCACTGATATAGACGATAGGTCTACTTAGAGATCTACACATAGAGACAGATCTACATATAGATTGTAGATCTACATAGACAGACTACATATAGATAGATCTAAACAGATACACGAGAGCCCTATCTAGGCATAGGAAGGCCTACCTAGACCTAGAGATAGAGTTATATGGATAAAGAGGCCAGATATACCTATAGACCTACGTAGACCTAGATACCTATGGACAGAGATAGACCTATAAATATAGATGACAGCTCTACCCATAAAGGGAGATACCGACATCACAAGCTCTCGGGAGGACAACTGCACTTCATCACAGGCAGAATGAGGCAGCCCTCACTTTGGACTCTGCCTAGCCCTGTTCCCTGAAGGCTTCTGCGCACAACCTCGGAGTTTCTCGTCTGAATCCCGGCTATGCACGTTCCCAGCCCGGGCCATAGGCGCTGCTGCCTGCCCTGCCCCCACACCCCTTCCGTAACGGACGGGCACGGAGACTGGAAAAGCCCCCACCTCACCTGAGCGGTTTCACCACCACCGTTCTATTTTGGCGCCGGGTGGCCACAACTTCCGCTTCCGGTGCCCGCACCAATCACAGGGTCGGTTTGCAGCGGCGTCCCGCCCCCCGCGCGTTGCTATGGGCGCAAGGCGACTCTCCTCTCATGTTCATTGGCCGGCGTCGACGGAGTGCGGGGGGAGAGGCGGTTCGCTTTGCCCACTGTCTGTCACGTAACATTACCCCCCTCCCCTCGGTGGAGCTTCTCGGGGGTACGCCTGCGCACTGCGGGCCTCCCTTCCCGCCAATGGGAGCTCGCCGGGAGACTGTCGGCGCTTGCGCGGTGCGGGCGCTGGCCGGAAGGAGCACGAGGGTTCGTTTGGTGCTTGCAGCCGGTAGCCGCTCGGCTCATGGAGGGGAGCATGGGGCTGGGCGCCCGTATCCAAGAGGGGGACTGCGCTGTGCTCAAGCGAGACGAGGTCTTCAAGGCGGTACCGATCCTGAAGCGGAGGTGAGCGCAGCGATCCGAGCCTGTCCCGCCGCCCACGAGGCAGCGTCTGCCAGGGCCCTCCTCCTGCGCTGTGCCGGGGGGTGGGCCTTTTCCCCCGAGTGCGTCTTTAACGGGCCTGCCCCGCCCACCAATCGGGTGTGGTGGTGGGCGGGGTCTCCTCCCTCCCCACCAGTTTCTAGTGGTTGCGCCCCGCCCACCAATCAAGTGCGGCCCAGTCCATCCTCGTGGTCCTTCCCCGCCCCCACTTGGAAGCCCCCACTCCTCCCCCGGAGGAGTCTTTGTGGGCATGGTCGAGGTAGGGGTGTGCTTCTGCTACTCCCCCAGCCTTGTGTGCCATAGAAGTATAGAAAATGTGGGTGCCTGACCCCATCTCATCTGGAAGGCGGGGAAAGTGATCCTTTTAAACATTATTGGATAATGCTCCAGGGTGCATTTGGTTTAAATCCCAATTTAAGTAGTTGGTTGGGAAGCCTGGATTTAATCATTTTCTACAAAAAGTACATTCTGGTTATTTGATATAAACTTCATTGAAATATTTCCAAACTGGGTCTCTCTTATGGCCTGGCAAGCCTGCTGCCATGCAGGTTTTTCCCTTCTACCATACCACTCCCTCATTAAATCAATGGGAGGCTATACTCAGAAATGCAAGTATATTCAAAACTTCTTGAATATTCTGGAATATTCTTCTCAAGATGTTTCTCATCTGGTTCTACTGCCCCCTCCCTCCTTGCATTTATCTCCAGGCATCACCTCCTTGCCCAGATCTACTCCACTCCCAGCAAGCCTCTGGTCATTTAACTTCTTTGCCCTTTTAGAGAGAGGCAAGGCCTTGACTGTGCACACAAACTTGCAGAGAGACAATATGGCGGGTGGATGGGCAATCACATCTGTTCTCTGTCATCTCCATACACTGCTGTTAACAAGGATGTTATTTCTGGAGACAGAAATCCACAGTTTGAGAACTGAAACTAAGCATCACAGATGCATAATGGGATCTTCTAGACCAGTGGTTCTCAGTTTTTTGTGCCAGGATACATTTGTAAATGTTGATGGCTAGTCCCCACACAGTACCCCTCTGTCCTGACCCACTGTCCCCCAGCCCCAGTGTATGGGACAGGCATGGGTATGTGTAGGGTGGCCATCATAGAGGACAGTCTGGTTGTCCTCTGTTCTCTATTGATATAAAACCTCTATTTTATAGAGACATAAAAGCATCCACTTTCGTATCAATAGAGGAATGTAGCAGAAAAGTGGAATGTCCTCTGATGACCACCCTAGATGTATTGGGCAGGGCCCAGGCAGCCTGTCACAGGCTGGAACTGTGCCAGCCTGCAAGGGAAAAGCCACAGTTTCTCACGTTTTTCTCCTTTAAAGTAGAATCCGTTTTTAAAGCTTGTTCGTGACTCTTTCGTGTATTCTTGTGACTTACTTTTGGGTTGTGAACCACAGGTTGAGAAACCCTGTTCTAAACTGAGCACTGCATCCCATTGGGCAGAGCAGTTTTCTTTAATCCTTACTAATCTATAGAGAACCCTCTGAGAACCCCATAAGATTGGGCATTTAATGGCCCGTTGTGACCTATTTATAAAACTTCTAAAAAATTGAATATATTGCCTCAAATAGTAGATAATTAGAAGTTATAATCCTTATTCCATGAACCCAGCCCACGGACCCTGTGTTTGACAGCCCTGCTTTATATGGTTGATTTGGGCTTAAAACATTATCTTTGTACCCCTGGGAAACCATCTAAAAAAATTAAGTGCCTTAGGGCTCCTGCCACACTGTACATATGTTACACAAATACCTGGTTAATCGTATAGTACAGGGGTTGTCAGTTGGGGGTACGCATACTTCTAGGGGGTACTTGGAAAGGTCCTAGGGGTATGCGCAGGTGGGCGGGGACAGAGCACTGCCAGCCACTACCTCGCAATACTGCCTGTGTGGTGGCAGTGGCAGTGGCGCCGTGTGCAAGTCTTCCCACTCCCCCGTCCCCCCCTCCCCCCAACTCTGTGTCTGGCCACCACCACCAGAAGGGGTACACCTCTTTAAAAAGGTTGAAAACCTCTGGCATAATGCATTTAAACCAGCTGCACATGTAAAGTATGACTGGCCACTAATGCAAAGTAATTATCACACTCTTAACTGGTGAATTGCGCAAGCAATTTAGACCAGCCGCTTGTGCAAAGTAATTATTACATGATAAAAATAACTCCAGCTCTAAGAAGAGCCAACCAGCTATCAAGTTAGTGCTGGAAAAGGTGTTCCAACTCTATAGCTCGTTTCTATGGAGCTTTCAGTTGAACATGTGTGTAGCAGGACCTTTAAACACACACCACTCATCACGGAGGGGAGGTTTTCTGAGTTCCACTTCTCAGGTTCTGCCTGCGTTTTCAGAGCCAGGCCACAGGGTGAAAGCCTTTGAGAGCTATTGTCACATACACTATAGCTCAGGTAGGGCAGAGAGGAGCACTCAGCCAGCGGGCTTCACGTTTGGTACTGCCTGTCTTCTCTTGTCACACTAAGTGCTTCCTAGTCAGCAGGTTGAGCTCCTGCATTCTGTTTCCCCGACAGCTGCGGGTGGCCTGCCTAGCCTCACCCAAATCACAGTTTAAGTCTCTCATATGCAAAAGTCCTGTAATAAATTGTTGAGGATTTTAAAATATTTATTAAAACCATAGTAATTGTCACAGTATAATTTTGTTGTCAGCAACTCTAATTGATTCCTGCAGATGCCAACTCATAACTTTTTTTGAAGTTTCTCTTGGTTGCATCCTGGCTCTGATGCTGAACTTGGGACAATAACCAAGAATAAGGAGGCAATGGGATTGCTTAGGGACACCATTGCAGAAAGAAAAAGTAGCCTCAGGGATTGCTCTGATAGAAATTCAGGTGCTACAACCTCTCTGGACTGCTGTGGCAGCCAGGACAGAGGAACACATTCTACCTGTTGCTTTTTTGCAGAGGATCCAAGGCAGAGGTCTTACAGCTACATTTTTATGAAGTCCTATTCTTGGGTACAGAGGGATCTTAGAATTCCTTTGTTCTCACTTCCTGCCTGATATATATGTGTAAAGTTGCTGAGGATGAGAGCTGAATTCCACTCATAAAAACAATTTATATTAGGAAGCATCACCTCCTCTTTCCTTCTGAGGGTGTTTTAAAGAAGATACAGTGACATTATCCTAATGATGCAGAGAGAGCTTTCCTGCTTTCACTGTTTTTCAGGTGGCATGAGGAGGCCAACTCCTTTTACTATAATGTACAGACATCTTTGTGTGGGTTAAGTTATTGTGAGGGAGGGCTTTCACCTTCACTTTATGGAGCAGATGGAGTAGTGGGCAGTGCCAGCTCCTCAGAGCAGAAGCAGCAAATGTATGTGTTCTGGACTCCTGCCATTCTAGCAGGGGATGCTGTGGAGTTGCGTATGTTAGAGGGCAACATTAATCAATATCAAAAAATTCAAGTAAAGAAAGACCAGTGTCTTCAAGCTTAAGTGTTTGATGAAGTACCTGACCAGTAGGAAACTGATGAACTTGTACTATATTAGGGAAGTTTAAACCCATCACTAATCAGTGCTCCAACCTACCCCCTCTAGAGCAGACTTGGGAGGCTATGGTCAGTGTTCTGTAGACTTGCCAGGAAGCTTGAACTCAAAAATAATTTTGCCATTACACAACACAGTTATTAAAATCTTTCATTAAATCTCCAAAGTCCCTAGACTTTAGATTCAATTTCCCAAAGCCTTTCCTCCAAATGCTGGCTATAAATGAAAACTCAAGAGCTTAGAAGAATAAATATTGCTATGGAAGATTAAATAACTTTGGTATTAAACTTTACGGTTTTTTATGATGTAAGTGAGGAAATTCAAAGAGAAATCTGACACTTTAGGCTTAGAGATTCTGTTTAGGTGATCATTACCAGGAAGTCTGAAGACACGCAAGCAAGTATTTATATTAACTTCCCTTTCTTTTAAGTTATGTCAAGCCTTTTTAACATTTAACCAGCCTTGCAAAATTATAATTGCCTGTTCCCCTTGGGTACACAAGTGTTTAAGATGAACAAGTAAAGCATTGTTAGTCCCATCCCATCCCCACCACCCTTAACACTTGAGAAAAATAGGCAGATAAATTTGCTTGGATCGGTAAGCCTCTATTTTTGTGTGACTGTTTTAAATAATAGATTATACTAGTTGAATACTAGAACTAGGGGGCACCTGCTGAAATTCATAGCAGACAGTTTTAAAGTTCTGGACTGGATAAATTCATGGAGGATAGATCTGTTAATGGCTACTGAATGGAATGGTTGGAGATGTTTCCTCTATAATCTCTAAACCAGTAATGGTGGATATGCCAGGGAGGATACTGAATAGGGGATAGATCGCTCAGAGCAGAGGCAGGCAACATTTTTGGCCGAAGTACTGAAAAAAATGCAATGTCTACCGGTAGGTGCTGGAGTGCCGGCATACCAGAAAAACAAAACCGGGGTGGGGGTACATGCTGGGACACACTACATGTTAATAATCATAAATGTTGCTTTTTTGCAGTAAATACCAGGTTTTCTAAAAATTCTAAACCTGGTGATAATAAATAAAATTTCATATACTACCATATACTACCTTTGTGGTTGGATATTCTTTGTTTATTGAGCATGTTGTGCTGGGAGAGAAAGAAGAGGGAAAGAGAAAAAGAGAAGAGAAAAAGGGGAAGGAGAGAGAACCACACACACACACGTGCACACACACGTGCACAGAGAACCAGACACACACAGAGAACAGATGCATGAACACATGCCCAGAACCAGACACACGTGTGCACTGTATGCAGCACATACTCGCCCCAGCCCTGTATGCTGCATGCAGCATGTGGGGCCCATCTGGCATGTGCTGCACATAGGCAGTTTAGGGGTCATGCTGGACCAGCTCTGTACACTGCATCCAGGGCCAATCTGAATTGGGTCCACAGACCAGCCCCACATGCTGTGAACCAGGCCAGTGCCAGCAGTGCAGCATGCTATGCATACAGCTGAAATGAGCATGTGTGCTACATGCAACACCGCAGCCCAGCCCAGCCCTATGGATTGGCTTTAGCATATGAGGCTAGTCTGCGGGCCCAGTCCAGCCTGTACACTGGCTCTATGACCCTCTGGCTCTGTGGAGTTGGATGAATTTGACACCTTTTTTATCCAAGCCTTTGGAAAATATCCTTTCAAACATTGGCAACACGTAGAGGGTGCACGTGCACCCCCTGAAATTGATGGTGCACCCCCTGAAAAAAGCACTGCTGATGCTGCCGGTGGCACCTGAGGGTGGTCACCACTCACCCTCCCCTCCCTCCCTCCCTCCTCTACCAACACTGTTGTGGCTGCCTGCGGGATCTCCCCACCGCCACACCACTGCTACTACCGCCTGGAGGTGGTCGCCATGGGGACACACATTCATGCTTTCAAAGATTTGTAGAATTTGCATATTTCAAGTTTCCACTCATCTTATTGCATGCCTTTCTGAGCAGCGTTCCCTCACACAATGTGTTTCAGCTGTATTCCTTCTTTGGCTGTCTCACTGACACTTTTAAACCAATCTTTTTTTCAAAAACCTAACTCAAGACTTTCAGAACTACATCTAGCTGTGCTGGCAACCAGTGTGTTTCAAGGGCACAATACATCTTTCAGCTAAAAAATGCCTGCCTTCTTTCTTTTGGATCTGTTTTCCTGGTCCTTCAGCTTCATTCCATTCCTAGTCAGTTTCATTTCAGAATGAACTGTGAACAGTTTATCATTGACCAAGTGCTTTATCATTGACCATGTTCTCGTAGTGTTGGACTGATGTAGCCATGATGGTCCAGGAACTATGTGAGAGATGAGGCATTTTTGAGGTGATAACTTTTACTGGACCAACTGCATGATAGGGATAAAGTTATACCAGCTTTCAAATACAAGGCATGCTCTTGGACTAGGGACAGAAAGTACATACAAACCAGTATAAGTGATCCAGAACCAGTTCAAATCTGTAACGCAACAGAAGTTCAGTGCATATAAACTGCTTTCAAAATTGCTGAGAATTTTTTAAGATAAACGTGAATGGATGTAATATCAGACTTAACTGGTTAAATTGGTTTATTGAACTTCTGTCCCAGATCCCCTCCAGATTCAAATTAACTCACAGTCCCCCAGCATCCCAGAATGCCTTGTACCTCCACTGCAAATCCCCTCTCTCACAGGGTGGGCAGGCTAGCCTTGGCCCAGGGTGTCTGCTCCACTTGAGCAGGGAGCCGTGCTCTAGTGTCCTCCAGCTTCTGTTCTGGGCCATTGCAGGCATGTGGCTGCATTACCAGAATCAAAAGTGAATGTCTGTTTCTTTGCTATTCGGTTATATCTACACAGCTTAGACTAACCTGCAAAGATTGAATCAATTCAGCCTCAGCCTTTTTGACTGTCTGTACTTAGCCTTGATGATGGAACCTGATGAAGAACACCTTGCATTCTGACTTTATTCCAACCATGTAGTTAGTGCAATATGTAAGTTAACACCCCAAAAATTCTTGCCTCTCGCTATATTAACTGCACTTAAGTTTTTATTTCAAGGATTTCCACAAGGATGTTGTTTTATTTATAAATTTGATATATTTATTTCCTAGTCTCTTGGAGGAACTGATATGGAAATCAATTATTTTTAAATTTTTTAAATTTCTTTCAGAAAAGTTATTTTTGAGAAGCAGTGGTTCTATCTGGATAATGCCATTGGACATATTTATGGAACTACATTTGAAGTAACAAGTGGTGGGAGCCTTCAGCCAAAGAAAGAAATTGAAGAGCCTACCACAGGTACTTAAGGGGATCAACCTGTGAAGAAAAAAATAGTGCCAATTAAACTTTCCTTCTTGGACCTAAGATAGATGGCAATTTTTTTCTGCTAATTTTGTCAGTTTATAATAGCTGTTTCTTGTCTGTCATAAAAGTGAATGTTTTGTTTTACTATGCTAAAATTTCATTAACTTTTTGAAAAGTTATGAAAGATTTTTGATATTCATGTAAGATAACAAGCTTTAACATGGGTAAAAACATAGAAAGGTCTTCATTATGTTATTTAACTGCTTAGGCAACGTTGTCCAAAACCACTAAGCCCGTGGGTTTCATCCTTAGATCTGATTTCTATAAAACTAAAACCATACATTTTTCCTGAGCTAGAGTTAGATTATATTTCAAATCTATATCCTTTTTCTTTAGAAACTAAAGAAGCAGGTACAGATAATCGTAACATAGTTGACGATGGAAAATCTCAAAAACTGACACATGATGACATAAAGGCTTTGAAGGAGAAGGGTATTAAAGGACAGGTAACATTAAGGTTTTGGTGTCATTTCTGTGCTACCCTGATGTTTGTTTATGAGCAAGAATTATTTTTTAATTGTATAAACTTTATACCTTCTGTTCAAAGGATTCACCACGTGTTTTCTCAAAATGGGCCTTTACAAAGACAATATATTTTTAAGGTTTTGTTTTTTTTTTAATTGACAGTTGTATTTACAGCATTTGAAATTGCAGACAGAGCTAAGGAACAATAGTGTAGGGCATTGTTAACATTTATATAATAACCTACATATAATTTTCGTTCAGCTAAAGTTTTTATTTAAATTAGACTACATGTCATTTGCACCTTGCAAACATATTAAAGATAACACAATATAATGGTAAGAGGTACAGGAGAGTGTTACAGTCTTGAAAACAGACAGATATGAACATAAAACCTAGTATTCACATTTTTTGTGGTACCTGGAATGCAGTTGAATCTTCTTTTTATGCATTTAGACACCAAAAATATTAAAATGAAACATTCTTAATTTTGCATTCTTAGAAAAGTCTTCTTCATCATCACCATGCTGTTAGCAAGAAATGAGGATTGTATTTTTACTCAGTAATCTGTCATCTTTATATTTATATAAAGGTTAGAGGCTAAAATAGCTCATTGCTGTGTCAAATAACCTTCCTCTTTCTCTTTGCAAGACCCCTCTGTCTTCCTCTTGGTTACTGCTGTTGTCCTACTGTCCTGCCTGCCTCCTAACAGATGGAGCTGAGGAAATTAGAATTCTCTTCTGCACTGTTCCCATTGTTTTGATTTTTGGTTTTCTCACTTCCTAAAATGTGGTAATCAGTGTGAGACCTTTTATAACTTCTGACACATCAAGACAGAAGACATTTCAGGGATAGAAAACTGCCTTCCAGTATGTCAACAGCATGTCTCTGCCATGTGTGCCATATTTTTAACTTACCTAATAAAAATCTCCTTTATTTTAGTAACTCTGCTTTCTGAAGTGCAGCTACAGAATTCCTTTTGGGCTGGGGTGTTAGCATCAGTAGGCATAATTCCTGAATTCATGAATGTGAACTTGTATTTTTGAGAAACATGTTCTAGGTATAATTTCATTGAATCACAGTAAAGAAGGGAAGGAATAGAGTCAGACTTTGGAAAATGATCACCACCTACTGAAAAGCTTAGCTCCATGTTAGCATTTCATTGACATGTCTGTACCTGGAAGCTTCTCTCATTTTCAGCTGAAGCCACCAAGTACTGAGCACTTGTGCAGATCTAACCCTGTCGTTTAGATGCCCAATTTGGGGCACAGCTCCTTCTGCATATCTCGCCAAGCCTAGGAAGCTTGGTAGCACTGCCTGTTAATGATTGTTCATTATAAAAGCCTGTTATAAAATATCTGTCAATCCTGTCATGGGTTGCTTATAACAGCTAATTTTTAACCTTTTGGTCTGAAACTTTCCATGCAAGGTGTATGCCTCAGACTGAATGTTATGGGAAAAGGTGAGCCATTCTAAACAACAGGGCTAGGGAAAAACGTATCATTTTATCCGTGCTTTAAAAAAAAAGTTCATCCCTTTCTTGACAGACTCTTGTACCACCAGTTTTGGGAGCACCCATCTGAAATTTGGTCTGGGTTTGGCCTTTGAATCAGGGATGTATGGCCTTCCCAGTATGAAATTGCCCAGTTTTGACTGTCTTAAACCTTGAAAAATTGCAGTTTACATATACTAGAGATTTCTAGATTTTGCAGCTAAAGTCTTTATTATATTCAATCCATGTTGGGCACATTGCAGCCTGGGGTTGAGCAGGGCTTCCCTATAACTGCAGTTTTGAGCTGCTGTGAACCATGCTGAGTCCATGAACTTGAACTTGGGGTCAAGGAGGAGGAGGAGAAATGAAGCAGGCTTGGCAAAGAGACTGGGAAAAAGGCACAGGGAGTTGAGGAGGGATGGGATAAGGAGCTGTGGAATAGGTTGTTTCTTTCTGGAAAGAATTGCATGAGCTAATTAAACTGGTCTTTAAACCACTGTTCCTCTCTTCCAAAATGACATTATTACTAAAATCCATGTCACTGGTTGGAAAACAGAAGTAGATGCAGATACAACACGTTCTATTAGTGTTTGTAAAATATATAATAAGGAGAGCGGTTGAATATTTTTCTCTTTGTACTTTTTAATGAAACTCTTAACAATAGGAAACCATACAGTTGTACAGCAGAACACTATGATGCTGTCTATTGACAACGTTGTCAAATGCCCAAGCAAACAAAGTGAAAATCTAATAAGTTTTTTACCAAAATCAGTGATGATGCTCTTATGTGGTGGAGTTAACAGCAATTCATTTTCACTTGTATTACAGAGCCACATCTTAAGATTGGGGTCACATGGTCTTAGATACATATGCCCTGAAAAGAGACTTCCCATTCCAAGAAGCAGTTTTCTCAGAATATGTTTTGGGGTTTTTTTTAAGTTGGTATTCTGGAAAGAATGTCTTATTCTTTGTGTTGTATCTTTAATTCACATATGCATTTAAACAGCATTATAGACAGAAAGCGATGTCTCATTTTCCCCCTTGACCAGCAGGAATTGATCCTAACTTCCATTTCTGTTAATGGCAAGAACATACTAAATGTTACATAAAATATATATTTAATGGGAAATAAAACGAGAATCAGCTGGATGCAAGCTTTAATAAAAATAACTTTCAATCTCTCTCTTTCAAGGAAATAGTTCAACAGTTAATAGAGAACAGTACAACATTCCGAGACAAGACAGAATTTGCCCAAGATAAGTACATAAAGAAAAAGAAGAAAAAGTAAGTCTTAAGGTATAAAAAGGGGGCAAGGCCTAATGACACTAACATTTTTAGCTCTAAATAAGAATATTTCTATGTTTTACTTAAAGGTATGAAGCAGTTATTACAATTGTAAAGCCATCTACCCGTATTCTTTCAACAATGTATTATGCAAGGGAACCAGGAAAAATCAAGTAAGCTTTTTTTTGTTTTGTTTTGTTTTTTCTTGTAGTGTTTTTATTTCAAAATGTAACCAGAAGATGCAGTGTTTATAATTGGGGTGTGGAACATGATTTTTTTTTTTTATACCTGCTACAGAAAATTCCTAAGTCGGGAGGTATGGGGAAGAATATAAACTAATATCCTTATGGAGTAGTAAGTAGAATAAAACACTTCCTGCATATGAGACTAGTTTTAACTTGTCAGCTTGACAGCCACTGCCAAACAACACATTCTGTTGTCCTGCCAGTTACAACTTTTTGGCCAAATAGTATATTTTCTCTATATCTTGGGGCTGTAACTGGAAAAAAAAGAGGGCATTACCAGAAACAGGAAGAAAAATGTGAAAATTGTGTTCATTTTTTTCAAATTAAAAAAGTAGAATTATCTTAACGCCTTCTAAATGTTAAAATTACTGTTACTCAAATGAAAATGTTTCATAATTATAGTATGCAAAAATTAACTAATGGCACATATTTTTTTTTTGCAACCTGGACTGATTTATTCATTGTTTTATAACTCAGATAAAATAGCCATAAGATAGCTGCATAATTACATTGCTTACCATGGCTTTAACTCTGTTCCCCCATTCTCCCTCCCTTGTTTTTATCAACATTTTAATTGTTGTAAGTTCTTCTGAGGGCATGGTTAACTTCCTGCAACTGTACAACATTGTCACTGAGGTCTTGATCCCTCCTCAGGGCTATGAAGTGCCTACTGTAAGATAAATAACAAAGTGTGTATGATTAGGAATAAAGCTGCTTTTACGGGCACTTAACTCTGAGGAAATGACTCTAACATGTCACACTGGAGATAGTCTTTGTCTCGGTCTGGATGGTGTCAGATCAGTGCTTTTCTCTTTCCCTTGCTGATATTGTTACACTCTTCTTCATCACTTGTAATTGTGTAATAGATTTGTTTTCAGTGTTCCTTTTAAGGATAGACTGCTGCACCAACCCTCAATACCATTGATTATTTAGTTTCTCAGCAGTTCTTTTTTTACCTGCCACTCAGTGATTTGACAACACTGGAGATAATGCTTTTAAATCTAAAAGGTGTTTGTCACAGAAAGTAAACAATTTGTTTTCTAGCCATTTGCGATATGACACTCTAGCTCAGATGCTGACTTTGGGAAATATTCGTGCTGGCAACAAAATGATCGTGATGGAAACCTGTGCAGGACTGGTGCTGGGGGCAGTAATGGAGCGCATGGGAGGTAAGTAGCACAGGTACCCTGATGAACAAAATTAGGGTTTGCTTTAACTAGGAACAGTAATTTTTTTTGCAATGGGCGTGTCTACACATACAACTAATGCAAATGTATAAACTCCGGAGCTTATTTTGTCAGTGTTTTTTTCCTCCCAGGTGCTCCTGGGAACAAAAAATGTCAGAGCATATTGCTCCAGACTTTACTCGTGCACAGTACATGGAGTCTGGTCAGAGCAATCTTGTATTTTATGAGACTACCCTGCTGTGGAGTTTTGTTTTGTGTGCCCTAATAGGGGCACATGTGTAGACACTGAGATGTTTACTTCACAGTTAATTAGTCAATTGTGCAGTAAACATCTCATGTAGATGCGCCCTGTATTTTTTAAATGAATAAAGTACTTACCAATTCTGTCTGTTTAAGAAAAAAGGCTCCATTTTTGCTTGTATTTTCTCCAGTATTTAAAAAAATATACTTGAAAATTACATTTACATCTGAACATTTTGTACTTGATGACAGAATCTTTTATATTCCTCAACTGAACAAGTAAACTGAAGTCACTTGTGTGTGTTGGCAGTTTCACTCTTGTGTCTGTGGTCCACTTCTGTTGTTTTGCGGACTAGCATGGTGAAATCACCCCCATACCTGCCACTGAATAGTTCATTTGCACTCACCCCCACAGTTTGAAAGTGGGAGGTTACCAAGAACAATGGCAATTAAATAAAAATTCACAAGAGAAGCAGCAGTGGGCCCAGATCTGTTTATTGGTCTACAGCAGGTCTACAAACAAGGTAGAAAAAGGCCTTTATGAATATCAGGAAGGAACTGAGTAAAAACTTTTGGTGGGGGGGTGTTGTGTTTTGTAAGCTGAGTCCACTGTTAATTAAGGATATTAGCACTACAGCAGGGGATAGTTAAATGCAGTGTGCACACAAGTGACCACAGGCCTGTATGTGGTAAACACTTTGTCAGATGATTTGCAGCACCATTAAGGTGAAAGTGATTCCACTGCTGCTACTGTTGCTGCTGACACATCCTTAGCATCATTTGCTTTTCCTGCCCCAGGCATGTCATTGCTGTTCAGAAAAGTTCCTTTCTTTCACCTTTGGTGCTTCTTTTGAACTCTGCTGTAAATGGAGAGCAATGAACTTAGCTGGTAGCTTGCACTTCGTTATATATGCCTTGGGGCATAACAGAGGTATAAGTAAATGCAGTTCAGGGGGCTTTGTTTACTGTAGATTCTCCTCAACATAATTTTGGAAAGTCACTAAGTAGAGCATGATGTCTTACCTCCCAAGGATCCCTTGTGTTGGCTGTATCTTTCATATTTGAACAGTCTGACTTTGAAGCTTTGTTTCAGTCATCTGTACTGCCAACTTTGGGAAAATCAGGTTATTTGAAACAAAACAAATGAGAGAAAATAATTTTGAAATTACTCCTTAAGCTTTCTTTGGGTGGGGGATTTGGTTGAGGAGGAGGCTTTGAATCGCCATATGTGGAGTTTTCAGTGTCCCTTAAATTAATCAGATTCCAGTTTTCATCCAAGGCCTTTGCAAAGTATAAGTGAAATAATAAATAGGCAAAGGACTTTTTTTTAACTTGTTTGAAACTAACTCCTTCTTACATTCACCTGTCAGTGTGCTTGTGGGGGCGGGGCGGGTTGTTTTGTTTTGTTTTGCTTTTACTGTTAACTCATTGTATTCTGCCGCAATACACAGTTAATTCTAATGGTTTGTTTAACAGTAGTCTTGAAAGGATGTGTTATTCCATCTGAGCTTTTAACACTTAATTTCCTTGCAGCAAAGCACTCTGTCTTCCCTGGCCATCAGAACTGCTTGGCTTAACTGTGCAGGGGTTAGATTATGAGCAGATAACGTGTTTCCCCATTTCTAAATTCATAGTTAGGCTATGTTCCTTAAGGTCAGAAGATTTTCAGTGATTGTATATAAACTTAATTTCTTGTTTGTAGGTTACGGATCTATTATTCAAATGTATCCACAAGGAGGACCTGTTAGAGCAGCCACCAGCTGCTTTGGATTTCCAGCATCTTTTTTCAACAGTCTTTATGAATTCCCTCTCAGCAAAGTAGACAGTCTTCTCTCTAGGACATTTTCTATAGAAACCTTGCCTTCAGAGTCTGAGGATAACATTCCAGCGGAAGAAGAAAGCAATGGGTCACTTGATGAGAAGCCAGCTTCCATACAGGAAACAGAAGAAGAATCTACTACTGAAGCAACCATGGAGGGAAACCAAACAGAGGAGCAAGAAACAATGGACCTTGCTGCTGAGGATACAGAAAATAAAGAGAGCAAAGAAAAAGGAAATAAAGAAAATGTAAGAATATTTATTTCTACTTTTCCCTTGAATCACTGACTGGATGCAGGCAAGCTGGATTGAAATGGTTGAACAGAATGTTATCTGGTTTTTTTGTTTTGCATTTTTGTTTGTTTTTAATGGAACGGAGAAGGGGCGGGGGGGACTGTTAAACTCTGCGGTAATCGGGTGAAAGAAAAGCAGGAGGAAAGTAATACTGTTTGATCTTTAAAGCCTGCTTTGACTCAGCTGCTGGAACAAAAGTGTTCTGGTGTCCATTGCAAGCCTCAGTTTAAATGCTGTATCACTTCGTAAATGCAAACCTACAAAGCTGCGTAAAGTGACATGTTTGTTTCATCCAAACACAACAGCCATCTGATGTACTAGGTAAATCCCAATGTGTTGAGTTGTTGCTTTTGTTGTTTTCAAAGATTCGGGAAAAACAAAGAAAACAACAAGAGAGAAGAAAAAAGCTGGTAGAAGCTGCTGCTTTGTTGAAAGAGAAAAATGCAGATGGGTGAGTTTGTAATGCATTATATTTTCATGTTTTATTTTGATATTTTGAAGGATACTGATTTCTTTATTCCTGGCAAGAAATGCAAGTTACCGAAAAGTATAGATTTTATGTAGAACAGCTCAGTTAGTTAATATGTAGTGTTCTCTTAGTCTTTCTTCCTTCTCTTGGAAAAATAGATGCCCCAGAGATGAATTGTTGTTAGGGATGGGAAAGGAAGGTAGGTCCAAACTGTCTCTTGATATTGCCCAAGCCAAAAAAGTTTGCAATTAATAATTTTCACTACATATTGATATACTTTGTAGGAAGAAAGAGGTATACACAGTGTTTTGACATAAAGTAATTTTAATGGAAATTGTGGGTTTCAGCTGGCTAAATAAAACCCACAAGATACCACATTACTAAATTTGTAGCTACATCACTCAGATATTGTCATTTCTCTTTATACATATAAAACACTAGCTGCTTTTAATCCATATTTGTTATGATCAGTTACTTCTGACTGCTAATTTATATACAAACTTAGCACAGAATATCCTTCTGGACTTCCAAGGGTCAATGCTACATGGATGTATCAAGCAGAGGGTCATTTTTCACGCAGTCCTTTTCGAATTGTTCATCTTGTTCCAGTAAACTGAGCTGTGTTGGCTGTTTGTTAACTTCACAGTATTGATACTTAGGTTTTTCATGCTAAAAGCACGTGAACATCAAAAAGAAAGAGACACTGAGCTTCAAAGTTAAATCATTATTTTTGGGGGGCGGGGATGGGAGAAGGAAGGGGTTGGCCCTACCTGCCTTTCATAATGCTCGTGCTTGGAGAAATCATCCTCAGGATACCTGTCTAAAACACTGATGAATATTTAAAATATTTAAGTGCCTCTTACACACCATCATGAGATTCATAAATTCATAGATGTTAGGGGCTGGAAGGGACATCATGGGATCATCAGGTCTAGCCCCCCCGCACTTGGGCAGGTGGGAAATTTAGTATGAGCTTCCGTTCATTTTTAATCACTTTCTGAATTTGCGGGGAACAAGGTTCTTTTGCCTAGTATAGATATTGGTATGAGTAAATGTATTGGTTCTATTTCAGAACTTGTGTGTATAATTTCCAGCTATGTTTCTTAGAGATTTAACACCTTTTTATATTCCAAAGTATAATAAATATTTGGCATTTTCTCAAATTAATGGAATTGGCCTGCATTCTGTCGTCAAGTGATCTAGTTGGGGATGGTCCTGCTTTAAACAGGAAGTTAAACTAAATGACCTACTAAGTCCCTTTCAACCCTATTTTTTATGATCAGGCATAGCTAATAGACTTCAAAACAATTGGAATAATAGAAAAGCAATAAAAAGGTTTTCTTGGTTGCTTGCCAAAAACAGTACCAGTCTTGTCTGCAGATGGTGCTTTAAGCTGACTGAATGAGGATTTTGGGGGGCACAGATGTTGTTTGTTTTGTTTTTTTAGTGCTGTTGTTTTTAAGCATTTATGAATAAATATCCCTCAGCGCATACAAAGATCAATAGGGACTAAGCAGTGTTTCCCAACCTTTCCCAGTCCAAGGCACATTTACATTAATAAAAATGTTTTGCGGCACACCTGTTAAGGCATCCCCCATCCACATACTTATGAGCTCATTGTAGCTCATTACCACAGCAAAATTCTTCTGTTCATTTCTGATGGCACACCACTGTGTTGCAGCCAACTGGTTGGGAAACGCATTGATTTTTTTCCCATGCAGTTAGGAGTACAGTGCAGTAAAAATGTTTCTGTTGCTGCACATCTTTGGATGTCAAGAAACAACATTACCTTTTGGTCTCTTCCAAAGTTCTCCCTCTCTGATGATTCGGGTACTTCCCTCCTCTGACTTTTATGACCACAGCTGATCATTTCTTGGACTAGCCGGTTCTCAAGGGCTGTCTGGAGATCACTAGGAAGCACTGCTTTGGAAGGAAACCAAAAGGGTTTTGGCTGTTGGGAAGCAGACCTGTGTTATAACTTATTTCCTATATTGTGTCCCAGATAGCTGCTGATAACAAATTTCTTCATTTTGCCTGCCTGCCTGCATGGCCCCCTCTTCTCTCTGATGGAAACTCCAAAGATGGGAGAGAGCATGCACTGGTAAAGTGTGCTGGGGGAGAAAGTTGTCATAAAATACAGGCTGCATCTACATGAGCAGTGGACTGCACACTTGTTACTGCTCAGTCATTTAATAGTTGTATAAGCAAGTACTAAATGACTGCGCAGTAACCAGCATTATATGCAGTACTGTCAATGCACTTTTTTTTTTTTTTCAGATGCTACTGCCCAGTAGTGTTGTGTCATGGTTAATATCTACCAATACTGCTGCACAGTAGCAACAATTTTACTGCACAGTAGCAATGTGCAGTAGTGTCTTGTGTAGATATGCTCAGAGGGTAGAGCCCTACTGTCAAGCTGGCCAGCATATGAGTAGGAAGCAGGCAATGAGCTTAAGACTCTGCTTGGAAGTAGGGCAAGATCTTCTGTTTTGTCAGAGGGGACAGAAGAGACTAGCTGGAAAGAGTTTAATTTGGGAGCTAAACAAAAGACTACTTATTGCTGAAGAAAAAGGAAGTTGGGAGATGGGTAAACTGTACCCTCCCAACTATCATTCACAACTGGGCTTCTGTGTGGCACAGTAAATCCAGATTGTTTATGAATGATAAAAAGTATTCATTTGCTATTAAATTTGGTAGTAATATTCTGTTTGCACTGGGTCCATCATTCTAATGCTGTTCGTGAGATTTTAAGCTCGTCTCATAGGCCAGAAGAAAAGTTGAAGGCAGTTTGAGTGTTTATAGAAATGTTAAACTGGAGCATTATTAGATTTACTCATGCAAACAAAGTGGAACTTGGCTGTAATCTGTTGAAATAATTCTGCAGAATTAGTTACCCCTCTCTTCATTTTTTTTCCCTCTTTTGTTCCAGTAGCATTCATTTTAGGGCTGGCCAGGCTGCCTGGTGGCAGCAGTATGTGGCTGCCATATGATTCAGCACAATCTGAAAATACAATGTTCTGTCCCTCCTCTCATGCTTACCTTCCTGTTGTCTGGCAGACTAGCATCAACACTGCATGGAGTGCCCCCAAGCCTTATGTAATGGGTGATGGTATATTCTGTTTGCGTATCCTGCTTGATTATTCCTTGAGTGTGTATTAAGGGGAATTTGACCAGGCCTTGAGTCTCAGGGGAAGTCACTGCTCTGTAATGCTACTCTACAGAGCAGAAGAGTTTAAAACAGTGATTCTCAACCAGGGTACCACAGCACCCTGGGTGCCCTGAGATCCTTTCAGGGGTACCGTGGGGTGCCACTCAGTGTTATACTGTTAGGTGTGCAAATGAGATTCACAAGATAAAGCCAAAGATTTCACAAAAGAATGCACAGAATTAAAACACTGTGACCTGCTGTGGTCTTTTGAGTTTTTTATAACAGAAAAAATAATATATTATCTTTCTGTAGTCAAAAGTTGAGTGTAAACTAAAAGATGGCATTGTTTGAAGGGTTCCTTGAGTCCAGTGAGGGGTGCTTTTGGTCTAAGAAGGCTGAAAACCATTGGTTTAAGAGTAGCTTGGTTGTGATGATCTGCAGGGGATTTTCCATTTGTTGTGTGACCTTGCCTGTGTTTCCAATATTATCTATTGGAAAGCAAAAATGTGTTAGGAACCCTAGTGTTGGTAAAATCATTTTTCTATGTGAACCACCCTCTAAATAAAAGGCAAGATTAACTTGTACACATCTAAATGTATCTTGAACCAAAAAGTAAAAATTTGAGAATTTGGGGGTTCTTTTACTTGTACATGCAAAATGAAGATGGAAACAGTATTTAATGGGAAACGTTAAAGTTGTCGGGGATATCATTTCTCGTCAATATGATGTGATCCTGAGTCCCAAATATGAATATAAAGACTATTTTGCTTTAAGTTCCTTTAGAGAGATTGTTATATTTAACTGTCCAGTGTAAAGAACTCTGCCTGAGTGTGCAGCGAAATAATGGATAATGATGATCACCTCTGGCAAAATCTAAAGTAAACTTGGAGCAAGATCTTTTGGTTCTTATAAAATCATAGTGAAAGTCTGGGAAAGGGCAGGTGGGGCAATACATTCCTTTGCTTAAAGGAAGCTGTTTTATGTTTGGTATAGCTTTCTCTTACCTGATCAGAACAGTCATAGCTGACTGCACTGAACGAGTTTATTGCTTTGGTGGAAACACAAAATTAACCTCTGTAAAATTTGTTACAGCTTAATTGTAGCTGGCAGATTCCATCCAACTCCTTTGTTACTTTCATTATTGGAATTTGTTGCTCCATCAAGGCCTTTTGTTGTCTACTGCCAATATAGGGAGGTAAGTCAAGTATGTTTGTATAGTTATTATATAACAAATTTGAGATGAGATGGTAAACTTGTGGGTTTTGTTTTTCATTTTGTTTTTTCCAGCCATTATTAGAATGTTACACAAAACTCAGAGAAAAGGGTGGTGTTATTAACCTCAAGCTGTCTGAAACCTGGCTACGAAATTACCAGGTGAGAATCACAGCATGGGTGAAAACAGTCTTTTTGCCACAAAAACACCTCTATTGCCTGAAACAATTCAGGAATTTAACAAGCCTTTGCTTTCATGCTAAGGAACTGCACTCTTGCAAAATAAGTTTTGTTTAATGTTCTTTATTTAATATGTCCACATAAAAAAATCAACTCCTTATGAAGAATGTTTTTGTTTCTTTATGAAGGTCTTGCCAGATCGGAGCCATCCAAAACTGACAATGAGTGGAGGTGGGGGGTACCTGCTGTCTGGTATTACTGTTGTCATGGATAAAGGCAAATCAGACGCTGGCAGGTTAGAAGCACAGAAGACTGAAGAGCCAACATCTAAAAAGCGCAAACTTGAGGAACTTCATTCTTAGCATCTAAAGAATTGATTTGTTTTTAGTTCTCAGAAGTATTGTAGTTAGTAACATAACTAATGTACATTCAGTGCTCTTGACAACATGGAGAAAACATACCAACTGTATCTGCCAACAGAAGCAAAAGACTTGTATTCTAGACGGAGGGTTTTTTTCCATTTCCTTTGTTAACACCGTGACAGGAAGAAGAAATATTTTAAAGGCCACCTTGTGCAGACAACACAATGAAAATTCAGGAACTTTGGAAATGCTTTCCAGTGATCATGCTGAAAAAGAGACCATGTGCTGAAACTGGATCAGTGAAACAATTTTATTTGGTAGTTGTAAGAATTGGATGAGATGCTAGTGTTTTCACAGAGATTGGGTTTGAATTAAGACACTTTATTTAGCTTCCTTTTGCCTTGCAGCTACATCAGGTTAAAATAATTTGTATAGTAAATGAGTTCCCTTTTTACATATAGAACCCTGCCCCTTTTTAAATGATTTTTTTTTAAAGAAGGAGAATGAAATGCAACAGGATCATGCACTTTTATTCCTAATGGGAAAATGAAAACAGATTGAAATGAAAATGACAAATTAAAACTGAATTTTTACATCTTTACCCCTCTGTTCCTAAAAGCAAGAAAATGCAAAACTTCAGGTGTATGTATATAAGTGGGAATACCAAATGGTTAATTTAAGTGCCCTTGTTGGGTAGTGCATATTTCCTTTTTTTTTTTTTTTTTTGAAGGCGGATTTATATTGTTTTTATTCTTTTGTTAACCTGTGAAAGTTTTGAAAATGGCCATATTTATTTTGCTGTTATGCTTCTTGTGGTGTGTAGAGTTTTTGTTAGCTTGCAAAATGCTTTGTTTGCCACTTCAATTAAACTCCAAGAATTCTTTTCTAAAGAGGTAGGAATTCTTTATTGGTCGGGCAGTGAAATGACTTGAGAATGGGAACAGGTACTCTTGACAACATACACCCACCCACGTGGTCTGTCCGGATGCAGTTGTGTGGACCTCTAAGCACATGGGGGTTCCATTGGTGCTGATGGGTTTCTGCTTGGCCAGAACCCAGGGATGGAAGCTGTAGCTCCAGCGTTTGCTTTTATGAAAGGACTGCGTTGAAAGTGTTGTATACTGCTAGCTAGAAGGCTAATGATTTCAACATTAGCTCAGAGTAGTCTAAATGCACTGAAATAAAAGCCTTATTTATTTTGCTTGAGTGAGCAATAGATTGAGCTTCAAATTTTGTCTCCAAGCTCGTCATCTTTTTGTAAGATTTTAGTCATTTTCTTATTTTTACAAGTTTCTTTCCTCTCTCTGCAAAAGTCTTGCAGACTGGACGAAATGAACTTTCTTGGCGTAGTCAGTTCTGACAAGTCCTTTCTGAAGAGCTAGGTTAGATTTCCCCCTCCCCTCCCCCATGACCCAACACATACATTATATCAGGCTTTTTAGTCATTTTAGGTGCACTTACACAGGGGACTGATCTCATTTAAAAGGATGAGATTTGCTGAATTTACATCTGACATTTTTCAGGATTTTTTTTTCTTTTTTTTTTTTTGGATGGGGGTGCTGAGGAAAGAAAGGAACTCCTTTTATTTCATACATATTTTGAATAAAGTTGGGGTGGAATTTTTTTAAAGCTGCCCAAAGTACATGCATCTGTCTGTCTGTCTGTCAGCAGCTTGACCTACAGTGATAGATATGGGGCTGGAAGTTAGGATTTCTTGACTTATTCCAACTACTGTTATTTTTATGCTTTTTGACATGGGTAAAGTCAAATCTCTGTTTGCCATAGTTCTTATTTACCTGCAAAGTAAAGGTGGTACCCACCTGCCATTGAGACCGTGAGAGTTAAATAACTGCCTTTTTACAGCAATGAAGATATAAAGATCTTGATAAAGGAAGGGGCATACCATCAAAGTTGCA
Source organism: Crocodylus porosus (assembly GCF_001723895.1). Lineage (NCBI taxonomy): Eukaryota > Metazoa > Chordata > Crocodylia > Crocodylidae > Crocodylus > Crocodylus porosus. The sequence continues at coordinate 26,630,288 of NW_017728943.1, read as the reverse complement.
TTTGTTTTCTTATCATGGATTACTTATGTTTGAAACAGGAGACACGGGGCTTCATGCCGATTGTCATGCAGCTAATCTGAGAAAAATGCTCTTTGACGCATTGATTTTACAGTCTGAGAAAATTAGCTTTGGAAAAAACACTAAAATGATGTACATAAATATGGAGAAGGTAGCTTGTTTAAAATCAAATGCCTCATTCAGTCAATCTTGTGATTCCTTATCTGTAAATCTGTGTTTGTATTGATCCTATTACTGACCCAAGCCATCTCATTTTAAAGGGTGTAATAACATTTGCCCCTGTCCTTGGCCTGTGCCAAATAAAGTGGCCTTTCAGTTTCATTCAGAAGGTTCTGAGGCTGGTGGTCACTCTGATCTCTTGGAAATGACTTAACCACATAAAATTCCTGTCACTTGCACCTGGGATGAATCTCAGCCAACATGCATTTATTCACACATTATTCAGGTCCCTCTGAATGCTTAAGTCAGCCAGCTGTATTGGCCTGACGCAACAGTAACTTCCTGAAGTCACAGAACCCTTTCATATCACTACTGCTGCAGAACTCCTACCCAAATGCATGGAGCCCAGCAATGGTGACACACCACCTCCTGGCCCGCTCTGCCATTACCCCCGATCTCATTGTGGAACCCCTGATGACCTATCGTAGACCACCAGGGTTCTGCTAAACAGTTTGAAAAACACTGATGTAGACCTAGCTGTCATTAACATATTAGAAACATCACAGCTCTCATTACTTATTGACTACAGGCACTGGGTTGGCAGAATCAAACAGGAGTGCACTCTGCATGAGAGGGAAGGCCTGGGCACGCTAACCCTAATCTCAAGAAGAAACAAATGGAGCTGTTTGAGAGCCATTGAATTTATTCCTACTCCGATTCTGACAAAAACCTTCAGGTCAATAGTACTAGAGCCTGCTTGCTGATAAATCTGAAAGAATCAGCATGGTCTCTGAGCAGGAGAGTTTTTTGTTGCCTGCTGTTACAAAAGTGCAGCATCAAGTAGAAACATCGTTGTTCCTGACAGCTTGGATTTCAATGGCAACTGCACATCAGCTACTTCAAAAAAAGCATCAGGCTGTAGAAAAGGGGCTGCTGCCTGGTGTTCTGAAAATATAGCAAACTTCTAGAAAGCTTTCAGTACCAGTGAAAGACTGGTTACAGTCATCTGAAGTGCCTTGTACAATTCTTTTGATGTTTTCAGTGTTGTCAGTTTGACGTATTTGTGGCTTGTTTTGTTTTTTTCTTTCAAGACCAGGCTGCTGGAATTATTATCTGGTCATCTTAGCTTTCACTTAGAAAAAGAGTAAAAATTTTCCAGGTCTCATCCTTGTAAAATAAAACTTGAAAATATTAACTTAAATATTCCAACGTTACATGGCAAATACAAACCTCAAAGTTTCCAGCGGCTTAACTAAATGGACTGCAACAGTTGTCAACTTCAGCAAACCACCATGGATTAACAGCTGTTTCAGCTGGAAACTCATCTGTCCAACCAGACAAGGAATTCAGACAGAATTTCCAGAAGATGCTTAAGGTGTCACAAACTTTAAAAAATGAAACCAAGTGAAGAATTTCTGCTTGCTCCCCTTCCCCTCCCTTGCCACATGTTCCAACAAGAAATGTTAGGGACTGTTTTGCTGTCTCATGCTACAGTACTTTAGCCTTTGAAATAACGAGATCAATAATCATCAAGCCTGCATTTCCCCGATCCTCTTAGCAGTTTATATGTCAAGCTTGCACTTAAACAGAGAGTGCCTAAATAGAGATCAATATTTTGCAAGCTAAATAGTATTTGTATACCACTTAGTCTCATTGAATGTGATTGTACATTTGGATAACCTTAATAAATTATACTTGGTCAAGACCAGAATATCCTCTGCTGTGGGAATCAAATACAAAAAAAGGTAATTGTTCATGAAAAGTTCACTTCTGTTAGTTTTCTGTGTCATCCATCCACCAGGCAATAGCAGATAAATAGGCAATGAACAGGTGATGCAATTATGTTCCTGGGATAAAACTAGAATAGGCAGTGTGTGCATTCAATATTGCTGGCCTATTATATTGCTAGGAATTACATTGTCAGCCTGTGGAATAACGGAAGCAGAAGAATCTGGCTGACAAACAGCAGAACTACCACAAGAGTTGGTTTCAGAGCCCCAACAAGCTGTTCCAACAGACGTGGTTCAGCTTTTCCAAAGGCATCTACCTGGAACCTTCAACAGCATTTGTCTGAAGTCAAAGCTTTGTCTGGGATGACTTAGGTAGGGGGAGAGTTGACCCTGCCTTGAGCACTGATGATCCCTAGAGGTTCTGTTCCAGCCCTATTTTTTATGATTCTATAGACCAGGAGTATCAAAGATACAGCCCACTGACCAGATCCAGCCTGCAGAGCCCTATCCTCTGGGGGCTCATGTTGGATTTATGTGCTACTGTGGCTGCACAGGGAGCATAGCGCTGATTTGGTGAGTGTAGTGGGCTGCACCCCAGGCCACACTTCAGGCTGGACTGGGGCGTGGGCTGTGCTTTGGGCTGGGCTGGGGCATGCATGCTGCAAGCTGTGCTCTGGGCCGCTGCACGTGTCACCTGCGTCCCTAGACAGCACTAGTTTGTGGTCCCACTCTGGCCCAGGACCAGCCCCATAGCACCAGATGGTTTGATGCCCCTGTTATATGCATATACATTGCTGAAAGCTTTATTATATTTATTATAAATCAAATGACAAAGTTTGAGCTAAAACATCATCAGGCTTGCTGAATTCTTGATGTTGTAGTTGCATGCTTCAGTATGTTATTTTTTTTAAATTTTAAATTAAATTTTAAAGCAAAATTTCACTGAATTTTAACTGTTGTGCTACAGTCATCTTAGCTGTTCATATTCAGTGCTAGACAAAGACAACCTAGAACCTGATGTTAGAACACTAGAAAAGTGGATTTGTCACATTTCTGGCAGCTTCTGAAATTTACTACTTGCTCATAACCATTGCTTTTAAAGATGTTTTTTCCTTTTGTAATAACAGGAGGGACAAAAACAGCATGTTGTGTTACCCTTACTGTGCTGTGCTACACATCTTAAAAGAAAGAAGTTTGGAAGAAGTAGGCAAGCCAGGTATTTATTGTTGGGATATTTACATTCTAGAACCATGCTCCAACCTCTGTTAAGTTTTTGACAGCTATCCCAGTGAACTTCTGCCCTCCTTTGAAACTGGTGACAAACCTGCTTTTGATTTAAGTGGAGCCAAAACTTCTATCTCCCTTCCCAAGATCTTTTACGGGACATACTCAAACCTTTAAATGCTTGTATTAAATTGAAGGGGATTAGTATATGCCTATATGTTTGAAGGTTCAGACCCTTACTAGGTACTTCTCTTTTGAACTATTTTGCAATTTTGGATTTAAGATTAAATGTTTTAACAAGCAGATGGCTACTTTGATTAACATAGAAGGATAACAGATGCCTCATATTTATCAATAATATGACATAAATAGAAGCACATTCAAATGTTAGTAGAGCATCCCTCATCTTGGCATTACACTGAAAAAAGAGATGCTAATACAATAGAATCCTTTTCTTCTCTTAACATTTGGTTTAACCTAGATCCAAGATTCCCATAGTAGTCAGAACTATTTATGGGAGAATTCTGTATGCTGCTTTGTGTCACATGATTCACAAAGAGCTGTTTTTAGCAACCTCCTCATTGTTCTGAGCAAGTAATCACTGTTGTCCAAAGCCAAACTCAGCATCAGCACCTGATTCACAGGGAAACCTGCATCTAAAACTTCTGATTTTGTGGAGCCCTTTTTAACCATAGTCTGGTCTCTACAGGATTAACAAAGCGCTGTAGGAAGGATTGGCGCTGTGGAGCAGGCTGTGTAAAAACAACATAGTTGGTGAGGAGCTGCTTACCAACATATGTAACAGGACCACCAAGTGAGGTGGTCCTCAGTTCAAAGAAGCGTGGGTATACTCCAGTCCTACATTTACAACCTAATGCAGAACAGACCAGTTACAAAGCATTGTGTATTTCCAAAATTACTGACCAAAATACAGCTGGTGATGCAGTATGCTTATCTTTTTAATGTATGTTCAGCTCCTTGCTAATTTTACACCACAGTAATTCACAATGGATTAAGTTAACTGATTCAACTTATAGAGCTCCTGGCATACTTTTGCATGCACTTGCTATCTTGAAACTGAAGAAAAAGACACACTGTTCTATATTAACCTTTAAAAAAATATCCATAACTTACATTTCAGTGTTGTGTATAGATCTATTTGTCTGATCTGGGTTATTTGACAGTAACCACAGAATTGTAAAACCAAAACACGTCAGGCAAGGAGAAGGATTTGGTCCTAGATCAATGTTTTTATTATTTCAAACTCTCAGACAAATATTTCTGAAGAACACTGACACAAATATTTGCACAAGCATATTAAAAATATCTGCTTTGCATGTAAGGTTATATGTTAGAATTCATGCTATTCAAATCTCAATAGCATAATGGCAAATTAAAAACATTTCCAGCAGTATAAATCACTACACTTGAGTGGACAGTAAACTGCATTTCCTGTTTTTTTAGGACAAATTACACTTCAGTGGCAATTAATTTGCCAAGCTATATAGGTACTGAGTGAGCAAAGCTAAACCTAGCTTTGAAATGCCACATCACTCACTAATGATCTTCATCCTCTCCTGTTGTCATTGAACTTCTCTGCAATCTTCTGCAGTTCCAAATCCATGGCAGCCAAATTTTCCAGTTCCTTTTCCTGTGAAGTATCAATACCAAGATAACTTTAGAATGCGGTATTTCATATCATTCATCATCATATGAAACTCTAATTATAGGATGTCACTTATCACTGTTTATCCTACTTATTTGTGAGGATGTTTACACATGCATTTGATCTCAGAGCAGTTTACTTGCGAGGAAACTACTCACAAGTAAATGTTCCCGGGCAGGCATCTACATATGCAGGGATCTAGAAAAGATTTGCTGCTCACGGCAGCAATCTGCTTCTGCCCCACCTGGCCCTGCACTGGCCCCCTGCAGCAGCCAGTGTGTGCATGTGTAGACATGCACGCTTACTGCACAGTAAACTGCTCTACTGCACAGTAAAGCATCTTGTGTAGATGCACCCTCTGGGGCCTGAATTTTTCTTGAGTGAAGAATTCCAAATAGGGTCCATGGTGCAGAGAATTTTATAGTGGACTAAGGAGACATTTAACCTAGCAGCGACTTTATGGGCATTTTTACACACCTGCTATGTGTTTTAGTTCAAAAGCGTGCCACCATTTTCTCATCACTGACATGCATTTCACCCCTTATACAACTGCAAATGTCACAGGGCCAGGCACTTTTACTTGTAAAAATGCCCATAAAGTCACTGCTAGGTTAAATGTCTCCTTAATAGAAGGTGCTTTAATTCAAAAGCACACAGAAGGTGCTTTAGTTCAAAAGCACACTGCCACCATTTTCTGTGCACTGATGCACATTTCGCCGCTTATATAACTGCACACAGCGCAGTACAGCTCATGTGCAGAACAGACTCGATGAATTAAGTTGGCTCTGAAGCAGCAAATCTCCAGCGCATCACGGGATAAAAAAGGTATGTGTATAAATGCCCTATATTTCTAGTGGGGTTGGAGTGTTGTTATAGCCATAATAGCCCAGGAAATAATGGAGAAGCAAGGATTTTTTTTCTGGTATCTTACTGGATCAACTGTATAGTTGGGAAAACTGTTGGACAAGCTTTTGAGCATCAAATGTCCTCCCTCAGGTCACCTCAACAAGGGTACTTGGTGCCCAAAAGCTTGTCCAATGGCTGTCTCCTCTTCATGTTTTTATGAATATTATATGACTTCTTAAATACCTGTGAAGTAACTTTGTAGTTGGGTGCCCAGGCCCTGGCAGGAAGCTAAGTATGATTGGGGAGGGGTTTAATGTATGATTGGGGTGGGATCCCAGCCCAGGTGTGCCTAGAGGGGGAGGGAGGAAGCAGCCCCTGCTAGGTTTGTCCCCAAAGGGGGTGGAGGGCACGACACTGGTAGAGGCAGTGCCTTGGGCAAAGGTGGGGCAGGGAGGGGGATTAAACACCCCTGTTTTCCCTCTCATGCACAGGCACGGGGCCCTCAGCCCGCACAGCCAGTCCAGCTGCCAGGGCACCCACCCACAGCTGCAGCAGCATTGTCTCAATGCCACTGCTTAGCCACCCTCCACTGGAGTGCGCTGAGCCAGGCTGTCACAGAGCCGCAGCTGGCTGGGAAAGGCCCTCTCCCTGGGGTTGGGACTATCCACTATCCATCTTCCTCACCTGGGGCTCTGCTGAGGGCAGGCATGGAGGGACCGGGCTGGGCTGCACCATGGGGGCAGAGCTCTTCCTAGTCAGCTGTGGGAGCCAGAAAATCTGGGTGCACAGCTCCCACAACCCCAGCCCGAGCCACAGTCAGCCTGGATGGGCCCTACCCCTACAGCCCAGCCTGGGCCAGCCCCTCTGTGCCTGTCCTCAGCAGTGCCTGTGGACCAGCCTAGCTCAGCCCCACAAGCCCCAACCTCAGCCATGGGTGAGGTGGGCTGATGGCGGGACCATGCCAACCGGTGTCTGACCACACCTCCACCCCTGCCACTGTAGCAGTGACTGTAGGGAGAGGCTGTTCCACCCCAGCCAGACAGATCCCAGCTGCAGTTCTCTAGGGGGAGATGGGAGGGAGGGTGAATAAATCTCCTCCCTGCCCCTCTGCCTCAGGGGCCCATACTTTGGGGCGGAACTAGCCCTGCTCTCTGGAGCAAAGAGCACAGCCCAGCCCAGGGCTGAAAAGCATATTGGGATGCTGGGGGAACCTGGTTTAACTTAAACCAGGAAGGGGTCTAGGACAGAAATTTCATAAACCGGTTTGACCCAAATCAGTTAAGTCTGATGCTACATTCAACCAGGTTTATCTTAAACCAGTTTTAACCATTTTAAAACTGGTTTATGTGCACTGAACTTCTGTTCTGTTACAGGTTTAAACCAGTTTCTGATCACTTAAAGTGGTTTATGAGTAACTTCTGTCCTTAGCCCAGATGGACAGTGTATAGTCAGCTAAGCATGCTCAGTCTATACATGCAGGCTTATGCACCCACAGTGCAGAGGCAGGGCCAAAAACACACAGGGTAGAAAATTTCCATTTAGGTGCCTCAAGGGACAGAGAATTCTATCTTAGGTTGCTAAAAAATCATGTTTAATAAAAAAGTGAAAAAAATGAATTAGGTATATGAATAAGCAGGAACTTGCCACTTTGACCTTCCAGACACAAAATACCTGAATCTCTGAAAGATTTCCTTGTATTACCTGCTATTTACTATTATCTATACCAGTTCCTGGAATCTTACACATACCGGTATAAAAAATTGTCATTTTCCTAGGTGAACAGGGAGGCTTTAACATTCACGTGCACTTTTATAGAATAATGGAAATCACCTAGCACTGCTAGGTGTTCAGTTATACCTAAGGTATGCAGTGCATGTCATCCATTATATCACCTGCAGGGGGTGATCAATCTCATTTTATAACTGATAAGTTTTATAATTGATATAGTTTTATAAATGATAACATCATTTAATTAAAAAGGCTGTACTATACCCAGACTTCAACTCTCTAACATATAGCAACCTCCCTAGCTCTGTGTAGTCTCCTGTTCTGCCTGCTACCCTACCTGTGCCCAAGGATTACACCAAATATCCTTGATATCTGAGATGGTGCCTAACTGGAGTTAGTGTTTCAAAGGTTGATGGCCCTATTATACCAAGTATTTTAAGAACACTTGTAGTTTATAGCATTTCCCATGCTACTAGACCTCTAGCACTTGAAATCGCATCCATTTGGGAAAAAGGCCTGCTCAAACTCTTTAGATGTCAGCATAAGCTTGTTGTGATCTCAGTGGTTCTATCTGATGATACACATAAGCATAATATGAATGAAGAGGAAATTCACACCCACAGAATCACAATTTTCCAAGGAAAAGATTCATGCACCTACTGATGAGTATTAAGAGGACTGTTCTCTCTCTATTTTCACGTGAACACAACTCAGTTAACTTCTGCTACCAAAAATATCAGGTGCTTCATGCGCTGCTGCACCCACCACATACGTGCTGACATTCTGGTTTCTACAGAATGGCCATTTAAATGGCAAATATGGGAATAATGGGAATGACATGCAGGAATTGTCCAAGACAACTATGGGCCAAATTCTACTCTTGCATTACACTCAAGAAGTCAAGCAGTCAACAGATCTAGATTTAAATCAAGCCAGGAGCAACTGTTTTGTAGAGTTGTTTGATTATTTCAGCTCTTGTTCTAGACACAGTTTGCAGTTGCACTCTGAAAGGTCCTGTGCTGGCTAGGACCCTGCTAAGTGAAAGATGTCCTTTCCCAGGTCTTGTTGTAGAAGAACAGGGGCCTGTGCAGACACCTGTACTATCTCTCTAAAATGATTTTAAAAAGGGCACAGCTGTGTAGTTCCAAGGTATCCTGTCAGGCAACACTGATTCATATCAGCTGAAGATCCATTCCTGGAGGGAACAGACATCAGCAACGTCTCTGTGATCATTCCCCTTTGCAATTCCACCAACATTCCTGTGGTGCTAAGGGCTGAGCACGTTGTTAAGTTAACATCAGTTTCACTTGACTTTTCAAAGAGACTCAAGCACTTACCTCCTCTGCTGTCAGGGGCCTCTGGCTCAGATTTCCCTTGTCACTCCGGATAACATGACGCTTTTTCATGTCTTCTCCAGAACTGTATAGTTCTGGAAACTCAGCAGACTTCTTCCTGTAATTCAGAAGCTGGGCGAGTTGATCCATTCTGCTGTATTGCCTCTTCATATCAAATTTGTGGATCTTTCCCAGATTCCTTTTCTCACTATGCCCACGATTCAGGCTATCCAGAAGTTGCTTTTTCTCCCACCAGTCATAGTCGTTATATTCAGGAAAGAAGTTCTTTTCGCTCAGGGTGGGTCTGCCTTCCTCTTCGCTCTCCCGAATCTGACCTCTTGTATTGTCCTTTTTTTCCAAATGCCTGCTTTTCCACTGGAGACGTGAGTAGAAAGGGCCATATGAAGTTGTGGCTTTCTTCTCAGTCTCTGCAGGGAGATGGCTCTTATACTCTTCCTTTTCCCCATACCTTACTTTCTCCATACTGTCTTCATCAAATTGTTTTTGTTCCTCACTGTGAAGACTCTTTTCTATTTCTTCTTCCTCCTGGCTGTTTCCAAGATAGTGCCTTTTCTCTTCACTGTACCTCTCCTCAGTGCCATAGTGCCTTGCCTGCCCTTTACGCTCTCTGCTGTATAGATCTGGGACCTCCTCTTCTTCACTCTCTTGCAGGTGGTGTCTCCCTTCACTGTGATGCCTCTTCTCATTCCTGTTGCCATGAGTCTGGTGCTTATCCACATCTTCTTCACTGTCTTCACTGTGACGTGTCCTTCCTTCATGATGGTGTCTTACTGCCTCATGTGATCCACCATGGTGCCTCTTGTCCTCATGCCGTTTTTCTTTGCTTTCCTCACTGTGGTGATGCCTCTTGTCTACCTCTTCACTGCTTTCTTCGCTCTGCCACCTCTCTCTGTACTCTTCACTCCCATGGCCAGCGTGCCTCTTTTCTTCCACTTCTTCAGAACTGTGTCTCCCATGAAAACCCCTCTTCTCCTCATGATGATGCTCAGGCTCTTCATACCGGCGCTTCTGATAATGGCTCCTTTTATCCCATAAAGGGGTCTCTTCACTGGATTCCATTTTTTCACCATTGTGATCTCTCTTCTCTTCAGAGAAATCACCCTCTCTGTACTTCCTGTGATAATGTTTTGGTCTGTAGCGTCGCTTTTCCTCCCCAGCTTTTTCCATCTCCTCAGATTCTTCATGCCCTCTATGCTGATAGAAGCTACGTTCTTTAGATTCATGATGGTACTGTTCACTGCTTTCCTCCTCTTCCTCCTCCTCTTCTTTCTCCTCACTTTCCTGGCTGTTCACCCTTTCCTCTGAATGCCTATGCCCCATGAAGCGTTTGTCATCTCTGTCAAGGAATTCCCCTACACGTTTGGCTGCAGTATGGGATTTTTTGTCTATAAGCTCATGCTTTGAGTCTTCATCATGATGCTTGTTTTCTTTGCTTTCTTCTTCACTGTCATAGTGTTTTTTATAGCCATTCTCCTTCTCTTCTTCCTCACTTCTTATTTCTTCCTGATGATTGTTTTCCTCCTTATAGGTTCCACCTTCAGGAGAAGGATGACCCTGGGCCAAAGCATGGAATTTCTCCTCCTCTTCCCTACTCCTGTCTTCCTCATGATGGCGTTTCTCCTCCTCAGGTCCTTCCATGTCTCTTTTAGACTGTTCTTCATTCTGACTTTGCTCTTCTTCCACACTCACATGTTGATGTTTTTCATCCTCTCCTGTTTCTTTCAGATGCCTTACTTCAAGTGGTTCATCTGCATTTTCATTTTTTTTCTCTTCTCTGTCATGCCTAGCACCTACAATATTAAACATATTTTAAAATAGTAACCTAACTCTCCATTTCCACATTATTCAGTATAAATAGTAATGTGACAAATAGGGCTTGCCAATTTTTTAGTTTAAAAAATAATCTGTTGTTCCTAAAGTTGATCATTTTAATGCTATGAATTTTTTTCATCAAAATCAAAACATTTTTGAAAATTTGCCTTTAAATTGTTTCAAAATGTCTCATCTCAGAACAGTTTCTAGCATACTTTTTACTAGCTGTGGTACTAAATATTTGTCATTCCTCATAAAATCTATGGAAGTTCTGGGTTCTTCACACCTTTGAAAGCCAGTCCTTAACTGTTCAGCTCCATGCAAGTTAAGATGATTTCAAGTGCCCTAATAAATAGAACTAACATTGTTATAATCTATTCAATTTTTTTCAAAAATTCTATTTAAAAAAAGTAGGGGTGCACCAACACCAATGGCCAATTTTTAATGAGCCATATTAGCCGATATCAATATGCAGCTGGGTAGCATGGAGAGCAGCATCTGGTTGGTAAGTCTGTTGTGGGGGGAGGGAAGGGGGCAGACTGAGGTGGGGCTGGGGCAGGGGCAGGTGCTGCACAACT